>NC_054467.1:22129959-23330793 GCF_017639515.1 Carcharodon carcharias | reverse complement strand
GCTCAAACCTGTTCTTAATTCCCATTCCCATGTTTGTAATTCTTTATGCAGTAAAGTCCCGCCATTTGCAGGGGATCCGTTCCCGCAAAATCTCGCAAAGAGTGAAATCGCAAACGGCAAACATGTGCAGAGACAGAAAGCTGTGCCAAGTGGGAGAGACGTGAGAAAGGTGAGAAGTTTAACATTCTAAATTGTGGATGAGCGAACCTTTGGGGCTGCAAACCGCAATCAGATATACAAATACTTTTGCGCGGGCAAACAAATTGGCGATAGAAGGGGGTCGCGAAAATGGTGGGAGTTAACTGTACTGAGCATCAAAAGCAAACTTGCAGGCATTTCTTAATCCAGTTTTTGAAGTATTTCACCATTTTGCCCCTAAACCAACTCTTGTATCTTGTAATTTGAAGATGATGATAGAAACTATTTTGCTGGGTTAGGCTGTTCAGCGCGAAAGTTGGTTTTAAAAAAAAGACTTGCATTTATATGGTGCTTTTCACGACCACTGTTTGTCTCAAAACACTTTATAGCCAACGCCCAGTGGATGATCTATCTCGGCCTCTTCCTGAAGGCCCCAGCATCAAAGATACTAATCTTTAGCCGTATATTTCATCGCTTTCTTGGATTCACTCAAGTTCTGTAGAAGGGTCATGAGGACTCGAAACGTCAACTCTTTTCTTCTCCGCTGATGCTGCCAGAACTGCTGAGTTTTTCCAGGTAATTCTGTTTTTGTTCTAATCTTCAGCCGATTTGACACACTCCACATATCATCAAGAAATGGCTGAAGGCACTGAATACTCCAAAGGCTGTGGGATCAAACAACATCCCAGCAATAGTATTGAAGACTTGTGCTCCAGAACTAGCCGTGCCCCTAGCCAAGCTATTCCAGTACAGCCACAACACTGGCATCTCCTCAGCAATGCAGAAAATTTCCCAGGTTATGTCCTGTCCACTAAAAGCAGGACAAATCCAATCTGGTCAATTACCACCCCATCAACCTACTCTTGATCATCAGCAAGGTGATGGAAGGTGCCGTCGACAGTGCGATCAAGTCCATGTCCTTACGCAGCAAGACCTGGGCAACACTCAGGCCTGGGATGATCAGTAGCAGGTAACAAGTGGCAAGTGAAGGCCACATATTTCCCAAACAGGTAAGGAGGAAGGAAAAAGGATAGCAGATTATGCAGGCTGTTCTTGGGTCGTTCCTAGGGCAAGGCTTGAATGAAACACCAGAGCAAGTTGCCCAAATGCTCTCTCAGGAGAAGAAACAGAAAAATACATGAATTGTCAAACAACTGCCACCATTCAGCGAGAGTAAGCTGAACCAAAAGATCAAGTATACCGGAATTTAAGAAAACGTCAAAGGTCATGCAGCCCACCAAAACTCACCCCTCTAGTACCCTAAACCTTCCAGCCTCACAGTCAATCAAATTCTGCCTTGAATCTGAGCACTTACTGCCACATTTTCCTTGCTAGATTATTTCTAGTCTGGGAACAAACAAAACTGCAAAAAGGACTATTTTAGGGGCATTTGTTCTTTATGCTTATCCCAGCTTGACAGAACTATAATGATAGAAAAGAAATAAACAGGGTTTTAAAGACCATGATCATTTTAAGCCAATAAGCCAGAATTGTGTGTCAGTAAAAATACTCTGTCACATGAGAAGACTGCGTATTTTCCTCTGATGGACAAACTAAACAAGATAAACTTAATCTATAATCATAACGTGGTTAGCGCTCATCACATGCAAAGCGAAGCATCAGGAAGCAGCTGCCATAATGGCAGAAGTAAAAGAAGATGCTTAGTATCAGGAGCAAAAGTCAAAAGGAAAAGTTTGGAAACGGTGAAAAGATGAGGAAATTGGTAAAAGCTTTAAAAAGAACTCGGCGGCAGAGGGGAGTAGTTTGAAGTAGCACTGTATTCAAGGATGTGACACACTCGAGTAATTTCAGTCAACTCTATAAAATGGCTCAAGCTTCAAGTTCCACTTTCAGTTTTAAGGTGCCAGCCAATCAACTCTTTCGATATGTTACAGACTTTTAGCTTTCACCATCCTGAGTTCGATACTGTGATAAATAGTAAATGTATAGGACATTTAGCCATCCCAAAGCATTTCCCAGCCAATGAACTGCTTCGCATATATAGTTCTCATTTCTATGTCTTAGTTCTGATGAAGGGTCATACGGACTCGAAAAGTCAACTGTATCCCTCTCCGCAGATGCTGTCAGACCTGCTGAGTTTTTCCAGATATTTTTGTTCTTGTTCTAGATTTCCAGCATTATTTTGCTTTTATCATTGCATATATAGTTGTTGTTATTACATAGCCAAATGCATCAGCCAATTTGTGCGCACACATACAGCAACTGGATGATTGGTGGTTTGCTGATGGGAAAAAGATCAACCGTGACACCAGGACTCTATAATTCTTTGAATACTGCCACAGGATCTTTTACATCTACCCAAGCAGGGAGACAATATTTTGGTTCAATTTTTCATCCAGAATACAGCACCCTAACAATGCAGCACTTCTTCAGTGCCTCACAAGATCACTGATCAGCTTAGGTTCCAAATCTACAGTGGTGCTTGAATCCCCAATAACCCAATTTAGGAACAAGTTTGTTACCCAGTGAGAGAAGCTGACAATTATTAAATAGATCATATTATTTCAAGTAATAAGCTGATTATGTTTCCATAAATTTACAATTACGATGCACACAATTGTCAATCTTTCAAGGAAGTCGCAGCAATGACAAGGAGACTACAATGAATTAGCAACAAAAGGAGTCCGTGAAGGGCATTAAAAAGAACAGAATAAAACCACCCACCAAATTTACAGATATGAGATTACAGCCTCAAGATCAATTCCCCATGAATGTAATATGTAAATGGAATACATCCATTGTAGTGCTGCTCACAGTGGGAAGACAGGAACATGGTGCAGTCTAAAATAGAACACAGGTGTGTGATCCTTGAAGGCTATATGATGGAATTCTGTAAATTGTTGAAATGAATGCTGAGATTATTTAAAAACTAAGGGTCTCAGATGGCTGACATTTTAAGAAGTTGACACACATGGATCTGGAATTCCCGCTTGATGGCTTGGTAATGTTTCTGCAATTCAGCTGGAATCAGCGCAACCAATGCAAGTGATCAGGGAGTTGTGAGTTTCAGCAACCTTTTGAAAACGTCACCCTGGCAGTGAGGACACATACAAAACCGGCCACATCCCGGAGGAATCAATCAGCATTGGCAGGCCTTCAGGGATGCTTCAAAAATAAGATGGTTCTTTTGGGTGGAAGAATGCCGCCACAAGTTATGTTTTAAAAGCTTCCGAATATAATTTTTGTGTTAATTTATCAAGAAAGTGGCTATTATGGCCTAAAATAACTAGAAAATTGTTATATATGTGCTATGAGTTCTTGTTGCCTTTTGGTTCCCAGGAATTGTTAATAATCACTTAATTTTATAAAGATCAGACACCCTTTATGTCTAATTTTGTCACGCTGCCTGTTTCAAAAGAGGAACCAGATTGAAGTGGTTATGTACGCTTCACTTCAGTCTCTCAGGTAGCTATGAATTGTGGCACCCTGGAACACTTACACGTAACACATTAGGTCCTAGTTATTTACAGATATTTACAGGTAATACAACATTATGTTTAAAATTGAATTTCAGTAGTTTAAAACCAGATTACCCAGAGGGCTGACAGTCTTCAGAAATGTTTATTTTTTGTGAGAAACCCATTTTTTAAGCTATTTTGATCAAACTTCAAATACTTAAAGGAATTTTTTTTTAAAAGCAATTTGAAAAAAAAAAGCTATGTTTTAAGATGCAGCTCCAGTGCACTCATTCATGGCAGATTCTGCATTTGGCAAAATCCAATTAAGTCTCAGGAGAAACACAGAAAAGGGTGGTGGGGAGTAGGCAGGGTTGTGTGTGTGTGTGTGTGTGTGTGTGTGTGTGGGGGGGGGGGGGGGGGGGGGGGGGCGGTCTTTCAAAAGAGACACAAGCTTGGGCCGAATTTTCAGCGGAATTGCTGATCACGTCCAAAGCGAAAATGCCACCCCATGGACTTCTGCATGGATTTACGGGTTGTAAATGTTTAAAGGACACGTGCAAGAACAGCTGTCTCTGTGGAACAATTATGCAGCTGAACCACCTAATGATGATATAGTTTATGTTCCATCCCCTTTGGCGAAGTGGAGCCAATGTATACAGGGAGTTGAAACGCAGAACAATTTTGATATCTGTATGCAGTGCGCGGGCTGGAAGTTCCCAGAAACAACCTGACATTGCAACTTTCCGATAATGCGTGATGGGGCACAACTGGTGCAGCAGATTGATTGTCATCACTCTCGTGTCTTCTAGCAGAGTCAGGACAGTGCCAGTCAAAGCTCCACCATACCTCCTGAAAGTTTATTTCTGTGGGTTTTGTGCCCAGTACCTCGTCCTCCTGCAACTGAGATTCCCCACTCCGATACCACCTTGTGGAGGACTCTTCAAGTGGCCAAAGTTACATATCTTTACCACATCGACAATGTTAAAATGTCATACACTAACACTACTGTTATTGAAAAAATATCATGATATTTTTATAAAAACAAAAAACTGCGGATGCTGGAAATCGATAACAAAAACAGAATTACCTGGAAAAACTCAGCAGGTCTGGCAGCATCGGCGGAGAAGAAAAGAGTTGACGTTTCGAGTCCTCATGACCCTTCGACAGGGTCATGAGGACTCGAAACGTCAACTCTTTTCTTCTCCGCCGATGCTGCCAGACCTGCTGAGTTTTTCCAGGTAATTCTGTTCATGATATTTTTGTTGCACATATTGTTGAATTGGTAAATATAAACAAAATGCCAAAGATTAAGGAGAGATACACAAATTCTAAATATATTTTGTTATTGGTATTCACAAATTCTATGAAAGATTGCAGGGAATGCAGCCACACCAATAAGCTTATTGGATTTACAAAGACAATCGCAATTTACTTGGCCAATAAATGGTTTTGCTCATTTGTGTCCCTGCTGTCTTTTCTCCTCCTACAACAATTTTTTCCAGCCCTGAACACTAAGTAACATAGAAATAGATAATAGGAGCAGAAGTAGGTCATTTGGCCCTTCAAGTCTGCTCCACCATTCAGTATGATAAAGACTGATCCGCTATCTCAACGCCATACTCCTGCTCTTTCCCCATAGCCCTTGATGCCTTTGGAGTCTCGAAATCTATCCATTTTGTTCTTAAATATATTCAGTGACTTGGCCTCCACAGCCTTCTGTGGTAGAGAATTTCACAGGTTTGCTACCCTCTGAGTGAAGATGTTTCTCCTCATCTCAGTCCTAAATGGTCTACTCCATATTCTGAGACTATTCTTGTCCCATAGGTCCTGTTTCATTCAGATATTCAGATAACTGCAGTGGAGAAGCCTATTTCCTCCAGATACATGTTGCAACCTGCCCATTTCCAATATGCCTATTCAAAATTATAAATTTGCACAATGCTAAGAAGTTAACTGTAAACTTTAATGAGATGAAGTCCCTTTAGGTTAGAGTGGAACTCAATCTAACCATGGCTTAAAAGACAGGGAAATACATCATCCTAAGATTATGTAGCATGAATGTAGTTACTCACACCGATCCTGCAATATGTTTATTTTTAAATTCATTCACTGGACGTGGGTGTCACTGGCAAGGTCCAGCTTTTATTGCCCATTCTTATTGCCCCTTGAGAAGACAGTGCTGAGCTGCCTTCCTGAATACAATCGAGTGACTTGCTCTGCCTGCTGTGGGTCTGGAGTCACATGTAGGCCAGACCAGGTAAGGATGGCAGGTTTCCTTCCCTAAAAGACATTGGTGAACCAGATGGGTTTTTAACCACAAACTTGTTGTTTCATGATCACGATTATTGAACCCGGCTTTTTAATTCCAGATTTATATAAATAATTTTGCTTGATTGCTGTTTATTAAAATTTCTTTTAAACTTCTTTTCCAGCCAATTTTCCCCATTTCCTTCCTCTCCTTTACCTCCTAAAGATGTTAACAACTTCTTTGGGATAGGTTCCACACATATACCAGTTTCATATTGCTACCTCATGTATATTGAGAAAGCTTAGGCACCATCAGCCTACTGTACAATCATTGTGGAAATCATAACTGGGCATTTCATAGCAATTCAATCAGCATTTCAGTCTGCTGCTCTTAAGCATATACCAAAGAATTGAACTTCCACCACAATATGTGAACAGGTATTAATAGCGCGCAGAACAGGCTTAATGCCTGCAATGCATGGCATTAAAGTTACTCACAGTCTAAAAATAGTCCCTCCAGAAATTGGAGCCAATCCAGAAAAGGGCAGTTCAAGTGACAGGGTGGGTGCCTCGTTATTTAAAATATGGATGAAGAACAATGCTCTCGATTCTACCTTCCTTCCGTAGAAAAGGATTAAATAAATTTCAATATTTCATTGATAGTGCAGCAAAGTTAGTACTACTTCAGGTTCGTCATGCTTAATGTCTCCCTTAGGGAAATTAAAATTTGGTCGGAATTTTACAGCCCCGTCGCATGCGACAAGCCATTCAAAAGTCCACTGACTTCAGCGGAATTGGAAAATCCCACCAGCGGGAGGGCCCGTAAAATCCCAGCCTTTGTTTCTTTTTAAGTAGCAGATAAATAGATTCCTTTGAAATAAAATTGTGTTGACGGTTAATCATCAGTGGGCAACCACTAGATTTAGATAAAGTTCAGCTCTATAATATGAAGTGCAACCCCAATAACCCTCTCAACACCAGCAGCTACTTGTTGGAACAAATGAAACTACTTGGTTGTGAAAACACTTGTACCTCATTGGAGCTGAGATATTTCAGGGTGACAATGATCAGGTCTATTAACTACCCTAGGATCCGCTTAGTTTTACTGAAATGTTTAAATTCTTCACAAACCCAAAATTGAAGGAACTGAAACACAAACTGCTAACACCAACGAAATAAGTTGATTCTGGACATACTGATGTATCTATTGAAAGTGTAACGTACCACTGATGAAGAAAACAGCAAGAGTATGTGTGTGCGCTTCTGCCTGTCCGTCAGTGTGTTTCTGAAACTTTCTGGGAAGGAGTAATTTTTTTTATCCGTTCATGGCTGTTGGCAACACAAGCATTTGTTGCTCATTCCTATTTAGTGCATCGGATACTATAAACAAGAAACCTCCACTGATTTTACTAAAGTTAACCGAATCTTAAAATTAGGTTAACTGATTTATAACTCAATCCTCATGGTCCCTGGCAGGGTACATAACATGTAAAGAATTCTAAACCCAGGTTTAGTTCGTGGAAGAGGTCGCTACTGCAGGTTCATTGGAAAATATTTTGTATTCATGTATTCTTCTGCATAGAGCAACTGATCCCCCAATTTACAAGCCCAAAAATAAAAATCTACAATATGCAGATAGGACAAACCTACAAACAGCACCTAATGGCAGAATTTCAAATACTTGAATAACTTAATAACAAGATTTCCAAGGGTCACAAAAAAACTGCACTTTTATGGGCCAAATAGCATTTTCTAGATCCTAACTTGCTGATGCCCTCAACATCTTTGGTTGCTCCCTATAGACTAGAAAATGTATTTGAAATGTGCACTGATTTTAAGTAATTAAATTTCCCATGGAAACAAAAGAATCATAGAATGGTTACAGCACAGAGAGGCGCCATTCGGCCTGTCTGTCCGTGCTGTCCCTCTTTAGAAGCAACTCGGCCAGTGCCACTCCCCAGCTTTATTCTCGTAGCCCTGAAGATGCTTATCTTTTCAGGTCATTATCCAATTCCCTTTTGAAAACCACAATCAAATCTGCCTTCACCACATTCTCAAGCAGTACTTTCCAGATCCTCAACCACTCAATGCGCAGAGAAGTTTTCCAATCACCATAAATCAGTGCCCTCTGGTTCTCAATCCTTCCTCCAATGAGAACAGTCTCTCCCTACCCACTCAGTCCTCTCGTGATTTTGAACACCTTTATCAAACCTCCTCTCAACCATCTCTTTATGAAGGCAAGCCACCCGAGCTTCGCCAATCTATCCACAGAACTGAAGTCCCTCATCCCCAGTCTTTCCTGTTCCCTCGCCAATGCCTTCGCATCCTTCCTAAAGTGCCCAGAATTGGGAATCATGCTCCATTAGAGGCTGAATCAGTGTTTTATAAAGGGTTCACCATAACTTCCTGGCTTTTGTAACCTATGGCCCAGATTTTCACTACAATGGGCGAAAATCCTGGAGACAGCCGAAAATTCTAAGTCTCACCGCACCCCCCCCCCCAAACATGACATTTCCTATTTTCACAGTCGCAGGACTGGAGTTGGGCCGGGGTTTGCGCTCACGTGGTCTACAGAGACAGCTGGGCATTTAAATCACCAGCTGCCTCTGCTGAAGTGAGATTTTGGCCGACCATGAGCGTAAAACCCGAAGTGTGCAGATTAGACCAGATAAGAGGAGGTCTGAACTTGGTGGATTTGTTTGAGATAGCAAGGGCACCCCTTTGGAGAGGTAACGTACCCCTTTCGATAGGGTCCCAGGACACTTTTGGGGGGAGGTTAGGTGACTTTTGGGAGAGGTAATGCGCCCTTCGAGATTGTCAGGAGTAAACACGATTGTGCATAAAAAGTGCATAAACTCATTGGAACTGTCAACCTGTCAATGAACTGTCCAAGAACTGTCAAAGGATACTAGGTGAGTTGGCATGGAGAGGGTAAGGGCACAGGGTGGGGGGGCATGGGTTGGCACTAAGTTGGCATAGGGGTTATAAAGAGCCATGGGGATGTTGGGGGGAGGCTAGGGGGGTATGAGGGGCAATGGAGGGTGGATAGAGGGGCACAGGGGAATGGAGGCCATTGGGTGGGTACAAGGGGCAAGAGGTGGCATAGGCTGACATGAATGGGGCATGGGGAGTGTCGGCTGGCTGAGAGCTGTTTTTTGCTTTGATTTTTTTTAAGAAGAGCACAGAGGCAGGCCTTCCGCCCAACCTGCCTCCACAATCTGGCGGCAGGCCCGACTTCTAATCCAGTCTGCCCTGGGACAAAAATCCGGCCAGCATTCAGCCATTTTTATAGGTTGGGCTTACAGCGCTGGGAATTCTCCCCTCCCTGCACACCAGACCCAGGAGTAAAATCCGGGTCTGTGTCCCCAAAGTCACATTTGGAGTGATCCCTGTGATACTACTGTGAAAGCTGACTCCCTTTGTCCTGATAAGAAAATGCCCTTCATAAATTATATTAGAGTTGTGGTCACATAATTACAACACATACACATCAGCTACTTTCAGCTATAGAATGTCCACAATTAAACAACAGCTAACACCCTCTGAGTCATGATTAAACAAGTGAGTTTTTTTTAAATGGAATTCAGTCCAAGAAAATCCAGCTTCAAAATGAAGTGACACAGCAGTCAGATCTTTGCACCTCATTGGGAGATTCTCTGTAAACACAATGCGCTGGAGGAGTTAAAAAAAGACTTGACACTTACTTAGAAACATGCTGAGCTTGCATGAGGGTAATTACGTTTCCAATGGGCTATTACGCATGAAGGATAACAGCAAAGAAAACAAATAAGACAGGAAGAGAAATGAAGCATCGCCAAAGAGGTTAAAGAAAAGGACACAAATGAGCAATACATAAATAGTTTTTTTTTTGAAGAGTCATGTGCATTTAACACTCCTCCTCACAGGCCTAAATGCGTATTTTAGATGGCCAAACCACACACTGCCTGCTTAAACCATTTTATTGCAGCCCTGCTGTTGCAGGTAATTCTATAAAATAAACTAGACTGTAAACACATTTTCAGACGGGTAGCAAGTCACAGGGTGCTCCAGTTCCTTCCTCCTGAGGCCAATCAACTCCCGTAAACCGGCAAAGCAATTTTCACATTACTGTCCAGAAGTAGGTATTCCTGACGTAAGGGAAAGCCTACAGTCAGAAATACTACTTTGCAACTTCACACATGCAGATCTTCCACATGCGCAATTGTTCTGACATTCCTGCTGGTGCACTGAAACAATCCTAGGATTAACCAACAGGAATCCGAAACACGGGAAAACTGCACATCGAAAGCAGTTCCACAAAACAAATGGGCTGTTGTATACAGTAGCATACCACTCTAAATCAAAAAGAGGGAAATTACAGTATCCATCAGTGGACTACATCATTTTATTTGGTTTCATAGTCTTTTAAAATTTCCCCCTTTCCAATTACACAACACAGCTACATAGAATAGTCTGAATATAACAAAAGTGAATTGGCAGTGATAGCAGCAAATCTAAGCTTCAGTAGCAGGGCTTAAAAATATAAACTGCATATAGTTTAAGAAATGTGATAGCAGGGAGCATACTTATGGCTTGTGACACATTGTTCATGTTCAACTGACCAAATAAACAACCACTCTCACAGGTCAGATCTCAAGAGCTCCTAAAGTACATTCATCCTCATAGCATACTTCCCAACATCAGATTCTACTGTGGAGTCATTATTCATTTGATAGTACAGAACTTGAGTATTGCTGAAAAGAGAGACATGCTATTTTCACCTTTTCTTCAGGATAGCTTGCAAGAATTTGCCAACAGAAACCGGTGCACAACAATTTATACTGCATGTGAAGAATGCTGATTGGTTGGCAAGTGGATTCTGATTGGTGGGGGCGTTGCCACGGAGAATGCAGCATGGAACAGTTGACTACCCAGCTTTGTTCAAATTCAAACTGAGCAAGTCAACTCTGATTGGTCAAGGCATTGTCCTGGCGAATGAACCAGGGAATGGCTGTTCCCCAAGCTTTTGTTTAGTTGAAAAAAAGTGCAATGTGTGGACGTTTCTTTTGTCTGCAAAGGACAGGGACCTGTGTGTGAATATATGTGGTTTCTAGCATGCGTAAGTAAGCCACACTGCAAGCCCGACTGACAATCTTACATTGGTTTTCAGTGTAATTCTTAGTGCAATCACTCCTGAACAATCATTCCCTGGCACTCTCTTCCCATGCAGTATAACTTCTTGTTCCCCCGTTACTGTTGGAAAATTCTTGCAAGTTAATCTGATGAGTGCAAAACAAAAAGCTTTGGTAACAAGTCTCTTTTTTTCAGCAAAAGTCATTATTATGGCACAGAAGGGGGCCAGCCCGCCCATTATGCCCATGCCAGCTATCCTTATGTATATTTGCACTGCTCTCCGGTCAGTAATACTGAATAGCTGTGTAATATTCTCCAAACACGAGCCAAAGAGAATTCAATAGTGGTGTAAGAGACTGCAATATTTGATAAGGAAAAGGAAGCAAAACTGCCCACAAAAGGTATAGAGCTGACATGTTCAATGCAGCCTTGGCCACCAGAGCTAAGCCCATTGTTTCAGCTAGCTAGCATAACTGACGTTGTTTGATGGTGCCAACCATGGCTGTCCACCACAATGAGTATGCTAACCATCTCTGTCCACCTTGACCTCACAATCCAGTTGTTTATTCCATCCTCCTTCACCATTCTACTCACAACCTTCAGAGAACCATTTATTCCTTTCTACCTCAAAACAGGTGGCAGGTCTGTTGCAATTGCTTCTCCTTCCATGCCCTTTTGGTCGTTTCTGCTGCACCTCAAAAGGTTCCATCCTTGGTGTTCAGCTGCATGGTCCCTCCATGCCATATGGTCCGCTAGATTCCATATGAGCACTGCCAACTCCAGCTTCGGCTTTATGCCACCATCTTCAATTCCACAAATGTTGATGTACAATTTCACTACCCATGCAACACTGAGTTGTGAATAAATCAGAGCTTTCTCCAGCACTGCAATAGCCAAAACCATTTTGTTCCGATCTATCCAGGGACTTTGCACCATTGATTCCATTTCCTTTACTGGCCACTCATTCAGCTGAACCCTGCAAGGAATTCCAGCATCTGTTTTGATTCTGTGCAAAGTCTTGGAATTCCCACCCTACTGCTCATTAAGATCATCTACTTGCACCTCAGTCATACCAACAGCCTTCATCAGTCCACTGCCATTGAAACACTCTTCTACACCTTCAACTTCTCCAAAACACTCCACAAGCTTCATTCTGTACAAACTCCAATACACCTCACCTTGTAATAAATCTCACCTATCATTGCTAGCCTTGCTGATTTCTATTGGCTCATATATCTCCAATTCAATGATGTATATAAATCCCTTCATAGTCTTGTTACACTCCACTACTGCAACTTTCTCCTGTCCTATGGCCCCAACTCGTATTTTCCAGTCCCCACCCCACTGTCCATTATAGACAGCAGGCCCGTCAGCTATATTGCCCCCTACCGCTGGAGTTCTCTCCATAAATCTCTCTGCCATGCTACATTTCTGCCTACCTTCATAGAGCTACTCAAAACTTCTCAATCGTCACTTCTTCGGTCGTCTCCTGTAATGTTTGTACTGTCTCCAGAATATTTACAAAACCCTCAGGGCATTCTGATGTAGTAAAGAAATTATACAACTGTAAATTGTTTTCTGGCTACAAGTGGACTATGCTATGTGTCCACACAGCAGCAATGTTGTTTTTAAATGACTGACCTGTATGAATAATCCACTGGCACGGAGACGTGCACTCAAATGCCTCAATGTTGTTGTGCAGGAGCAATTGCTCTCTGTTGGCAAATCGTGTCCATCTGCGGTTGGTCCAGTGCTGCTCCAGTGCTCTGGACCTACCCCCACAATGTAACTGAAGTAAATTCCAAATGCCAGCGGTCCCAATGTATTGCAGTAGAAGTGATTCTGCAATGCAACATGCAAAAAGAGAATTTCACGTCAACCTCAATTTCACGGCACACAAAGAGTTTTCCCATCACCACAACTTTCTAGTTAGCAGTTCAGTCATCCATGTAGATGCCAATGTTTCTGTAGCTGCACTATTTTTAAAAATTGATTAGCTGCCTTTGATCCTTCAGTCAAGGACATAATGCTAAGTTTGGAAAGCAATTTTTCACCAACTTGGCTACAGATTTACAGTACGTGAAGACAATGGGGTTGAAAGACTGCCATGAAAAGGTTAGCTAGCACCAGTCAGGTCTTTGTCATGTTTATATTATTGAAATTTCCAATGTAATAATCAACTGCCTCCTTCTTGAGCGAAAAGAAAATTCAGAATCCACTGAAGGTCTGCCAGACATTGTATTCTTTACCAATTGTCACTTCTGGTTTAGTGAATTTTGTATTGTTGAACTAGGAAGCCTTTTGCTGTTTTATTAAAGACTACGATTTAAAAATAAATCTAAGGTGACACAAAGCACAGTGCATGGTACATTAAGAAATAAGAATTAGGAACCGGGGTAGGTAATTCGGCCCCTCAAACCTGCTCTGCCATTCAATAAGAACATGGCTGATCTCCTACTTCAGCTGTACCATCCCACACTATCCCAATACTCATTGATTTCCTTACTCTCCAAAGATCTATCTTAAATATACTCAACAACTGAGCATCCACAGTTCTCTAGGGTAGACAATTCCAAAAGTTAACAACCCTTTGAGTGAAGACATTTCTCCTCATCTTAGTCCCAAGTGGCTGAACCCTCTTTTGAGTCTGTGACCCCCATCTCCAGATTCACCAGCCAGTGGAAACATTCTCCCATACTCTACCCTGCCAAGTCCATTAAGAATTTTTTACATTTCAATGAGATCATTACTCAATCTTCTAAACTCCAATGAATATAGATGTAGTCTATTCAATTCCTCTTCATGTCTTCATCCCAGAAATCAGTCTAGTGAACCGTCATTGCACCATCCCCTCTAAGAGGGGTAAACATTTCATTAGGTAAGGAGACCAAAACTGGACAGAATACTCCAACTATAATCTCACTAAGGCCCTATCCTTTACTCTTATACTCCTTTGAAATAAAGTCTAACATCTCATTTGTTTTGCTGATTGCTTGCTGTAACTGCATGTTAACTTTGCAGTTCGGGTATGATGACATCCAAACCCCCTGAAGGCCAACATTTCAGTCTCTTTCCATTTAAAAAGTATTGTTTTCCACTTTTTCTACCAAAGTTAATAACTTCAAATGTCTCCAACATATTCTATCTGCCACATTCTTGTTCACTCACTTAATCTGTCTAAATCCTTTTTTGCAGCCTCTTTGCATCTTTCACACAGCTTACTTTCCCACTAAATTTATATATTCAGCAAAATTGCAAGATTACACTCAATCTCACCTTTGTCATTGATATTGATTGTGAATAGCTGAGGCCCAAGCACTGATCCTTGCAGTACCCCACTAGATACAGCCTGCCAACCCAAAAATGGTCCATTTATTCCTAATCTTTGCTTTCTGTCCATTAATCAATCCTCAATCTGTGCTAATATATTAGCTCCAGTCCCATGAGCCCTAATTTTGTGAGAACCCAAATACTCTACATCTACTGGTTCTGCCTTGTCCACCTTATTAGTTACAAGGTTAAAAAACTCGAAAAGATTTGTCAAACACTATTTCCCTTTCATAAATCTGTGCTGACTCGGCCTTATCATGATTTTCGAAACATCCCATTATCATTACTCTAATACCCGAGCTTATCATTTTCATTTCTACTGACCTATAGATTGCTGTTTTCTCTCTCCCTCCTTTCTCGAATAGTGGGGTTGCATCTGCTACCTTGCAATTCATTGGGACAGTTCCAGAATCTAGGGTATTCTGAAAGATCAATGCCAATGCATTGACTATTGCTGTTGCCACCCTTTTAAAACCCTAGGATGTAGGGCATCAGATGCAAGGAATTTATCAACATTTAGAACAATTAATTTCTCCAGTTCTATTTCTTTATTAATATCCTTAAGTTCCTTATTTTCATCAGAACCTTGTCTCACCACTAATTCTGGAATTTTTGTGTGTCGTCTGCCATGAAAACGGGTACAAAGCATTCATTTAATGTCTCTGTCCTTATTCCCCATTAGAATTTCTCTTCCTCCACGGATCCCACAGTTACTCTCACTAACCTCTTTTTGCACAGCTTTACAAGCTTTTGCAATCTGTTTTTAGCCTCTAGCTGGTTTACTCTCATATCTTATTTTCTCTTCCTTGATCAATTTCTTGGTCATCCTCTGCTTAATTTTAATGTCCTCCCAATCCTCTGTCTTACTATTCTTTTTGGCAACATTTTAAACCTCTAACTACTCATGTTAGCCACAGTTGGACCACTTGTTCCATGGACTTAAGGGAATGTATAATTGTTGAAAATTATGAATTAATTCTTTAAATGTATGCCAGTGCCCATTTACTGTCTTATCTTTTGATCTAGTTTCCCAATTTACTGTATTACACTTGTTACATGCTTCTAAGTTCCTGATTTATACAGTGCCTAACGCCATGACTATTGTTAGGAGGCCAATAAACTACACCCACCAGCGTTTGCTGCCTCTTGTTGTTTCTTAGCTCCACCCAAACTGGTTCTACATCTCGAGTTTCCGAACTGATGTCCATTCTCCTCACGGTCTTCATCCCACTCTTTCAGGGCAATCCGTCCTCCTTTTCCATTTTGCCTATCTCCTCTAAAAGTCAAGTATGAGGGAATTACCAACTTTGGTCTCTCTGTAACCAATGTCTCTGTAATGGTTAACAGATCAAACCCAATAATTTCTATCTCTGCTATTAATTAACCTATTTTGTTGAGTATGCTTCACGCATTCAAATATAATGCCCTTAGTTTCTTTTTCTATTTTCCCTGATAACACCCTAGTCACTAATGTCCTAGTACCTTTGTTAAGCTCTCTATCACTTTCTGACCAACTCTGCTTAATTTCACCTTAATCATTACGCCGCTCCAAAGCTTCAACATCTCGCTTTTGCTTTTGAATTTAATCTTTCCTGAATCAAGCCACCCCACCCCTTTCATTAGTTTACAACCCTATGTAGCACCCTTGTTATTTTCTTTGCCAGGGCACTGATCCCAGCCCAACTTAACTGGAGCCCATCTCAAAGATACAGCTCCCTTGTTCCACAGTACTGGAACCTTGAGCCCCATGGACCAAAACTCCTGCCTCCCACACCAATCTTTCAGTCAACGAGTTAACCTTCAAATTAATATAATATAAAAGCAAAATACTGTGGATGTTGGAAATCTGAAACAAAAACAAAAATTGCTAGAAAAACTCAGCAGGTCTGACAGCATCTGTGGAGAGAAAGACAGACTTAACGTTTCGAGTCTGTTCTGATGAAGAGTCCTACGGACTTGAAACATTAACTCTGTCTTTCTCTCCACAGATGCTGTCAGACCTGTTGAGGTTAATTTTCAGATCAATTTGCCCCTATATCAATTGCATGAGGTTCTGGTAAATATTACCTGTGAGGTTCTGCATTTTAATTTTGATCCCACCTCCTCAAGCTCTCTCAGCAGAACCACATTCCTAATTCTAGCTATGTCATTGGATCCTACTTGTACTGTAACAACTGAATCCTCCCGTTCCCACTTCAAGATCTTCTTCAGCTGTGAGAAGATGTCCTTATCCCTGGCACTGGGCAGGCAACATCACCTTTGGAACGAACCCCAGTCACCCAATACAGAGAACAGGATCTATTCCATCGTCACCCTGGTCTATACTGTCCCTATTACTACCACATTCCATTGTGCTCCTTTCAATTGAATGACCTCCTGTCACATGGTAGTATGGACAGTTTTCTCATCTACTGTGCAGACTTTGCTCAAATACAGACAGGCAGCTAGATCCTGTAATCTACTGGATGAGGGCAAAGGCTGAGGCTTCACCAGCACTGTAACAGGGATTTCCTAGCCAGCCTGACTTGTTATCACACCCTCCTGTCCCTGGTCACTCACCACACTTGTACAACTTCCTAACCTAAGGGTGTGACTGCTCCCTGGATCCAAATATCCAGGGAATTCTCCCCTCCCTGACGCACCACAATGTCTGCACTTTGGACTCCAGCTCAACAACTCTTGAGCTGAAGGTACTTGAGATGCAGACACTTACGGCAGAGATGGTGGTCTATGAATTGTGATACTCTCCACAAACTCCCACATGCTGCAATTGCAGTGGTACCACCTGTACTCCCATCGCTGTCTAACCTTATTTTATTAATTATATTTCATGCCTTTGATGAACGTATCTTATCTTTTAGTTTTTAAAAGAGTGTCCAGTTTAAGCTATATACAAATTAATTTACCCCTCCCACCCCTTCTTGCGTCATTTTTCCTCCCGCGGTGTTCATCTCTCTCCTTGCTGCGAGGCATATTTAAATTGTTGAGGCTGCTCATGTGGTTTTCTTCACTCTACCTACTCTCTCACATTCTGAAATACTTTCTGGTGTATTTTCATTCCAGGGTTTGAAAATGCTCACACTCCAGGAACAGCAACAACAGATCCAGCTATTTTTAGAGATTGCCTAGCTCCAGTATAATTCTCAACCAAATCCTTCAGCGCAAGAAGGTGCAACTATGTCATTTTTCATATACAGTCATTTCAGCAGATTGGAACCACAGCAATGAACTGACAAGAACAGCCACCTATCCTGAGCTGAGATGACATGGCAGGCAAGGAATTAGAAAATCAACTTCAAAGTCAAACTATCACTCTACTCTTGGGTGATTTCACACAAGTATGTATGTGCCAGCCATGTAACCTCACTTTGTTGGTACAAGATCTCAGAGTGACTTGTTCTCAGTCAATGAGGCAGGCATTGTGAAATGCACACTTTGGGCAAGCAAGCACTATTTTTACAGGATGCATACAGAAGTGACTTGCAACATTTAGTAACTTTTAACATTTGGTTAGTGCCATTTGGAAAATCTCCACCTGAGCATTTTAACAAGTCAGAAGGCAAAAGTCAGGAGCGTAATGGAATACTCTCCACTTGCCTGGATGAATACAGCTCCAACAACACTCAAGAAGCTTGACATCGTCCAAGACAAAGCAGCCCGCTTGATCGGCACCCCATCCACAAACAACAACTGCCTCACTCCATCCTCAAGCAAGTAGAAAGAGTAGTGGGACGGTAACATAGTGGTAATGTTACTGGATGAGTAAATCCAAGGGCCTGGACTAATGCTCTGGGGACACAAGTTCAAATCCTACCATGGCAGCTGGGGTACTTAACTTCAAATAATAAATAAATCTGGATTAAAAAGGTAGTCTCAGTAATGGTGACCATGAAACTACCAGATTGTTGTAAAAACTAATGTTCACTAATGCCCTTCAGGGGATGAAACCTACTGTCGTTACCTGGTCCCTACACATGACTCCAGACCTATAGCGATGTGGTTGTTTCTTAGCTACCCTCTGAAATGGCCAAGCAAGCCACTCAGTTCAAGGGCAATTAGGGATGGGCAACAAACGTTAGCCTCGTCAGTGACGCTCACCTCTGAAGAATGATTTTTTTTTAAAAAAGATGCAGCAAAGATGGCATTTGTTTAAGCTTTTTGCTTAAATTTTCAGAAGTACATTACAAAACAAAATTATAGGAAAGATCTAAAAGCTGTAGAAAAGGTGCAGAATAGATGCACTAGGATGTTACCAGGAATGCATGATAAAAAGAAACTTGCAAAGTTGTCTAGATTTTGAAAGGTTGTAAAAAGATAATAGAGTTAGATGGTCTCTTTAGTTGATGAGGGCATAAACTTAAGATAATCATAAAAAGAATTAAAGGAGAGGTTAGAAGAAATATTAGCACAGAGGGTGATTAGAATGTGAAATACTCCACATCCTATGAGGCAGTCTGCAAATTATTTTAAAAGAGAATTGGCTAATGGCTTCAAAAGGAATGATAAAGGCACGGGGAGTTGCAGTAGACTAGATATGGTTCGTATGGAAAGGAACAACAGCTCAGACATGCATACATACTCTAACAGTAACAGATTTTATTTTAAATGATCACTTAAATGAATCTTGGGACCTACTTAGATTGTTTCAGGTGAACTGTTGCCCTCCCTAACTCACCCATCATGAGACTGATTCTTCCTGTCACTAACACCCAGAGAAGAACCACAAACAATGATTTAATTTGACAATTAAATTACAGAGGCATACATTGGGCTCATAATGTCTCAGATCATGTCAATAAACTAATCAACCATCTATGGTGTCAGAGTCCCATCACAACAAAATCACACGGAACTCACAAAAAGTGCAATAAACACAAACAGATGCCACAGACACACAAGTAAAAAGGGATATCTGGAAGTGACTACATGGTTGCTATCTTATCTCTAGGGTTCAAATAAACATTATAAACTACTTGAACTTTGCTACTCTGATTATGATTATGAAGCAGTCAGAGCAACCCCCCTCTCTAGCCATCTCCATTTGACTACTGACTCTCAATCACTCCCAAGCTTCAGTTATTCTTTACTCGACCAGTATTAGGAAAGACTTTTTTGCTCCCCCAACAGAATGCAACAGATTTGTACTTAATTGACAAGGCAGTCAACAATCTTCAACTATGAGACCTGGACACCAGCATGCACAAAACACTTTCAATAATCAAATTATTCCTGGTCTTGCATTGGTTAAAAAAAAATTGGGCAAATTTCATTATATAGCTGGAATGAAACACGAGGACATTTGGCTGCACATCGGAACGTAGATTTAGTTTCACTATTGCTCATTAATGAACAGCAGGAGGTAATAAAACGAGACCTTCTCTCATCCACAATTCAGTTTATAGTCACCAAATGCATTCTTCTGCTATACACCAGTCTTCAGGTACACAAGTACAAGGCATTTATCAGAGTGCAATAGCTACTCAACTGAACTGAATTGTGAATTGATGGACAATCCCAGTTCAGAATTGAGACATCAATGGGACTAGTGCTTAATTTTTTGAGGCTTTTGAACATCAGGGAATAAAGTTAATTTGAGTTAAATAATGCCACACTATCTGCAGACTGTGGAAACTGGAGGTGTCAGACATACAATAACAAACATTAGTTTATCATTTGCAATATTTTTCCCCTCTGCACAGATTTATTTCAAAATAACTCTATATTATGTGGATAGCAAGTGAGGTGAAGTTGTAACTATAATGTTTCTCCTAATGTTTCTGAGTCAGAAGGTTTAAGGTTCATGTCCAACTCCAGGACCTGAGCAAAAAAAAAAATCGATGCTGACACTTCACTGCAGTACTGAGGGAGCAATGCGCTGTTGGAGGTGCCAACGAGACATTAAACTGGGGCCCCACCAGCCCTCTCAGATGGATGTAAAAGATCTTCTGGCACTATTTCAAAGAAGAGCAAGGGAGTTATCCTCAGTGTCCTGGCCAATATTTCACTCTCAATCAATTCTGCAAATACAAATTACTTTATCTGGTCATTATCACATTGAAGTTTGCTGTGCGCAACTGGGCTGCTGGATTTCCGACACTAGAACAGTGACCACACTTCAAAACAAGTATTTCATTGGCTGTAAAGCACTTTGAGACATCCAGTGGTTGTGACAAAGAATTATATAAATGCAAGTCCTTCTCTCTCTCTGGCCCACAACACAGTACCACTCACAAAGCATGCCATTTGGGGGAGGTACCAGATCTGTCAGCACCCCAGAACAGAAGGAACAGCAAGGTTGAAGTAAATTTTGGAAGTTGGAAGAGGAAAACATGAAAGAAAGAAAGAAAACTGGAATGGTGCGGCGGTGGGGGTGGGATGGTGTGATGGGGAGGGAGATGGGGAAGGCGGGACATCGGTAGAGATTTGTTAGCATGACAACACTATCAAGAACCAGGGATTGATTTAGTTTAATTGTTTTCATTTTAAAAGATTATCAAGAACCAGGGAAATGAAAACTTGGAATTTATTGCCTAAAAATTGTCACCATCAACCCAGTGCATGCCTGCAGTAATAGGCAAACAGTACACTGGGATTAATTAGTACTGTGTCAGAATGCAAAGAAGAGGTGATCTGGTTACTCTACAAAGTACTAGTTAGACCACATGTGGTGTTGTCTCCATACCATAGTATTTGAGAAGGTGCAGTGTAGGTCAAGGTCCTGGTAATAAAGCTAAGTTTATGTTCCTGTTAAGAGGTTTTGAGGTGAACTGGTGGTTGTTTTGAAAACTGAGGGGATTTGCAAAAAATGCGTTCTGCAGACAAAGGTTTTAAAAGAGCAATAGACAAGGTGGGTAGGTTACCATCGGAGACCAGCAAATAGCATACACAGGCACAAGACAGTGAGATGCATTTCTGGAAAAAGACAACCTTGGGAGAAGAGGGTGGACAGTGATGGAATTGAGTTCAATTATAGTGGGGAGCCAACAGAGGGAAATTTGGGGGCCAAATGCACTTTTGCTGCGTGTCCTTTTATTCCCCAAAAATCTTTTGAAGGCCATGTTCTGCTTTTCATTTACAGCTGAAGGACAAACTCAATCAAATTCAGACTTTAACATAATTGTTTGAAATTATACCTGCACCTTTTGTAAATAGCACACCAATGCTCAAAGCCAAGCATTTAAAACGGAATTGTAAAGTGAAAATTCCAGTTTCGACCATCCGGGCACTTTTAACATTTTTAATCCTATTTTACAGCTGTACCAAGTGCAGTGTTTTGGTACTTTGAATAATATTTCAGTTTAAATGATTTAACTACATAGTCAGATTCAGGAGCCATTCTAAAACTTGGCTGAACTACCAGTTCACTTGCACGAATTAACTTTCAGCTCCTTCATTATGCAACCAGTACAAATGTATGTTAGCCATCCGAGTTAACAGTAAACTGAAGGCCAACATGAAGGAAAATATAGAAGTTTCATCTTAGCCCAAATGATACTAGCAAGTGACAATTTCCAATCTTACCACAACTTTTTCTTACAATATAATGGAATTTGTGATGAGAATAACAGTGACACATGCTCACGTTTAGAACTGAGGAAATTTGATAAAAACTTCTGGAATATGGACATGCACAGATAAACATAGAAATCCAGAGGTTGTTGTTAGAAATATCCTGCTCCTCCACAGGCTGCGCTGTTCCAGTCCGCACCAAATGATTTGGCCAAGGGATGGCTGCAATGGTGTGAACTTGCTGGACTTGCCCATTAGTTTCACAATGAAAATTGCTGAAAAAGTTAGAGCTAATGTATTCAGGCATAATGGGTTTTAACAGTATGATAAGTGATGATTAGTGCCAAACTAACTCTCTGGTCCTGAAATTTAATTTTATAAATGTGGGATCTCATGCCTTCAGATGTTAATTAGGTTGGAGAGTATGAAAAAAAAATTAAATATTTTTTTGTTTTACTTTTTCTGTCACTTTTATCCCTCTTTCTTAATCATATCTGGTCTTCCCAGTCTCTATTTCCATGATAAAAGGGGAAAAAAAGCAAGCTGACAAATGGATAAATCCAGGGCAGTTGCTCAGACAACATGAGGCACCATTTTCCACTGATCAGTGAGATGTATTCCTTAACTCCCAATGAACCAATTTTCAAGGCCTTCACTAAAAAGAGACTGCAATTTCCCTGTAACTATTGTTTACATCACTGAGCCTCATACCAAGTGAAATGTTTTGTAAGTCTAAAATATGGAACGCTTCACGAATTTGCGTGTCATCCTTGCGCAGGGGCCATGCTAATCTTCTCTGTATCGTTCCAATTTTAATATATGTGCTGCCGAAGCGAGCAGGGACACTGTCTTTTCACTATATAAATGAAAAATTCCCGTATTGCAGCACAGGATAACTGGTTCCATGCATGCTCACACAGTTTGAGTGAATATTAAAACTATAGCACCAGCTGGGTTGATCAATGATTGGTGTTGCAAATCATTCTTTCCAATAGAGACATATGTTAAAATAGGCATGTAACTGATAAAGCTGTAGCACTCTCTCCTCCAGGCAGCACCGATACATCCAACTTTCCCACCCTGTCCAGATACTAACTTTCTGGACATTCAATCTGTCCCCCACTGTTTGTTGAGTTCAGTTAAGTGATTGTACATGAATCATCACAGTGACAAGTGCTGTTCCTTTGGGGGAAATAAATGACTCCTGCATTGTATTGTATTGTGCTCAGAAACAGCACTAGAGCTAACCATTCAACAGAACCACTTTCAGCGGAAAGCTTACTGAAGCATTGAGGGTCAGGTTCTGGGAGTGTGAAGAGGGGCTGGAAAATACCAATGCTGCTGTATTGCTGACCTGTCAGTCATAGACACTGACAACCTGACCTAGTCTGAATCCCACATCTGGAAAACATCAATTATACAACTGCATATCATCTCTCAGAACAAGACACAACCATTTACCACTCTAAGTAGACCGAAAATGAAGTGTGCGAATAAATGTTGTTCTCTTAGTAACTTCTCAAATATGGCTTTTTGCAGAAGTTTTACAATTGTACAATGCAGCTGTTCATCTCCATCCTTTCCACATAAGGAATGTCTGGCCTTAAGGGACAGTCATTTACTTTATAACTTTGCTAATCTGGCTTATAACTTCAGAACAGCTAACCTGCACGGAGACACAATACAAATAAGTTGGCAGAAGAAGTTGCAAGTTCCAGCTTCTTGTATTTACGAACATAGATGCTACCACGAGCTCAATGGATGAAATGTTGATATATTACCATTTGGTTTTTAGGCATTTTTCATTTGCAAGTGTGATGCCTTGCATTTAAAACTGTGTGTGCACTTCAGAGGCATTTCAGATATTGCTGGACTCCAGCCTAGTTAAACTGGTGTTATCAGTGGTTGACTGGCCACCAATGTTCCTGGTGAAGTACACCGTAATCCCCCAAAACCTGCCACCGCTGGAGATTTTTGTCAGGCGCCAAAGCAGCCAGACAGATCAGCCACCTTTTAGATTATGGAGCTCCAGAGAATTTCCAAATGCCAAGTAGTCCTCCGTGTACAGTTCATGTCAACCAGCCACATCCCAATTTAACTCTTCTCTATTGTCAGCAGCAAGCAATGACCTTTTTGCTACTTTTCTCAGTGAAGCATATTAAGACGCTCAAGACGTGTGAAGCCAATGTCATCACACCTCTTCATTTCCAAATTGGGTTGATGCCATGTGCTAGTGGTAAGTGGATGACTTTACCATGGAGTATAAACATAAAACATTCCAGGCGAAAAGGAAGCTCAACAATCCTCCTCCCAAAAGTACAAAATAAGGCCCCTGATATCTTAAGGAACAACACAATGAAAATAAAGACTTGTATTTATACATTACCTTCCACAACTCCAGAGATCAATAAGATCCTTAGGCCAATAAGATACATTTGAAATGTAGTCACCACTGAAATGTAGGAAAAATCTCTACCTATGAGTCTTCTATCCCCATTAGGTTTTCAGCAGTAGTAAAAAAGACATTTCTATATTTTTTAAGATGTAAAATATGAAAAAAGCTCACCTCCTTACTGCAGGTTACCCACTTTCACAGCTTAAAGTAAGGGAAGAGGAGGAAGTTTAATTCTAAATTTTAACACACAAGCTGCGTCACCACTTTTTTGCTGACTCCATATCAAGCCAAAAATTTCTTCAGTTCATGATTTTGGAATTGAAATTGACATTAAAAACATATCAAGGCTTTTATGCCCAAGTGCTTTCATAATTGCAAATGTATCCAACCACAAGTCACTAGTAGAATCCAAGTCACCAGTAGTATAACTAGTCACTCACCAATCAATATTAACCTAGATAATGATTGTCAGTAGGCTATCATTTGGCAAAGATGGGAGTCATACGCCAGAGGGTCCTATTAGTGACTACTAATGTTAGCACAAGCACACATTCCAGCAGGGGTCACTGAAATGATCAGGAGTGAAAAACTTGACAGATCCAGGTGCACTGAAGCACATGGTAGTGGCACTGCTGAGGTCAGTATAGGCCAGGGGTCAAACCTGGTTCCTTCCAATTTCTATGGCTGTTTTCAAGTACATAGGACAGTGTCACTACCCACTAGGCCAAAAGACAAGCTCTCAACTGATATTTCTGTTGACTTACAAATTCAGTCACAACTAGAAACCTTTGCCATTTGTCCCTTCCGTAATCAGTGCCCACTGCGGCCATATATAATGTCTGTACCAGATGAGATCAAATGCTGCAAATTGGCAAGTTAACTTGGGGCCTTTCTGATCTGCCTCGCTCACAAACAATCTGGGCAGTTAATTTATTCAGTTGTGTTTTTTTAATATTAAAAGTTCAGCTTTGAACTTCCATCCTGTTTTTTTTAAAAAATACTTGCTTCCCTTCTCTCTCTTGAAGGCCAATCTTTACTGGGGTATCATTCCTTGGCATCAGTCATCTTCTGATTCCAAGCAACCATTCTTCACACGTCTGCTTAGGCAGTAAGTCTAGACTGATTATACAACCAGGGAGGAACCACAACCGAACCCTTTGCTGTCCTTGCCCAACAGCTGCTGTTTGTAGGACTTTGCTGCACACAAAACTGGCTGCCATGTTGCTTGCATTGCAACACTGACTACTCTTCCCATTCACTGCAAAATGCTTTGGAGTGCTCAGGGATTGTGAAAGATGCTACATAAACATTAAGTCTTCCTTTCTTATTTACACTTTTGCATATCGTAGTGGGATTCACTGTACAAGTGGAACCCTGCCTAATCATCTTCCCCTTCCCAACAGAGGGCGCAACTGCAGCCTTGCTACTGCCATCCATCGGAGATCTGGTAATTCAGAAAGGAGATCCACTCTATTGCCTTTATCTCTGTAGTCATTCAACCTCTCCGGCCTGCACACTTCAACTACTTTCCCATGCTCACTTAGTCCCATTAAAACTGCAACATAACATTTCCTGAAACTATCAAAAGAAGCTTTATTAAAGAAGAAATGCATCAGGCACAAAGGGCTCCATGCAATATATTCCCTAGACTGCTGCTTAACTGAAAGG
Organism: Carcharodon carcharias; assembly: GCF_017639515.1. NCBI lineage: Eukaryota > Metazoa > Chordata > Chondrichthyes > Lamniformes > Lamnidae > Carcharodon > Carcharodon carcharias. The sequence continues at coordinate 23,304,975 of NC_054467.1, read as the reverse complement.
GGAAGAGAAAAAACACTTCTTCACTGTAGCTCAATAACTCAATTAACCCTTGCTGGGCCTTTCACGGTTCAGTAGGGTTGTCCTACTTTCAAAACTGAATATATTTAAGATTTATACCATTCTTCAAGTGATGTTGGAGTACACGACGACCCTTCGAAGTCTCGAAAAATCCTTTCAAAAACCTGGGTCGACTTATATCCTGAGCATTAAAGTGAATCCCCAGTATGGGTTTGGGTGGTCGCCATTTTGAAATGTCATCTGCACAGAGTGGTCTGTCCAAAACACACATCTTCACACCATCAACTGTTTGATCCCTTACACCTAGTTATAAAATACCAAGCATAAAGTAAAACAAGCATTTGTGGGGTGAAAAATTGAGACAGATTACTAATGCAATTATAGCATGTCATAACTGGAAAGGGAAATTGACTTATATACCGAGCAAATGCAGGAAACGTTTTTGGGAGCTGGAAAAATTGGGTCGTCTTACAGGCTGGGTCAACTTATACGCCATTGATTATTTAGACTGGTAAAAGGGTCGTATCCCAAAAGCACCCCTGTCTAGCCGAAGTTTATATAAACTATTTAACCTGTTCCAAAAAATGTTTTTAAAAATATACCAAACACAGCCACTCCAGAGAACTGCATCCCATAAGAGGTATCAAATTCTCATGCATTCATAGTTTGCCAACTATTTCTGCAACCTCTGAAAATCAAAACAGCCAGTCCTGACTAAGACTGGAAAATTCCACTCACTCATTTACTAGCCATGAAGTTATTTTTCAGATTTGGAAAACAGGAAACATAAGCACAACTTACTCATCCCTTAAGTAAAGCACACCCACTCTACTACCTGCTAATAACTTGTGTGCCCCGTGGACCAGAGTTAAACTCCCAGCTCTGCACGAATCTCTGGCTACCAAACACTAGTCTGTAGATACAATTCTGGCAAAAATTCACTCAATGACATCCAAAAGCTGATTACTTACTAAAGAAGAGCAGACGGTTTTAAATACACCATCTACTCCACTCACTTTGAGTTGGTGCAAGTGGCAGTGCCCACATTATCTGAGTATTTAAATTGAATTTCAAGGATGTTCAAGGGACCTCAAAGGAGCATTTTTACAGCCAATTTAAAATCACACTAGGCAGTGGCACTTCATGTAGTTTCAAACTTCAGCAGTGCGAGACTAGCCCTCATTCCCCTCCCTTCAAACCTGCTTGCCCACACTGCAGAGCCTTCCCGCTCATGTTGAGGCCCCCACCCCACCCCCTTCACGTTACCCCCACACCCCCCCCCCAAACCTCCCTCACCATGCTTGCCCTATCAGGGAGCCTCCCCATTCATGCTGAGCCCTAATTCTAGACTTTCGCAACACCACAAAGCAGAAACCTGACAGAACCCCAAAGTTACTGTGAATGTACATTTTTACCAATGCATAGGAAACAAGGTAAAAAGATTACGAACAATACTTAGAAGTTGTTGTACATGTGCGTTGGCAGAAGACAAAGAAGAAAGGAACTACTTTGAATTTCCTCCTACATCAGAAGTTAGCATAGTTGAGCCATAGATTATTCCCATTTGCATCTGACAAAGGTAAATTTTGCAACGCTGTTCCCAGCATGGAGTTTCACTCAACAGGAGCACATAGACTGAGATGAGGAGAAATTTCTTCACCCAGAGAGTGGTGAGCCTGTGGAACTCTTTACCACAGAAAAGTAGTTGAGGTCAAAATGTTGTATGTTTCAAGAAGGAGTTAGATATAGCTCTTGGGGCGAAAAGGATCAAAGATATGGGGAGAAAGCGGGAGCAGGCTATTGAGTTGGATGATCAGCCATGATCATGAAGAATAGCGGAGCAGGCTCAAAGGGCCGAATGGCCTACTCCTTCTATTTTCTACGTTTCTATATCGGAGTAAAAGGTGCTCCACTATGAGGCGTTCCTGCATTTTCCAGTTTCAATGAAAAAAAATCAGCAGGATCTTGAAAGATCAATTCTGGTGAAGAGGGTAAAGACATACTGGTAAGATGATCATTGAGTTATTCAGCATCAATTTTGATCCCAGAGACCATTTTATGACCTAACAACATACAGAAGGCTGTCAACCATACCCACACACTGTAACAGAGGCCTGATTGTTAAAGTAATAAAAACTAATGTTAAAAAAGCATAAGCAAGCAGTGATCAATGAAAGTTAGATTTTCACAGCCACTAAAAGTGTAATTCTACTCGGCCTCAGACTGAAGGTGTGTAGTGTGATCTCACTGTGCCAGCCATCTTATTTCTGGGTGACGATTTGAAGTGTTTTTTGGGCGTATTTATTTTTGTTATGAAAATGTCACCAGGAGGGTAGGTGGCAATTTTTTGTTTATGAAGGCCCCTGAGAATATTTCTGATGTCAGTACAATTCCGGATTTCCTCAGCCAAAAGGTTTCCACTAGCTAATTGGCACCATTCAACTAATAAGGTGAGCCTCATCTGTGCATTGTGTTTCTTGTATACAACACACACACACACTCTCTCTCTCTCGCTGACTAAACATTAAAAGCTCAGCTGTAAATACAAAGAGAGGAGTCACAAAGTAGGAATAAACTGGCCTCTTGACTCCAGATCCCAACACTGTATGACCAGGCAAGAAGGAAAAGCTAATTAGAGGAGGCAAAGGCAACTAGAATTCCTGAAGCACATGTAGGTATATGACTAATTGCTCCTATCAAGACCAAACGTGAACTTCCTCTTTGCATCAAAAGTAAATCAAGCCTTTAGCAGATCTCCTGTATCTATAGATTTTGAGCCAGCATGGATAAATTACACTCCACCAACATGGAAAGTCTCATTCAACAACTGTACATCCTCAGCTGTATTTCTCATGCCGCATATTCCACATTCACCATATTTTAAGTGTTCAACTAGCACAGCAAATGCTAAGCTCAAATGGTAGTCAGCGACTTCTGCTAAGTGAGATATCCACAGCCAGAGTGACAATAGCATTCCTACATCCGGCTTCTGACCCTTGGGACAGAAACGGCCAGAGTGCCTGCTCATGAGCCCTGACCTGTAAATACACGAGTGGGCGCTGCGGAAAAGATCAGCCTCAAAAGTGGTGCCTTCACTGTCAATAGTGTGCTAATGTTCACACTATTTTCTTCTACTACTACTACTTTCACACAATCACTTTGCCAACCTGTCCCCATGGCCTCTTACGCCAACGTTCATGAGAGGAGCAAGGAAGACAAAACATGCTCCTCTGCTAAAAAGCAGATGAGGTGGACCCCACTTAGTTAAAGACATGGCTGGATTGCAGCCAAAAGAAGATACAGCTAATGAGAGCTATGAAAAACATGTTAAAGCATAGGGAGAATGGATCACCAAGTGCAACAGACTGCTTCTCTGTCCACTTCCAAACTTGTGCAAACCTGCCTGTACTGCCAGATAAAAGCAAAATACTGTGGATGCTGGGAAAACTCAGCAGGCCTAACAGCATATGTGGAGAGAAAGACAGAGTTAACATTTTGGGTCTGTATGACTCTTGAAGTCACATGGACTTGAAACGTTAACTCCATCTTTCTTTCCACAGATGCTGTTAGATCTGCTGAGTTTTTCCAGCATTTTCTGTTTTTGCTGTCTGTGCTGCTGTTAGTTTAAATTGTTTGTTTGCCGTTGCAGCTCTTCTTATCTCATTCCCTAGCTTCACACCATTTGTGTTTCTTGACCAGAATCATCTCCTCTGGTTAAAAGTTCTACTTCACTTGCCAAAAATTAATAAAAAGGAAATCTGACTCATCAGGGGTAAACTCAGAACATCTTCTAGCACTGCTGATTATAAAATTATGGAATTCACTTAATCAAAATTAATTTTAAAAATCAACAATTTTGGAAGTACATCCTCTTCAATTAAAATTGTGATTTTTACATTTTGGAAATTCCTGGAAAATCTCTCTCCGAACTGCGTCGTCCATATTCATAGCTTTCGCACAGAATTCAAAAAACATCACCTCTTGAAAGTTCAAACAGTACAGCATCAGTACCTGGAGCTTTGATAAGTCAATAGCTTTACTAAGCTTCTCCACTATGGGTTCGATTATCCAGCTCCGCCATAATAAGTCATTAAAGATGGCAGGACAGATGGAGAGAGCTGTTTCTAAAGCATACAGTATCTAGGCTTCATTAATAGGGGCAAAGAGTACACGAGCAGGGAGGTTATGAAGAACTTATATAAGACACTGGTTAGACCTCAGCTAGAGTATTATGTACAGTTCTGGGCGCCACACTATAGGAAGGATGTGAACGCATTGGAGAGAATGCAGAAGAGATTTGCACGAGTGGTTCCAGGGATGAGACACTTCAGGAATGAGAAAAGATTGGAGAAGTTGGGACTGTTTTCCTTGAAGAGGAAAAGGCTAAGAGGAAATTTGATAGAAGCTTGCAAAATCATGAGCGGTCTGGACAAAGTAGATAGGGAGAAACTGTTCCTGGTCGTAAATAGATCGAGAACCAGAGGGCACAGTTTTAAAGTGTTTTGTAAAAGAAGCAAATGCGAGGTGAGAAAAAACATTTTCACACAGTGAGTAGTTAGGGTTTGGAGTGCACTGTCTGGAAGTATGGTGGAGGCAAGTTCAATTAAGGCATTCAAGAAGGCATTGGATGATTATTTAAATAGAAACAATGTGCAGGATTACAGGGAAAAGACAGGAGATTGGCACTAAGTTAAAACGCTCTGAGAGTTGGTGCAGACACGGTGGGCTGAAAGGCTTCCTTCTACACCGTCACAATTCTGTGAAGCTGCTCTGTGTGATCTCCTGTTTCCATGGCAACATGACGTGCGAGTTCAGCTACGAAGGGGCAACAGGGGTTGCATTCTGGTCCCGGGACTTTTCGGCATATTCTTCACTTTGCTGCTGTTATGTGCCTTCAGGTCATTTACAAAGAGTGTCCACTTACATACCAGAATTGATGGAAAGCTGGTCAGCCTTGCTCGTCTGAGATCTGAGACAAAGGTGTGCCAAGTCCTCATCAGAGTCTTGCTCTACGCTGATGATGCTGCACTATTATTTAATACTGGGAAACACTTTCAGTGGCAAACATGCAGGCTCTCTCACTCCTGTAAAGGGCTTGGTTTGACCATGATCATCAGGAATACAAATATCATGGTCCAGGATGTTGCCAAACGGCCATCCATCAACATGTGACACTGGAGATTGTTGATAGTTTTGCATATCTAGGCTCCACAAACACCAGCAATATGTTACTTGATGCTGAAATCAACACATGCATCTTAAAAGCTATAGCTTTGTTACATCCAAGCTTAGTAAAAGTGTGGAACAACAGCAACTTGACTGAGAACACCAAACTGTGAATCTACCAAGCCTGTAGCCTCAGAGTACTCCTCTATAGTGGTGAGACCTGGACAACATATGCTAGGCAGGAGAAAAGGTTGAACAGTTTCCACCTTTGCTGTCTCACACATATCCTCGACCTTTCTTGGCAGGACAAGGTCACCAATTCAGAGATCCATAAGCATGCTAATTCCATCAGGATATACTCATTGCTAAGCCAATAACGCTTGCGCTAGCTCTGCCACATTCATCGAATGGATGATGGCCATAAAGCCAAAGATCTTCTGTACAGTGTTCTGGGCACTGGGTCACAACCTCCTGGACATCCATACCTCTGCTATAAGGACACCTGCAAACAAGATATGAAGATGGCGGACATCAAGACAGGCAACTGGGAGACATCTGCTTACGGCGGTGGAGGCTCACTGCTTGGAAGGGGAATGAAAGAGGCAAGCAGAACGAAAAGCTCAGCTGGCCAAGAAGAGGGCCAAGAGAAAACAGAGGCCAGGAAATCAAGCACCGTCTCAGCCCAGTCTTCCTCAGCTGCAAGTACAGCAGAGACTACCATGCCAGAGTAGGGTTCCTGAGCCACACCAGGCAATGTTTAATGCAGAATTGACCACTCTGATGCAAACCATCATCTTACAAGGTGGAAAGCTGCCACCCTCTCTTGAAAAGAAAACACTAAGTGACCTTAAGAGTTACAACCACTAAAGGGCTGATAACACTGTTACCTATTCAGTACCATTCTTTTTAAGATTTTGAACTGTGCTGAAGTTTTCAGCTCCTATTTGCAAACAGTTGTCAGTTACGGAAAATCACAAACTGTTAATGAAGAAATTGAAAAGTGCACTTCAAACTTTGTGCAGTAATGCTGCTCAACATAAAAAAAATTCTGCGCAACTTATTGAATCACCAGACTTCAGGCTATTTAAATAGCAGTAAGAAAGCACACAGGTTAAAGCTTTTAACATACATCTGACATAGTGGCTGCTACAACACGAACTGAACACGATGATAGAATTCAGGTGGCTTTTCACTGTTCTGGGAATGGAGCCCACTCAAAACAACGCCCCCCCCTCCCCCCCCCCCCCCCTCCCCGAGCAGCAACAGAATCAAACCTACATGGACTAAAGGCATCTTCAGAACAAAAAAGTGTTTTAATTACCAGAGAGATGGCAGACAGGAATTGGCCACCTCCAGCTATTTCAGGCACACTGCAGTTAACAAATTGATCAGCATAGTTTTCATCTCCACAAGGCTACAGGCAACGCTTTAGGAAACCCTGTGGCAAATCCAGCACTGTGGGGTGAACCTCTTTACATGATTTTCATGTCAGAAGGCAAGTTGGTGCTTGAACTGACCTTGAACCCTGCATGATAATGACTGAAGTGACACAAATCAAACTAATGACAGTTTCCTTCTTATCTCACAGAACAATAATATTTGGCCTCGGAATAATAGTTCTGTTAACAAAAACATGTACAGTAGAATGTTAACTTTTAATCAATACAGGGTATAAAGTACCTGCGTAAATAGACAAAACTAAAATTTACGAACGGACATTTTAAGTGGAGACTAATTATTGATTTTCAATCTCTAGATAGCGAGACTGTTGAGCAAGTGACAGTCCCCCCTTCCCCCCACCGCCCCATCTTTGAAGCAAATCTGTTAACAACGGTATATTAAAAGTCTAACCTTGGCAAACAATGGTGGATTGTGTAGAGCTTTAATTTTGAAAAGCTAAGGTGCTTAAAAAGCTAATGCAAAAAATTCATGAGTATTGAGTGATTGTTGGAAGGGTGAAGAATGGAATGTTGAAGTGGTTAATACAGAATTGTCCAACAGTTGTTGAAATAGTTTATAGTAGTGTCTGCAAGAGTAATCACACACTTGACTCAGTGGTATAAGCTAGCAAAAGTATCATCTAACAGTGTAAGCACATGCCAGGTGTTGGCTAGAAGAGAAAAAGACTGCAGACAAACCAAAAGGGAAAACCAGAGAACTTGACCAGAAAGTCTGAACCAGCACCAAGAGGAGTACTGCACTGTTTTGACAAAAGACCTTAACAGTCGTAGCATCCGCATTATGTACATAAACAGAGAGCATGCAGCAACTTGTTACATTACTGCATGGACTTCAATTGGCCAACTTCAATAAGCACATTGGGTAATTATTAAATCAGAATATCATTGCCCGCTCTGTAAGTTTACCTCCATTTAAGCTGTGATATGGAACTTCTGCACGCTATTGCACTATGCTAAGTAAAACACTGTGAAACCAAATTATTGTTTACTGGGATAATTACACTGACAATCATATAACCATTGCCTACATAGAAGTGATGAATCATTGATGCCCATATGGAAACGATTAAGTAGTTGGTAATTCAGCAAGCTTTGGCAGGTTCAGTCCTTGGTATTTTTTGAAGCCAAGGGTTAAAAGAATCTTCAACTAATTTCACACTGCATTCCTGCTGATTTCTAAATTTCAGCTGATTTTTTTGTGTTTCTACAGATGATTAGACATCGTAATAAAGCCCTCTACACAAAATGCAAATCCATATCTATTTTACCTCCAGAACTACACAAGTTTCCATGAATAGCACAAGAACCAGCAGAACATGAGTCCGAAGCAGTTCTAGGAATGTATTCCCTCTGAAATGAGTGTTTGCCCCTTACTTTCTCCCCTTAAAGCAAAAACTTCATAAAAGGTGGACAGCTGTACCAGTGATGATCAATGATTTCAAAAGGAAATTGAATGGATACTTGAAGGAAATAAACTTGCAGGGCTACAGAAATAGAGTGGGGGAATGGGACTGAGAGGAGATCTTGTGGTTCAGTGGGTAGTGTCCCTGTCTCTGAGCCAGAAGCTCTGGGTTCCAAGTCCCACTCCAGGACTTGATGGCCAAGAAAGGTGCCTTCATAACACAGTCAAACAGGCTGAGTATCAACTTATAAATCCTTCCAACACACACAAATGGCAGACAGTAAGAGTGGGAGAGATTCTAGGTCAGCTGTGTAAAGGAAAGGAAAATTGGAGCCTCTACCATCACTATTCATAGCTCCAGACACATAAAAGTGCAGGTTGCCACAGGAACTCGAACTCCTTGGGGGCTGGTTGGCTAGACAGCTAATAGGATCAGACTGGTGCCAGCATCATGGGGCTCAATTTGCAGCCTGCCCCCCCCCCCCCAACCACGGTGAAGTTCATGGCACTACAGGTCAGACCTAGTTTCAGGCAGAAAGTGACTGGTTTGGTCACTAGAGATGGCAAGGACTTGATGGGCTGAATGGTCTCCTTCTTTGCTGTGGTGATCCTAACAACAGACCTAAACAGATTAACTAACACACTAGAAATTTAAATTGTTCAGGTGTGACTATGAGAAAATTTCTAAGAAACCTGTACAGGGAACTCCGACACAGAAATCAGTGAATGTGTTTAATACTTCCGTCAACGCAACTCCGTAACACTAATCTGCCAATAAACATACTGGTTTGGTATGGTGAGACAGTTTTGGCATTACATGCCAATACATTTTGACAAAAAAATCTCCACAAATAAAGCAGCATTTGTTAAAACATTATTTTACTAAGGGTCTCTTAATGAGTATAACATTTCAGCACACCAAGGTACCATTAGCTCCTACTCGCATTTGCTATCAGTGTCTGCCTCATCAAAGAGGTGCTTTGGAACAGAGAAAAAATTATAAATTTAAAAAATTATACAACCCCACCAAACGAAACAAATAGCAATACATTGGAATAGGTTAATCGGAGCTAAAAAACCCAGCTTTGCCCAGACACGTTGATAGGTCAAGCCAGTTTATTTCTTAAAAACCTCAAGTCAATAAACTTTGCAACCAAAAAAAAAACTTGACAAGTGAGGTAGCCAAAGTCTTAGAGAGATCACCAACCTCTCCCCACCTCACGACCACCAATTACAGTTGTTTGTCAAAGATAAACTGTGTCAATGTACTTAGCTACGCCAATCCACTGCTGCGAATACATTTGGCCTCCGGCTATGAAGGTGCATCCCAACACAACTAATCTTGCCTCATTTTTAAAATTGGCTGTGTTGTGAATGGCAGCAGCTGTGTTTGCACTTAAGCATTCCTGAAGTGCGCGCAGTTTCTTCCCCCCCCCCCCAACCAAAAAAAAATTGAGGACAGAAACTACGCTAAATTCAGGAAACAAAACCCAATTCATAATTTTACAGGTCCGAAATTATGTTAAGACCTTGCGGGGGGGGGGGGGGGATTCGGGAGGGGAGGCAACCACGGACGCCGCACTGAAAGAAAGTTTAAGCCGGACCGTCGTGCACACGTCCACATATAAAACGGACATTTGAGAGGCTGCCAAAAAAAAATCCTGATTAGAAAAAAACGTCGTTTTAAACAGGCAACGACTTAGACGCTGCGTTCCAAAGTCCGACTGTCAGTACATTTTATGCATTTTCCTCACTAAGGTTATAATCTGCGCAACATGTGTTAAAAACGCCAAATCCTAATCCCCTCCAATTCACCCAAAATCCGCTGGGCACACGTTTTTTTTTGGCTGACACCTCCCCCCCCCCCCCCCAATATATTTTTGCATGTAATAAATGGATGACGAGTTTATGCACAAATGCTTCCGCTAGGATGCGATTTTCTTTTTTGCAATTTAAATAATGCAATGCTTAAAATAACTAGCCCTCCACCCCTCCCCAACAGTACGAAAGGGTTGGTTGGAGGGAGGGAGAGAGAAAAAGCAAAGCTTGCTTTCTTCTCTTTATAGGTCTGCACGCCGCGAGTGAGCACGAGCCGCTGGCCCGGATCGGGAGCCGGAGCCGGACCCGGAGCGTTCCATCCGCGTCACGTTCCACGCCGCTTTGCAACAGTAGCTGCAAAAGGATACAGTGTATTCCAACTCTATAGATACATAGAGACAGAGCAACTATAGATAGAGAGAGAGAGAGAGAACTGGGACTCCCCAAACAACTCATTATGATCCCACATATGCCTTAATCGCGTACGCCAATGAAAACCTGCTGCAAATTATAAAAGCGGAGAGAGAAAAAAAACACGGATGCGATTTTTAATAGAAACCTAATGCACCTTCAAAACTGGTCCCCCCTTTCACCCCGTAACTTTTACAAAGAAAAACAACCCCCCCCCCTTCCAAGTTGTCGCTTCCTCGCTGTTTTGCAACCCCCCCGTTTTGCGCTCTCATATCACACACACAAGCTTTTGGCGCCATATTAATGACGTACTATATTATTTCCATCATCAGCGACCTTCGGGATCAAATTGCTGAACTAAAAAGCCCTTTGCAGCCCAAACTCGGCCAACAACGGAAAAGGCATCAAAAGCTTGACATTTTTTTAAACGCCGGATCTCCTCCTCTTCTTCCTCTCACCCCCCCCCCCTCCTTTCCCTCACTGCACTGTACTCCCCATCGTCCTCCTGCATTTCTTTCCTACACAATTATTTCATTTCTCCACACCCCCCCCATTAACGAGCCAAAACGCTTAAAAGTATTGAAAGAGGACAGTACCTGCTGTAATTTTTTTGTGTGTGTTTGTTTTTGTTTTTGCTTTAAAGCTGGTCTGTTGAGGTGAGACTGGACAGAAATGGTGAAGATTTTTTTTGAATGTGGAGTTGAAGCAGCTGCAGTAGCAGATTGTGGCTCCCTCTATCTCTCTTTCTCGCTCCCTCTTTCACATATGCACTGACTGACGTTGGTCCTTATGGTGGAGTTGGTTGGGTGAAGGAAGGATTCTGTCTTCTCTTCATGTTAATCCACAGTTGCTGCCAGACGAGGGAGCACTCTCATGTCTTGTCAACAGAATTACATTAAGCCTCCTTCGCAACCTAGCTTTCGTTTTCCAAAAAAAACCCTCTAAAACTTGATGCCATGTTTAACAGCCGCATTTCAAAATACACTGAAGAGGGAGGGTAATTTAAAATGTAAGTCACGGTTCTGTTCATACTATATAGAGAAGAAGCAATGAAGAAGGAGGAACTTACATCTAATGCCCTTCACAGCATCCGAGGCATTTTGCAGACATTTAAGTGTAGTCACTGCTGTGGTGTAGAAAATACATCATTTGGACAAAGCAAGATCCCACAAATTAAGTGTTAAATTGATAGGATAATCTGTTTTAGTGATGTTGGTTAAGGAATAAAAAGTGGCTGGACTTCAGGGAGAACTTTCCTTTTCTTGTTAAAATAGTGCCACAGGATCATTTACATCCACCTGAGAGGGCATACAGTGTAACATCTGATCCAAAAGACAGAATTTCTGACAGTGCAGCACTCCATTAGTACTGCACTGGACTGTCAGACAGTTTATACACTCAGATCTCTGGAGTGGCACTTGAAGAAGTAGGGGAACCCACATTCCGCACCTCCCCTCTTATGCACCTAACTCTAAGGTTTGGCCTGAACCCGTCCAGGTGGGGAAACTGGTGAATTCCTCATACGTCTTTTTAATAGTTTATTGTAACATCGATAACATTACAAACATCAGTAGCTGTTCCCCTTAAGTTAACTCAGTACCAACAAACGCTGTTTATCATCGATAACTTACAAACATCAATACTGTAATAGAGTTAATTTTTCTGACAACTTTTCTTGGTGGAAACATTGAACTTAATTTACAAGGTGGTAGCAGCAACTACATGCATGCATCAAGCTCTATAACTAAAGAAAAACTGCCTCCTGGAGGTTCCCCACACTACAATCTGATTGGTTTACACTGATCATGTGATTTTACAATGCAGGATTATTCCTAAAGCTACAGTCCTACCTTTATCAAAACTATAATTACTACATTCCTCCTCCTTTAACTTTTATGGGGGAGGTGATGGTGTAGTGGTATTGCCACTAGACTAGTAATTTGGAAACACAGGGGTAATGGTCTGCGGACCTGGGATCAAATCCCACCACAGCAGATGGTTGAATTTGAATCCAATAAAAACCTGAAATTGAAATAATAGCCAATTGTTGTAAAAACCCATCTGATTCTCTAATGTCCTTTAGGAAAGGAAACCTGCTGTCCTTACCTGGACTCCAGACCCACAGCAATGTGGTTGATGCTAAATGCCCTCTGAACAAGGGCAGTTGGGGATGGGCAATAAATGCTGGCTAAGCCCACATCCAATAAAAGAAAAAAAATGTTGTGTTTATAAGGATATTTATCTCCTGATGTTACAATATTTACAAAGGTCATGACATTACAAGTTCAGCTTTTCAGGTGGTTTCCTGATCCATGTGGAACATTGTAACTCCACAACTTCTGAAACTTTTCCAGGAACCATGTTCTCTGGAACCATATTAACATCAGGTACCTCATTAGGCATAGGCAGTTCAGTATCACCCACTCTGACACAGACAACTGGCATGTCTACCCTTGGTTGAACAACTTCAACAGGAATCACAGGTTCAACAATGGTTACAGGTGGAACATCATTTTGTTGTGATATCTCCCTTCTTCTTAAATGATCCACATGCTTATGGGTGATCTAGCCCCCCACTTCCACATAGAACAACAATGGTCCGGTCACAGAGCTTACTTTACCGGGTAGCCACTTTGGTCCTCCACTGAAATTCCTTACATATACTGCTTCTCCAACTGTGAATTGTCACTCACGACTATGTGAATCATGAGTCACTTTTTGGTTCCCTTGACTTTTCTCCACCTTCCCCTCCAAATTGGGAAGTATCAGGCATAGCCTTGTGCGAAGACAGCGCCTCATCATTAACTCTGCAGGTGTTGCACCTGTCGTAGTGTGTGGGAGGAGGGGGCTGGGGGGGGTTGTTCTGTCATGGAGTAGCAAATGAGTAAGCTTAGTTTCCAACAATTCACCTGTTAATTTTTTCATTCCCACCTTAAAAGTTTGTACTACTCTTTCCGCCATTTCGTTAGATGATGAATGATGTGATGCAGTCTTCACGTGGGTGATACAATTTAGGCTGACAAATCTTTGAAAGTGAGCGTTAGTAAATGCAGTACCATTACCTGAGATGATTACTTCAGGCAATCCATGGATAGAAAAGCCTTGGCATAACTTTTCTACGGTAGCACCTAATGTTGATGACTGACCTCATAAAGGTCTAACAACTTGGAATGAGCATCTATAATCAGTAAAAACAAGGTTCCCAGGAAGGGACCGCTGTAATCTACGTGCAATCTCACCCAGGGCATACCAGGCAATTCCCATGAGTATAATGGGAATGTCTGTAGTTGTTGGCATTGCATACAGTGTTTAACCAGCTTCTCAATGTTGCCATCCATTCCCAGTCACCAAAGATAACTTCATGCGATCACCTTCATTCTTGAGATTCCCAGATGGGCACTGTGTAACTCTACTAAGTGTGGATCCCTTCCTTGTGAAGGAACTACTACTTACGTAACCCATAATAGGATACCATCTTGACTGCTCATTTCATAGCTTTGGTTGAAAAATGGCTTCGATTCGTCAGGGACTGGTTCCTGGGACCATCCATTTAACACTTGGTCTCTCACTCGAGACAGGACTGGATCACAATTTGTGGAGTTTCTCATCTGCCTGACTGGTGAGGAATCCAAGAAATTCATCGCTAATACGATCTCTTGGGGAATTGGGACATGTTCATTGCTCTCTTGCAAAGGAAGATGACTTAGGGCATCGGCATTGACTATATGCATCTCTGGTCTATGCACAAGACTGCATTCATATGCCAATAAAATTAGGGCCATCTTTAAATTCATGCAGAAGCTATGGGAGGGATAGCCTTTTCCTCACTAAACAGACCCAAAAGTGATTTGTGGTCTGATACTATCATGAAGTGATGCCTAGGCACTTATTGGTGGAATTTTTTTACACCAAAAATAATTAACAGTCCTTCCTTTTCGATTTGTGAATATCCTTTATCAGCTGTAGTAAGTGTCCTGCTTATGTAGCCTATTGGCCTCTCTACACCATCACCTGTCTTGTGAGATAATACCGTTTCCACTCCATGGAGGGATGCATCGCAGGTTAGCACCAATTTCTCAGTCGGGTCACGGTGTACCAACAAATTCAAAAATTGCAAGAGCTGTTTGGCTTTCATGAAAGCTCCTTCCTTGGGTGGCTTCCAAACCCAATGCTGGTTTTTCTTTAGCAGTGAATATAGAGGGGCTAGGACTGTTGATAAGTTGAGTAAGAATCGACCATAGTAGTTTACCATCCCTAAAAATGATCTAAGTTCAGAGACATTCTTAGGTACAGGTGCCTCCCTGAAAGCTTTAACCTTCTCTTCAACAGGATGTAACCCTTGGGCATCTACCTGGTGGCCCAAATAAATGACTTCATTTGCCTGAAGAGTACATTTTTCCTTCTTTAGGTGCACTTCTGCTTCTAAAAATCATTTCAGGACTTCCTCCAGATTAGCCAAGTGCTCCAATTCTGTGAATCCAGTTATTAGTACATTGTCCAGGTAGACCACAACTTGAGATAGTCCTTGCAGCAAGCTCTCCATCATCCTTTGGAAAATGGCACAGGCCGAAGAAACACAAGGGTAGGCATGTCCTGGTATAACCTTTTGTGGGTGTTTATGGTCACAAATTCTCTGAAGGCATCATCCAGTTCCAGTTACTGATATGCGTGTCTCATATAAAGCTTTGTATACGTTGTCCTCCTTGCTAGTTTGACATGGAGCTCTTCAGTCTTGGGAATAGGGTACCTGTCCAGTTTGGCTGCTTTGTTGACCATTAGTTTATAGTCCTCACAGATCCGGGCGGTCTGATCCGGTTTTAGGACAGGGACTATAGCTGCTGCCCACTCTGAGAACTAAACTGCTTCTATGACACCCAGCCTCTCTAGCCAGTTCAACTCAGCATCAATCTTCTCTCTCAGAACATATGGCACCAGTCTTCTTTCAGGAAGTGAGGAGTTGCTTCTGAGTCCATATAAATCTTGGCCTGTACCTTGGTCTTTGATCTTTCCCAGTTCATCAGGAAGACAGTGTCATTTTTTTAGAAGCTCTGGAAATCCTCCTACTTGCAACTGGAAGATTTTGGACCAGTTTAATTTAATCTCTTTCAACCAATCATGACCTAGAAGACATGGTCCTTTGCCTTCTACCACTATCACTGGTAGTTGTGCTGTTTGATGTTTATAATGAATAGGTACACCAGTAATACCCTTTATTTGTATTGCCTCATCTGTTTTCAACTTGGCAGAAGTTTGTTCCAAATTTAGTTGTTGAGCACCTTTATTTAAATATCTGAAAGTGTGTTCTCCTACTACAGTAGACACTACAGTGTCTACTTCCATTTTTAAGGGTTTCCCATTCACCTGTAAAGTGACAGTGATTAGCTCTGTCTTCCCAACTTTCACATTGAATAAGGAATAAATGTCAGAGTTGATTGTTTCTGGTTCTTCCACATTATTTTTTCATTTGACTTTGTTTGTTGTCTGGAAGCCTGTTTTAATTTTGCTGTGCGATGTTTTAATATGTGCCCTGTTTTGTGACAAAAATAGCACTCCATCTCTTTAAATAGGCAATTGTTAGGAGTATGATTGTTTCCACGTCGATAACACTTAGTTTTCAAATTTACTGCTGAGCTGTTTCCTCTAAGTTTTCGGTTAGTGGGACCATTTCCCACTTTGTAGCTGACTCCCAGCTTTTCACACCGCTTTTGGCTGACTGTTCACACCCCACTAGGAAGATAGCGCCATTTCATGCTCCTTGAATTGCTTGTGAGCCCCTTACAGCACTTTCCATCGCAAGCTCTATTTCTAAAATTCTCTTAAAATCAAGATCCATTTCAGCCAACAATGTTTGTTGAATAGCATTATCTTGCACAACATAGACAAAATGATCCCTGAGCATATCATTCAGGGTTTCACCGGAATCATAATATTCAGTTAGATGTTTTAATTTTGCCACATATGTAGCAACAGTCTCCCCCGGGACTCTATTCCATAACTTGAACATGAACCTCTGCATTGGGTTGAAAATGTCCCTTAACAAAGTCTAGTAATTCGGTGAAGGTCTTTGAATTGGGGGCACTAAGCGCCTTCAAGCTTTGAGTTAGATTGTAGGTCTTTCTCCCACAAATACTTAGGAGAATCACTCTCCTCTTTTCCTTCCCCGTGATTTTGTTGGCTCGAAAGAAGAACACAAGATGTTCTATATATTGAAACTAATCATCTGTGGCTGGCTCAAAGGGATCGATTCTGCCAAACTGTGGCATCTCAGATGAGTATTTCTTCCTTTCTTTTTAATTATCTTATATATTCACAATCGCAGGGCTATGGGACAATGCCAAATCTGGTTCATCCTTGTCGTCAGTTTGTCATAGAGTTGATTTTCCAGACAACTTTTCTTGGTGGAAACATTGAACTTTATTTACAAATTGGCAATAGCAATTACATGCGTACATCAATCTCTATAACTAAAGATGATCTCTCGCCTAGAGGTTCCCCACACTACAAACTGATTGGTTTACACAGATCATGTGATCTTGCAACGCAGGATTATTCTTAAAGCTACAGTCCTACATTTATCAAAACTATAATTACTACAAATACCCTGCTTCCTTTTAAGTTAAATCAGTACTGTACTTACAAAAGCTGTTACTGTAAGTTTTGAGCTGCACTCACGCTGTTAAACCTTGCTCTTTCTTTTAGATTCCTTTAGCTTAGTCATCCAATCCCATTATTAAACTTATTTTCTGAGAAGCTCCGAATTGTGCAGTGTTACTACCATTCAACAAGTTTCTTTTTAAAAAAACTGCAAAAATCACACCTGTGACAATAATTGCCACCAACCCTCCCACTTTTGATTGTACCTTCTTACATATTGCAACAATCTCACATCCTGGGTTCATGAATAGTCCATTAACATAAAAAGGTGTTTCAATGCGGAAGATTCTGGCTTATCACATCATCAGGCTTTGCTCTAATGAAACAGTTCTCCAGGATCAGTATTTCCAAGGAATGTGGGGGCATACCCAGACAAAGTGGTTCTACAGCTCTTTAGCCTGGAAGTATTATTTACAGTTCTATAGCAGTTCACAAATGGTTGAGACAAATCCTTTGTATTTTGGATAGATGCACATCATTTTGTGACTCAATTCCCTCTGTTATCTTTGACTAGCATATTGAAAATGTCACTAATGTTGTCAATGCCAGGTCTTCAAGGGTTTATTTTAGGCCCAGTTCCAATGCTCTGTGGAATGCTGGATGACAAAGTTTGGCCAATTTCTGAAAATTGTCCATTGCAAATGGCCTTTTGCCATGTCTTCTTTTGGGCTTTTAAATCATGGCTTATTTTAAGTTGAATGCAGTCTTGCTGAAGGACTGGCTATACAAGCAACCTTCTGACTCAAAGGCTAGAGTGTTACCAACTGTGCCACAGCTGACATGAAGTATAAGAAAACACTACACACAGGACAGAATTTTCAGGTCAGCGAGCGGGGGCGGCCCACTCCCTGACAGGTAAAATGACACGCGGTGACTTCATGCGTGTGTCCTGACGTCACCACACATCATTTAGGTTGTCAGTTCAGTGGGCACGCAGCCAACTTGGCTGCACGCCCATCAAACTGTCAAAGGCCTATTAAGGCCATTATGAAAGTAATTAAAGTTGTTTAGAATGATGCCCATCCAACCTTAAGGTTGGCGAGGGGGGCAGGCGAAGAGCCCAGGCGGCCTTTGCATTTTTCATGAAACCTCATCCATGGACATAAATTAAATAAAAAATTTTGAAAAAGTAATGAACATGCCCCAACTCCTATGACAGTTTCACATGAGGGGACATGCCCTTAAATTTTTTTTTCCTTTATTAAATTTTTCAGAACTTAAACAATTCTCCCTGAGGCACCTCCATGTCTCAGGGATATTTCTGCGCAGGCCGCCACTCAGGGAATCCCCCCACCCCCATCGCCCACACAGGGAGCACACAGCGCTTCCAGGCGTGCATCACGATGGGGAGGCCTTAATCGGTTCACCCACATAAAATGGCGGCGCGCACCCGATCGGAGAGGGGGGTGCTGCTGATAGGGTTCGTGCTCGGTCCTGCCCGCCTCCAGACAAACCCCCCCAGCGGGGGTAAAATTCAGCCCAAAAGTTATGATGGAAGGTCTTGGACCTGAAATATTAACCGTTTCCCTCTCTACAGATGCTGCTGGGCCTGCTGAGTGTTTTCAGCATCTTCTATTTTTATTACTATACTCAAGGGATTTTGTATGCCTAAAATTGCA
The DNA here is from genome assembly GCF_017639515.1 of Carcharodon carcharias. NCBI lineage: Eukaryota > Metazoa > Chordata > Chondrichthyes > Lamniformes > Lamnidae > Carcharodon > Carcharodon carcharias. The sequence continues at coordinate 23,286,427 of NC_054467.1, read as the reverse complement.
AGAATGAAGTTTGCATTTATGAACATGAGACAAACTTCAGAAGGTGTTGCTGCCTTGAATGCATTCCAAAATAACATATTTCATATCTGTATTTTTATATTACTGAAAGAAGATCAGTTCAATTGCAGGAACATACTGCCAGGCGCATTTTGGCAACACACTTTGTTGATTTCCTCAAAGCAGAATATCGACAAATATGAACTTTAGGAAGGGAACATGGAATGTTGAAACACAGAAACAAGGCATTCCACTATGTGAATCACTTAAGGTACAATGACTTGCCTTTATATGGCATCTTTTACAACCTTAAGCCTTCCCAAATTGCTTTACAGCCAATTAAGTATTTTTGAAGTGTAGTCACTGTTATACTGTAATGTAAACCACATCTTGCTTGTCCCCACAGGATAATATATTTTTCACAGCTATCTAAATAAATTTAAAAAATTTATGGGCTCTGCTTCAACAACATGGAGTGGCACAAAGTTCCAAATCCTGAACACTGTGTTAAAAAAAATTCTAACTTCCCCTTTAATACTTTTTGTGATTAACTTAAACTTTTGCCCTTTTATCACTTTGCTGACAAATAGGAACAATCTGTCACTATTTATCTAATCTTCGTCTTCATACTATCTAGTTACTCCTTAGCATTCCCAGCCCTCGTAAAACAAAAGCCCTAATTACTCTCTCAGTTGTAACTTGGCATCCCTTGTAACATTCTAGTGAATCTATATTGTGCCTTTTCTATTGCTTTAATATTTCTTTCATATCCTTCCTATAATGGGATTGCAAAATACCTTAACTGCAAACTATGTGTTTACACAAGTTCAACTTGCTTTGATGAAAGATCATCAACCTGAAAAATTCACTCTGTTTCTCTCACTATAGATGCGGTCTGACTTGTTGAGTATTTCCAGCGTTTCTTTTTGCTTTTGTATTCTGTGCTTCTCTGGCTAGAAAGCTGAAATCAATGTTTGCCCTATTATGGTCTTATCTACTTGCGATGCACCTTCAGTGATCTGTTGTAGGGTGTTGGATACCATTCAATAGGTCTTAATGAAGTCTTCATAGTCTTAAATAAGTTAACTGTATGTATTTATCAACTACAAGAACTATGTATGTATATATACAGTAAAAGGTTCAAGCTAGGAGCTTTCTCCATGCTTGCTTGTGCACATGGCTCTGTCCAACATTAGACCAACCCCTAGGTGCAGGTCATTGTGTTTTCTTCCATCACTGTGTGGGTGGTAATGTACTCAGAACCACTTTCGCCCTATAAGTGCCAGACCCTTGTACACCACCTCCCCCTAAGTCTTTATCCAATGTATTTCAAGTTATTCTAGTTTAACTTGTATATTTACATCATTATTACTACCCCATCTCCCCCCATCAAGTCTGAGTTCATCGGTTCAGGCAGTCTGGAGGTCCTATAACCCTTCCATTTCTCATTCACACTACTGTCAGAGGAATGGTAGGCTCTGTCATTGCAAGTAACCTCCATTGATTTGGAGGTTGTTCTGGCATCTGAGCACCTTTTTATCCTCTTTTTCCATGCCTTGATATTGAGCCACTCTTTGTCAAATCGGCAGTTGTGGGTAATAGGTAGTTGTTGATTCATCCTTTTTTGCCAGGATGGGTGAAAACTGTAAGATAAAAGCAAAAAACTGTGGATACTGGAAATCCAAAACAAAAACAAAAATACCTGGAAAAACTCAGCAGGTCTGACAGCATCTGCAGAGAGGAACACAGTTAAGGTTTTGAGTTCTTACGACAGAACTAAGGAAAAATAGAAAATAGGTGAAATATAAGCTGGTTTAAGGGGGGGGTGGGACAGGTAGAGCTGGATAGAGGGCCAGTGACAGGTGGAGATAACCAAAAGATGTCATAGACAAAAGGACAAAGAGGTGTTGAAGGGGTGATATTATCTAAGGAATGTGATAATAGGTGATATTAAGGGTAGAAAGCAGGACGAGCAAGGTAAAGATAGCCCTAGTGGGGGTGGGGTGGAGGGAAGGGATCAAAATAGGCTAAAAGGTAGAGATAAAACAATGGATGGAAATTTCCAATCCCCCTTTTTTCCAATAATTTATATAGATTTTTCTTTTCCCACCTGTTTCCATTATTTTTAAATGTATTTCCATCCATTGTTTTATCTCTGCCTTTTAGCCTATTTCGATCCCTTCCCCCCACCCCACCCCCACTAGGACTATCTGTACCTTGCTCGTCCTGCTTTCTACCCTTAACGTCACCTATTATCACATTCCTTAGATAATATCACCACCTTCAACATCTCTTTGTCCTTTTGTCTGTGACATCTTCTGGTTATCTCCACCTATCACTGGCCCTCTATCCAGCTCTACCTGTCCCCCCCCCCCCCAAACCAGCTTATATTTCACCTCTTTTCTATTTTTCCTTTGTTCTGTTGAAGAGTCATAGGGACTCAAAACCTTAACTGCGTTCCTCTCCGCAGATGCTGTCGGACCTGCTGAGTTTTTCCAGATATTTTTGTTTTTGTTTTTGGGTGAAAACTGTGCTCATCCCCATTGAGTTTTGTCCTCTTTTATCATCATGCAGCTCACCACAATGCATATGGAAGTTCATGTTTCAACAATGGAACTTTCATTCCCACATTTCACAATTTTAGCCAAACCTCTGATTATCGTCTTCTTTTGCAGTTGTGTTTTGAGCTTATGAATCTTTTCATTCACCTCATCAGAACTCTGCTAAGTTGAGTTGTTTTTGTTTCAGAGTTTTCTGCAGGACTCTTGTATAAGTTTAATAATGTCACCTGGATATTCAGTTCTTTTTGGAATCTTTCTTCCATGGTCACTGACTGCTCCTTAGACTCTTTCAATTCATCCGTCTGATCTTCCATCGAGCTTCTATTCTGTAGAATTTGCCTTTTCTGCTTTTAAAGTCTGGATTTGCTCTTCCATTCTGCAGATCTCATTCTTCATGTTGTTCACATTGGACCAAAGTTCGACAAGTTCATCAGTTTTGGTTGTTAGTTCTGCTTTCAAGCAATTGTTCTGAATCATCAGTAATCCCTTCTCCAGTACCTGCCATTTTGCACAATGCCTACTGGAGAAAACCTGATGTTTGAAGTTCAAAAATGTTCAATTGAAGATCCACTTTTGTTGAATTTGTTTCTACAAGTTCACCATTTAAGCATTTCAAATCCTCTTTCAGGTGTTTGAGTTCTTGTGAGTGACATTACAGTGTTCTCACTAATTCTTGTTTTTCCTGATTAAACGCATCTTTCATATGTGAAAATTGATTCCCTACACTGATCAGTTTCTCTTTGCCAGAGTATAGTTCCTCAATGCTATCGTTCAAGCTCGCATTCTGTATTTCTGCTTTTGCTAATTGTTTTTGAGACTCCTCACATTCTTTTGTGAGAACTTTTACCTCCTCTTGCCATTCTAGGTTCTTGTTTTTCATCTCTTCAACTATCTCCTTGGACATGTAATTTTTTTTTCCAACTTTTCTTCTAAATGTCCAAACACTTTCTTCAGCTATGTAGTTTCTTTCTTGTACCTCTGTGACACCTCAAAATTTTGCTTGTTCAAATCTTGAAGAGTTTGTTTCATTGATGACTTTAGTGTTTCATAGGTTTTCAAGGTATATATTCAGCTCAAATCTTGAGTTTCAAATCTTCCAATTCAGTTTTGAGATAAACATTTTCCAACCTTATTTCATTTTCCTTTTGCAGCATTTGTTTATTTTGGGTTTCACCAGTTTGCTTCCCTTCATTCACACCCAGCAGCTCGCTCCACACTGCCACCTGCTATTGTATTTCAGGTAATGTTTTGGGATTTCTGAAAAGATACTTTTGACACTTCCAGAAAGTCCCCTGCCTCTCTGGTGCCCCCATGTTGTTCACTCAAGTACTGTCTTTGTCTCTTTCGGTGCTTTAATGGGAGTTTTCTGTGCCACTTTTTAAGCACTGTGCACTCCACAATTTGAAGATTAAAATATTTTTCAAAGGCTTTTAAAATTTCCTCAAAGCTGTCAGTGAGCTGCATTAAGATTACTTCATCAGCAAGTTCACCAAAGCAGTATAAAAAGGTGTTAATCTGGTCTTTTTCCTAACTTTCTCCTCATACCTGATGTACTCCGGTAGTTTAAAAATTCTCTTCTACAGGACGCCCAATTAACTATTAGTTTTGATCTCTGGTTGAGTCTAAACTGATCTGGTAAGTTGGATTCATGATCCATGGTTAAAAATTTTAAAGTGTAGGTTTTGCTTTAAGAAGTTGCTGAAATTCAAGATGGTGCTGCTGTTTGTTTGAAGACAAAGGGTTTACCCCTGCTTGCTGGTTTTGGAAGGCTCCTACTGCAATGGTGCTCATATTCAGCCTTGAAAAAAATCTTAAACAATGTCTGCTTGGATCAACTAGCTGCAGACTTCTCCATTTCAGCCCAAGCTTTAGGGTCGTGAAAACATCAAATCCTGGCCTTTTCTTATCTTTAAAGCAGACTCTTTCGTCATGATTCTTCTGAATTAATTAATTAATTTAATTCAGACGTGTTCAGACATTGACTCAGGAATCTGAATTTTCCAGCTGAGTTTTTAAACAGCAATTTCTGACCACTGAGCTATTTAAAAGTTTCTCAGGACTTGCTTTATCCTGGAATTTAAAAGTTTTAGATCACTACTGCTAGGTCCTTTGACTCTGTGATCTGTGGATATTCAAACAAGAACTCCATACAATCGAAGGAGTCCCCAGCTGTACAATAGTGCTTTTTTCTTCTTCCCTCTGCTTCCAATTCTGCTATGGAGCTTCTGTCAGGCGATCTCCCTCTGTGTCTTCATTTCAAGTGCCTTCAGTCAGGTTAGAACGCTGTTTCTTTAATTTTGCAACTTTTTCATTCTGCTCCAGCTTCTCTGAGGTTCTGGGTTTTTCCAAGAGCTGCCACCATGTTATAAGGTGTTAGATACCATTTGAAGGTCTTAATGTAGTCTTCTTAGTCTTAAGTAGGTTAAATATATGTATTTAATAACTACAAGAACTATGTACAAATATAAAATAAAGGGTTCAAGCTAGGAACTGTCTCCATGCTTGCTTGCACACACAGCTCTGTCCAATACTAGACTGACCCCTAGGTGCTGGTCATGTGTCCTTTTGTATCACTGTGTCGGCTGTACTGTACTCAGACCCATGTTAACCCTATATGTAATTGACCCTTATACTATATGATCTGTGTGAGGTGCCTATGCTTCTTTACTTCATTTAAAATGTTATCATTTAAGGTATCTATGTTCTCCCTATCATTAATTCCAAAAAAATACTTACCATTTTTCAACAGCGAAATGTATCTGCAGCCTATCGTTGCTTCATATGGAGGCCGAATTAAAAAAGAATGTCAAGCTAAGTTTGGAGTTATCAGGATAAGTGGCAAAAAGCTTGGTTGACGAGGTGAGTGCTAAGGGGATCTTAAAGGAGTGCAGGGTGGAGAGGCAGAACTGTTTTGGAAGGGGATTCCAGAGCACAGGATCCAGGCAACTGAAGACACAAAGCTGGGGGTAAATATGGGAGATGCTTAACAGATCTAGACTCAGAAAATGGGAAGTTTGGCAAGGGGGTGTTTGGTTTAAAGGGCTATGGAGTTAGGGAGGGGGTGAGGCAATTTAAACACAATATGGAGAATTTTTTTTATTCATTCACGTGATGTGGGCTTCAGTGGCTGGGCCAGCATTTATTGCCCATCCCTAGTTGGCCTTGAGAAGTTGGTGGTGAGCTGCCTTCTTGAACCGCTGCAGCCCATGTAGTGTAGATACATCCACAGTGCTGTTAGGAAGGGAGCTCCAGGATTTTGACCCAGTGACAGTGAAGGAACGGTGATATATTTCCAAGTCAGGATGGCGGGTGACTTGGAGGGGAACTTCCAGGTCGTGGTGTTCCCATCTTTTTGATGCCCTTGTCCTTATAGGTGGTAGTGGTCCTGTGTTTGGAAGGCACTGTTGAAGGATCCTTGATGAATTCCTGCAGTGCATCTTGTAGATGGTACACACTGCTGCTACTGTACGTCGGTGGTGGAGGGAGTGAATGTTTTTGGATGTGGAGCCAATCAAATGGGCTGCTTTGGCATGGAGGGTGTCGAGCTTCTTGAGTGTTGTGGGAGCTGCACCCATCCAGGCAAGTGGAGAGTATTCCATCACACTCCTGACCTGTGCCTTGTAAAAAGTGGACAGGCTTTGGGGAGTCAGGAGGTGAGTTACTCGTCGAAGGATTCCTAGCCTCTGACCTGCTCTTGTAGCCACAGTATTTATATGGCTAGTCCAGTTCAGTTTCTGGTCAATGGTAACCTCTAGGATGTTGACAGTGGGGGATTCAGTGATGGTAATGCCATTGAACTTCAAGGGGCGATGGTTGGATTCTCTCTTGTTGAAGATGGTCATTGCCTAACACTTATGTGACATGAATGTTACTTGCCACTTGTCAACCCAAGCCTGGATATTGTGCAGGTCTTGCTGCATTTGGGCATGGACTGCTTCAGTATCTGAAGAGTCGCGAATGATGCTGAACATTGTGCAATCATTAGCAAGCATCCCCACTTCTGGCCTTTTCTTGATATCACGTGGAGTGAATCGAATTGGCTGAAGACTGACATCTGTGATGCTGGGGCCCTTCAGAGGAGGCCGAGATGGATCATCCACTCGGCACTTCTGGCTAAAGATTGTAGCAAATGCTTCAACTTTATCTTTTGCACTGCTGTGCTGGGCTCCTCCATCATTGAGGATGGGGATATTTGTGAGTTGTTTAATTATCCACCATCATCATTCATGACTGGATGTGACAGAGCTGCAGAGCTTAAATTTGATCTGTTGGTTGTGGAATCGCTTACTCTGTCTATCACTTGCTTATGCTGTTTGGCACTCAAGTAGTTCTGTGTTGTAGCTTCACCTTGTTGACACCTCATTTTTAGGTATGCCTGGTGCTGCTCCTGGCATGCCCTCCTGCACTCTTCATTGAACCAGGGTTGATCCTCTGGCTTGATGGCAGTGGTAGAGTGGGGGATATGCCAGGCCATGAGGTTACAGATTGTGTTTGAGTACAATTATGCTGCTGCTGATGGCCCACAGCGCCTCATGGATGTCCAGTCTTGAGTTGCTTGATCTGTTCGAAATCTATCCCATTTAGCACGGTGGTAGTGCCACACAACACGATGGAGGATATCCTCAATGCGCGGGCGGGACTTCGTCTCCACAATGACTGTGCCGTGGTCACTCCTACCAATACTGTCACGGACAGATGCATCTGTGATCTGTGGCAGGCAGGTTGGTGAGAATGAGGTCAAGTATGTTCTTCCCTCTTGTTGGTTCCCTCACCACCTGCCGCGGACCCTTGTGGAGACAAAGCCCCAACTTCACATTGCAGGCATTTTCTTCTGGGGTGGCGGGCCAAGCCGGGAACTTTCCCGACTCCTGATACCCACCTCAAGAATGAAAATAAAGCTCAATGAGTCTGATAACACAAAGGCTCTGAAGGGGTCAAGAAAGGTGCTTGAGAGGCAAAGCTGGGTGTCACCAGCACAGTTGTGGAATCTGCAGATGCACCTCTTCTTGCGCCAGAACAGGATTCCTGAGTTTCTTTGTTTTTCCAAGTAATTTGCAAACAAAATGAAGAGTTAAATTTAAATCTTTTCTTCAGGTAAAGGTTCAAATTTAAACTATCATATGCTTCACTTTTACTGAGGAGAGAAATCTTAGTTGGCAAAGAGAAAGTGATTATGCCAAATGATGCTTTCTTTTTTCTATATGGTGAACAGTAACATTATGACAAAAAACATATTTATTTTTCTCAGTATAAATGTTGAATGGTGTCTTTGAGTAGGCCATAACACATTGTCTTTCCAAATGAGTTCAAAACAATGTGAAATGAAAGAAACCTTTATAACTAAAGTTTAATATCAAAACTATTTAACTTTCTTTATTTCTGAGTAACAAAGGCAGACTTTTTACTGCAGTGAAATTCTTTTGCTTACATTTAGAATTTGTAATTAACAAGATTCAATGATGCAGTTGTGCTACCTTTTCCACAAGACCTACCTCCCAAATGTTCCCTCTCGACATGTTGCCGGGCCTTACAAGATTTCCCAAGATTTATCAGGAAGAATAAAAAAGATGCGTATAATCTAAATGGTGAAAGATTACAGAGCTTTGAGATTCAGAGGGATCTGGGCATCTTAGTGCATGAATCACAAAGGCTCGTATACAGGTACACCAAGTAATTAGGAAAGCCAATAAAATATTATCTTTTATTGCAAAGGGAATTGAATACAAAAGTAGGGATGTTACACTTTGGTCATACAGGGCATTGGTGAAACCACACCTAGAATACTATGTACAGTGTTGGTCTCCTTATTTAAGGAAGGATGTAAATGCAATAGAAGCAGTTCAGAGAAGATTTACTAGACTAATACCAGGAATGGACAGGTTATCTTTTGAGGAAAGGCTGGACAGGCTGGGCTTCTATTCACATGAGTCTAGAAGAGTAATAGGCAACTTGATTGAAATCTTTAAGATCCCGAGGGGTCTTGATAGGGTCGATGCGGTGTGGGTCTTTCCTCTTATGGGAGAATCTAAAACAAAGATTCACTGTTTAAAAATAAAGGGTCGCTCATTTAAGACAGAGATGAGGAGAATTTTTTTCTCTCAGAGGGTCGTGAGTCTTTGGAACTCCCTTTCTCAAAAGGCAGCAGAAGCAGAGCCTTTGAATATTTTTAAGACACAGCTAGATAGATTCTTGATTAGCAAGGGGGTGAAAGGTTATCAGGGGTAGGCAGGAATGTGGAGTTGAAGTTACAATCAGATCAGCCATGACTTTATTGGGTGGCAGAGCAAGCTTGATGGGCCGAATGGCCTACTCTTGCTCCTAATTTGTATTTTCATATGTTCCCTTATGCGCAGTGTTGACAAACACCAAGAACCCCTTCTTTTACCAATGCTGTGAAATCCAGGATCTTCTCCTCCTCATAAGCTAAAATCGCATCATCTTTCCATTTGTTCTGCTGCCAAAACTAAAGATCGCTCCCGATCTCAGTGCCACCAAACTCCCTTCTTTGGGGTGGAATGCCGACATTTTATCTTCACCAGTGTTGTCAAACAATAAGATCTCCCCTTTCCCAGCACTGTGAATACAAAGATTCCCCTCCTCCTCATGGTGCCACATCCTCCAACTTACCGTGAGCAATACTGCAGGAGATCTAGCTATAAGGTAAAAATAGCACATCAAAAACGCATTACCATCCATCACTCTTCTTTGACATAATGTAAATTTTCTGGTCATAAAGCTAGTCAGTCGTAACTTAAAAAGTCTCCCAGCAATTGAAAACACCTATTGACACAGAATCTCGCTCTAAGTGACCTTACTTTTCAAACATAACAATAAAATGCAAGCCAGATAGAGCGCTGACCTGCAACATGAGCAACTCTGTATTCACTCAGTGTTTACTTAACAGCAATTACACTTAGTTGCCTGAAAAGGTTAAAGCTACATCAGAATAATACATTGTGTATTTTGCTCTTGTTCTTCACAAACAAGTTAACCAAGTTACCGTGAGCAATGTCAGGAGAGATGACATTGTAAAAAATGTCATCTTATTCAGAATTATAGATTTTCTTGTTGAACTCTATCTTCCATTACATAGCCATAAGCAGCACTCTCTCAGTATGTTATTGGAAGCGGCATATTAATGCCATCTAAATACATGACACTTTCTGACAATAGTTTATGGATAGTTATCAGAAGCCTCTTCTCAGGCTAATTTTTTTCTCTCACTGATGTGGGAGACGCACAGGCCAATTTTAAGACCCAGCTGAGATCAGTTAACCTACTGGCAAGGGTGTCACTGGCAAGGTCAGTAATTATTGCCTATCTGAACTGCCCTTGAAAAGGTGATGGCGGGCAACTTGAAGCATTGCAGTCTGTCTGGTGAAAGTACTGCCACTGTGCTGATAGGGAGGGAGTTCCTGGATTTTGACCCAGCGACGTTCAGGGGAGGGTGGTATATTTCCAAGACAGGATGGTGTGTGACTTGAAGGTGATGGTATTCCCATGACTTGGTACCCTTGCCCTTCCAGGTTGTTGGGGTCATGGGTTTGGGAGGTGCTGTCGAGGGAGACCTGATGAGTTTTTGCTGTGTGTCTTGTGCACACTGCAGCCACCGTGTGGTGGAGGGTGTGAATGTTTAAGGTGGCAGAGGATGAGGTGCCAACTAAGTAAAAGAGTGAGATGCTGGTGGGCTGAGTACAGGCCAGCAGTGCCCACAGTTGTACTGTGGGCCCCCCTGCTTCTCCACACTCCACCTGTGGCTCCAATCTCCACGGAACAGAAAGTAAAAGTAAAACTTCCCTATATTTCCACAGGAGCCTCCAGAATTGAAAAAATTTAGTTGACCTCATAGAACATGCTCCACCCAGTTTTACAATTGTTTTGCAGAAGGTCCAAACAGAGACAGGATCCTCCCATGTATATTTAAATTGATCCAATGCTGATTTCAGGTAGTAGTCAGGTATGCAAGGACCAATATGTTTTAGTATACATGACATTTATTATGCCACTGCACATTTTAGGTTCGGAACCACCCACACAGGCATTGGTACATATTGCACTCATTTTATTTCCAAAAATCAGTCAAAAACACATACTAACTTCTACCCCACTATATCCAAATAACTTCGGTCATATCAGGCCCGCTATTTAAATTAAGTTTGATACCCCCGATGTAGATTGTTATTTAATTTATTTTAATTTAATTTAATTTATTTAAATTAAGTTTGATACCCCTGATGTAAACAGTGTCATAGTCTTATCTCGCAGTGCACACAGCTTATTGTTTAATGCATATTGTTAATTTTGCAGAGGGTAGTAGCTTACGATGTGCATTACAGCACCTGCTGTTCATAGCAAATCAGACTTCTTACCTGGCTAACCTAGAGAACACAAGCTAGGAGGATGGAGGCTTTGAATGACGCAGAAGGGGCAACCAAATTCCTGGTTTGTACAATTATGGTTACGTATATTTGCTATCACAAATTCATACTTACCTGGTCAAAAACAAGGACAGCGCTCTACCACAAGTAATTGCAAGTGTATCAGGTAGGCATCAATATGCATAACGTTGTCCATGTACTCATAAACCATCTTCCCTTTTCACAGAAATGCCCCAATCTCTAGGGAAGGAATCCAGTTCCTCAGGCTTACAAAGCTGAAGGCACTTTAACTCACGTACATAATTTGAAGCAGGCACAAAGCCACATTTAAATACTTCAACCATATTAAAGAGTTTGAGGAGGAAATACAGAACAGATCCATTGTGAGAAGTGGAGGAAGGACCTGCAAGTCTGCTACTTGCTAGGGATACAGGTTTCAGACTGTCCATAATGAATCACAGAGAAACTTTTGTAATAGAAGATGCTGTAGGAGCAGCAATGTGCGAATAAGTTGTAAAATAATGGGTTAATAGTTATGGTAATGAGACAGTGATGTGTACTACCATGTAGCAGTGACATCAGCAATCATGTGCAAGAAACTAAGAAGATAAGATGGAATAGCCTGAACATGAGAGAAATGTACTTACCTAGAAGCTTATTATGTATTATAGTACAAATATAGTAGTTTTTGAAGAAACCTGATGGAGTTAGACCTACGTCTCTCAAAAGTAGAGGGAAACCATCCTGATACAGAGCAGGCCACAAGTTACCCAAAGAGAGATGCAAATACTATTCAAAGTGGTAACCAAACCACAAACTATGGTAGCAGCAGTGACAATACAAATCTAACAACAATTTGGTGCCATTGACAGAACACCCACGGGCAGAAATCCAGAGGAGATTTCTTTAAAGAATGAATCAGAAGACTTACCTTGGGAAATCGGTAGCGATGTCAGCACCAGTCAAGCAGTCATTGCCCCTTCTGCAGGTGTTTGATAACCTTGAAGATCCACAGAGAGGCCACAGTTGGGAGTCGTGACCTAAGTCTCTCATAAGTAAAGGAAAACCATCCTAATACAGATTAGGCCAGAAATTACCCAGAGAGATCCAAATACTTTTCAAAGTGGTAACCTAACCATAAACCGTAAGTAACTTGCTTTTTGCAAAACATAAGTTTTGTCTGCATTTTATCTGAGAGTTTACCACACATTTATGCATCTGTTTTGCAACTCTGTTATTAAACAGCAAGGGAGAGCAATGACATCAGCAGGAGACACCTCAGGCGTGCTAAAGGCAAACAGTAGAAGCAAATTTCATAATCTTCCAAATGAATTGGAAGTTCCCAATCTAAGGTGGAATAAAAGCTGGCTTCAGGCGCCTGGGCAAACAATTGGAGCAGACAAGGATTGGGAGATGACAGAGATTATGGGCAGAATTTTAAGGCCCCTCCTGTCGACGGGATTTTACGATCCCACCGAAGTCAATGGACTTTTGAATGGCATTTTCTGTCACCACCCCTGGTGCGATGGGGCTGTAAAGTTCCACCCTTCATTGTTGTAAGCATTCATAGATCAGTGATTACCTTAGTCTCTAACAGTAATGTGAGTATAGCTGCACAGGAGCAGGCAGTTGGCTTTTAAATTGGTGTCAGCCTTTTGGCCTAATGTGCCTCTAGGCTAATAGCAAAGAACGTCTCAAAAGCACATAGTTTCTCCCAACCAGAACAAGATAAGACATTTATGGCATACTTGTGCAAATTGGGCTAGATGAGAATCTGGCTCAGCACCCAAATTTTCTTCATACAAGTTGGCTTTAAGTCAACATCTAAGAGGCAGAGGGGATTGATATATATAGTATACTTTATATAGAGTTAAATTAAACTTGCAATATTCACATCTTGCTTGGTGGAATAGAAATCCAGGTGAATGGATGAGAAAGGGAAGCTGTATACAATCTCAAAGCAATTCTTGTAAGCTATTCCAGCCCATTGATTGTCACACTTAAAAGGAAAAGCCTATTAAATTGTGATTGCTATCACGAAAAAAAGAGTTAAATACAAATATTACAGGGTAGATGGGACATAGCATGCAAAATCTCACAAAGAGGTGTTCTCCCATGAGTTTTCAATGGGAGGATACAACAGGCATTCTGATTTTAGTAATATATTAGGAGATGATCAAATGAGACAATAACACTTGTCTTGCATCCTGCACTGGCTGTTATTATTTTGCTGGTTGATACACATTTGCCTTCTCGTCATTGTGGCTATTCAGCTTAGTGGAACAATTGTGCCAAATTTCTTTTGGGTGTATTATATTTTATGGCACCATCTGTGCAGTCCAAATATCTAAATTGTTGTTTCCACACTCCAAATGTCTGTTCAGTTTTTCCCTTATACATGTGCCTTTTTGTCTGTTAATTCTTGAGTTACAGGGATTGCCTAATGTGCACTAGCCATGATTTCAGCCAATTCATGTCTCTCAGGAGCTAACCTTACCAATTATTTTCACCATTAAGAAATTGAAGGAACAAATGGTTGCCTTAAAATTAAGCATTTTGACTGTTTCACAGACAGAGACCTTTGGCCTGATTCTCTGTTTGTGGCCGACCAACTCTTTAAGCAGTTGCTGTCCACTCTTTTGATGTAGGCAATGAAATTGAAGAATCTACTCATATGGCTACAGAAATAGGCTATGCCAACATTTTATTCTGGAGCTCTTTTACACTTACTATGCTATATATTTTTGGTTGCCATGCTTTAGACTACTCCTGTGGGTAATTCCTAAATCCTTCTATCAAAAAGAGAATTTTTCACTTGTCCTGATATCTTGGTAGAGCTTAATGGAATCAGTTTTATTTTTTGTTCAAGGAATATGAGAATCGCTAGCAAGGCCAACATTCATTGCTCATCCCTAATTGTCCTTGAGAAGATGGCGGTGACCCATCTTCTTGAGCCACTGCAATCCATTTGGTGTGGGTCCATCCATAGTACTCTTAGGAAGGGGGTTCCAGGATTTTGCCCCAGCAACACCAGAGGAACAGCGATATAGTTCCAAGTCAGGATGGTGCATGGCTTGGAAGGGAACTTGCAGTTGGTCGAGTTCCCATGCCCTTGCTGCCCTTGGTGGTAGAGGTCACAGGTTTGGAAGGTGCTGTCAAAGGATGTTTGGTGAGTTGCTGAATAAACAAAAACATTTTTAAAAATTGCTTTGTCTATTGAATCCCTCCTGTGCCTCTTTGGGATCTTCCTCGTTTTCAAAAGAATAAACAGTAATAGAACTGGCAAATGGTAGCAGGAACATAACATGTATACTTACAGTAGATGTTACACTATGTCAGTTTTCCGTATAGTAGAAAATAATAAATGGTTCATAACTCTAGTGTTAAAACTATCCGTATACTTGTTTTTATGTGGCTGATTTTTAAGTTTTTTTCACTAACTGTGGGAGTTTGGTTTATCTTGTTCTCTTCATAGATTCTAGTCAAACAAATTCTCTCCAAAGGTTCCAGATCAAATTCAGTGATTTGAAAAATGCAGACAGATTAATGCCTCCAAAACTGTAATTTGAGCTAAGCAACATTTGAATACCTGTTACATTAACAGATCTACTAATCAGTAACACACCCAGCGTTTGATTTGACTGAGTTGCTATCTTCCTCATAGAAACTGTCTAGTGATCAATTGAGAAATAGCTGCAAGTTGTATGGAGTTAAACCAAAACTTAACCTGTGAAAAAAAATTCTTTTAATCTGCTTTAATAATAACAACAGAATTAAATGAGTCAATACCAAGCTGAAAAGTGCTTCATTTTAGTCAGTCACCCTTATTTTAAAAGTAGCTTTGCCTCTCCTGATATTACTATTTTTTATTACTGTTTCCTTATACATGTGCCTTTTTGTATGTTAATTCTTGAGAGTTACAGGGATTGCCTAATGTGCACTAGCCATGATTTCAGCCAATTCATTACTGACTGTTTTAACCCATTACTAAACTTATGGCGGAACTGTCTGGTCCTGAAGGCGGCAGGTGTGAGTGGACAATATGGCTAGAAGGCCAAAAATCGGTTTCATACTGTCGTGAAACCAGTTTGCAATCACCCACTCTGGCTGTCAATGACCACCGCCGCACATTGGGAACCTAATCTCAATACTTTAGCATCTCATTATAAGCCCTGCTCGCCGGAATCACCCCCCAACAATGGATCACCTGGGCCAACGTGTACATAAGCGACATGCATCTGGTGAGATGCACTTCACTCAGGACTTCGGGATTCATTTGCCTAATTTGCTTCGATCAGTGCTTGTGGTCATCAGCGCCAGGCTTCACAGGCAGCATCACATCACTTTTAGTGGGGGGGGCGGCTCATGGGCAGCTTTCTACCTACCAGACCAGACGTAAGGCAGGGGTGGCTTTTCAACAGCTGCAGGGCTAGGGCTTGCTTGGGGAAGGGGGAGAAGTAGCTTCAGGCAAGGGAAGAGGCTGCAGGATGAGGGTTGTACTGGGGATGGGGAGTATCCCAGGGTGTGTGTGGGGTCACATGTTGATCTGTGCAAGTGGCCTCAAGATAGTGAGGGCTGAAGATGCAGCCTCCAGAGGAGATGAAGCCAGGTGATGATGTGAGAGTTTGCATGACAAAGTGAGTGGTGATGTCCCTTGAGCTGGCAGTGAGTGAGATGCCAGTGAATTTGTGATGGCTTTGTGAGTGTGTGAGGTCGAAGTGATGAAATGGTTGCCTTACCCTGGTGGCACGGATGAAGATCATTCATCCTCTTTATACATTGAATGGTCAACCTCTTCTGTGCAGTCCTAGCACTGACCACCACTGCCACTGCCTCCCAAGCCGGAATGGTGAGATTGTTGGACCAGCCACTGCCAGAGCCGGGTTGGAGGACATAGTGGCGGGCCTCCAAAAGGCATTCCAGTGATGGGCCACTGAACTTTTCTTGGCTTCCAGGGTCAGGTTTTCACTGGAACAGTCCTGGGAGCATTGAGAACTGTGTGCGCGGCTGCAGTTTAGATATGGCACCCGGAGTGACGAAACGGTGAGGTAACGGCATAGTGGGCGATTCAGAGGCCGCCCGCCAGCAAGCTGGTATATTTCCTGTGGCTGCATAATTAATGAGGTAGGAAGCGGAGGACGTGGCCTGAAAACCCGCCATTGCGGCCGTCGGGTAAAATGTCTTTTTTCACGCCCGCTATCACACCTAGTGTAAATCTGGGATAATTCCGCCCTTAATGTATTTCCATGTGAATATTGCATCTGTGATTTTAATGTAACACTGGATTTCATGATAGCCCCATGGGAGGTCTTAGCAGGGTTACAGGAAGAACCTTGTGGAGTAGAAATTCAGATGCGTTGGTGTGTCGTGGCTTTCATTATCACTAGCACTGTTATGTGAATGTTGCTGCTGTCTGTAAACCCTGGACCAATATGGCAGAAGGCTGTAGTTGAATTCCCGTCACTATGTTGCAAGCCCTCCTGGGTCCAGTTACCATTTTATCCTACCTGCTGTTTCTTCCTCAACTAACTCCCTGCCTGCAAACTTAAAACTTTTTTTTATTTTCAGGCACTGTGCTGCTTAAATTTCCAGGCCTGATCTCAACAGAAATGCCAATTTTCAGCCCCACACCAGTCAATTCTTGCCTGTTACTTCCTGGGGCCTGGCCTCACTCCATAGTTCTCTGCCCAAAAACCTTCTGATTTCTGATTCAGCTATCCTGACTTTGGCCTGTTAAATTCCATCGCCACTCACTCTTGCCACCACCCCCCCGACCCCCACCGCCCCCCCCACCCCCACCCCCACCCCACCTGCCCACTCGGGGAAACCCGCTACAAACCTATGCCACAGTTCTGTATATAAAAATCCCCTTCTCACCTGGTCCATCCCCAAGAATGTAATTACCCACGGTCCAATGAAGAGCATTGACTTGCTCTCCATCTCCAGCTTCTCCAGCTCTGATATTCTTCACTTAAAGAATCAAGGCAGGAGGGGATGGCTAACAGAACCCCATGGAACCCATTCAGAGGCACATCACAAGAAAACATTGAGCCAACTGTGAATGGGCCTCCTACAGGTCAGTGCCAAAAGCTGTACAGGCGATTTATTCATTTGCGAATTTTTGTTGTAGCTTTGTATGTTGTGCAGTAATAAACAACACATTCTTGACTTAGCATGAGCAACATTACTGAAGACTCACTCTAGCATATTAATTATTGAGCTAATTTTTAATGACTGGACTGACCCCATTAATATTAATGAATGGAAAACCATGCTGAACGCACACTCTAATTCCCAATACACGTTCCTCGCAGGTGAGGTTCCCTACTGGGAACATGACTTCATAACCTGACTACTCTACCCCAATGCATTAACGAGGTTCACAAAGTCTAGTGAAGATTTTTTGATTGCAAGGCAATTTCATAGACCTGCGCCGCACAGAAGCAGGCCATTCAGCCCATCAAGTCTGCACTGGCTCATTTGAGAAACAATCCTGTTGGTCCCACCTCCCTGGCTCATTTACTTTCATCTTTCCTCTCTAAATCTTGTCACTCATGATTCCACAGATGCTCACAGCCTTCTGGTAGTTCACCGAAGTGGCCATTCTTTACCTGAGTTTTTATGGCAGCCTTTTTGGCCATGAGATATATCATAGCAAAATCTGAGCTTCTCCTCACCTGCTCTCTTCCCCAGAGAGCAGTGCAGGCTTGGGCCATTGAATATACTCAAGCCGAAGTTAGACAGATTTTAGATCGACCAGGGAGTCAAGGTTTATTAGGGGCAGGCATGAAAGTGGAGTTAAGGACGCATGAACTTATTGAATGATAAAGTAGGTTCAAGGGGCTAAATGGCCTACTACTACTTCTATTTCTTCTGAGTAACCAGGTTCATTTGCCAGCTCACCAGAGAGGGCAGTGGCAGACAAGTACTGCTGCAAATGACTACTGCTGCAAAGGACTCAGGTGAGGAACTTGATAGAACGCCATGCAGGAAGCGCTGCATGACATGCACACCGAGATGCTGGCTCCACTGGCTGGCATGCCAGGCAGCCTCTGAACGCTGTCAAAGAGCATGGAGAAGTCTAGCTCTAACTTGGCAGAGGGGATGCCACAGTGCTTTACCTCTCCGCAGCCTCTGCTCCACTTCCCTGTTGAGCTGCAGACACAGAGGTACTTCTACTGCTACCGCCAAACCTGGTGCAGCCTTCGGGTGGACTGGACAATCACTCCTTTACCACTCCTGTGGCAATGCAGCAGTACTCCAGAAATTGGACCAATCCATCCCCAAAAACACTTCAGAGTACTTCCAGAGACGTTCCCATATGAAAAGTTCTGCAACTTTTACTTCACATGCAGTAAGAGTGCCTGGCCCTTTTACATAACGTTATCGTAAGGCCCATCCTGCTGCTTCATGCTTCTTTTCTCAGGAGTGGAAATCACAGGCATGCCAGGAGCTGCTTTGTCCAAATTTGAAAACCTGGCCTCTTATTAGCCAGTTAGGCTGTGTGACGTCAGGATAGCAAGCAGTCCAATGTGTTTGGGCACACACAGGGGATCACCGACTATTCACCTACCAGAGTCAACTCTACTGGAACCTCAAATCCAACTATTCATCTACTGGAGTCAATTCTACTGGAATGTTGAATCGCAACAGCTGCAACGCTCAATCACCTACTCCCCCACGAGTCAAGGACTGTTCCATTCTAAAAATATCTTTATATATTCACTTACGTCAAGCTAAATTCTTACTTTTAACCTGTATGACTGTATATGCATGTGTTTTGTCCTTTCTTGCCTTTATTAGTTAATAAACTTACTCTTACCTTCAACTCAAGAAAGTCTGATCAAATTGGCTTCTTCAAAACCAGAACAATTAGGTCTGAGAAAAAGGTGTCTGTGAAAGGGATCCTTTTTAGATTAAACTTTGTTGTGACCAACAGAACAGGGCGGGGATGAATAAAGACAGGGAGCCAGTTCATCCCTCCTCACCTGGGGCATAATGAGTTGGGGATGTCCCAGCCAGATGGTGACAAATTGAGGAGACTCGCCTGGATCAACGACTTTGGGGAACCTCACCTGGGGATGGGTAACAAATTGCCATCACTGAATCCTTCACTATCAACATCTTGGGGGTTACCATCAACCAGAAACTGAAATGGACTTGCAATATAAATACTGTGGCTACAAGATCGGTTCAGAGGATGGGAATTCTGTGGCGAGTAACTCATCTCCTGACTCCCCAAAGCCTGTCCACAATCTGCAAGGCACAAGTCAGGAGTGTGATGGAATACTCTCCACTTGTCTAGATGAGTGCAGCTCCCACAACACTCAAGAGGCTCAACACCATCCAGGACAAAGCAGCCAGCTTGATTGGCATACCATCCACCACCTTTAACATTCATTCTCTTCACCACCGATACACAGTGGCAGCAGTGAGTACCAGCCAGAAGATGCATTGCAGCAGCTCACCAAGGTTCCTTTGGCAGCACCTTCCAAACCCATGACTTGTACCACCTAGAAGGACAAGGGCAGCTTGGGAACACCATCACCTGCAAGTTCCTCTCCAAGCCACACACCATCCTGACTTGGAAATATATCGCTGCTCCTTCACAGTTACTGGGTCAAAATCTTAGAACTCCCTAACAGCACTGTGGGTGTAGCTACACCACATGAACTGCAGCCGTTCAAGAAGGCAGCTCACCACCACCTTCTCAAGAGTAATTAGGGATAGGCAATAAATGCTGGCCTAGCCCACAATACCCATATCCTGTGAATTAATAAAAAAAAGTTGTTGCAATCGCTGTGGTTGCCCTCGTTGTTGTACAACGTCACAATCTTTGCATCACCTGTACCCTGAGGCACTCTCCCCCAACCCCCCACAGCCCACCCGCCCTCTGCAGCCCCATCAGCGGAGACAGAGTGGTTCATGCAGATGCTGCAGGAGGGCCAGTTTTTTGTGCTTGATGAGTTCAGGCAGTATAGCATCATAATCTGAAGCTTTGCCAATGGCAAGTGAGTCAACAGCTCTGCTAAGTACCTCCACTGTGAGTTCAGTATCTAGCTCTTCCACAACAGGCAAGCTCTCTGTGATGTCCAGGGCTTCCTTGGTGATGCTGTTTTCCCTGGACTACAACTCAATATAACGTTCTATCTATCTTTCTGTCTCTTTATTGCAGCCACTGATGATCTCCCCAGCCTTTGTTTACAATAGAGCTGTTTTCTTTGCTGATGGACCTGTTGCCTTTTTGATCCCATCGTACATGCCACTAGTGTTCCCTGTGTCGAAAGACATCTGGATATTCTGGCATAATATAACCAGTAGTCATTGGCGCAGTGCCTAGCAGTCTGTTGAACTTTACTTCAAGCAGCTCTTAGTGTATTCAGAATCTTCTTGCCTGGATCTCTCTTGTAGTTAACGAGAGCCGATAGCTCAACTTCAATTACAGATTCCCGCAATCAGCCAGCGTTTTTTTGTTCTTGCTTCTCATATATTGAGAGCACAGTATTGTAAATAGTGTCTTGAACAATGGTCAACAAATCCATACAACATCTACAGAGTGTCATTTTATGTTGGTTGTTTCTAGGAACAAATAGAGTTAAGCTAAAGGCTGAATTTCAGGATGAGCAATCTGTTGAAATGTGAATATGTCTAAGTACATTAATGAAGAATGATTACAGGCTACATAGTGCTGCTGCTGGAGGAGCGGAGGAAGTCATGCAGAAGATGCCCAAAAAAGACAGAATCTGGCCCAGAGCAGTATAATGAACTGTTGACCGCAAGCCAAACTTTCAAACATTGCCATCTATGTGGACAGATTCTCCTGGACTTATAGCAGATGGTGATTGCACATGGGTCTCAAATCTGTTTGGAAGAAACAACAGAGTCATTGGCAGTCATTAATGACTGTCAACATTTCGGCCTGTCATTGCCAGACCCATTCTAGGGTATTACACTGTAATGGAATCAGGAGCAAAGTAGACAGGTGAATAACACAACAGGGCTGCTGAGATGGAAAACAATGGGATGTTGCATACTGTTTGTTTTAAGTTAAGGAAGCATTTTGACCTGTTAAAACTGCACATTGCTCATTAGATAAATTTTATGATTTAGCAGCTTGCTCCTTGTAGTGCCCTTCACTGTGATCTGATTACTTTTTAAGGCATGACATCCACATCATCTGTCTAAGAATCCAAAATTGAATTGGCACTATTCAGTTAATATCCTAAACATACAAATATCGTTCTATTTAAACTCATTATAGTTGCTTTTCACTTTTGGTGGTGGTGGCAATAGTGGATCAGCCACCAGTTTTATAAGTCACCCAGTTTCCCTTTCTGCTAAGATCACTGCCGATGGCTAAAATTGGCCCTACTGGGTTTGGATGGAGCTGTACCTTATTTTTAAAGAATGGCGCTTTGTCCCCTGGCCCAATGGCCCATTTGGCTCAGGAACGAGCAAGTGTGGAATAAAGTGTACATACAGAAGTCTCAAGGTTCAATCCCTAGTCTGTGCTGATTTATTTGGAAAGGCAGCATTGATGCTCCAAAAAAGCAAAAGAGGGGAAAAAAAACAACCAGGTCTCAAGCTCCTGATTACTGAAGCAAAGAACAACAGAGCAGTAGTAAATAGAGAACATCAGGAAGTTAAGAACTGCTGTACAAATTAGGGCTGAAAATTTTCCTTTTTTATATTGACTGAGAACACAACTAGTAAAGATGAAAAGAATTCATTATTTCTGGACACTTTTCTTGGTACACATGCTCATACGAGGAGAGAAAATGTGTGATGTTCTAAAAATCATGATATTGGAGGAATGCTTTCTTCTTGAACTGTTTTGTTATTTGCATTCAAAAAACAGTTAATCAACATGTGATGTTAAAGACATTTTTAACTTATGATTGCCTAATCCTTGATTAGAATACATCTTTATTTACCAGCAATTGGTTTTACTCACATAACAGCAAAAACAGAGGTGGGATGATTGATGACAGCCCTGATGTTGACTGCTGATTACCATCACCTGCAAGTTCCTCTCCAAGCCACACACCATCCTGACTTGGAAATATATCGCTGCTCCTTCACTGTTACTTGGAACTTCCTAACAGCACTGTGGGTGTAGCTACTCCACATGGGCTGCAGCAGTTCAAGAAGGCAGCTCACCACCACCTTCTCAAGAGTAATTAGGGATAGGCAATAAATGCTGGCCTAGCCCACAATACCCATATCCTGTGAATTAATAAAAATAAGTTGTTGCAATCGCTGTGGTTGCCCTCGTTGTTGTACAACATCACAATCTTTGCATCACCTGTACCTTGAGGTACTTTAGCCCCCACTGCCCCACCAGTGGAGACGGAGTGGTTCATGCAGATGCTGCAGGAGGGCCAGCTTCTTGTGCTTGATGAGTTCAGGCAGTATAGCACCATCACCTGAAGCTTTGCCAATGGCAAGTGAGTCAATATTACAGAGAGTGCACTTCAAAAACTGCAAAATGGTTTGAGGATGTGAAAAGGCATTATATGCATGCTAGCTCTTGTTCATTTTCCTGATGAGCTCAGCAGGTTGAAAGAATGTTGGCTCATTCTACCAAAATGTATACGTAGGGGGTAATTGTCCCAGATTTGCAATAAGTGCTTTAGCGGGCAGGAAAAAAGACTTTTTACCCGCCGGTCACAATGGCGTGTTTTCACACTGTATCATCCCCTTCCTGCCTCATAAATTGTGCAGTCATGGGAAACACGCCCGATCGCTGGCGGATGGCCTCGATTGGTCCACCACGCTGTTACCTCATGGCTTCCGCATGCCGGGCCCATATTTAAAAGACAGCTGCGCACACGCTTCTCAATGCTTTCAGCCCAGGTCTGCTCCAGTCAAGACATGGCCCCAGAAGCCAAGAAGATTGCTGCCCTCTGATTCAGTGAAGCATCCCTGGGACGCCTTCTTAACACTGTGGAGGCCCGGTGTGATGTCCAGGTGCTGCACACAAGAGATCGGCCATCCAGTGCAGATAATGGATGAATGATCTCATCTGTGTCGTCAGGGTAAGTCAATCATCTCATCAATCTCAACTCACCCACTCATAAGTCCATCACACATTCACTGGCATCTCACTCACTTCCAGCTCAAGGGACATCACCACTCACTCTGTCACACATACCCATCTGACCTTATCTCCTCTGGAGACTGCCTCTTCATTCCGTCCATGGCTCCATTCAGCACACACGCACGCCTGGGATCCTTCTCATTTGGCCTGGCATGTTTCTTGCTCACACTCTCTCCATCTGTTTTTATGCACAATCGCTGGGAGAGGTCCCAGACCAGGGGTGGAGTGCTGGACTCTGTTCAAGGTTGCACATTGGAGCTGGCAGAGAGGACTTGGACCATTCCTGTAGCGACAGTGAGGTCGGCAGCAAACACCCAAATGAGGATCTTGCACCACATGATCCTTCTTTCAACACTATTCTGATCCACTGTTCTGTGATCAATGCAGCTGCCAAACAAGAGTAATCTCCACTTTCTCTCCTAGGCATACCTGGCTTGCCACCCTCGGGCAACATTGAGGTCGAACCAAACCACGAGAGCACCTCAGATGGGGACCCTGAGGGCAACACATTGAAGATCCGTTAAGATGCCCACCCACACCCTCCACCAGTGCAGTGACACACACCTTGTTGGGAGCAAATGTAGAGTAGCCTCGGGGTCACAATCTGGTGAGCACACCACACAATCTGTTCCACAGCAGGTGGAGACAGGGACATCCTTAGTTGCTGGTACTCAGAGGACTGCTGGAGGCAAGGAATCTGCTGAGTCCAAGTAAGATGATGAGCTTCTAGACTTGGTCCTCAATCAGTTGTTGGAGCTACAAAGATAATCACATCAGGAAGGGATGTCTGGTGCGCTCCTCAGATTGCAAGCAATGATGGAGGAGTCTGTCCGCCTTCCGTCTGAGGTGATAGCACTGGCATGCCAACGTATTAAGGTCAACACTGGCAGGATGGTTGGCGCCAGGGAGACCTTGGTCCAGGGCATCAGTCCTGCACTGCATGAGCTGAACTCAATCGCTGACCCCATAGTTGGCCTCCAACAATGTCAATGCGAGAGGCGTGCGGAGCAGCTCGATCTCACTCTAGCTTCCCCTTTTCCCAAGGAGTCAGCCAGGGGCCGTCGGGCACCATTAGGGAGGAGGTCCAGCAGCTCAGCACCCCAAGACCATCACCCAGGTGACTCCGGAAATGTCCAGCTGATCCAAATCCCCTCTTCCTGTGACCCCCACGGCTCCAGCTCCACGGGCTGAGGAGGATGCAGCTGACCCACAGCAGACACCCAAAGCAGGCCAGGGCCCTCCACATCTTGGCCCTCCAGAGGACGCCCGCCAAGATCATCTCAGGCAGGGCGTAGCAGTCAGCAGGCTGTCTCCAACTACACTGTGGATGTCAGGGGAGCACCAAGATGTAGTGGCAGGTTTAGGAAAGTTAAGAATATGTAGTTGCGCAACCTGGGCATGGGTGTTAATCACTTGTACATAATGTTTACTATTGTAAATAAACTCCCAAGGAAGCCTCCTTGCCTTGTTCTGATGAGCAATGTTTGTGTCACTCAGATGTGAAACCTTGGTTTCTGCACAAGATAAAAGCAGGTGTCTTAGTCCAGAGCTTCATCACTGTGCAGTATGTAACCTTCAGGCCAAAGTAATGGCCCGGCTTCACACTTACTGGACACATTACTGATGCCTGCATCTCAATGGTGCTTGTCATTGCTGCCAGAATGTTGTGAGCAGGCATCACAAAGTTCCATCATTCTCTCTGTGTACCCTCAGCACCTTTGAGGTGGGGCTGGCCCTCCATCTCTTCAGCAGATGTGACCAAGACGGTTTTCTCCTTCAGGGGACAAGTGCTGAAGACGGACAGAGCATCAGGTGCATTTAAAGTTTCACAGCTGCACCTGCAGTATATGACCCTGATCACAAAGCGCAAGCGAGCTGTCCTCGGCCAGACAGGTGTCAGACATTCACAGAGGCAATGCGAAGATGTATGGAGTGTCCTCACTGCATGTCATCAGCATCCTCCTGCAATCGAGCAACTATTAGGGCCACTGCTGTGTCTCCATGACATGAGCGAGAGCACTGAGGGTATGTGCGTTGCCATCATCCACACAGGAACAAACGTTCACAGATGCAAGGTGAGGATGTCAGGTCTGTCTTCACTGCATCTCGTCACCATCCTCCAAGAATCTTGCAGCTATGATGGCTTCCCGAGCACACCTGCCTCGCCTGGCCAGTGTGATGGCCTCATTGCCAACGTCCTCGCCCTCTAGGACCACATAACCATCATCCCCATCATCCTCCTCATCAGAGGAGACGTGCAGCTCTTCCATCTCCCTCTCAGCCAGGTCCTTCCCTTGTTGCAGCACCAGGCTGTGTAGCACACAGCAAGCTAAGATGATGTGCGACACCCTCGGTGGACTGTATGGCAGTGCTCCACCAGACCTGTCGAGACACTGGATCCTCATTTTCAAGATGCCTATTGTTTCCTTCATCAAAGTCCAGGTCTTGGCATGACCGTCATTATACCATCTGTCTACTGCAGCCTGAGGCTGCTACACAGGAGTCATCAGCCACACCCTCTGTGGATAGCCCTTGTCCCTGAGGAACCAACCATACAGCCTCTGTGGAATCTGGAAAATGTCAGGGATCTGAGGTCCACTGAGGATGTAGGAGTCATGGACGCTCCCTGGGAATCATGCGCAGACCTGTAGGATGCATTTGTATTGGTCGCACACCAGCCAAACTTTCAGCGGGTGGACGCTGTTGTGGTTGACATAATTGACTGCTTGTTGCCATAGAGATCTAAGCGCCACATGAGTGTAATCGATGGCACCCTGAACCTCTGGAAAACCTGAGATCTGCGCAAATCCCAGTGCTCTGTCTTCCTGGCTTTCCCGATCCCAGTCGAAATGCACAAAGCTCTGTGCCTTTGCAAAGATGGTGTACGTGATCTCCTGAGTGCACTTGTGCGTGGAGACTTGTGAGATCCCTGTGCAGCCCTGGGAAGAGCCACTGGTATGAAAATTGCATGCCACGGTCACTTTCAGGGCCACCGGCAGTAGATGCCCTCTATGTCCCCGTGGCTCCAAATTCTGCAGCAGGTGGCAAGTGACCAACCAGTTCCTTAGAAATGTGCAGTCTTCGGCAACATTGGTTCTCGGTCATCTGCAGGAATGACAGGCTCCATCTATAGACCCTGGGTCTAGCGAAGTGCCTATGGGCAATGGTTCTTTGTGGATCTGCAGCTGCGTGCGCCACATTCGTCTTCTTCTTCGCTGCACCCTGTAAGTCATGAGGCATACCGCTAAATCACCAGTCTCCATGATCCTGAGGTTCACCTCCTGCAGGATCAAAGCGAGAGATATGCGTGGGTTAACATGTCCTAAGAACCTCTCTTGGTTAAGTCAGAAAGCCCCTTCTCGTCTGCAGGAGATTGCTGGCCACTACTTGGATGGCCGATGTGTTGCGCGCTTCATGACTGTCCGGAACCCCACCCACCTCCGCCCCACTCCACTTGACCGAACGGTAGCAGCTTTGACCACTGGACTGCATGCTGTGCTCTCAGCTCAGACTCGGGCATTCTCCTCACCCACACTACAAGGATGCAGTGTTAGCTTGAACCATGAGGGATACTGGTTCAAACCTAATAAAGACATTGCAAGGGGCTCTGAGCACCTCCACCAGTGACTGCGCCATGGCCACTTTCGCAAGAGAATTCTATAACTTGGCCAGGCGGCCAATCGTTCTGCTGCCCCCTAAAATGCACATTAATTTGCAGTCTGTGCCCAAGGGCTGAAAGGTTCTGGAGCATAAGGTAACACCTTCATGCTTTTGCATTGCTTGAATGGGCAGAAAAGCTTCACAGGCCCGGCTCCAAGCATGTCAATGGAGCTGCAGCTAACAGTCTCAGCTGTGGAAGAATGCTCACTTTCGACAAGCTTTTCCAAAAGTGACGTCGCTTCCCTCAGACCCCGTTCGCATCCTCCACCAAACCCCACCCAAACCCCCACCCCTGGCATGTGCTTGTGTATTTCTTTCAGTCTGTGTTGCCTTGCCCCCACGCCCCCTCCTCGCCCCGGCCTCACCTGCACTGGGAAAAAGTGACTTTCCAGTGCCCCCACCAAATGCACGGCGCTTCATCCTTGACGTCCTATGGGCGATGATCACGAGCGCTGCACAAGGTTGTGCGCGCTCACCTCCAGGTCCCCCTCGAAGTTCAGCTTGCCAGGTGGACACCTTTTAAAAAGCAGTCATGAAGCACACCGTACTGAAGTCACACTGATGTGGACGGTAAATCTGACGTGGAGGGATAATTCCAGCAAGCAGGGCTTATAATGAGATGTTGACGTATTGAAATTAGGTTCCCAACGTGTGGAGGCGGGAAACATGGCCCACCACTGACAGCTGAAGCGGAAGACCACAAACTGGTTAGGACAGCGTGAAACTGATTTTTGGCCTTCTTGCCATATTGACCGCTTACATCCGCCAGGACACCTGCTGCTAATGGGTCTGGTTGATTCCGCCCATAGTGAATTAGTTTAGGCAGCCCCCCCACCCACTGAACATTCATTTAGAAATTTATCCAGATCTAAAATGGGACTTGCATAATTTTCATTTGAGCTATAGTAGGTTAGCAAGATCAGTATTAAACAATTAGATTAATATTCAATTTTAGAGCACAAAATATTACTTTTATGGTGTAAGTGCATTCAATTGATGTAAAAAGCAGGTTAGTACATTTTTTAATGCACTGTAGCCTCTCCAGTCCAGAAATCCATTGTTTGGAAACACCAGTTGAGCAGAAATATTTTCAGCAAACCGAAACATTTCAAGGCATCATTTTAGTACTGTACTTTGGGAGCAGAAGTATGGAAAATACAGTATTTGGATAAGTAAAACTATTTTTATTACTGCTATATAATATTTTATCACTGATTTATGCTTCAGGTAAATATTTATGTATTTTTTGGCATTCAAATGTTATTCTGTAATCCAGAAAATTCCAAATCCCAAACTGACTTGGTCCCAAGCGTTCCAGATGGGAGAGATTACAGTGTATTGAAATATTATTAAGTTAATGCCCTCTTTCAACTTTCAGTGGACTTGATTTTTAGAACAGAACGAAATATACTGTACTATTAAAGATGTTATTCAAGCAATGTACTATCTGAAAAATTGTAGCACCGACATTCCTGTGTGCACAGGAAATGTTTTAAATGTTTTTCTAGTCTCATAAATGCACATTTATATTTAGGCAAATGAACAACATTATCAGAAGCTGTGCTTCTAAAAAGGCATTAAAATATGCATAGAAGGGAGTTCAGGATTCTCAAAACACTATCCTTCACCTTTATTAATCAAGTGATTCAAGATCTTCTATCAAAGTGTAATTTTAGGGTCCATGAAATCTTCTTGGCATATTTACAAACAGAAAAGAGAAAGACTTGCATTTATATAGTGCCTTTCATCTCCTCAGGATATCCCAAAGTGCTTTGTAGCCAACTAAGTACATTTGCAGTGTAGTCAGTGTTGCATTATAGCATGTATTATATCAACTACTGCCTTGTACACAAACACCCCTCCCTCCAGAAACTTGGCATCACACCTAAGCTGACAATTCAGCATAGTGCTGATAGTACATTGCAGAGTTGCCTTTCAGATGAAATGTTCAACTGAGGCTCTAATTACCTCTCCAATGCACATTAAGATCCCATGGCATTATATAAAGATAAGTAGGAAGGAGAGGGCAGTGCTGGGTCAGTGTTCTCCTGCTGCCACAGCCAAGGTTAATTCTTCAAGCAAAGATCTGTTGACCAATCATTTACCTAATTGCTGTTTGTGGGATTTCACTATGCAAATTGGTTGCTATATTTGCCTACTTAACAACAGTGGCTGAATTTACAAAACTTATTCATTAGCTGTGAAGCCCTTTGCATGCTCTGAGGATGTCAAGGACATTACATGAATGCAAGTTCTTTCTGTCTTTCGATTCTTTTCAAGAAGAAACAAAAATGTCTTCACCAGAAATAGGAATTAATCCTGTGAGAAAGCATTTCTAAACTTATGAATCACCATAAATATAAAATTGCCTGCATTCTCACATAGGAATGTATCCACATTTTTAACTTTATGCCATTTTTTGTTCTTTTACACTATCTCCCACCAATTTACTATTTCAGCAATCAGAAAGAGACACGACTTTTATTGAGTCTTGTAAGAAAACAAAACGTCCAGTAGTGTCCAAAAAGAAAATCATACCAGAATGTAATCAAATTAGTAACAATACTGTAGAGGACGAATTCCTGGAGTGTATACAGGATGTTTTTTTCTGGACCAATACATTGAGGAACCAACGAGAGAACAGGCCATCCTCGACTGGGTATTGTGTAATGAGAAAGGAAAATTTGGCAATCTGGTTGTGCAAGGCCCCTTGGGGATGAGCAACCATAATATGATAGAATTCTTCATCAAGATGGAGAGTGACGTAGTTGATTCTGAGACTTGGGTCCTGAATCTTAATAATGGAAACTACGATGGTATGAGGCGCGAGTTGGCTATGATGGATTGGGAAACGCTACTTAAAGGGATGACGGTGGATAGGCAATGGCAAACATTCAAAGAGCGCATGTGTGAACTGTGACAATTGTTTATTCCTACCTGGCGCAAAAGTAAAACAGGAAAGGTGGCCAAACCATGGCTTACAAGGGAAATTAGAGATAGTATTAGATGCAAGAAAGAGGCATACAAATTGGCCAGAAAAAAACAACAGACCTGAGGATTGGGAGCAGTTTGGAATTCAGCAAAGAACCAAGGGATTGATTAAGAAGGGGAAAATAGAGTATGAGAGTAAGCTTGCAGGGAACATAAAAACTGAATGTAAAAGTTTTTATAGGTATGTGAAGAGAAAAAGATTGGTGAGGACAAATGTAGGTCCCTTACAGTCAGAAACAGGGGAATTTATATCGGGGAACAAAGAAATGGCTGACCAACTAAATACATACTTTGGTTCTGCCTTCACAAAGGAGGACACTAATAACATACCAGAAATGTTGGGGAACACAGGGTTTAGTGAGAGGGAGGAACTGAAAGAAATCAGTATTAGTAGGGAAACAGTGTTGGGGAAATTGATGGAACTGAAAGCCGATAAATCCCCAGGGCCTGATAATCTACACCCCAGAGTACCTAAGGAAGTGGCCCTAGAAATAGTGGATGCATTGGTGGTCATCTTCTCAGATTCTATAGACTCTGGAACAGTTCCTACAGATTGAAGGGTAGCTAATGTAACCCCATTATTTGAAAAGGGAGGTGGAGAGACAGCAGGGAATTATAGGCCAGTCAGCTTGACGTCGGTAGTGGGGAAAATTCTAGAGTCCGTTATAAAAGATCTAATAGCTGAGCACTTGGAAAACAGTGGCAGAATCAGACAGAGTCAGCATGGATTTACAAAAGGGATGCTTGACAAATCTACTGGAATTTTTTGTGAATGTAAACTTTTGTGAGTTGATGAGGGGGAGCCAGTGGATGTGGTTTATTTGGACTTTCAGAAAGCTTTTGACAAAGTCTCACATAAGAGATTGGCGCATAAAATTAAAGCGCATGAAATCAGGGATAGTGTGTTGAGATGAATAGAAAACTGGTTGGCAGACAGGAAACAAAGAGTAGGAATAAATGGGTCTTTTTCTAAATGGCAGGTAGTGACTAGTGAGGTACTGCAGGGATTGGTGCTGGAACCCCAGCTATTCACAACATATATAAATGATTTAGATGAGGGAACTAAATGTAATATCTCCAAATTTGCAGATGACACAAAGCTGGGTGGGAGGGTGAGCTGTGAGGAGGATGCAGAGACGCTTCAGTGTGATTTGGACAAGCTGAGTGAGTGGGTAAATGCATGGCAGATACAGTATAATGTGGATAAATGTGAGGTTATCCACTTTGGTAGCAAAAACAGGAAGGCAGATTATTATCTGAGTGACTATAAATTGAGAGAGGGGAATGTGCAATGGGTGTCCTTGTACACCAGTTGCTGAAGGTAAGCATGCAGGTGCATCAAGCAGTAAAGAAGGCAAATGGTATGTTGTTATTCATAGCGAGAGGATTCGAGTACTGGAGCAGGGATGTCTTGCTGCAATTATACAGGGCCTTGCTGAGACCACACCTGGAATAGCATGTGCACTTTTGGTCTCCTTATCTGAGGGAGGATGTTTTTATTTTTGAGGGAGTGCAGCGAAAGTTTACCAGACTGACTCCTGGGATGGGGGGACTGACATATGAAGAGAGATTGAGTTGGTTAGGATTATATTCGCTGGAGTTCAGAAGAATGAGGGGGGATCTCATAGAAACCAGAAAATTCTAACAGGACTACACAGCGTAGATGCAGGAAGGATGTTCCCGATGGTGGGGGAGTGCAGAACCAGGGATCACAGTCTGAGGATACAGGATAGACCATTTAGGACTGAGATGAGGAGAAATTTCTTCACCCAGAGAGTGGTGAGCCTGTGGAATTCATTCATAGTTGAGGCCAAAACATTGTATGTTTTCAAGAAGGCATTAGATATAGCTCTTGGGGCGAAAGGGATCAAAGGATATGGGGAGAAAGCAGGAGCAGGCTATTGAGTTGGATGATCAGCCATGATTATAATGAATGACGGAGCAGGCTCGAAGAAATGGCTTACTCCTGCTCCTAGTTTCTATGCTTCAATGTAAATGCAAAATGAAAAGTGTGATGCGCTATTCTATGGAAAAATTGACAGTATTTGAAGGAAGAATTTTAACCTCATTAGAGAGCTGGAAATAATACTGAATGAATGGTTGGACCTTAGGAAATACAGAGGACCAGAGGGACTATGGTGTACATGTCCACAAATCCCTGAATGCAGCAGCACAGGTAGATAAGTTGGTTAGTAGGCATTTGGGATACTTACCTTTATTAGCCGAGGCATAGAATATAATAGCAGGGAGGTTATGTTGGAGCAGAATAAAAAGCTAGTTAGGCCACAGCTGGAGAATTGTGTGCAGTTCTGGTCGCCACACTATAGGAGGGATGTGATTGCACTGGAGATGGTGCAGAAGAGATTCACCAGGTTGTTACCTGGGCTGGAGCGTTTCAGCTATGAAGACAGACTGGATAGGCTAGGGTTGTTTTCCTTATAGCAGAGAAGGCTGAGGGGGGACCTGATAGAGGTATACAAAATTATGAGGGGCATAGATAGGGTAGATAGGAAGAAACTTTTCCCCTAGCGGAGGTGTCAATAACCAGGGTGCATAGTTTTAAGGTAAAGGGCAAGAGGTTTAGAGGGGATTTGAGGAAAAGTTTTTTCACCCAGAGGGTGGTTGGAATCTGGAACACACTACCTGAGGGGGCAATAGAGTCAGGAACCCTCAAAACATTTAGGAAGTATTTAGATGAGCACTTGAAATGCCATAGCATACAGGCCTACGGGCCAAGTGCTGGAAAATAGGATTAGAATAGATAGGTGCTTGTTGGCCAGCATGGACACGATGGGCTGAAGGGCCTGTGTCTGTGCTGTTAAACTCTATGACTCTATAGTGCAGTTGGTAGCATTGTGGTTATCTTATTGGACTAGTAATCCAAAGACCTGAATGAATGATCCAAAGAAATGTTCAAATTCCAATAGAGTAGCTGAGGAATTTAAATTCGGTTGGTTTAATAGATATGGAATTTTTGAAAGAAGTATTAGTAATGGTAACCACAAAACCACCAGATTATCCATTTGATTTACTAATGTTTTTCAGAGAAAGAAATCTGTTATCCTTACCCTGGGTTGGCCTGCAGATCGTTAGCAATGTAATTGACTTCCAACTGCCATCTAAAGTAACTTGACAAACCACTCAGTTGACAAGAAGGTGGCTCATCACCACCTTCTCAAAGGCAATTAAGACAATAAGTGCTGGCCTTGCCAGCGACACCCACAGCCTGTAAGTGAATTAAAAATACATCTTTTTATGGATTATGTTAACTT
Source organism: Carcharodon carcharias (assembly GCF_017639515.1). Taxonomy (NCBI): domain Eukaryota; kingdom Metazoa; phylum Chordata; class Chondrichthyes; order Lamniformes; family Lamnidae; genus Carcharodon; species Carcharodon carcharias. The sequence goes on along the minus strand of NC_054467.1, from coordinate 23,253,468 downwards.
GTGATATCACTCACTGATTATATATTTTAATGTAGATGTCAGTAACACAATACCACTTTCTATAACATATTGTCATGCCTAGTACAGGCATGTCATATTATGAGCTTCCAGTCAATACTTTTAAAAATTGGGGACAAACAAGATGTTAAGATGGCTGCCTTAAATCATGTGACTTTGGCCGTTGAGCCACAAACATTGTCAAGTCTACAGTGAATACCTAATTGAACATGGATATCGGTGAGTGTACCTCACGGCCATTTGTGCAATTCACACATCAAAACTTATTCAAAAAGGGAGAGAGACAGAAAGTGGGAAACCATAGGCCAGTTAGCTTAACGTCTGTTGTAGGGAAAATGTTCGAAGCCATTATTAAAGAAGTTATAACAGGACACTTGGATAAGCTCAAGGTCAACAGGCAGAGTCTACATGGTTTTGTGAAAGGGAAATCATGTTTAACTAACTTATTGGAGCTTTTTGAGGAACTAACATGTGCTGTGGACAAAGGGGAACTGGTGGATGTACAATAGTTAGATTTCCAGAAGACATTTGATAAAGTGCCACATTAATGGTTAGTGCTGAAAGTAAAAGCTCATGGTATAAGGGGTAACATATTAACATGGATAGATGATTGGCTGGCTAACAGGAAGCAGAGAGTAGGCATAAATGGGTCTTTTTCAGGTTGGCAAAATGTAAATATAAATGACTTGTAAACAGTTGAGGTCCCAGCACTGATCCCTGTGGCGCCCAAAATTTGGCAACCATCCCTTCAATCCCTTCATCTAATTTATATAAGTGACATAAATTTATATAAATGATATAAGGAATGGTTGCCAAATTTGCTGATGACACAAAGATAGGTAGGAAAGTAAGTTGTGAAGAGGACATGAGGAAGCTACAAACAGATATAGATAGGTTAGGTGACTGGGCAAAGATCTGGCAGATGGAGTATCATGTGAGAAAATGTGAAATTGTCCATTTTGGCAGGAGAATAAAAGAGAAGCATGTTTTCTAAATGGTGAAATATTGCAGAACTCTGAGCTACAGAGGGATCTGGATGTCTTAGTGCATGAATCAAAAAAGGCTAGTATGCAAGTATAGCAAGTAATCATGAAAGCCAGTGGAATGTTATCATTTATTGCGAGGGGAATTGAATACAAAAGTAGAGAGCTTATGCTTCAGTACAGGGCACTACTGAGACCACATTTGGAGTACTGTGTACAGTATTGGTCACCTTATTTAAGGAAGGATGGAAACACATTGGAAGCCGTTCAAAGAAGGTTTGGCAAGCTAATGTCTTATGAGGGAAGGTTGGAAAGATTAGGCTTGTATCCGCTGGAGTTTAGAAGAGTAAGAGGCAACTTGATTGAAGCTAATGTCTTATGAGGGTAGGTTGGAAGGATTAGGCTTGTATCCGCTGGAGTTTAGAAGAGTAAGAGGCAACTTGATTGAAACATATAAGATCCTGAGGAGTCTTGACATGGTGGATGTGGAGAGGATGTTTCCTCTTGTGGACAAATCTAAAACAAGGGGTTAATGTTTACAAATAAGAGGTCACCCATTTAAAACAGAGATGAGGTGAAATTTTTTCTCTTAGAGGGTCGTGAGTCTTTGGAACTTTCTTCCTGGAAAGGCAGTGGAAGCAGAGTCTTTGAATATTTTTAAGGCAGAGGCGGATAGATTCTTGATGAGCAAGGGGGTGATAGGTTATCGGGGGGTAGGTGGGATGCAGATTTCAGGTTACTATCAGATCAGCCATGATTTTATTAAATGGCTGAGCAGGCTCGAGGGGCTGAATGGCCTAGTCCTGCTCCTTGTTCATATGTTCGTATGTTCACTGTGGAGGTTCCTGACTGCCTGTCTCCATGTCTGTCAAATTTTGATGAAAAGTCACTGACCTGAAATGATTAACTGTTTTTCTCTCCCTACACAGATGCTGCCAAACCTGCTGAGCTTTTTCCAGCATTTTCTTTTTTTAATTTTAAATCTTATCAATGTCTTGTTTTGATGGATGAGTGTAAGTTGTGAAGGGAAACCCTTTACTTGGTTTAATTTATAATCAATGCAACGCTTTACTTTCCACATGTCATTGAGTTAACACATGGACATTTGTGTTTAAGGTATTAAATGTGAAAGTTTGAGATAAAATAGTAAGCTTCTGAGGAAGTGGAATTAAAAGCTGATCCTCACATATGACTGATGAAAGAATGACTATTTGTCTCGCCTTTTCTTTAAGGCCATCATTGCCAGACTAAGAAATAGGTAAATAAAGAAAGAGCCAAAAATTAAAGCCAATTGTTGTAAGGTCTGGGAGAGTAGGATAACATGTCAGCAAAAGGAAAGGCTCACAAGGATTGTCCCAAGTATAGAGACCTGCAAATGAGACAATGATCAATCATTCTGAACCACTTTGTAAAAGTCTGAAACTCAACTTACAGGTAATAAAAATGTAAATAAAGATTCGCTTTTCGGGTGATACTATACTTGTGCAGTTGGTTAATGGCCTATTATCAGATCCCATTCTGTGGTGCACTGTACTTATTACGGTTAGCATATTTGGGTGCTCTCTCAGTCAATGTAGCTCCATGAGTATGCAGAGAAGGCCCTGATGCCAAATTAAGTAGACGAAACTGGCACTTGACTGTTTTAATTTGGTAATCCTATAATGCACAGATGTGGAGAGCTCTACAGCAAAAAAGAGAACATGTCACACAAATGCAGTGAGAAGCAAAGGCTAGAGACAATTGTCACAATGGCAGAAAACTGACCAAGTGAGGGACACCTACAACTTCACCAACTAAGCACAGACATATTGAACTGTTTAAAGAAGATCTGTTTTAAAAAAATATAATGAAGACACTGACCATAGGTGGATACAGCAGTCACCTGATGTCTGCTATTGCCAGTGACCACTTTTCTGAAAAGTTCCTATATGGATTGCATTGCAGACCTACTCTGAGGCGTTACAAGGAATTTCACACCTGGGTGTGTCAAGGTCCGCTTCAAACATAGACTTTTTTAAAGGAAGGCGTTAAAAATGGAAAGTGTTGGACTTTTAATCCACTGTAATCCTGTGAAGACAATGGAAATTGCTACCCAGCCAGTTACACCCCACTAGACACTCAATATCTCCTGTGAAGGGCAAAACAACCCCATCTCCTGTTGATTTATATCTCAAAAATGTATCAAAAGGTTTCTGAAGTGAAAGATTAAATGCTGGGATTACTACAACAGTGGATGCAACACATGCTAATTGAATTGCCTTCTGGGAATATATAGAAATGAGTTTAAAACTGGCTCTGCCAGGCAGAGAAGGGGCAAGCAGGAAGAAAAGAAACATGACAGTCATCTAAGAACTCTGCTGGAAAAGAACAGGAAAGATCTCCCTCGCCCTCTCTCTCTCTGAAACCAGAGTGTCTTCAGAAGAATGCAGAACTGAACATAGTCAACTCCAGACTCCTACCAGAAACCGCTTAACTTTAAACAGCCGCAACATTCTATAATCTACGCCTCATGGATAAGCAAGGGACTTACTCATATATTCTTTTAACTTTTATTATTAGCTTCCTTCCTTCTGATAGTTGTGTATGTGTGTGTGTGTGTGTGTGTGTGTGTTTGTGGTCACATCTTTTACTATTTTTCTCGGGTTTTAGTAACTAATAAACTTACTCTTTCTTGGGCTCTAGAAAACCTGGTTTGGTTGGCTCCTTGTTAAAAAGCAAATACGTTTAGACTGGAAAAGGGAGAAGAATTTTTAAAACCTTTGTTGCGACCAACCGAGGGGAGCCGAATAAAAGGGGAGCCAGCTCACCCCTCCTCACCCGATCAGAACACAGCGTCCAAGGTGGGAATAGTAAAAAGAGGCAAAAAACACAAGAACAGCCAAAATGACATGCAGATTAATGAGCTATAGACTGAGGGATGACAAAGGAGCCATGATGAGGCAGAAACTTGGAACAGATAAATGGGGGGAGAGTGTTGAACAGATTGAGAAAGAAAATACACAAAAACTGTAATCACATAAACGGATTAGAAGATATTAACTGGGAGAAAAGCAGAAAAAGCTGAAAAGAAGCTGTGGAGAACGAATAACTTCTGACAGGACTACTAGTGGACAAATTTACATGCAATATAAAAAGGAGATACTGCAAAAGAAGTGATTGAATGGATGTGGCATTTAATTCACATGTGAAGTCGAAGAGTAGTGCTGCTCAGCCTTACAACTACATTTTCTAGGCTGTATAAGTGCAGTGAATTGTTTTTGATGGCTATTTTTAAAATGACAGAGAAGAGTGCAAAGGCACATGAGGAGGGATGAATGTTTCCTTTGCAGATGTCACCCATTGCTCAATGGTAACACACTCACCTCTATGTCAGCAGGTCATGAGTTGAAGACTTATTCCAGAGACTTGAATACATAATCTAAGCTGTCATTTCAGTGCAGTACTGAAGGAATGCTGTACTATTGGGGGTGCCATCTTTCAGATGAGATATTAAGCCGAGGTGCCTCGTTAGGTTAATGTTAAAAATCTCACAACACTATTTTCAGAACAGCAGGCGCACTTTCCTGGTATCCTGACCAATATTTATCCAATCATCGACGTCTGAAACAGACAAGCTAGTCTTTTATTTCATTGCTGTTTGTGGAACTTTCCTGTGCACAAACTAGGTGCTGTATTTCCTACATTACAACAATGACTGCACTTCATAAGTACATTTGTAAAAATTTTGGGACATAATGAAGTCATAAAAGACGTTACACAGATGCAAGTCTTTCTTTTCTTATCTAGATGAGCCTAGAAGTAATGTATGAAGAGATGAAGACAAGAAGATCATCATGTTTGGCTTGGGCAGAGGCATCCTTTTCAGGAAGTAGGTGTCAGGGCTGCAAGTGAAGAGGTGGGGGAGCAGGACTAGGCACTTATTGCTGTTAAGCTATCCTCAGATCTGACATGGAAGTTTAATACATTGGGAACATTTGCTAAGGTAAGTGCTGAATACATTTGTTTATAGTATGGTATGGCAACACACACCTGCATGTCAACCTATTGCATCATTATATATTTAGGAACCATTTAACCTTTTTCAAACAATTACAAAGCAGCTCATGTTGATGCATGACACACCTTATAAATTCCAAGCATACCTTTTATGATGATGCCAAGATTCCAGGAAAAATAGGGTGAAAAAAAAACACCAATGGGTAGAAGCACTGTAACCAGAAGAATAAAAATGATCCTGTTGACAGTGATCTACCAGACTATGCAACCCATTGCCAGGGATTATGTAGGTGGCCCACATCTCCAAGTTGGTATCTGTCATTCTTTTATTTTATTCTTTCTGTGACACTTTTTCACTAGGAATCTAATCAGGTACCAGAATGCCATGACTCATATTTTCCACCCTCCCTCTGCTAGCTTTTTCAGTGGAACAAAGGTAAGTGAGGGTAAAAAATTGCTTGGGCTCATGCTCTGCCACTTCTCCATCTATTTGCCCTGTCTTCCTTTGATACATTTCCCATCATGGGTGCAAGGGACATGCGTTAATCCCTGGTGTCCAGTGTTGCTATGGCAGCAGAAGCAACATTTCAATTTATATCAAATTTGCACAATTACTCATAGAAGGATGGATTGTCCAATAATCTATTGATTATAGGTTTTACATTTAAACAAGGCACATCTCAGTTTCACTGGCAGCTCAAAGTCTACATTAGAACTCCAAAGCTTGCCAAGGCAAAACTCCACCCAGTCCTTGGGACACTCCAAAGCCTATTTTTCTAAATTTAATTACAGAGTATACCTGTGTTTCCCCAATAAAGACTATTGTGCAATCCACTACCCTCGGTAGGCAGTGGCACATGCAGGCAATGCATCTTAGGAAATTGCAGACACATAATCCATTATATTTTATCTAAGATTAATGAATGGAAAAAATCACAAGTTGCACACACACCATTTCCCAAAGAGTGCTCCTTGTGAGTGCTAATCCTGAGAGTGGCCAATGATAGCTACCTCTTAATATACAATCCCACATCAGAGACTTCCGACACCCGTAACATGGGCCTGAATTTTAAGCTCATTCGGCGCGTGCAATTGGCGGGCTTGGGAGCGGACAGGCCGCACGCCCGATGTCATCACACGCGATTTTATGCTCATTCGGGTCGGGTGCGTGTCCGCCCGCAGGATGTAAAATTCTGGTCATGGGTTCATGTAATTAACGCTACAGAATACAAGTGCTGACCAATTTTACTTCCAGTGTGCTGCCACTTAATTTCATTTGCTATTAATCAGCTCATGTGCAAATCTGGTTGAGCTCTCTTTGTCCACTCTCAAAGTTCACATTTCCCACCAAGTTTGTGCTATTGGTGAATTTGGTGCAATCCCTGAATCATTTATATATACCAGGAACAGCACAGGACCTACAATGGGCCTGGGGTACCCTACTACATATCTCCCTCATTGTGATTCAGTATATTCTGCTTTCTTCTCTTCATGCAGATAAGAATCCATGATAGCCAGTAACCATATTTTATGAAGGGATCTTTCATTTAGTGGATAATCAAAGGCCTTTTGGAAGCCTGAGTGCACCACATTATTTGGCATCATACCCATTAATCCTCAAAAGAGTTTGTGTGTTTTCACTCTTCTAAAGCCATATCGTTTGCCACTCATGAAGCTATTTTTGTAAGTGCTTTTCTAATTTGTTTTTGATGAATGATGGCCTGTTAATGGGTTGGTAGTTGCCAGGTATGATTCTATTATATTTTTAAAACTATATTTAACTGTTTCTCATTTGTTGGAACCTAGGGTATTCATTGATTAGCCACAGAATGCTTTAAAAATCTCTTCCCTTGCTGCCCTAATCACTTTAAGGTAAAATTCATTTAAGATTACGTGTTGGGTTTTTAGCCTCTTAAGTCCAGCTGGAACTTGTATTTCATTCAAGTCAAATTAACAAGACTTATACAACACATGGTGATTGCTGGCATATCATTGATGTCCTTCCTTTAAGACATCCTTCAATCACTTAACATGCAGCTGCTTCTCACATTTACAGTACGGCCAGGATTTTCTGTTTGGATGGGGATGGGGGGAGTGGGCTTGGAAGCGGACCCGATCGCCGCCCACAATCGGGTCCACACCGCCATTTTATGCAGACGGGCCAATTAAGGCCCACCTAGTGTATTTTCCGACTCTAATGGATAGTAGGAGTGTGTGGGTGGCAGCGGGCGCTCACAGGCCGCCAGGTCCAATGGCGACCTGGCAGTCTGTTTAAAAGAATGCCCGGCAGCCTCCTGTAGGCTGCTCACACTGGCCAGTTCCAGGCCGCAGCAGAAGGGTTCGGGTGAGCAGGCCAGGCTGCAGGGTAGGCCAGCGGGGAGCCAATGTGCCCCTCATTTTTCTGACGACTGCCTTGCTGCCCTCTTCGAGGAGGTGGCAGCACGGTAGGAGGTATTGGTTCCCCAGGGTGGGAGAAGAAGGACCCCCCACATGGCCAAACATGCCTAGGAGCAGGTAGCGGAGGGGGTGAGCTCCCACGACATAGTGCGGCGCACCTGGATCCAGTCATTTAACCCAGCAGGTAGCCTTACCCATTGCAGCACACACACACACCACCCCCCACCCCACTCTCCAAGTCTTAGTGTCGTGACTGCATTGAATCATTGAGGGCATTTTTCCTTTGCTGGATGGGCCAGCAGATAGTGCCCATGCTGAGGTCAGCCTGAGATGGTCTTGAGATGAGTTTTCCCCCGCAGCATGTGTTGATCTTAGTCCCACACGACTGATTTGGGGGCAACCTGTAGGAGCTGCACCTAGGCGGAGGCTCAGAACTCCAGGACATGTCCCAGTCAGGGTGATGACATGCTGGTAGGGGAGCTTCATGGTGGCATGGCAACAAACCATCTGCTGCCCTCTATGCTGCACGTGCTTGCGCCTCCTTGCTATGGGAGGAAATATTGTGTGGCTCCTAATGTGATGTAGGCAGCATGTGTCCAAGGGGGCAGTGGGGGAGTGGCCTAGCATCTTTGTCTGAGTGATCAGCAGAAGCGGGGTAAGAAGGCACTGGAGGCCTAGTAGGTCTCACTCTGGTTGGGGTGTGCCATGCCCGAGCAATTTGCCCTAATCAATGCCCTTCTCTCTTTTTCAGGAGAAGAATGCTCACAACGCAGCTGAGCATGTGAGGACTGGAGGCGGCCAGGCACGGCTCTCCATATTAAGCCACTTCGAGCAGTTGGCCCTTGAACTGGAGAGGCATCATGCACCCAGGTCTATGGGTGTCGGTAAGGCTGGGGTGGCGCAGCCAGGTATTTAAGGCCAACAGTGAGGTCCACATTATCCTCCCAACAGCCATAGCATTGATGATTGTTACATTACAATGTTGCAACATTGCTGGGCCATTGGTTATGGAAGGTTGATTGCATAATGAGCTGGGGGGACAGGGATGAACTTTGTCAGTGTGTGCACACTAACTGATCCACTGTCCTTGTTCTTCCTTTCAGCATCATCAGAGCACGGCCGGGAGGAGGAGCAGCAGATGCCCCCTCTCACACCTGAGGGGCCTGAAGTCTCATCAGCGTCACACCACTTCGGCGAGGCAGGCACCAGCACAGGTATTAGCACCTCGATGGGAAGTCGAACAATGGTTAGCGTCCCGGGGCACAGTGGTGAGGGCACTTCGCACTCGCTGGAGGAGCTGGCAGAGACAGAGCGTGCCCATGGTGCCAGTAGCCGGAGGACTGCAGGGGACCAGGCACATGCTCAGTCGGTGCCTGATGATGTGCCCCTGGAGTCGTCTGCAATGCAGCAGCTGCAGGAAATATGGCTGGGTGTGCGGGAGCATCTGGGGGAGATACATGAGGCTATGCTTGGCATGGTGTCCATGGTGGTGGAGGAGTCTACGCGGACGGTCACTGAAGCAATGAGCCACATGTCTGAGTGCCAAGCGTCCTCCATGGAGAGCCTACTCCAGGAGACCCGCCACGGCTTCCTGGGGATGCGCTCTGACCAGCAAGCCCTCACATCGGCATTGACCTCAGCTGGTCACTGCCAGTGTGGGAGATGGTCTGGGCATCAAGCTTCCCAGCTCGGTGCCTATACATCCATGGTGAGCAGGGAGGTCTGAAGCGACCTTTACGTCGGTGCAGCAACTGCCTGTTGTCTCTACGGGCTCCTCTCAGGGCACTCTGGATGAAGGCAGCAGCTCCTCCGCCCCTCTCCCAGTGATCATCCCAGCGTATCATCCGGTGAGGCTGTGACGACTGGTGGAGAGGCGTCATGAGCCACCTTCTAAGGGGATAGCCCTTATCACCTAGCAGCCATCCATCCAGCCGAGCTGGAGCACTGAAGAGCCCCGGCACCTGAGACCGTCTGAGGATGTAGGCATCGTGGGAGCTGCCTGGGTACCTTGCACAGACTTGTAGAATCAGCATCCTGTGATCACACACTATCTGCATGTTCGTGGAGTGGAAGCCCTTCCTGTTGATGAAGGCAACGGGTTCACCTGCTGGCGCCTTGATGGCTACGTGTGTGCAGTCTATAGCACCCAGGACGCGGCGGAAGCCAGAAGTTGCCGCAAAGCCTCTGGCTCGCTGTGTCTGGCTTGCCTTGTCCCAACAGAAGTGGGTGAAGGTCAATGCATGCCTGAACAGAGCGTCTGTGACTTGCTTGTGGACAGCTGATTGGGAGACACCGCAAAGATCACTGGAAGGAGCCAGAGGCATAGAAGTTGAGGGCAGCTGTGACCTTCAGAACCACTGCATGGGGTGTCCACCCATACAGTTAGTGGAGATCTCAAGCCCAATCATCAGACAGATATAGTTGACTGTCTCCCTTGAGAGTCGGAGCCTCCTTCGGCACTGCACCTCAGTCATATTGAAGTAGCTGCTTCACCGCCTGTATACCCTGGCAGCAGGATAGTGGCATCTTCTGCGGCCCCTTCCGCCTTGGACTACCTCTTGGCCCTGTGTCCCTTGTGCCTGCGCCTGTCCTTCCAAAGGTGACTCCCCTGGAGGCTGAATGTGCACTCCTGGCCTCCTCCTGTTTTTTTTAATTCACTCATGGGATGTGGGTATCACTGGCTAGGCCAGCGTTTATTGTCCATCCCTAGATGCCCATGCGAAGGTGGTGGTGAGCTACCTTCAGAACCGCTGCAGTCCATGTGCTGTAGGTACACTCACAGTGCTGTTAAGAAGGGAGTTCCAGGATTTTGACCCAGTGACCAGAAACTGAACATATAAACACTGTGGCTACAAGAGCAGGTCAGAGACTAGGAATCCTGTGGCGAGTAACTCACCTCCTGACTCCCCAAAGCCTGTCCACCATCTACAAGGCAAGAGTCAAGAGTGTGATGGAATAGTCTCCACTTGCCTGGATGAGTGCAGTTCCAACAAGACTCCAGAAGCTTGACACCATCCAGGACAAAATAGCCCGCTTGATTGGCATCCCCGCCACAAACATTTACTCTCTCCACCACCGACACACAGTGACAGCAGTGTTTACAATCTACAAGATGCAGGGATTGGTTAGCTCAGTTGGCTGGATGGCTGGCTTGTAATGCAAAGTGACGCCTACAGTGCAGGTTTAATTCCCATACTGGCTGAGGTCATCTATGAAGGCCTTCTCAATCTCACTCCTTGCCAGAAGTGTGGTGACCCTCAATTTAAACTCACCACCAATTATCGCACTTTCTAATGTGAGAGCAGCCTATGGTCCTCTGGGACTACAGTGACTTTCACTTCATTTTCTGCAAGATACACTGCAGGAACTCACCAAAGCCTCCTTAGATAGCACCTTCCAAACCCAAGACCACTACCAAGGAGAAGGGCAGTGGACACATGGGAACACCACTACCTGGAAGTTGCCCTCCAAGCCACTCAATATCCTGACTTGGAAATATGTCATCATTCCTTTACTGCCGTTAGAGCAAAATCCTGGAATTTCCTCCCTAACAGCACTGTGGGTGTACCTACACTGCATGGACTGCAGCGGTTCAAGAAAGCAGCTCACCAGCACCTACTCAAGGGCAATTAGGGATGGGCAATAAATGCTGGCCTAGCCAGTGATGCCCGCAATCCATGAATGAATTAAAAAAAACATACACTGCAGCTGAATAAGCAGAAGGTGCTAACAACAAGCAGTAAGTAATAGCAGAGGTACTAAAAAGTCCTGTTACCGGTGCTTAGGCTAACATTGGGCACAGAAATGTCCATCTATGAAGGCAGAGTGCTACAGCTGCAAGAAGAAGGATCATCTTGTCAAGTCATGTTGAAAGAATGTAAGCAGAGCAAATGCTGGCTGGAGGAAATGGCAGTCACTGCGTATGGTTGACAAACAGCACCAGGTCAATGAGGGGTCAGTTGAGACCCATGCAACTTGAAGCACATGGAAGTCCAGTGGAAATTCGTAGGCCATCACAGTCCAAGTTGCGTTGGATGGGGCTCCGGTTAACATGGAGGTCGAGACCAGTGCATCGGTCAGCTCGATTCCTGGTTCGTTATACCATCAAAAGCTGAGTCAGCATCAACTGGAGAAATCAGGCATAGAATGACAAAGTTATGTAGGAGAGAAAATCCCCATAGTGGGAACTGTGTCTGTTCCAGTCACATACAAGAAGCAATGTGCAAAATTGCTCATCATTGTAGTGAAGGAGTGAAAAACCAGCCTTGTTAGGAAAAAACTGTTTAACAGCACTTAAATTAAACTGGGATGAGTTTTCTCACAAGAATGAAGTGATTGCAGAGTACCCTCAGGTGTTTAGTGAAGCCGACAAACTGATTCAAGGACATCAGGCCAACATACAGCTCCAGAGGAATGCACGATCAGTTAGGCCTCGTCTAGTATCCTATGCTCTAAAAGAGAAAATAGAGCAAGAACTGAAGAGACTGAGAACATTATCTCCAAAGTAGAACAGAGTAATTGGGCTAATCCCAGAGTGATAGTACCAAAGTCAGATGGTAGTGTAAGAATATGGGGGGATTATAAGGTAACTAAATCAAGTACCAGAATTTAATTCACCTGATACTTTGCCAAACATGGAGAATCTGTTCACAATGTTGTCAGGAAGCCAGATTTTTTCAAAGTTAGATCTGACTAACACCTATCTGCAACTTAGTTAGATGATGAGCCTAAGTCATACTTAATCATCAATATACACATGGCTTTATTTCAGTCTGATAGGCTGCCATTTGATGTTTCTTCAGCCCCTGGAATTTTCCAAGGGCCAATGAACCAAATTGGAATTCAGGGAGTTGTGTTCTATTTGGATGACATACACATTTCAGCTCCAAATGGGCAGACCCATGATAACGGGCTAAAAAAGGTGCTCTGATGTTTGGAAAAGCATGGAGTTCAGGTGAAGGCAGACAAATGTGAAATGTTTCAAAACTCTGTAGAACATTTGGATCACAGGGTAGACAAAAATGGGTTACATCCCACCAAGAATAAGGTTCAAGCTGTAAGAAATGTTCCACACCCTCAAAATATCACTGAGTTCAGATCTCTTTTGGACTTAGTACATTACTGTGGTAAATTCATACCAAATTTGGCGACCTTATCGCATCCATTGAATGAGCGCTTAAGGAAGGGCGTTCCGTGGAATTGGGCAAAGGAGTGTGACAAAACATTCCAGTTGTGTAAAAGTAAATTGGTAGGTGGTACGATGCTTGTGCATTATGTTGTATCCAAAGGGATTAAGCTAGCATGTGATGCCTCCCCATAAGGAGTAGGTGCTATGACTCTCATGCGTTGGATAATGATGAGGAGAGACTGATTGCACTTGCCTCATTCACCCTCAGTGCCAGCAAGTGAAATCATGCTGAGATAGAACGGGACGCAATGGCCGGGATTTTCCGGCCTGTCATGGTGGGACCCGCCGTGGGAGATTTGTCGGACCAGCCAAAAGACTTTCAATGGGACCAAATGGTCCCAGCAGCGGCCAGGGCTGGAAAATCCAGCCCATTGCCTATTATTTTTGGAATAGGACGATTTCATAAATACTTGTATGGTCATAGTTTCACTATCGATACTGATCATTAGACACTGTCGGCTATTTTAAATACAAAGTCTCCAGTGCCCACTTTTGCTGCAGCCCGAATGAAGAAATGGGCTTTGATTTTGTCTGCTATTCAGTACAACATTTAAGTACAGATGCTCAGGAGGTCATTGTAATGCCAATGCGATGTCTGGATTACCGTGCACCTCAAAGGTAGAGCCGGAAAGGGAAGATACATTTTTCTTTTCACACTTAGATGAGTTGCCAGTCACAGCAGATGACATTGGTAGAACAACTCACAGGGATCCTGTATTGGTAAGGGTATATGACTATGTCACAAAAACCTGGCCAACACAGTTACAGGATTTGGAAATCAGCTCATTTTTTGTGCGTAACAATGAGTTGTCCATTGATAAGGTTGTGTTTTATGAGGAGTCAGAGTTGTATTTCTTGAAAGGTACAGGTCACAGTTGCTATGTGACCATCATGATCAACACTTAGGGATGAGCTTGACAGAGTCCAATGAGAAGCTATATTTGATGACCAGGGTGAGATAAGGACATAGAAAACAAAGTGAAACAATGTACAGCATGTCAACCTGTAGAAAAGCTCCCATTGGCACCTTTGCAACCATGGAAATAACCAGCTGCAGTGTGGCAGAGGCTGCACATAGGTTTTGCAGAATTTGAAGGACAACAGCTATTCATTGTGATTGATAGTCATTCAAAGTGGGTTGAGAGGTTTCTGACAAATCGAACAACTATCAAAACTCTAGATATTTTGCGTAGTTTGTTTGCTGCTTATGGGTTCCCAGGGGAAATTGTATTTGACAACAGATCTCTGTTTTGTTTAGAAGAGCTTTCACATTTCAAGAGAATAAACAGGGTAAAACATGCCAGAGCTCTACCACATCATCCTGCTTCAAATGGAGCAGCAGATCCACAGTACAAATTATTAAGCGTGCTCTTGTGAACCAAATGCTAGATACGAATTGAAAGTAAGATCAGATGTCACTGAATCATTAAATGGCAATTTTTTTTGTTTATTCATTTTAACATGCCTCAAACTACTATCGGCAGAAGGCCAGCTGAATTGTTTCTTAGAACGAAAACAGAATTACCTGGAAAAACTCAGCAGGTCTGGCAGCATCGGCGGAGAAGAAAAGAGTTGACATTTCGAGTCCTCATGACCCTTCAACAGAACTTAGAAGGCAGCCAAGAACAAGGATTTCATTGCTGGAGTCACATTTAGCACAGTCAGTACAAGAGGAATGTTCTAGGCAGAAAGAGAGTCATGATAAGGTTAGAGTGAGAGAAAGAAGTCTGAAGTTGAGCCAGGAGGCTAAGGTGAAAGAGCATCATATTAAGTAGTTGAAGTGTCTACCAGGAAGAGTTGTGAAAATATGTGGTCCTCGCATATATTTGGTCAAGATTTTTGGTAGCGGAAAGGTTAGGTTTGTATGTATAGATCATGTTTTACCTTCAGAAGTTCATGAAGAGGAAGGGAATTGGAAAGAATCAGATGAGTCTAATGAATTGGATAGTTGAGATACGAGTAGTGCACCAATAGTTACTCCTACACAAGTTGTGCATGAATCCAGTTCAGATCCAAGTCAGTTTGACAGACATGTCTGATGAAGTGGAAAATTCAATTGAAGGTCAAGGTCAAAATCAGTCTTGTTGGAGAAAACTTCCCCTCAGACTCAAGCCAAAATGGGTCACTGTCCTTCCCCAAATTCTGGAAGTTTGGGCCAAGAAAGGAGGTATGCTCTTAGAAATAGGAACCCAATGATTAATTGGATTTGTAAATAAATGAAACATGAGAAATATATATAAGTTGTATGGAATTTGAAATTTTTCATTAAGGAGGGGGGAGTGTAATAATACCCTCTTGTGGCCATTTGTGTGTGTGTGTATGTATGTATGTAGTCAAACCAGAATAAACTAGTTTTTCAGTTAGGTACTTTGAACTCCATGTGCTGCACATGGTCTCTTTTCTGTCCTGCAAAGATATCACAATGCCTTCAGTTTCCTAGACCCTAAGATCTGGAATTCCTTCTGTATGTATCTCTGCCTCTCTACCTCACTTTCTCCGGTTAAGATATTCCTTAAAACCTACCTCTTTGACCAAGTTTTCGGTTATCTGACCAAATATCTCCTTAATATGTCTCGGTGTCATACTTTGTTTTGTAATGCTTCTGTGAAATGCCTTGGGACATTCCGCTATGTTAAAAGGTCCTATACAAAGTGGTTGTTGTCAGGCTCCTGAAAAGTCTGGCTTTGGCACCAGAAGTTGCAGCTAAAGAATAACAAGGAGTTATTCTGTTTAACTTAATGTGTTTTCTACATCACAACAGTGACTCCACTTCAAAACTACCTTCATAGGCTGTAAAACTCCTTGAGATGCTTGGTGATTGTGAAAGTAAGGCAACCCAGCAAAAATTTTGATATAAAAGTAACTTTCACCATGTGAATTGAGGGAATTTGATTAAAACTGGTACTCTGTACATTCACATTGCTACAGAATAAAACGGCTTAGCAATTAAACTCAAGCCCTATTTCATCTAATGTTAACGTGAAAGACATGGGCACATGGTGCATATTCACTTAATTCAATCAATAAGCTACCTTAACATAATTGGACTAAAGTACATCACATAAATCACGTTTCCCAACGCCTTATTTGAGTTAAGCACGATGCATTTTAGCTGTTCCTCCAGCATTCTGGCTTTCCCAGCCTCCATAAAGCTGTCACCATTCTCTGTTTAAAAGCCTAACTTCCATTGTAGACTTTCCGTTTTCTGAAAAGAAAAGCCCACCTTCTTGTTTTTATCTCATTCTCCACAAACAGACAGGGATTTTTGATCTCCGAGGGTTTGCAGACAGCAAAGTGGAGTTGAGGCCACAATCAGATCAGGCATAATCTTATTGAATGGCGGAGCAAGCTCGATGGGCCGCAAAGCCTACTCATGCCCCTATTTCTAGTGATCTTATGATCTTAGTTCAAAGGGGTTCTAAAACAACTGGTGTCAAGTGCTTTTCATTGATTCTCACATCAGGTGTTGTTCCTCACTCCTTTAAATCTGCCATCATTGCCCCTCTGCTCAAAAAATCAACCCTTGCCCCACTGTCCTTGCAAACTCTGTCCCATCTCCAACTTTCCTTTCCTGTCCAAAGTTCTTTAAATTGCTGGTGTCTCCCAAATCCATTGCTCTTTCCCTGAACTCCCTGTTTAAATCTCTCCAATCAGGTTTCTGTGCACCATTATACTGAGGCAGCCCTAAGACCATGCTTTTTGTCATTTGACCTAATATCTCCTTATGTGGCTCCGTGTCACGCTTTGTCCTGTGAAGCACCTTGGGATGTTGCATTACATAAATGCGCTATATGTTGTTGTTGATTCCAAGACCAGCTAGCCAATTGCTTATTGTGTAGCCTCTGGAGAAACTCACTCCCATTAACATTTAAACTTTTGTCTTTTGTCTGGGCGCCCATTTTTAAACCTGTCAGAAAACACATGGCTGCTATCGACCTAATCTTAAAAATAACTACTGTCTGCAGGGGAAAAAATGGTCAAAAATTCCTGAACATTACTTCATTGCAAACATGCTGGAGCTTCAGAGAGAGAGCAGGCACAGCACTCCAACAACTTCTCATTTATTTTCCAAATACACGTCTGTTTTAGCATTTCACTCTGTATTATTGTCAACTCAATGCACATGCTCTGTGGTGGTGGTGTGTTGTAGTTCACTCAGGGAGTCCGAGCTGCTGTGGCAACATGCACTTTTACGTGCACGTTGTAGTCTGGAACTATGCATATGTTCTTTCTATCACATGGTTGATCAGGAATCACACCCATCCTTGCCACCTGCTATTGACATGTGTTGGAAGGATTTGGCCATCAAATTCTAGGGTGGGTCTCAAACCCAGAGCTTCTGGCTTAAAGGCAGGGATGTTACCCATTGTGCCACAAGACCTCCTATATGCTCTCTGCCAAGGTACAATCAAATTAATACTTGCATGTTGCATTTTTGCATCTGGCACCTAGTGGCCAGTTTTATCTCTTGGCCCTGATTGAGGTGGTTTCTCTTCTCTGAACCATAGCAATGGCCTTTGATAGGTGTTATCTGTGCTGTGGCTCAGTTGGTAACTCACAGAATTCTGGGTTCAGGTTCCACTTCTAGGGCTTGAGTACAAAACCTAGTGCAGTCCTGAGAGAGTGCTGCACTGTAGGAAATGTCATCTTTTGAATGCATTGTTAAACCAAGGCTCCATCTGCTTTTTCAGGTGGATATAAAAGATCCAATGGCATTATTTCAAACAAAGATAGGAGAGTTATCCCTGGTGCCCCACCCAATATATTGCCCCCAATCAACATCATAAAAACAGATTTTTTTTGGCCACTATGACATTGCTGTTCGTGGGAGTTTGCTGCTGTGTTTACCACATTACAACAGTGACTACACTTCAGAAGTACTTCATTGGCTTTGAGATGTTCAGTGATCATAAAAAGTGTTGTACAAATGCAAGTTTTATTTTTTTACAGGGTGAGGGAACATCAGATCGCAATCACCTTGGATATCTAGGCTGGCCCACAGTGCCTGCCTCCTCTGATTCTGTCCATCTTCCTGTAAACCCAGTAGATGAAGAAACATGATCAACAGGATGCTCACAGGTCCTACTTAGGCAGAGTGATATTCCAGATCCCTGAACTTACAAACATTATTAAGTCACATTATTGGACTAGCCATAATTTGCTTGTTTTTTTTATACCCTTCCAGAGATTGAGCCAGGCAGAAAAGGTGTTTGATGAGCAGATCTTTCTTGATGAAATTTGCTCTTGAAGAATTCTGATGAAAGTAAAGAGTGTCATGAACAATTCAGATCACCCCTTCTCTCAGTGTTGGATTTGTTCATTGAAAAGGCTACAATCCGTCAGATCCTGATGGATCCTGAAGGGTATTGACAAGATGGACATGGAAAGGATGTTTCCTCTTGTGGGTGAGTCCAGAACTAGGGGGCACTTTTAAAATTAGGGGACACCCTTTTAGGACAGAGATGAAGAGAATTTTTTTTCTCTCAGAGGGTTGTGTGACTTTGCAACTCTCTGCCTCAGAAGGTGGTGGAGGCGGGATCATTGAATATTTTTAAGGCAGAGGTAAATAGATTCTTATATATATAAATATAAAAACAAAAAACTGCGGATGATGGAAATCCAAAACAAAAACAGAATTACCTGGAAAAACTCAGCAGATCTGGCAAAAGGTCCTTCATCTCATCTGACGCCTCAACAAGAAACTTTTTCTCTTTCTCTCAAGTGCCAAGGAACGCAAGCTCCAACAACTCATCGACACCAACACCGATCTAGGACCCTCCACCACTGCCTGTCCCTCCGTCCCCACCCCATCTTCCAATCCCAGCCCCAGCCGTGTATTCACTATATTCCCTGACCTTACCCTCTCCGATGCTGAACGTTCAGTGCTCAGCAAAGGACTTAGTTTCATACCCTTACGCCCTCACCTCAATGAATTTCGGGCTTGGCACGATGCTGAATTCTTCTTCCGTTGTCTTCGCCTCCGGGCTCACTTCTTTGGGCAGGAGTCCTCTCCCCGTTCAACAGATCCTTTTACCCACCTCCAATATTCTCCCTCCACCTGGACCCCTCCCTCTGGATTCTTACCTTCTCTTGATCTTTTCATTGAGAACTGTCGGCGCGACATTAGTCGTTTCAATTTCTCTGCTCCTCTCACCCATTCTAATCTCTCTCTCTCTGAACTTACTGCACTCCGTTCTCTCAGGTCCAACCCTGATATTGTCATCAAACCCGCTGACAAGGGTGGTGCTGTTGTTGTCTGGCGCACTGACATCTACCTCACGGACGCTGAGTGTCAACTCGCAGACACTTCCTCCTACCTCTCCCTGGACCATGACCCCACCACTGAACATCAAGCCATTGTTTCCAGAACTGTCACTGACCTCATCTCCTCTGGGGATCTTCCTCCCACAGCTTCCAACCTGATAGTCGCCCAACCTCGGACGGCCCGCTTCTACCTCCTACCCAAAATCCACAAACAGAACTGTCCCGGTAGACCAATCATGTCAGCTTGCTCCTGCCCCACGGAACTCATTTCTCGTTATCTTGACTCCCTTCTCTCTCCCCTTGTCCAGTCCCTTCCCACCTACATCCATGATTCCTCTGACACCTTACGTCACATCAACAATTTCCAGTTCCCTGGCCTCAACCGCTTCCTCTTCACCACGGACATCCAATCCCTCTACACCTCCATCCCCCATCAGGATGGTCTGAGGGCCCTTAGCTTCTTCCTTGAACAGAGGCCCGAACAATCCCCATCCACCACTACTCTCCTCCGACTGGCTGAACTTGTTCTCACACTGAACAATTTCTCCTTCAACTCCTCTCACTTCCTCCAAATAAAAGGTGTGGCTATGGGTACCCGCATGGGACCCAGCTATGCCTGTCTCTTTATGGGTTATGTGGAACATTCCTTGTTCCAGTCTTACTCTGACCCCCTTCCACAACTCTTTCTCCATTACATCGATGATTAGTTCGGTGCTGCTTCATGCTCTCGTCGGGACTTGGAAAAATTTATTAATTTTGCTTCCAATCTCCACCCCTCCATCATTTTCACGTGGTCCATCTCTGACATTTCCCTTCCCTTCCTTGACCTCTCTGTCTCAATCTCTGGTGATACACTGTCCACCAATATCCATTACAAACCTACCGACTTCCACAGCTACCTCGACTACAGCTCCTCACACCCCGCTTCCTGTAAGGACTCCATCCCATTCTCTCAGTTCCTCCTCCTCCGTCGCATCTGTTCTGATGACGCTACCTTCAAAAACAGTTCCTCTGACATGTCCTCCTTCTTCCTTAACCGAGGTTTTCCACCCACGGTCGTTGACAGGGCCCTCAACTGTGTCCGGCCCATCTCCCGCGCATCTGCCCTCATGCCTTCTCCTCCCTCCCAGAAACATGATAGGGTCCCCCTTGTCCTCACTTATCACCCCACCAGCCTCCGCATTCAAAGGATCATCCTCCGCCATTTCCGCCAACTCCAGCATGATGCCACCACCAAACACATCTTCCCTTCCCCCCCCCCCATCGGCATTCTGTAGGGATCGTTCCCTCCGGGACACCCTGGTCCACTCCTCCATCACCCCCTACTCCTCAACCCCCCCACCTATGGCACCTCCCCATGCCCATGCAAAAGATGTAACACCTGCCCCTTCACTTTCTCTCTCCTCACCGTCCAAGGGCCCAAACACTCCTTTCAAGTGAAGCAGCATTTCACTTGCATTTCCCCCAACTTAGTCTACTGTATTCGTTGCTCCCAATGCAGTCTCCTCTACATTGGAGAGACCAAACGTAAACTGGGCGACCGCTTTGCAGAACACCTGCAGTCTGTCCACAAGAATGACCCAAACCTCCCTGTCGCTTGCCATTTTAACACTCCACCCTGCTCTCTTGCCCACATGTCTGTCCTTGGCTTGCTGCATTGTTCCAGTGAAGCCCAACGCAAACTGGAGGAACAGCACCTCATCTTCCGACTAGGCACTTTACAGCCTTCCGGACTGAATATTGAATTCAACAACTTTAGATCTTGAACTCCCTCCTCCATCCCCACCCCCTTTCTGTTTCTTCCCCCTTCCTTTCTTTTCCCAATAATTCATATAGATTTTTCTTTTCCCACCTATTTCCATTATTTTTAAATCTTTTATGCCCCCCACCCCACACTAGAGCTATACCTTGAGTGCCCTACCATCCATTCTTAATTAGCACATTCGTTTAGATAATATCACCAACTTCAACACCTCTGTGTTCTTTTGTTCCTTTGTCTGTGACATCTTTTGATGATCTGCTCCTTTCACTGCTTGCTTGTCACTACAACAAGACTCCCCCCTCCACTTCTCTCTCCACCCCCCCCCCCCACCTTAAACCAGCTTATATTTCACCCCTCTCATTGTAAAGAAGGGTCATGAGGACTCAAAACGTCAACTCTTTTCTTCTCCGCCGATGCTGCCAGACCTGCTGAGTTTTTCCAGGTAATTCTGTAAATAGATTCTTGTTAGGCAAGGGAATCAAAGGTTATCGGGGGTGGATGGGAATGTGGAATTCAAAACACAAACAGATCAGCCGTGATCTTATTGAGTGGAGGAGCAGGCTCGAGGGTCCTACAGTGCAGAAGGAGGCCATTCGGCCCTTCGAGCTTGCACTGGTTCTCTGGAAGAGCATTCCACCTAGTCTCACTCCCATGCCTTATCCTGTAACCTTGCACATTCTCTCTTTTCCAATAGCAATCCAATTCCCTTTTGAATACCTCGATCAAACCTGCTTCCACCAGCCTTTCAGGAAGTTTGTTCCAGACTCCAATCACCCTCTGGGTGAAAAAGTTTAGTATTGTTTTCTGCAGCCATGTCATCTAATGGAAGCTCGAGTTACATAAGGACTACAGTATAGGCACCTAAACCAGGATATTGATTTTTTGGCTATCAACAACTTACTTTGTTATACACTTAGATATGTTATGACCCTCCGCTGAGACACCTGAGACACAATAGTCAATAAAATAATCCCATATGTGCTGTCAAAATGACTTTTGTCTGGAAATTCTAGATAACTTTAGATCCTTAGAAGATATGTAATAATGTATCATACTTCATTAAGAGCATAATTAAGAATTTGACTGTCAGGATTCATTTTCAATTTGTCCTATGTAATTGTTCCAAAATTCTGAATGAGTTGAAGCTTCTTAGCCTTCTTGCAGAGGTGTATTTTGGACATATATAGGCTTGCCTATATCTGTGCCCCATAATGCTAATAAATGTTGTGCATTGGTTGCCATGCATTGGTTGTCAGGTACACAGAAGGAGCACTATATTAGCATGGAGATTAATTTACATCTAGACTCATTTATTGCAAAGAAATCCTCCAGTGATGTTACATCACATGATTGCATATCTTGATGTTGTGTAACTTTTCATGTTTGAATTGAGCAATACAATGTCTCCTGATGTTGTGTGGGAAAAGCATATGTTAAAAAGAAAGCAGGTTTTAATCCAACCAAGGGTAGTGCAACTCGCCACCTAGAGGGAAGTCTAAATATGATTATTGGTTGAGAATGGAGATTCAGACTCAGCTGTCCTTGTAAGGACTCAGTCATTCTCATGTTGTACCTAATGACTGTAGCAGGATGGTTCAACATGTTAATGTGACAGGTGTTTCTAAAAATAACTCAGTATCTCTAAGCCACAGCTGCATCTGGTGCAACCAAAGAATACTGAAATGTCTCATACCTTTGATGCTGGTGCCTGTTTGCACTTTTTCTTTTTAGGCAGTCCCTTCGGATCGAGGATAACTTGCTTTCACTCCATTTCAATGGGTTCTGAGATAGCTGATAAGGCCAACGCACATTCTCAGTCTCTGCCACATGTGGGGCAAGTGGTGCTTGAAGGATCAGGCCGATGAGTTGTTGGGAGGTTTGTGCTCTCTCTCCGACATCTTGACTTCGTCTCTGCATGCTCCTGACAAAGTGTCGTGATGTGATTGGTGCCTTCTCAAGTGAAGCTTCTCTATGGGTCAGCTGGAATATTTGAAACTTCAGGGATCCTTTGAGGACATCCCTAAAGTATTTCTGCTGCATTCCTAGACTGCAAGATATCCCAAAGCCAATGAAGTACTTTTGAAATGTAGTAGCTGTTATTGGAAACACAAAGGGCTGCCAACACATCAGGACTGGCCTGGAGTCTCCAGGAATTGAAGATCAATCTCCAGGACACTACTGTGTGCATCCCTGGAGAAAAATCATCAGGCTATTAAAAAATATTGTTTTTTTTATAATTTTCTTTGGATGCTCCTCTTTACCAGATAGAAATGTTGAAAATGGTGGGGGGAGGAGGGGGTGGACGACTGTTTGACTGACAGCCAAGCCTCATCCAATTGGATAATGTGTCTTTTTGCTTTCAAGTTGGCGTGGGAAGGCAGTACTGGAGCATGTGAGCAAGTCATGTGATGGAACCTCCAGGAATTCATTTAATCACAGTTGGCAACCCTAGAAACATAGCAGCCAATTTGAGCATACCAAAGTCCCGCAAACATGCAATGAGATCATGAACAAACATTTGGGTGATGTTGAATTGAGGGATAGATCTTTGGGAGGAAACTAGGAAGAACTCCCCGACTGTTCTTTGAACTTGTGCCATGGGAAATGAGAGGACCATGCACCATTGCATGAGAGGACCATTGCACCATGAGAGGACACATTTTGCACCTCACCCAAATATGTCTCCAATTCTGCAACATTCTTTCAGCAATGCACTGCAGCATCAGCTGACATTTTGTGCTCAAGCTTTCAGGGTGGCCCTTGAACTCACAATTTTCAAACTCAGAAGCCAGCTGCTGTTGAGCCATATTTGCACCCAGTGACTGCAGCCTTAGAGCACAGAAAGGACTAGAGAAAGCATGTTATGATGTGAAGGGCAAGTCAGATATTTTCCATGGTCTATTGAATGCTGTTCATCTTCTGTCAAGGTAGGCAGGTATATTCCATATAACAACCCATCAAATCAGCTAGGATCACCTTGGTATTTATGATGAAGTCAGTTCTTTAATATTCATGTGGTTATGCACTGTGAGCAAACTGGCCCTTGGATCAGGATGGCTAGCACATGTATCACCTCTTTGTGTTCTCTAAAGCAATTTAACTGGGTCAACTGAAGGCTATTCTGTTGTCCAGTTTCATTGCTTTGGGCTTGCAAACCTGTATCTCTCCCCGCTGATGGTCTGCTCCGATCTAAAACACTGGACCCAATTTTAACTGCCTCCATCTAGCAGGTAAAATAAGGCAAGTCACTTACCCCCACCCCACTCCCCCCACACCTACCACACCCTCCAGTGCTTTCCCACCACATCCCAATAATAAGAGGAAAGCAAGATGTCACAGAAAGGTAGCAAGGTACTACACTAAATATGCAGGTCAAGTCCAAAGCTGTCATCAAGGCTAAATCTCCAATTTTGAGCTAAGGCCGGAGCAGGTGGATGGTGCTGATTCCCCCATTAAGCAACCTTGTCAGAAGCTATATTTAAAAATGTTATTGGTTATTTCCTTTCTCACCAGAAATGACAATAGCGCTCCTTTGGTCCTCCCAAGGAAGCTTTGGACCTCCCTTGATCACCCTTCCTGATTATGGCCAGATCCTTGCCCCCTCTGTCCCAGCCTTTCCCATAGACTTCTGCCCTTCCTAATCCCTGCCAACTGCCTTACCTTCCCCTCTCTGTCTTTCTGCAGGCTTTATCTCCCCTACTAAATGGTTTTCTGGATGTGGCCTTCTGTTGCCAGACGAACACTCCAGCCTACTGCCCAGGTAATCAATCTGGTGAGGTCAGGTAGGACTCTACACAGTTTTATTTGAATAAGGCCCATTGAAGGTTCACCATGTGCTACTGGGGTTACTGAGTCTCTGGCTTTCCATTCCCTGAGATTAACTAGCTCAGCAAAGATCAAAGATCAAGTCAGAGACATTCGTTGTCTGTATGGCTGAGTTTCAAACCAGCTGTGTATTTACCAATCAGCCATTAAAGGATCTGTAATGAATATTTAGAGCTTTGTAATGAGTATTAGAGGGAGATGGTGCTATAGTGGTAATACCACTGGACTAGTAATCCAGAGGCTAATGCTCTGGGTTAGAATGGTGGAATTTAAGTTCAATTAATAAAATCTGGAATTTAAAGCTAGGCTCAGTAATTGTGACCATAAAACTATTGTCTATTGGTGTAAAAACCGGTCTGGTTCATTAATGGTCTTTAGGGAAGGAAATTTGCCTTCCTTACCTACATGTGACTCCAGATCCACAGCAATGCAGTTGGCTCTTAACTGCCCCTCTGAAATGGCCTAGCAGGGCACTGAGTTCAAGTGCAATTAGGTATGAACAACAGATGCCTTGCCGGCAATGCCCACATCCCATTGAAGAATAATTCAAAAAATTATAAAGTTTTGATGCAAAAATACTATATCATTCCCAAAGAATTAAAAGAAAATGAGATAAAGGAAACCTTAAAAAGAACAAAATAAAAAAAGATTTACTTTTCCTTGTGTCATGGCAGATTCGTAATTTAAAGTACGAAACATATTCAATATGGACATTAATTTGAAGAGAGAATCTGTTCAAAATATTAATTTAAAAAGAAGGTTACTGTGTCCACAAAGATAAAGGCAAAAAACTGTGGATGCTGGAAATCTGAAACAAAAACAAAAGTTGCTGTTAAAACTCAGCAGGTCTGACAGCATCTGTGGAGAGGCAGACGGAGTTAGCGTTTCGAACCCATAGGTCATACGGACTCGAAATGTTAACTCTGTTTCGCTCTCCATAGATGCTGTCTGACCTGCTGTGTTTTTCCATCACGTTTTGTTTTTGTACTGCGTCCACTAGTTGGCCATTGAACTGCTGTGCGGAATTCCATCAAAGGTCAAGGAACTGACTCACTGGGTGGAATCGTCCCAGCTTTGCACAAAGTGTGGTAGTGGGCGGGAAAAAGGATGTTTTACCCATCATCCGCAATGGCGCCTTTTTGTGCCGTATCGTCCCATTCCTGGCGCATCCCACCTCTTTAACAATGCATTCCCGGGAATCATGCCTGGTCGCTGGCGGGGTGACCTCTGATTCGCCTGCCCCACCTTTACTAATCTGGGCACCATATTTAGAGGGAGCCCCTGCACAGAGTTAGCACTCCCAAAGGCATTGGAAGCTTCTAGAAAGTCATGGCTGCCAAAGGGAAGGAACATGCTGTCCCCAAACTTAGCAATACCTCCCCCAGGAGCCAACTGGATACTGTGGAGGTCGCCCTGAAGTCCTCTACCCCCACTTTGGGCAAAGGCCAACAAGCAAGGTGACAAATCCAGCATGGGAGGTGGTGGCAGCCGTGGTCAGTGCCAACACCCTGCAAAAGAGGACAGCCACCCAATGCCGAAAAAGGATGAGTGATCTCCTTCATTCTGCCAGGGTAAGTCACTCTTCTCATCACACACACACACAAACCCATCACACATCCACAGGGATCTCACTCACTGCCAGTTCAAGGCCAGTTCATCACCATTCACTCTCTCACACACACCTTCATCTGCCCTGCAGATCATGTCCTCATCCCAACCATGGCGCCACTCAACCCCTTATCATCTGGCCTGGCAGCATCCTGCTTACACTCTCTCCATCTCTATTCATGCAGGACAAGCTGGTACACAACAAAAGGGAGAGGTTGATGACTGGTGGAGGAATGCTGGTCCTGACAGACTTTGAAAATAGAGTCATCCAGCTGTCCAGCAATGCTCTGGACCATTCCTGTGCTGGCGGTGAACTCAGTGACACTCAACCAAGTGAGGATCCAGCAATGCAACATCCATCAGACAACCATGCTGTGAGTCAGTTCCCCTGTTCTGCAGTCCCCTGTTATGTACTAATTATCTCTCCTTGCTTTCACAGGAACATCTGGGAAGCAGCTGATAGGGTCCATGAACCAGGTCCATGACTCAAACCTTGGAGACACTTCAGAACAAGAATCTGATGACACTTTCATTGAAGACCCGTCACAGCGCTCACCCACACCCTCCACGGTGACACACACCTCGGTGGAACCTAGTTCTCGAATAGCCTCGAGGTCGCAATCTGGTGAGCACATCGTACTGCCTGATGCACGGCAGGCAGTGGCAGGGACTTCCCAGGTTTCTGCACTCAGAGGACTGCTGAAAGCTAGAAATCTGCTGAGTCCGAGTCAGATAAGGAGCCTCTGGACTCAGTCGTATCTCAGTTGCTGGAGCTAAAAAGGCAAGTTCGGGAACATCAGGAAAGGGTGTCCGCTGCACTCCTCAGATTGCAAGACATGATGGAGGAGTGCATAAGTCTTCAGTCTGAGCTGATAGTGCCAGCATGCCAATGCACCAAGGTCAACACTGGTAGGTTGGCAGCTGCCAAGGAGAACTTGGTCCAGGACATTGGTCCTGCACTGCTGCATGGACTGAACTCCATCACTGACGCCATAGTTGGCCTCCAACAATATCAACGCGAGGGGAGTGTGGTACAGCTTGATCTCACTCTGGCTCCTCCTTCTCAAGGAGTTGGCCTGGGCCCTCAGGTATCCATAGAGAGGAGGGTCAGCAGGTGCACACCCCGGGGCTATCCACCCAGGTGACCCCGGAAGTGTCCAGCCCATCTGAATCCCCTCTTCCTGTGACACCAGCAGCTCCGGCCGCACAGGCCGAGGAAGGTGCCATACAGCAGGACCCCGAAAGCAGGCAGGGACCCTCCAGGTCTCAGCCCTCCAGAGGACACCCGCCAAGGTCATCACAGACAAGGTGTAGCAGTCAGCAGGCTGCCTCCACCTCTGCTGTGGATGTCAGGAGAGCACCAAGATGTAGCAGCAGGATTAGAAAATGTAGTTTCACTGCATGGGCATGGGCGTTAATCACTTGTTCATAATGCTGACTATTGTAAATGAACTCCCAACAATATGACCCTGTCTATGACTCCTTGTTCTGATGAGCAGTGTTCGTGTCAGTCTGCAGTGGAAGCTTGGTTCCTGCACAAGATAAAGGCAGGTGTCTCAGCCCAGGACCTCCTCCCTGTGCTTTGTGCAACCTTCCCAGTGCCTTCACAGTCAATGGACACATCAGTCATGCCTGCCCCTCAATGGGGCTTATCATTGCTGCCAGAATGTCCTGGGCCAGTGGCACAGAATTCCGTCATTTTCTCAATGTGCTCTCAGCACCTTTGAGGTGTGGCTGGCCCCCCACCTCATCAGCATCAGCCGTGTCCGGTGACAGTGTGGTCCTGAAGGGTTAATGCACAAAGGATGCCATACGATCAGGAGACGTTAAAGTTTTCCTGCTGCAGCTCTATGATCTGAACCTGATCACAGAGCACAAGTGATCTGCCATCAGCCAGACAGGAGTCAGACATTCACATAAGCTAAGTGGTGACCTATGGAGTGTCCCCATTATGTGTCATCAGCATCCTCCTGGAATGTTAGGGACTATGGGCATCCACTGCGACTCCATGACAGGAGCCTTATCACAGAGGGTATTTGCGTTGCCATAAGCCAGACCGGAGTCAAACGTTCACAGATGCTATGTGAGGATCTTATGGTGTCTCCTTACTGCATGTCGTCATAATCCTCCACAAATCTAGTGCCATGAGGTCCTCCTGAGCGTGCTTGCCTCGCCTGGATAACGCAATGACCTCATCACCGTCATTCTCGCCTATGACAGCCTCATCACCCTCATCCCCATCCACGTCCTCTTCATTGCAGGAGACGTGAAGCTCCTCCAACTCCTCTCCAGGCAGCTCCTCCCCCCATTGTAGCACCAGGTTATGCAGGGTGCAGGATGCATGGCACCCACTGTAGACAGTATTGGAGGGCTCCACCAGACCACTCCAGGCACTGGAACCTTATTTTCAACATCCCAATGGTTTGCTCCACTAAAGTGCAAGTTGCAGCATGAGCCTTGTTGTTCCTCCTCTCTGCTGCAATCTCCAGCCACCACACATATCAGAGGTGTCATCAGCCACATCCTTTGCGGGGAGCCCTTGTCCCCAAGGAGCCATCCCTGCTGTCTCTGTGGACCCTAGAGGACGTAAGGGATTTGAGACCTACTGAGAACGTAGGAGTCATGGATACTCCCTGGGAGTCGTGCGCAGACCTGAAGGACGTGTTTGCTGTGGTCGCACACCAGCTGCACATTCAGCGAGTGGAAGCTCTTGCGGTTCACGTACTGCACTGCTTGTTGCTGTGGAGATCTAAGCACCATGTGAGTGCAGTTGATGGCACTCTGCACCTGTGGAAAACCAGAGATCTGCACAAATCCCAGAGCTCTTGCTTTCTGGCTTGCCTGATTCCCGTTGAAATGCACAAAGTTGTGTACCTTCACGAATATGGTGTCCATGACCTCATGGATGCACTTGTGTGTGGAGGCTTGCGAGGTCCCACAGAGGTCACCTGTGGAACCCAGGAAGGAGCCACTGATGTAAAAATTAAGCACCGTGGTCACTTTCATGGCCACTAGCAGTGGCTGCTCTCCAAGTCGCAGTAGCACCAAATCTGCAGCAGGTGGCATATGTGACCGACCAGTTCCCTGGATATGCACTGTCTCCGGCGACACTGGTTCTTGGTCACCTTCAGGAAAGACAAGCGCTGTCTATGGACTTTGGGACCAGCTAGGCACTGACCTGTGGTGGCTCGCTGTGGGTCTTCAGCGGCATACGCAGGAGCTCCAGTTGCCCCTTCTTGAGGGTGCTGCTCCTCCCTTTGCCCAGTCAGGCACCTCCGTCACTCTCTTCTCCTTCATCTCCTCTCCCTGTAGGCCATGAGGCATACAGCTAGGTCACCTGGCTCCATGGTCCTGATGTACTGGCGTAAAGAGAGAGACACGTGTGTTAGCTTTAGTCTCCCAGGGACCTCTCATGGCTACATGTTTGGCTCCAGCTCTGTCTCAAGGCCCCTTAACACATGCTGGAGAGTGCTGGCCACCACTTGAATGGCCAGAATTTAGTGCACTGCATGGCTGCCGGAAACCCCCCTCCCACCTCCGCCCCTCTCCACGTGACCGATTGGCAGCAGCTTTGCCCATTGGACTGCATGCTGTGTTCTCAGCTCAGGTGCAGGCATTCTCCTAACCCACACTGCAAGGCTGTGCTGTTAGCTTGAATAATGGGGGAGATTAGTCCACACCAGAATGATGACATTGAAAGGGGCTGCGAACACCTACACCATTGACTGCAACTTACCCAATCATCCAATTTTTCTGCAGCCCCCTAAAATGCTCATTAATTTGCAGTCTGCACCTGAGGGGTGAAAAGTTCAGGAGTATTTGGCGGCACCTTCATGACTCTGCATTGCTCCAGTGGACAGATAATCTAGAGGCCCAACTCCATGCAAGCATGTCAATGTAAGTGCACCTGAATTGTCTCAGCTGCAGAAGAATGCTCACTTTATACAAGGTTCCCTTAATGCATGGCCGCTTCCCTCCACCCCCTTGCCCCTGCAGTGCTTGTGCACTACCATCAGACTGTGCTGCCTCGCCCACCCCCCTCGACCCAGCCGCAGTGCAGCCCTTGCCCTGGCACCGCACTGTCAGCCAGTTGGGAAAAAGCCACTTGCCTGTGCCCTTGCCTGAATGCGCGGCGCCTCTTCCTCGAAGCCGAACGGGTAACCCTCGCGAGTGCTGTGCAACATTAGTGTGCACTCACCTCCGAGTTCCCCTGGAAGTTCAGCTCGTCAGTTAGAATGCTGTTGTGAATTGCACCGTGCTGAAGTCATGCCGACGTAGGAGGTAAACTCGACGTGGGGGAGTGATTTCGGCGGGCAGGCAAGATGATGAAATGCAAGTGCATTGAAATTATGTTCCTGACCTTGGACGGCAGGAAAAGCAGCCCGCCATTTACGGGCTGAGCGGACAATGGCTAACCGGCTTCATGACGATGTGAAACCGATTGTTGGCCTTCCCGCCATATTGTCCTGCCCCCACCCACCATGACGCCTGCCGCCAATGGGGGTGGAAAATTCCAACACTGTCTCACAAGAACAAAAGGTGCCTTCCAGCCTAAAAGATGCTAAATACACATATCCTAAAAAGCCGTCAGAGGCATTCCTGATCATTGTGTATGTTCAAAACAGAGATGGATAGCTTTCTAACTGTTAAAGATATCAAGAGATATGGGGATAATGTGGGAAAAGGGCATTGAAGTAGAAGATCAGCCATGATCTTGTTGAATGGCGGAGCAGGCTCGGGGGGCTGAATGGCCTACTGCTGCTTCCATTTCCTAATTGAATGGGTCTTAAAAAGTAATAGTTTTAACCCATCAAGGTTGTTTCAAGTATAAGGACAGTAGTGTCGTTTAGTGTGCCTGTGAGGGGTCTTTATTGAACTGATCTCAAGATGCCTGCCCCTGGAGGCAGCGTCACATGACTATAGTAAGCCAGTTAGTCAGTACAGCATTGCATTTCCAAAACCCAAACAAAGGTGGAGGTCTTAATCAATGGGACAGTAATCCAGAAACAATACAGCAGGATGTGGCTCATTAATCTAAAAACGCCACCATATTGGGAAAGAAATCACAATTGTGAGGGTCACATGGTGGAACAGCTATATTTGTCCTTGTCATGAAAATATAATAATTCTCATAATATTATTGTGATTTATTGTAAAGGCAGGTTAATAATGTGGTTTGGATAGTGTGTGTGTTGTGGGGGGGATGGATTTAATTGAATTGGAGACAGCTGGTCTGGAGGCTTTGAGCCATCAAAAAGGAAGCTAGGTGTGAAATGCTAAGTATGTAAACATGGCTGATATTTTAAAATGTGAGGTGTAAGGAACATTTGCATGTTTAAATAAATTAGATTAGTTTGAATTTCAAAGAGATGGTAAGATTTTATAACTATTCAGAAGAAGCCAAACCAAACAGTGTGTTTATTTTTCCAAAGGTTACTGATAAAATTAGTACCATGAAAACATTTGTATTATGAGCGGTAATGTTCCAAAGACATATCAAAACAATGGAGTTTACATTGAAAAGGGAGAAACATGTATAAAGTGGATGAGGCTATGTGTAAAGGGTGAAGGCATTCTAAGATCTACCACAAATGTGAAAAGCGTCCAGCCTCTGTGCATCAAGTTGCTGTCTATAGGAACTGAAGCTGAGAAAACTCACTTTGAATTGACCATGCAGGGTATTGTATTGCTTTGCCTGGGTCTGTTTAAAACTAATTGTTTTTACTGTTGCATTAAGGAGGTGTAACTCGAAGCCAGGTTAGTTAGGGGTTTTAGGAGTTATCATAGAAGTAATTTGCAGACCTTTGTATGTGCTTTAAATCTTTTCTTTTGTTAATGAATATTTAATTTAGTTTTCTAAACACCTCTGATGTCTTGGTAGTCTTATTACTCCTGAACTCAGAGCCCAAACCTCGAAATGAAATACAAACTGCAAAACAGTTGTGACCACATAATCAAGGGCAGCATCTTCCCGTTGGCCAGCAGGGGGCAGGGCCCGCTCACCGATGCATAAAATGACGCATGGTAATGCGGGTGGGCATCCTGATGTCATCGTGCATCATTTAGATTGTCAGTTCAGCGGGCGCGTAGCTGAATCAGCTGCCCTCCCGCCAAACTGTCAAAGGCCTATTAAGGCCTGTTAAAAACTAATTAACTCAAGTTAATGAGCTGCCCATCCAACCTTAAGGATGTCGGGCAGGCAAAGAGCCCAGGCGGCCTTCACGTTTTTCATGAAACCTCTTCCATGGGCGGGATGTGAGCTGTTTTAAAATCTAATAAAAATTTATACATTTATTCTTTGACATGTCCCAGCTCATGTGATAGTGTCACATGAGGGGACATGACTTAAAAGTTTAAAAATCCTTTATTTAAAAGTTTAAGACTGTAATAGATCTCGTAGGGAACCATTCAAGGAATCCAACCACCCCCCCCCCCAAACTCCCCCGTCCGCACAAGGAGCGCACAGCACTTCCGGGCGCGTGTCACGAGGGTGGGCCTTAATTGGCCTGCCCACATACACCGGTGGCACAGCCCCAATCAGGTTCGTGCCCACCTCCGCACAACCGCCACCATCACCCCTGCTCCCGCCCCCCCCCCACCCCCCACCCCCCCGGGGACAGGGGAAAACATCTGGCCCAAGCTTCCCTCGTGGATTTGATCCACCTGGCACACATCATCTGCTAAGTCATAACAATCCTTTTGAATTTTTAAATAAGAAATGCTGTCTACAGAAAGAACAGAAAAGGCAGTAACGCCTGGGGAAACATTAAAGCCTCCCTAAGCCTGTGCTTTCTCTGGCCCACAGAACAGATGGTTAGGCTACATGGACTGACTGTCCATTGGTTGAAAGAAATGACCAGAAACCAGCCTCATCCCTTCAAGAGGATCCCTGCAGAGGATCCCTTTTCTCCTCCACTGTTAAAATCCCTGTGATTCTTTGACTAAAGAAGAGCTCTCATCAAACCTGCACCCTTGATCTTCAGATTACATCACAGAATCACACAGTGCAGAAGAAGCCCTTCGGCCCATCGAGTCTGCACCGACATGTGAGAAACACCTGACCTACCTACCTAATCCCATTTACCAGCACTTGGCCCATAGCCTTGAATGTTATGACGTGCCAAGTTCTCATCCAGGTACTTTTTAAAGGATGTGAGGCAACCTGCCTCAACCACCCTCCCAGACAGCGCATTCCAGACCATCACCACCCTCTGGGTATAAAAGTGTTTCCTCACATCCCCCCTAAACCTCCTGCCCCTCACCTTGAACTTATGTCCCTTCGTGACTGACCGACAAGTCATATATTAAAAATCATTTTTTTTAACCCTATAAGTCAAAACAGTGCACTGTCTTTTACCCCTGTACCTTTCTTGAGTGTGTTTGTGTGAATGAATGTGCGAGTGAATGAAGTCCTGTTCATTTTTGGGTTATTTAGTGTTTAAAAAAATAAACAATCATCTTTTTTAAAACAAACTCTCAAAAGTCTGCTGCTGCACAATTTCTCAACTGAATACTGAGGGGGTTAAAGCAAATACCCACACCATTCTATTTTTTAAATTTGCTGATCACAGGGGGTTTCAAAAGGGGTTGTCAACTGTTCCTGTGCAATCTGATCTTGACACTTGAAAAAATAATAATGTTAAAAACTAAATTTAATGGAGCAGATTTCAGAAACAATTCCCTACGTGACATGATAAAACATAATAGAACCCCTAATGCCTGAGCAAGTGGCCATTTATTTGAGGCCTGGGCTACTAGTTCTTCTTGCTCATCAGTTAA
The DNA here is from genome assembly GCF_017639515.1 of Carcharodon carcharias. Classification (NCBI taxonomy): domain Eukaryota; kingdom Metazoa; phylum Chordata; class Chondrichthyes; order Lamniformes; family Lamnidae; genus Carcharodon; species Carcharodon carcharias. The sequence goes on along the minus strand of NC_054467.1, from coordinate 23,219,648 downwards.
GCTAGTAGACGGAGCACCTCACTGCGGCTGAACACTCCATTTCAAATTGGAAATAAAGAACTGAATTAACTGGTGCAAATGGTATAACCCTGCTCAAAGTGTGCTTCTTATCATTCAGTCATTGAATGGCTTTAAGAACCATTGCAGGGATGTCAACCACACTGACTGTATCCAACTAATAGGCTTTAGTCTGGCAATGGATTCCCAGGGGAAAAAATGGGGTCAAAGTGGCAAGAAGGAATGGTCAAATAGGGATAAAAAGAAAGGTTCAAAAGATGAAAGAAAACAAATTACATGCAACGTTGTGTAAGTATGACATGGAGAATATAATCCATAAGTTTCAATACACATTGGGTTGAATTCTATGGTGATAATCTTGATTTCAATAAAAATCAATATCTTGAAAGAGGTGTAATGGGCAGCCGAATCAATGTTGTCCATTTTACAGTATCGCAATGTCAAAATTATCCCCCATTGCTTCTGCTGTAGACACTACGTAGCAACATCTACACAAATACAAAGCTCTAAAAAAGGTAGTGAGCTGCTGAGCTATAGAGAACAAGAAGGTTCAACTTTTAACCCCCAATCTGTGCTGTTATCTTAGCCAGGCCTGCTGAAACCCTCATCCATACCTTTGTCACCTCTAGACTTCACTATTCTGACGGACTCCTGGCCGGCTTCCCAATTCACTGTCCTTGAACTTGAGGTCATCAAAAACTCCGCTGCCCGGGTCCTGACCCACACCAAGTCCTACTCACCCGTCACCCCTGTTTTCACTGATCCAGGGCGGAATTTTACAGCCCTGTCGTGGTGGGGGGAGGAGCCGTAAAATGCAGTGAGCCATTCAAAAGTCCATTGGCTTTGGCAGGACCAGAAAATCTTGCTGGGTGGGAGGGGCCGTAAAATCCCACCCCCAGAGTAGCTTAGCAACGCTTTCCGCTCCCTTACTTCCAGAAGCATCAGGCTACCACTCTGTGTCTCCCCAAAAGTATCCCTGAGATCAGCAAAGTAGCAGCTCAAGGCAGCCACAAGTTACGCCACATTTAAAGGAGGAATTTTTAAACATGTTTTCCACAAAACAGCTGCATAGTCTGAAAATACTACCTTTCCGTTTTCCTTTAAAAGTCTCACAGTGTGTGAAATCATTTGTTCCTCATTATCATAGGCAAAAAATTCTCTTGACTCAACATGAAACAAGTATATAATACTGCACCTCTTAATTCAGGGGCACGAACCATCATTTCCCATTGCACATTGCATTAGAATCCACAATAATGTACAAAAAAAAATAAAAGCAGCTGTGCAATGAATGTTGGAAACTCTATTCTGAAGCATACGTACAGCTAATGAAGACGCTTTTATTCTATTTTTGCAAATTATTATTTTTTCCAACAGCAGAATGCGTGACAGATAGCAGCCGCCTGCAATTAAATCACAAGTTGAGTTGAGGAGCTATTACAGTGAACTGTTAATTTGAATTGTAATAATATTGAAGATTTATTTCACTGGATATTACAGGTAATAGCACACAGTGCATTAGTTGTGGTAGAAAATTGGATCAGCTGATGCTCAAAAATGTATCATGCTTTTCCAACATGTCATTCAAATTACTTTTCTTTAAAAGACATTAATCTTTGAAAATAAATTGCCATATTTATTGCGCCCTTATGACATAATAAATCACACCTTTTTATATTTTATGATTGTGACAGGCTGACTGTCAGTGAGCAAGAATCACACCAATCCGCATTTTACAATAAACTTCCACCACCACCTCCTCAGGACCTCCCAAAGTCCTTCCCATCCAATGAATTCCTCTGAAGCATCAGCTTTTCTTGTTAGATAAGCAAACATGGCAGTCAAATGCATGCAGCAAGATCCCACAGCCAGCAGTCGAGTTCTACAAATGTTTCATATTTTTTGTATTGGCATAGCTTGAAAGTGGAATTATAACTAGGGCAATTCACTGCTCTTCATCAAATAGTACCACATGATCTTCTTCTGGAGTCAGGGTCTTGTCCAAAGTGCAGCACCTCTGGATTAACCTAGATTAAAAATTCAAAAAGGGGTTCTTGAACCCACAAGTTACTTACTCATAAATGAGAGTATTACCAAGTGAACTAGACCAACTAATTATATTGAACATTAATAAGGCTGAAGATTTATTTTACTAAATGTTACAGGTAATAGCACACATTAAATCAATCATTGATCAGTAAGGCATTGTCAAGGTCCACTGATCCACTCAGAGTAAATAGGCAAATAATTACTAATGTAGAAAGACGGGGTACAAAATTGAATCTGTATTTTCTGCTCCTGTAAAGAAATTTCTTTGACAGCGATCATATTGTGGCATGGGATACGGAATCTATTCCTGAGAAAGGTTTCCTCTCAAATCGTTGGCAGTTGAAAGAAAAAGAAATCAAACAGCACCTGCAACAATAACAAATCACATTTCATCACTTCTGTAAAGCCTTCTGCAGCATCAATTACACCACACAGCTACCACAATGTACATCAATTTGGATGCTGTGCCTTTATTCTACTATCAGGTTAAACTAAAATCTGTCCTCTTCTGAAAATGCAGGCTGTCCCTGAGATAGAGGCTGGGATTTTCCTTGCCTGCCGGTGTCGGGTGTGTTCGATGATGTGAGCGGACAATGCGGCGAGATCAGTTTCACGATGGCATAAAGCCAGTTGGCGATCGTCCACTCAGCCCGCCGATAGTGGGCTGCGTTCTCCGCCATTGGACATCGGGAACCTCGTTGTAATATGTCAGTATATCATTATTACGCCTGTCCGCTGGAATTGGTCCTCCTCCCCCCCCACAACCCCCACTGGATTGTCCACCCACGTCGGCAGGAAAACACGCTGATGTGTTTCGCAACAGCGCACAAGTGACATGCATCTGGCAGGCTGCACTTCACTCGGGACTTCAAGGTTTATTTGCCTACCTTGCTTCGGTCAGCACTCGCAGTCATCAGTGCCAGGCTTCACAGACAGCACCACATCCCTTTTAGGGGGGGCTCATGGCAGGTGTCTACCTACCAGATTAGCCATCTGTGGGTGGCTTTTCAATGGCTGCAGGGTTAGGGCTTGCATGGGGAAGGGGAAGAAATGGCCTCAGGCAAGGGCAGAAGCTGCAGGACGAGGGCTGTACTGGGGAAGGAGGGTATCCCAGGGTGTGGGAGGCATATGTTGATCTGTGCAAGTGGCCTCAAGATGGTGCGGGCTGAGAAGGCAGTCTCCAGAGGAGAAGAGGCCAGATGGACATGTGAGGGTATGTGTGTGAGAATGGGTGGTGATGTCCCGTGAGCTGGCAGTGAGTGAGATGCCAGTGAATGTGTGATGGGCTTGAGTGTGTGAGTTTAGAGACATGAGATGGTTGCCTTACCCTGGCTGCATGGATGAGTCATTCATCATTGGATAGCCAACCTCTTCTGTGCAGCATTGGCACTGATAACCACTGCCACCACCTCCCAAGCCTGGTTGGTCACACCACTGCCCATCCTGTGGCCAGAGCAGGAGTAGAGGACATTGCGGCAGGCCTCCACAGTGTCCAAAAGGCATTCCAGTGACACATCACTAAACCTGGAGGCTGCAGCTTTTTTGCCTCTCATGGACATCTTCCCTTCAGTAGTCCTGGGCTGGAAACACTGAGATGTGTGCGCGCAGCCGGATTTTAAATATGGTGCCTGGCATGAAGAAGCGGTGAAGTGATGACATGGCGAGCGAATGAGAGCCCGCCCACCATGGAAACGGATTGTTTCCAGGAATTTATAACTAATGCAGTGGGTTTGGGATGATACGGCGTGAAAACCCACCATTGTGGCCAGCTGATAAAACATCGCTTTACCCACCTGCTACCGCACTTAGTGCACATCTGGGACAATTCCGCCCAGAGTTTCACAAATACCAGCAGTTCTTGTTTAAGTGGCCATTGTCCACAGGTGAGTGTTGACGGGCTATTCAACTATGAGGGCCATCAAAGCCTTAACCATTCCAAGCCGCACCTTTTACATAAGCAAGCTAACGGGTTCACTGGATTGTGATCAACAGTGGGAATGCTACTGATTTTTCATCTCGCTAACACTGGGGCATTGAGGTCAATTAAAGTTCTCCTGGTCTGTATGCATCAGTAGTACACCATATGATGAGTTTACAAACTAATCCATCAGGGAACCAATTATTGAGGGATAATTTTCCAACTTTATAGTCCAGGTTTTAAATAAACGGTTGGAACATTAAGCATGTTTAAATGTTTGACATGTACTCCTGGCGAATAAATCTCCCCACCAAGAGCACAAAGTTAGAAAATATCTCCAATGAGTTTTTTTTAAATTTATATTTTGTATCTCGTTGTTCAATCTGTAGGTGAGTTTCTCTAATACTCTGGTACTGAAGTGATTTGTGCAAATCAAGCCTGCTGCTTTAAATAGGCAGGAAAAAATGCCAAGCTTTCATAACTTCTCCTCTGCAGGATTGTCATGGCCTGGAATCCCTGAGCTGTCACCACTGTTAGGAGCCTGTTTAATCAGTTCTTGCACAGTTTGCTGCTTTAAGCACTTCTTTATAGCAGGATACTATGCTTTGGAGAGGGAAGGAGCAGGACAACAGTGGGGACAGAATAATTGATGAGGTTTTCCCTCTATCACCGTAACACAACCAACCTTACACACTTGGCTAAGGGCTGGCGAGATTCAGTGTGCACCTGCCTTATTGTCACCTGAACCTTTTGGGATGTAGGAAAAAAGATGACATTACTGATGTTCCGCCTGCTGCAGTGGAAGATGCTCTAGTGGGCTTACTGTTTTAAAGCCAGTGCTAGCACAGTGCGCAAGGCTGCTTCAGCAACATTCTTTGCAGAAGCACAGCAAGCTAGAACATTATGTGAATGTCAAACTGTTATTAATTGTGAGAGTCAGTCCTTATTTAGGTCCAAACTGGCAGGTCATCAACACTCTCCATGTGTGTTGGTGCTAAAGGCATTATGGTGCTTCACCTTCATACCTTTTATTGTTCTCCTTAATATAGGGAAGGTTGAAAAACAAATTGCAGAGTGAAGATGAATTATAATGAGGATGTTCCATACCAACTATGTGATTTTTTAATTGAATATTCATCAGTTAATGAAAATATAAATCAAGTATCATGCTTTAAACCAAAAATACTAATACTGCCATTTTCCAGTCAATTGCAGTGCCTGTGTTTTTAACAGGAACAATTGCTACTTCTTCTGCTCATTCTAAAAGCTCATTTCCTTCACTGGGTTGCTTCCAATAGCATGTGTCAGCATAATTAATAAAATTAGCAAAGTGATAACAGTTCCCACCACAAGATGGATGTGAGGAGGGGTCGATTGTACCCCAGTGTAAATCGGATGGGCGGAATAGGCACCTGTACTCATCTAAAGGAAGTGGCATGGTGGAGACCATGCCTATTTGAGGACTAGTCAAATTTGAATTAAGGGGTGAGGTGCCAGCATGAAGCATGCAGTCTTTAGACAGCTCACATTTCAAAGGTTGGAAATTGCAGTGGGACAGCTGCTTCTTAGAAAAAAGGGACAGGTCCTCTGTGAACTCATGGGCTAGATCTTACCTGTGTCGGGTGGGCTGGGCGGGAGCGGGCGGGGCAGGTGCAGAGCCGATTGCCGCCGGCGATTGGCTGCGCGCCGCCATTTTACATGGGCGGGTCAACTAAGGCCCGCCCAGCGTGACGCACGGCCGGTAGCGCTCAACGCTACCTGTGCTGGCAGGGGGAGGAGGGAGAGTCGGGGCCTGCGCTCTTTTGCGCATGCACGCTATAGAGTGCAGGAATCTCCCTGAGGCACAGAACTGCCTCAGGGAGATTAAGTTAATAGTACACATTTTTAATAAATGACCTGAAAAATTATTTAAACATGTCCCCTCATGTGATAGTGTCACATGAGCTGGGACATGTTTGTGCATTTTATTTGTGCAAATTTCATTTAATTATTTTATTAAACTTTCAGGAAACCTCATCCAGCCCATGGATAATGTTTCCTGAAAAACATGTAGGCCGCTTGGGCTTTTTGCCTGCTCGCCAACCTTAAGGTTGGACGGGCAGTGTTGTTAATTAGCTCAATTACTTTCCTAATGGCCTTAATATACCTTTGACAGTTTGACGGGCGTGCAGCTGTCTCCGGTGCGTGCCCGCTGAATGAAGTATCTAAATGACGCACGATGATGTCAGGAAACATGTTCAACTTCATCGTGTGTCATTTTGCGCGTCGGCATATAAGGCCCGCCCCCCCCTGTAAGCTGACTGCAATATTCTGGTCCATATCTTCAATGTCTCCCTCCCTAAACCTCTCCACCTGTCTACCAATTTCCCTCTTCCTTTAAAACACTCCTTAAACCCTATCCCTCGCCCTCCTGTTTTAATATCTCTAAGTGGCTCGGTGTCAGGTTTTGTCTGCTAGCGCCCTGTGAAGTGCCTTGGGACATTTTACTATGCTAACAGTGCTTTTTGTGCAGGTGTTTGGTACTGAGGAAATTGAAAAAAATTAGCTGCAGTTCATTCTTTCAACGTTTCTGACATTGAGCTAGTCAGAAATTTCAACCAGCAGATAGAAAAACTTATAATTCTCCTGCAAACACAATCCAATTAAATATAGTAAACTTGCCCTCACAGCACTCATTTACAGAGTCATATATCCTTACCTATTGGTAACACATTTGATGATCTCATTATAGAAGTAAAACTTAGGGCAGGATTTTTTGAATGGCAGGGTTTCCCACCTCGCCACCTGAAGAGCCAGCGGGGTTACCAACTGCTCTGTAGCCATTCATCTGTCGGCAGATTGTTCATTGGCTAAGGGTGAGACTCCCGCCCCCATCCGGGGAGGAAGACCCGACTTGGCGAGCTGCTGGCCAATCAGGTGACCAGCAGCTCTGTAACTCCAGCAGCGCCAGGTTTGAGCGGTGGCCGCTGCTGGCACTGCAAATCAGTCCCCGAAGAAGAGGAGCTAATGGAGTCCAGGGCCTGAATTTTTCAGCAGGTGGGGACGGTCGCAGAGTCAATCGTTGCCTGCGATCAACTCCATGCCGCCATTTTACACAGGCGGGACAATTAAGGCCCGCCAAGCATAAGATGCGAGCCGTAGCGCTGAGCACTACCTGTGCGGGCGGGGGGAGGAGGGAGAGTCGGGGCCACCACTGTTTTGCACACGTGCGAAAGAGAGCTTCAATCTCCCTGAGGCCCGGAGCTGACTCAGGGAGTTGAATCGCCATTGAAATGATTAAATAAATGGTTTAAAATTTAATCAAACACGTCCCCTCATGTGACTGTTGGTCACATGAGATGGGACATGTTTTTATATTTGGGAAAAAAGTTTTGATTTAATTAATAAAAGTTTTCGGAAACCTCATCTGGCTCGTGGATGAGGTTTCCTAAAAAGACTTGAAAGCCGCTTGGTCTTCTTGCCTGCTGCCAATCTTAAGGTTGGACGGGCAGCGTGAGCAATTACCTTAATCACTTCCTTAATGGCCTTAATAGGCCGTGTACATATCGGTGGGCGCCCAGCTGACTCTGGCGCGGGCCCGCCAAACGAAACATTGCGAGACAGCGTGATGATGTCGGGACGCACGCCCAATGTCATCGCGTGTCATTTTACATGTCGGCATGTTGGTCCCGCCCCCGCATGCCGACTGAAAAATCCTGCCCCAGGATATTAGCAGTGTTTATTTTAAATAGTCATTTGGTAGGATTGAACTTGGGCATTGCTCATAAAAACGTTTCATCTTGCACTCATCAGGACATTCGCAAGAATATCAAAGGTAAAGGGAACAACAATTTATATTTCATGAGAAGACAGTGCTGATTGGTTGGCATGTGGACTCTGATTGGCAGAAGCATTGAAATGGAGAATGCACCAGTTAACTGATGACTGACGGTTAACTACCAAGTTTTGTTTAAATTCAATTCAGGCAGGTTGACTCGGATTGGTCAAGGCATTGCTTGGGGAGTGAACCAAAGAATGGCTGTAGCCTATTTTGTTCAGTTGAAACAGGTGTAATGTGTGTACCTGTTCTTTCTGTCTGCAAAGAACAGGGCCTGTGTATAAATTTATGTAGCTTCTGGCATGCAAGCGTGGCTGATAAACTTAAATTGATTGATTCTTAGCACAGTCAGGGTTGTTTAGCAAATAATGTCCAATCGCAGAATCACATTTAATGTTGGACACTATGTTTTGAGCTTTGTGAGCATGGACTGGCTGGGTACGATTGGTACCTCACCTGTTGCAAACAGCCGAAGGGATATGTAGTTTTATATGATCTGCCAGTCTTTGGGACGTATGCCCAACATACCAGCAGCACACCAGCACTGAAATTCATACACCGCCTTCCTCAATTGTGTGATAGGCTGAATGTCTTTTAGGCTTGATAGCTGCATCCTGTTAGTGGCAAACAGCACTCGTGTTGCTACTTCGTAGTAGCAGCGTGAAACAGCTAGCTTCACCTGTTGCTCAAATTGTTGAGATACCTTGCCCTTCCAGGTAATCTGAGGTAGATGGGGCACTTTTCAGGACCAAAATTGTCAGTCTTAGGCCCATTCATGAGTTGGCGCAATATACTATGAACAACGATCTGATCGGTGTCACCGTTATCTCATTTTAACATGTGTCTTTTTTCGGCAATACTCAAGTATTTATTTTCTTAATATTATTATTCATCTCCATGTTAACATGTCTAAGTTTGTAGTACCCTTGTGGACCAGAAAGTGGTTGGTCCAGAACTCCTAGACATGCTAAGATGCTACATAATGCACTTTTAGCTTAGCCCTTTAGCACTTGCTTGCTAAACAGCTCTCGGATCTCTGCCAGTGCTGCTCCGTAATTAGCCAGCAGAAAGAGAAAATGAAGACTTGCATTTTTATATTACCTTACTGGGTCTTGATGCATTTGTCAATACAGCAAATTGCTTCAGTGTGCACAAACACAGTAAATCGTTTTGCATGCAGCAAGATCTCACAAACGGAATTAACCACAAACAGCATTCACATTGCATGTAAAATGTAGTAAAAATACAGTGAATGAGCAGTAAATCTGTTTTTGGCAGTGCTGAGTGAGAGAATAATGCTGGCTAGAGTGCTAACAAAATCTGCCAACGCTTTATTTGAACAGCGTCATGGGATCTTTATTGTCCACCTCATCCATCAGAATGGGCAGATAATCCTTAATTTAACATGCCACTCAAATGCAGCACTGACAATGCAGCACTCCCGCACCACCTCATTGACGTGTCAGCCTGGATTATGGGTTAACGTCTAACAGAGGCCTTGAACCTTTGATGTTCTGGCTCAGAGATGAGAATATGCTAAACTGATACAAGGAAATATGTGGCATGACACAGGTCCGGATTAACTCCCCTTCCAATTTTCATTTCCTCCTTGTGGGAAAACACCTCAACAATCTACTTAATATCACCCAGCAACAGCCTGTAAAAATTTGGAGAATCTCACACATTACGAATTCAATTTATATGTGGATGTGCCCCCTTACAGTTCATTAGTCCAAATATGTATTGCACAAACAAACACAGAAACATCCCTAACAGTTATCACCAATTTAAAAGAGTTAAACCCATTATTTTCCCCTAGATTCAAAACCATACAAGTAGCACAGCCTATTTTGAAATTAATATGACACTCACTGCAGGTTCTCCCTAGGTAACTCCATAACTGATTAGTTCACACAGCAAGAGAAAGGAATTGTACCTGGTTACTTGCATTGATCGTATATTATAAACAGCAGCTTTAATATCAAACATTTATGCACATGTAAGTACAAGGGAAATACCAAAATTCTGATAAGGCAACGTCTTGGAATGAAAACTGAATAGTTTTCCGTATTTGGTTATTGCTAACTTCTGTTAAAGAGGACTGCATTCCTTCTGGCAAACAGTGGAATGCCAGGCTGATGTTGCCAAGTTATACTTATTAGCTGCTCCATTATAATTGCTTTGCTATTTTCTTTTGTATGCATATAATTATTTTAACATGTTCCTAATCTACAATCTCAAACATGCTGTTTCCACAATTAACAAAGTACAAATGGAAATTTCCCTAAATAATAATGCTATAGCAGCTTTCATGTTGTTTCTCACATCTACTGCCAGCAAGCTTGATACTTATTAAGTATGACTGTAAGATATTAAATCGGCCACAGCATCAACTCGACATGACGTTCATTGATAGCTTTAAATGCTTTAAATGAAGAGCTCCTTCCGTTGTATACTCAGTTGTCTTGAACAGGTAATACTCATTACTGATTAGCTAGCATTAATCTGTGGGAAACCTTTAGTGCCAAGGACAGGCAGGTTGAGAACAGGCGAGAGATAAAAAAAATTTTAATCTCAAACCCAACCCTAATCTGCACCTAACCAGCCCACATCTGTTTTTAAAGGAAGCAGGACAAGTGATCAAATCATTCTCAGGATGCGGGTTGGTCAGTTTAAGCTTTTAAAGAGGATGTGTGTCTCCATTTTATTTTACACTTGACCCCTTGAGCCTGGGATTTCTGGGGCTTTGGAAACCTGATAGGTAAACAGGAGGTGAGAAGAACTAGATCCATGAGATAAGTGCATTTACAGCACTGCTTGTGGGCCAAGAGGAACAACAACATTTCGTCCAGGCTCAACAAGTTTATCTTGTTGCTCCAGTAGTCAGGGGCTCAGATAGGCGCTTCTGTGGTTGTGAAAGAGACACCAGGATGGTAGGTTGCCTCCCTGGTGCCAGGGTCCAGGATGTCTCTGATCGGGTACGGGACATTCTGAAGGGGGAGGGAGAACAGCCAGAGGTCGTGGTACACATTAGTACTAACGACATAGGCAGGAAGAGTGATGACGGGAGTTCAGGGAGTTAGGCAGAAAGTTAAAAAACAGGACCTCTAGGGTTGTAATCTCAGGATTACTCCCTGTGCCATGTACCAGTGAGGCTAGAAATAGGAAGATGGTGCAGCTAAACACGTGGCTGAACAGATGGTGTAGGATGGAGGGTTTCCGATATCTGGATCATTGGGATCTCTTCTGAGGCAGGTGGGACCTGTACAAGAAGGACAGGTTGCATCTAAACTGGAGAGTCATCAATATCCTGACTGTGAGGTTTGCTAGTGTCACACAGGAGGGTTTAAACTAGAATGGCAGGGGGGTGGGTACCAGAGCAATAGGTCAGCAGGTGAAATAAATGACTGGGAACTAGTGAATATGGCCAGTAGGACTAAGAGGAAGAGCAGGCAGGGAGAAATTACTGAACAATGCGAGAAGTATAACAGGCAAGGTAGATGAGCTTAGATTAGTACTTGGGACTATGATGTTATTGCTATTACAGAGACTTGGTTGAAGGATGGACAGGATTGGCAGATAAATGTTCCAGGATTTAGATGTTTCAGGCAGGATAGAGAGGGATGTAGAAGAGATGGGGGAGTGCACTGCTGGTTAAGGGGAATATCACAGCTGTACGACAGGAGGACACGTCGGTGGGCTCATGCAGCGAGGCAATATGGGTAAAGCTCCGGAATAGGAAGGGTGCAGTCACAATGCTGGGTGTTTACTATAGGCCTCCCAATTGCCAGTGGGAGATTGAGGAACAGTTATGATGGCAGATTTTGGAAAGATGTAAAAGCAATAGGGTTGTGGTGGTGAGTGATTTTTAATTTTCCCTATATTGACTGGGAATCACTTAGTGCTAGGAGGTTGGATGGTGCAGAATTTGTAAGGTGCATCCAGGAGGGTTTCCTGAGACAATATGTAGATAGTCCAAATGGGGAAGGGGCAATACTGGACCTGATATTAGGGAATGAACCCGGCCATGTGGTCGAAGTTTCAGTAGGGGAGCATTTCAGGAAAAATGACCATAATTCAGTAAGTTTCAACGTACTGGTGGATAAGGATAACAGGAGTCCTCGGGTTAAGGTGCTTAATTGGGGGAAGGCTAATTGTAACAATATTAGACAGGACCTGAGGAATCTAGACTGGAGGCAGATGTTTGAGGGCAAATCAACAACTGACATGTGGGGGGCTTTCAAACGCCAGTTGATAAGAATTCAGGACTGGCATGTTCCTGCTAGGATGAAGGATAGGTATGGCAAGTTTCAGGAACCTTGGATAATGAAGGATAGTGTGAGATTAGTCAAAAAGAAAAGGGAAGCAAGCGTAAAGGCTAGAAGGCTGGGAACAGATGAAGCCTGTGGAGAATGTAAAGAAAGTAGGAAGAAACTTAAGCAAGGAGTCAGGAGGGCTAAAAGGGGTCATGAAAAGTCATTGGCAACCAGGATTAAGGAAAATCCCAATGCCTTTTTTACATATGTAAAAAGCAAGAGGGTAGCCAGGGAAAGGGTAGGCCCACCCAAGGACAGAGGTGGGAATGTGTGTGTGAAGCCAGAAGAAATGGGAGAGATAATAAATGAGTACTTCTCATCAGTATTCACCAAAGAGAAGGACTTAGCGGTCAATTTGTCAAGGGAAGAGTGTGTAGATAGCCCGGATCATGTTGAGATCAAAAAAGAGGAGGTTTTAGGTGTCTTGAAGAATATTTAAAGTGGATAAGTCCCCTGGGCCAGATGGGATCTACCGCAGAGTACTGAGGGAGGGAAGGGAGGAGATTGCTGGGGCCTTGATAGAAGTCTTTGTATCTTCACTGGCTACAGGTGAGGTCCCAGAGGACTGGAGAATGGCCAATGTTGTTCCATTGTTTAAGAAGGGTAGCAGGGATAATCCAGGAAATTACAGGCCAGTGAGCCTTACGTCAGTGGTAGGGAAATTATTGGAGAAGATTCTTAGTGACAGGATTTACTACCATTTGGAAGCAAATGGGCGTATTAGTGAGAGGCAGCATGGATTTGTGAAAGGGAGGTCATGTCTCACTAACTTGATCGAGTTTTTCGAGGAAGTGACAAAGCTGATCGACAATGGAAGGGCAGTGGATGTTATCTACATGTATTTCAGTAAGGCCTTTGACAAGGTCCCTCATGGCAGACTGGTACAGAAGGTAAAGTTGCACGGGATCAGAGGTGAGCTGGCAAGATGGATACAGAATTGGCTTGGTCATAGAAGACAGAGTATAGCAGTGGAAGGATGCTTTTCTGAATGGAGAGCTGTGACTAGTGGAGTTCCGCAGGGATCAGTGCTGGGACCTTTGCTGTTTGTAGTATACGTAAATGATTTGGAGGAAAATGTAACTGGGCTAATTAGTAAGTTTGCAGACGACACTAAGGTTGGAGGAGTTGCAGATAGTGAAGAGGATTGTCAAAGGGTACAACGAGATATAGATCAGTTGGAGATTGGGCAGAGAAATGGCAGATGGAGTTTAATCCGGACAAATGCGAGGTAATGCATTTTGGTAGGTCTAATACAGGCAGGAATTATACAGTAAATGGCAGAACCCTTAAGTTCTGCATCGACGGGCAGAGGGATCTGTGTGTACAGGTCCACAGGTCACTGAAAGTAGCAATGCAGGTGGATAAGGTAGTCAGGCAGACATATGGCATGCTTGCCTTCATCGGCAGATGATTGAGTATAAAAGCTGAGAAGTCATGCTGCAGCTGTATAGAACCTTAGTGAGGCCACGCTTGGAATATTGTGTGCAATTCTGGTTGCCACATTACCAGAAGGATATGGAGGCGTTGGAGAGGGTGCAGAAGAGATTTACCAGGATGCTGCCTGGTCTAGAGGTTATTAGCTATGAGGAGAGGTTGGAGAAACTCGGATTGTTCTCACTAGACCGACTGAGATTGAGGGGGCGACTTGATAGAAGTTTACAAAATTATGAGTGGCATGGACAGAGTAGATAGTCAGAAGCTTTTTCCCAGGGTGGAAGAGTCAGTTACTAGGGGACATAGATTTAAGATGAGAGGAGAAAATTTTAGAGGATATGTGCGGGGCAAGTTTTTTACACAGAGGGCAGTGAGTGTCTGGAATTCGCTGCAAGAGGAGGTGGTGGAAGCAGGTACGATAGTGGTGTTTAAGAGGCAGCTTGACAAATACATGAATGGGACGGGAATAGAGGGATACGGACCCCAGAAGTGCAAAATGTTTTAGTTTGACAGGCAATATGATCGGCGCAGGCTCGGAGGGCCGAGGGGCCTGTTCCTGAGCTGTACTTTTCTTTGTTCTTTGTTCACACTTCATGATAGGTTGACTCCCACAACCTTGCAATCGCCAACTTCCCCAAACCCCATTTCCGACTTCCCAAGCCTAATCTCCAACTTCTCCCACCCCAAACTCTGAATCCCGCCATCCCCAGTGATCTTCAACTTCCCACACGTCCCTGTGACCTCCAACCCCAATCCCACACCACCCCCTCCACCCCAACCCCGATCTCCTACTCACCTTGCCTTTGCTCCTCACCTGCTTTCCTGCCTGAGAACCGGCCAGTTAGCCTGTCAATCAGGCTGGCCGTCATATGGGAAACTTGCTGAAAAAATGTAAAAGAATCCCTGCAGTTACATTCTTCAGGCCACCCTGGAAACACTTACTTCCAGGTTTCCTATCTGGAAATTCTCCCCCTTTCCCGGACTCTCATGGCCCTGAGTAAATATAGGGCCCTAGTTGCTAATCCCAGTCCCTTCATAACCTCAATCAAATTGTCACATGCTCTCCAGCTTTCTTTATTGGTGGGCTGCCTATCGCACTGCAGATTCTCTGCCGTGCCATTAATAGCAATTTCAATATAGTTTGTTGTGTTTCGACAATTGTACTGCTTAAAGTTCTGAAAAATCTAGCTTTATATCAAGATTTTGGCAGATGCATAACTACACGATAAGAGGGACTAACTTTGGTTCTTTTTATTTAGCCCTGTGAGATTCCTGTCAGAAACATTACAATTCTAAATACACAGTACTGCATGATATCTCCAAGGTTCATCCCCTGTCACATTAACTCACTGAAGCATGACAACCTCCTTGATGTAATATATTTTGGCCCAATCCGCTCTGCATAACTGTGTATTGCCTTTCCAAGATGTAGATACTAAAAAGAAGCAATGAACAAGTGAAACCTCAATCTGTTAAAACTGCTGTGAACAAAGAACAATTCATATATTTCTGGCACAGAATTCCATTGATCTTCCTTTTCTTAATGCTGCCTAGATACCTGCAAATATTGTTCTATCTTCAGCCATTGGGATCTAACATGACAAGGCAGGTTAGAGGCTAGGAATCCAGCGACAAGTAACTCACCTCCTGACTCCCCAAAGCCTGTCCACCATCTACAAGGCACAAGTCAGGAGTGTGATGGAATATGCCCCATTTGCCTGAAAGAGTGCTGCTCCCACAACATTCAGGAAGCTTGACACCATCCAGGGCAAATGGGGCAATCTAAGGTGCAATACACCTTCGAGAAAATGTGAGCAGATTGACCACATGACTGTATTATCCAATTGCTGTGTAGCGCGGGCTACAATGTTAATCAATAGGTTAGAGTAGGCTCTGGTTGGAGAAGCACACTTTGTGTTACTGCTGTGTTACATGTGTGAATAAACAGCATGAGCTTCATCTTATATCGGTCTCTGCATCTGCATTATATTGTTGCCAACTCACCCACCGGTAGATAGGTGTGCAACTGTGTTCAAGAGCAAAGCGACCCAACAGAAGAAAAATAACAACTGGCGATGAGGCAAAACATGACCAGAAAACCAAGGAAAGCTGTGAAAACTCCACTGAAGTGAATCAGCCATGCCTTGCAGCCTGTGCAGTAAGAACAGCCCTCACCATAGTTGTCAAAGTTATCTCCCTCCAGTATGTCACAATTTTGCTGCATCGAACCATTTGATCAGGACCACCGATGACTGGTCACGTTATATTGAACACCTTGCCTTCTTCTTTTTGGCCAACAACATATTGGGGAAGGTGAAAAGGCGAGCGATCTTCTTATCGACATGTGGCAGTAGAACACACAGCCGAATTCGTAGTCTAACAACACCCAACGCCCCAGATTCCAAGAGCTTTGAGGAGTTAGTAAAACTTGTGAAAAGCCACTTTCAGCCGAAATCCTCAGTAACAATGCAGCATTTTAAATTTAATTCCAGGTGTCATGCCCCTGAAGAGACAGTCGCTTGTTATGTAGCAGCCTTGAAACGGCTGACAGAGCACTGTGAGTCCGGGACGTCGATTAACAACATGTTTAGAGACTGATTAGTATGTGGGATTAACAAGACGCCATTCAGAAAAGGTTGTTGTCAGAAATGAATTTAGACTTCAGCAAGGCGCTGGAGTTGGTGCTCGCAATGGAGACGCAGTCAGGGATTCAGCGACAATCACGGGAGCACAAAATGGCACCATCCCTCGCGTCGGGAGGGAAGCGCTAGTTAGAAATGGCGCGGAAGCGCTGGGCTCTGCGGAAAGGGGGGAAACAACCACCATTAACAGACCAGCAAAAAGCTATGGTTCAGCAGATAAAACCCACAATGATAAAAGCAGAAATGGAACCAGACAGCCTGCAAGCGAACAACAATTTAAAAGAAGAGTGTGTTTCTACTGCCATCGCAAGGGGCACATTATGCACTATTGTAAAGACCAATTGAGACAATATTTTAAATAAAAGACAGAAATCATGAAACCCACATAATAGAGGAACCGGTAGAAACAGAGTCAGATATTTACTCACTACGCAAATTAAAAATGGGTAAAACAGAGCCAATCTACGTGAGAGTGGAAGTCAATGGAAAACCCATCTGAATGGAGGTGGATACAGAGGTATCCACAACAGTTATATGGGAACATACGTTTAAATATCTGAATGGAGGAGACCACTCATTAAATCTGGAAAAGTCAGATGCTAAATTAAAGACATATACTGGCGAGGACAAACGAATAATAGGTATATGCAAGGTTCCAGCACAGTATGGAAATCAGTCTGTTAATCTACCACTAATAATGATAGCAGGCAGAGGACTGAGTCTCCTCAGGAGAAACTGGTTAAGAGAGATTAATCTTGACAGACTACTGAGATCTCAATCTCAAACGTCACTGTTCGGAAAAAGGAACATGTAAAGGCTCAACAAAAGGAACTTGTTGAGGTGATGCTTCAGGATAGAGTTCGAGTTGAAGTCAGCAACCTCCAAAAAGAAAAAGAAAACCTGCTGAAGGACTTCTGTATATTGCAACATTCACTCAGATCCCAATTTGTACCACTAAAAAGATATGTGGAAGAACAAAAAGAATTCAGCATATCTCTGGCTGAGATGAAGAATAAATTCGATGAGAAAACACAGCAATACTTAATTCTCCAGGAAACAATGAACAAGCATAAAAAAGAAATGGAAGAGCTGAAGAATAAGCTACGTGAAAGCCAAGAAGTTATAAAAATAGAGACCCCGGTGTTTTTAAATGAGCTGACAGTTGAGGAAATACAGGAAGGCTCAACCATTGAGTTCACTCAAGGTAGGCTCATTCCTGAGCCTAGTCTGGCCAATAAGGAAATTAAAAAGAAGGCCAAGATCAAAGTCAGCACTGCCAAGAAGAAAACCCATCAAAAGAAGACACATAGGAAAAAAAAGCGGAATTACTAATAAGGCCCTGAATTTTTTTTCTTACACATCAGGAAGCTGATCATACCATGTTCAATTTAGCCTTGGCCAACATCCTGATTTTGAGAACCTTCCTGGCAATTGACCCTCATATTGTTGAACTTGGAGTGGAGGGGGAGCAGGGGTGCATGCAATTGTGTTTGAAAGAAGGTGAAAGTATTCCCATTGGAGTCTACACCACATGTGGAAGGATCTCCACTTGGTTTGGAAGTACCTGTAGGATCCGTTGAGCCTGAGAAAGTCAAAGAGACAAACTTACAGGTTACTACTGGAGAGCCTATCGGACAGATAACTCCTGAGAGGGAGGCCTCGGATAAACCATCTGAAGTCGCAGAACCACGACATTCGACACATTTGAAGAATCTTCCAGAGAGACTGAATTTGTAAATGGTTTATTTACGTAAATAGTTGATATATGGCAAAGATTATAAATTGTGCTTTCATGAAAAAGGGGGAGGGATGTGGTTATCTGAGGTGCCTTACACCTACAAGAGAATGTGAGCAGATTGACTGCATTACCCAATTGCTGTGTATTGCAGGCTACAATGTTAATCAGTAGTTTACAGTAGGCTCTGGTTGGAGAAGCACACATTGTTTTAGCCCTAGCTATGCCTGTCTCTTTATGGGGTATGTGGAACATTCCTTGTTCCAGTCCTACTCAGGCCCCCTTCCACAACTCTTTCTTCGGTTCATCGATGGTTACTTCGGTCATGTTTCATGCTCTCGTCGGGACTTGGAAAAATTTATTAATTTTGCTTCCAATCTCCACCCCTCCATCATTTTCACGTGGTCTATCTCTGACACTTCCCTTCCCTTCCTTGACCTCCCTGTCTCAATCTCTGGCGATAGACTGTCCACCAATATCCATTACAAACCTACCGACTTCCACAGCTACCTCGACTACAGCTCCTCACACCCCGCTTCCTGTAAGGACTCCATTCCATTCTCTCAGTTCCTTCGCCTCCGTTGTATCTGTTCTGATGATGCTACCTTCAAAAACAGTTCCTCTGACATGTCCTCCTTCTTCCTTAACCGAGGTTTTCCACCCACGGTCGTTGACAGGGCTTCAACCGTGTCCGGCCCATCTCCCGCGCATCCACCCTCACGCCTTCTCCTCCCTCCCAGAAACATGATAGGTTCCCCCTTGTCCTCACTTATCACCCCACCAGCCTCCGCATTCAAAGGATCATCCTCCGCCATTTCCGCCAACTCCAGCATGATGACACCACCAAACACATCTTCCCTTCACCCCCCGGCGGCATTCCGTAGGGATCGTTCCCTCCAGGACACCCTGGTCCACTCCTCCATCACCCCCTACTCCTCAACCCCCACCTATGGCACCTCCCCATGCCCACGCAAAAGATGCAACACCTGCCCCTTCACTTCCTCTCTTCTCACCGTCCAAGGGCCCAAACACACCTTTCAAGTGAAGCAGCATTTCACTTGCATTTCCCCCAACTTAGTCTTCTGCATTCGTTGCTCCCAATGTGGTCTCCTCTACATTGGAGAGACCAAACGTAAACTGGGCGACCGCTTTGCAGAACACCTGCGGTCTGTCCGCAAGAATGTCCCAAACCTCCCTGTCGCTTGCCATTTTAACACTCCACCCTGCTCTCTTGCCCACATGTCTGCCCTTGGCTTGCTGCATTGTTCCAGTGAAGCCCAACGCAAACTGGAGGAGCAGCACCTCATCTTCCGACTAGGCACTTTACAGCCTTCCGAACTGAATATTGAATTCAACAACTTTAGATCTTGAACTCCCTCCTCCATCCCCACCCCCTTTCTGTTTCTTCCCCCTTCCTTTTGTTTTTTCCAATAATTTATATAGATTTTTCTTTTCCCACCTATTTCCATTATTTTTAAATCTTTTATGCCCTGCTAACCTTTCCACCCCACCCCCACTGTACCTTGAGTGCCCTGCCATCCATTCTTAATTAGCACATTCGTTTAGATAATATCATCACCATCAACACCTCTGTGTTCTTTTGTTCTTTTGTCTGTGGCATCTTTTGATTATCTGCTCCTATCACTGCTTGCTTGTCCCTACAACCACACCACCCCCCTCCACTTCTCTCCCCCCACCCAACTCCCCCCCCGCCACCTTAAACCAGCTTATATTTCACCCCTTTCCTAAGATTCACTCAGTTCTGTTGAAGGGTCATGAGGACTCGAAATGTCAACTCTTTTCTTCTCCGCCGATGCTGCCAGACCTGTTGAGTTTTTCCAGGTAATTCTGTTTTTGTTTTGGATTTCCAGCATCCGCAGTTTTTTGTTTTTATCTCTATTGTTTTAGTGCTCTGTTACTTGTGTGAATAAACAGCATGTGTTTTATCTTACATTGGTCTCTGGGTCTGCAGTACATTGTTTACCAACTCACCCACCGGTAGATAGGTGTGCAACAATCGTGAGCAAAGTGACCCGACAGAAGAAACATAACAACAAATCAGCCCACTTGATTGGCACCATGTCCACAAACATTCAATGCCCCCACCACCGATGCACAGCAGCAGCAGCATGTACCATTTACAAGACACACTGCAGGAATTCACCAAGGGTCCTTCGACAGCAACTTCCAAACACATGACCACTACCATCTAGAAGGACAAGGGCAGCAGATAAATGGGAACACCACCACCTGGAAGTTCCCCTCCAAGTCACTCACCATCCTGACTTGGAAATATATCGCCATTCCTTCACTGTCGCTGGGTCAAAATCCTGGAACTCCCTTCCTAACAGCACTGTGGGTATAACTACACCACATGGACTGCAGCGGTTCAAGAAGGCAGCTTACCACCTGGTTCTCATGGGCAACTAGGGATGGGCATTAAATACTGGTCCAGCCAATAAAGTCTACATTCTGTGAATGAATAAATAAAATGACTGAAACAGTTTTGGTTAAGATTTAAGAACAACTTGCACTTGCACAGCACATTTCAAATCCTCAGTGCATCCCAGAAGACTTCATATAGCCAATAAATTACTTTTGAACTGGAAGTCCTGATTTTATCACCCTCTGAGTATAAACAGGGTTTAAAATAGGATTGGAGTGCTTATGTTCCTATTCAAATTAGAGTCCTGCCCAGCACCAATATAATGGGCAACATTTGAGAGCATCAGAGGCAAAAATATCAAAAATCAATGCTATTTGGAGTGATAGTCCCGCCTCCACATTAAAACCTCAATACCAGACTCTCGCTTCTCGATCATTGCCCTCCACCTCCACCCTAATTTATTGAAGGGATGGCTTATATTTACATTTCCAGCTCGCTAAATTTATTCTAATGAGGTCTGAGGACAAATTTCAGACTAGCCTCTCTCTTCTGCTTCATGAGTCAAGTGATCCATTTTGGCTCATTATTGGGCGCCAACTGCCTTAGACCCCAGTGAGTTCTACAGCCACTGCTGATTGACAAAAGAGGTAGAGACTTAGGTAAAGCAGAAAAAAGGTGCATATGACAGATGTCCGATTGATAAGACAAACAAGAATCAGGCTGGATGGAGAATGCTCAGAAGGACAGTGAAAATGGAAATAAGAGAGACAGAGAGAGGGTATGAGAAGAGACTGGCAAATAGTATAAAGGGAAATCCAAAAATCTTTTTTATGCTTGTAAATAGTAAAAAGGTAGTGAGAGGAGGGGTGGTGCCAATTAGGGACCAAAAAATGATCAATGCATGGAAGCAGAGGGTATGGCTGGGGTAGTAAATTAACATTTAACATCTGTCTTTACCAAGAAAGAAGATGCTGCCAAATTCATAGTGAAGAAGGAAATAATTGAAATACCGGATAGGTTATAAATGGATGAAGAGGAGATACATACGGCCCATTTGAATTAGGAGCGGGAGTAGGCCACATGACCCATCAAACCTGCTTGATGTAATGCCATTCAATAAGATCACGGTTGATCTGATAGCAACCTCAACTCCACGTTCCCGCCTACCCCGTTTAACTTTCACCCTCTTGCTTATCAAGAATCTATCTACCTCTGCCTTAAAAATATTCAAAGGCTCTGCTTCCTCTGCCTTTTGAGGAAGAGTTCCAAGATTCATAGCCCTCTAAGTGAAAAAAAATTCTCCTCATCTCTGTCTTAAATGGGTGACCACTTATTTTTAAACAGTGACCCCTGGTTCTAGATTCTCCCACAAGAGGAAACATCCTTCCCACTTACACCCTGCCAAGATCCTTCAGGATTTTATATGTTTCAATCAAGTCGCCTGTTACTCTTCTAAACTCCAGCAGATACAAGCTTAGCTTGTCCAATCTTTCCTCATAAGACAACCCACCCTTTCCAATTATTAGCCTAGTAAACCTAGTAAACCTTCTCTGAACTGCTTTCAACACATTTACATCCTTCTGTAAATAAGGAAACAAACACTGTACACAGTAGTCCAGATGTGGTCTCACCAATGCTCTGTATAACTAAAGCATAACTTCCCTAACCTTGTATTCAATTCCCTTCATAATAAACAATATCATTCTATTAGCTTTCCTAATTACTTGCTATATTTGCATGCTAACCTTTTGCAATTCATATACTAGGACACCCAGATCCCTCTATAACTCAGAGCTCTGCAATCTCTCACCATTTAGAAAATATGCTTCTTTTTTATTGTTCCTGCCAAAAAGGACAATTTCACATTTTCCCACATTATACTCCATTTGCTAGATCTTTGCCCACTCACTTAACCTATCTATATCCCTTTGTAGGTCCCTACTTACTTTCCTACCTATCTTTGTATCATCAGCAAATTTTGTAACCATGCTTACGGTCCCTTCATCCCTTCAAGTCATTTTTATGAATTGTAAAATGTTGAGGCCCCAGCACTGATCCCTGTGACCCGCCATGTGTTACGTCTTGCTAACCAGAAAATGACTCATTTATGCCTGCTCTCTGTTTTCTGTTAGCGAGCTAATCTTCTATCCATGCCAATATGTTACCCCTTTCATCATTGTTCTTCGTCGCAAGGCCCACAAGCCAGTGGCAGCTTCCATCTCACTAAATGTGGCTCCCCGACGCTCACCATGCTTGCTGCCTCTCCCTTTCCTGCAATCTCTTCGAGCATCACAAGATTTGATTTAACATTGTTTCCCATGTGACTGGCCAGGCTCCACTTTGGAGCAGCCTCCTGCTGCTCCCTGACCTCCAAGTTGCAGCCTACCCCCACCTCCAACCTCCAAATTGCGGCAGGATCTTGAATGAGAACTCAAGTTGAGGAGAGGGAAGCGGCGAGAGGGTGGGTCAGGGAGTGGGAGGTTCTGTGAGAGGGTGGGTCAGAGAGGCAGAATGGGCCACAACTCAAAGGTTGGGGAGGAGGAGAGACCACAATGCTGAGGATGGGTGAGGAGGATGATCTGCAATGACTTGGAGGATCACGGATCAGGAGGTTCAGGAAGCAGGATTGGTGGCAGGCAGGAGGTAACTTAAGCAGAAAGCTACATATTTCTTTTAAAATAAGATAAGTTTAAAAATATAAAAGTTATTTCATTTACCAATGTAGGAATTCAGCAGTGTGGAATATTGTAACTTAGAGGTTATAATGTTTTAATATTTGTTTTTTTCTGATAACGAAGTTCCCATAGAATCTAACTACAGTTTTAACATTGGTTCCTATGGGAACCAATGATTCACTTAAAGTTGTTTCATTTAAATTCATGATTTTCTGGAACTCAAGCACAACTTTAAATAAATGCACGTGTATTGATTTTTAAGTACAATATGGGGAGAAATTTTAGCTCATTGGGAGGCCACGTACCTGACCCAACCGAGCCTAAATGACGCGTGATGACGTCGGGCGAGGTTCCTGACTCACTCGCGCAATATTTTGTTCGGCAGGCGCGCTTCCGAGTCCAATGCGTGCCTGCCAACAATTAAAAGGCCTATTAAGGCCATTAAAAAAGTAATTGAAAGAAATTTCTCGCTGCCCGTCCAACCTTACAGATGACACCTAGATGTATTGTGAAGAGGATAAGGTTATACTTCAAGTGGACGTAAATAGGCTGGTGGAATGGGCAGGCATGTAACAGATAAAACTTAATGTAAGGAAATTTGACTTTAGGTAGGAAGAATGAGGTGACATTTCACAAACTAAAGGATACAAATCTAAAGAGGGCTCAGGGACCGAGAGGCCTGTGGGTATATGTGAAGAAATCGTTGAAGATGACAAGGCAGTTTGAGAAAGTGATGAAAAGAGGAGTTCAAAATCATGTGGGGTCTAGATAGAGAGTAACTGCTCCTTTTGGTGGAACAATCGAGAACCTCTGCCAAATGATTGCTTCCCATTTTATTATCACCTTTAAATATTTGCTTCAGAGTGTTTGGCATCTGAACTATATGGCTGACCAATGAAATTGTGTCATATTGAGTATTCCTTCAATCTGTACTGGCTCATGACAAGACTTCCCCATTGATGAACTTACCTTAGCTTCGCATGACTGCCCAGTCACTGAACACAGTTTTGTGTGTCTGCACTTAAACGCATCCTCAGAACTGGAATATCTAACGTCAATATTTCTAACAGAAGCAACTGGGCCTAGCTGATTACAGAACTCTTTGAAAACTTTAAGGAAATTTAAGGCTTAAACTTTGTACCAGCTGCAGACACTGCAGTTCATGTGAAGCCTAACTACCTCCTCCTGGTAATCTCACACTCAACTCAGATGCTGGACTGCTGCCATTTCAGCCACAAATACAATCTGTTTCCTACATCTCTGCAGATCAGAAACTGCTTTTTGCAGCAACATAGGACACGCAGTTTAACGGCTAGATCATATGATCAGCATCTTATCCACACCTGCCAATTCTGATCAGAAGAGATAGAAGTTTCCATTCGGCATGTGGTTGTGTGCCCAACACGCTCGAGCGTGAAATAGCGCACGATAACATCGGGCGAGCGTCCCTACGTCATCGTGCGATATCTCAGTCAGCAGGCGCGCGCGAGAGTCAGCAGCGTGCTTGCCGACAATTAAGAAGCCTATTAAGCCCATTAAAGTACCAATTAGCAGGGAACTTTTCACTGCCCGTCCACAGCTTGTTGAGGTTTCCATGATTAATTTTTAAAAAGGATTTAAATGTTTTGAAAAAGAATTGTCATCATCCTTATGTTGAGGTGTCCGACGAATGGACATTTTTGCCCGATTTTACGTTCTGTTTTTATTGATTTTAAATTCATCAGCTCCCTGAGGCAGCTCTATGCATTCAGGGAGTTTTCCTTCCGCGCTCCCTCCCTCAACGCCCACATTGACTTCAGCGCTCACCCTCCTCCCGCCCCCGACCCCGGCAGCGCTAAGCCTTTCAGCGCACCTTTCACAGTCATTGGCCAGCCAACATGAAATAGCGATCAGCAACCCATTCCCCGGCCATTCCCAAGCCTGCCGACTGCAGCCACCCGCCGGTCGAAAGTTCTGCCCATAATTGCCAAATTAGGCGTTTGCCATTGTTACAACCTCAAGTCGTTTCTAGTGAAGTTTGAGGCATGGCGCTATGTTTTTTATATTTTAGTAAAGTCTCTGAAAACCTGTTTTGAACATAGTGAGGCCCATAGCCACATAAATTGCAAGTAGTCGTTAAAAGTTCCAACTGTTGGGTCCGATAATGTTTTTCCCTCTGATATTGAATTGGAGCAAAGTGATGAGGGCATCTGCCTGTGACGTGGCAAGAGGTACGAGACGCGCTGAGAGCTGGGCTTCATTGCCATTCTTTTGGTGAGCTCATCACGAATTTTGAGCGCTGATGGACAGTTTGTCATTTGGGAAGCCATGATACTCAGGCTTGCCTGATGCTCACTTTGGTGGAAGCTTTTGCCAAAGGGGAAGTTGCTTTTACGTCGGCGGTTTGAGGTCAGTGCAATTTTTGAACACTTGCGCAGAAGAACTTCAGCTTCTAGGACTCCCTGTATTTCTGATAGTTTGCAGAGGTGCTGCTGGAGCAGATGAGGAACACAAAGCACAAAGGCGATCCTCCATCATTCAGACAGGTGCACAGGCAAACCAGCTACCTGGTACTGAGGGAGAATGCAGGATCACTCAGTCACTGCCTGCAACATCACACCTAGACCTGGTTGCAGAAAAGAATTCAATAATTTGGCCATGGCCAAGGTGAGGATTTTATCTTCACCTGCAGTTTTCCCTGAATGAAGCCTTGTCAATGTTTTTGCCTGAGTAGCGTCCCAGAACTATGTTAAAGATGCAATGTTAGTGTGAGTTGTTATTTTTGTGACAGCTGCAATGCCACACTTTCCTCTCAGCACTCTGAGCCCTTCCTTCCCCCGCTGCATGTGCTTCTCTTCCAATCGCGATGTGACACTACACCACATTTCTCCCTGCTTATCATCACACACTCAGCATCTGCCACTGCCCTCAGAACTGGCACAGATAACACTGTGCAGCTATCAGGTTACAAATACAGTGTGTCTCGCTGCTCAGTGAACTGCTTTCACACTGGGAGGGTGGGGGGGGGGGGGGGTGGGGCACTTTCTTACAATCGGCCACCTTGCCCCCGTCTGCTGACAACTCGCTGTTTCTCTTTCTCAGCAGAAAGACTGCCTGAAGCTGCAGCACCAGTCTCTGCAGACACTTCCACGGTCAGACACCAACTCAGCTCCCGCCCTCTTACAGGACAAGTTGGTGAGCCAAAATAAAAGGAGAGGGCCTGAGCTGGAGAAGATTCAGAAAAGCTCTTGCTCCAATGGTGTCAGTAACAACAAAACGATCCTGCACTTAGTAAAACATCCTGAGGCATTTCACAGAGCATTATGTGACAAAAAGAAATTGACATACTGACAAGGTTTCATTCAGAGAAAATGACAAATGCAGGTAAAATTCTCATCTTAACTGTCCTGGTTATTCTCCTGTATTGCAGCCATCCTGTGTCACTGTTAGCACAAGGAAGATACAAGGCATTGAAAATGGCGGAGAAGGAGGCAAAATGCAGCAGAGTATTTTACTATTCCCATGACCTTTTCTTTTTCCTCAAACAGTGATGGCGTGTTAATCTGGTACTGCATTGTGCTGTCGCACAGTTGCTGCACCTAACCCTTCACATGATATGCTGACACTTGGCTCTACCCCCTTTGCTAGGTCCAAACACTGGCTCAGTATCTACAGCCACACAGGAAAGGGTGCAACCCATCCAGAAAATGCATTTTTAATTGCCATTACCTTTCCAAGCACCAGCACAGAAAATCATACGGCAGATATCCCTGTCTCTATTACAGAGCAAAGCTGTACAACATGCAGAAGATGGTAACAAGGGACCCTCTCTTTGAGTTGTGTGGTGGAGATCCACCAGGCCTATCCAGTTGAAGCTTGTTGTCTGAGGAACCCGCTGGTCTGCTCAATGATGGGCCAATGGTTCAGGTTGTATCTCAGAGCAGCCACAAGCTAGGTGTAAAAATGAGATAGCCCTTTTCCCAACAGCTATTTTTAAAAATTCATTCATGGGATGTGGGCATCACTGGCTAGGCGAGCATCTACTGCCCATCCTTTGTTCAGAGGGCTTTTAAGAGTCAACCACATTGCTGTGGGTCTGGAGTCACATGTAGGCCAGACCAGGTGAAGACAACAGATTTCCTTCCGTAAAGGACATTAGTGAACCAGATGGGTTTTTGCAACAATCAGCAATTACTTCATGGTCATCATCAGACTTTTTTTTAACCTGAATTCAAATTCCACCTTTTGACATGGCAGGATTCAAACTCAGGTCCCCAGAGAATTACCCTGCCTCTCTGGAATACTAGTCCAGTGACAATACCATTATGCCACCACCTCCCCATTTGCTGTGACAGGTCAAAAGATTGGAGGGGGGAGGAGAGTTTAGGGGACTGAAGTGGTATGAAGGCGTCATGACAACATGAAGTGGTGATGATCACTGACCAGTTAAATATTAGGGCAGGAATCTTCCATTCTGCAATCTAAGTTCAGCGGTGGGTGCGCAAGTAGGAATGATTTCCATTGGGGGTGGGGGAGGGGGATAGCCGACCACACATGATCTTGAGCTGTTCGGCTCATTTAATATGCATCCACGAGAAGCTCACTGATTCTCACAGCGGGAGCAGGAAGTTGCCATCACTACCGTTACCTCTTGGGTCAAAGGTCTGAGCACCATATTTAAAAGGCATTCAAACAACCTATACTATCCTTTTACCCAGCCACTGCTCCATCCTTCCCTGATAGCCCTTTCCCCCTTCCTTGGTCATTCTCCATGCAATTTACACAGCCACCGCCTGGGCTCAAGCATAGGCTGGCACTTACAGACACTCCCCAAAGAGGACAATATAGCGGCAACTCAACTGTTAATCATGGATGAAGTCTACCTCGCCAGGCGCACGTCACTGAGGTGCAGTTGTAAAAGTGAACATTCTAATTTCTCGCTGGTGGGGAGCTTCATTTGGCAAGAGAACTTAATTCTAGCGAACTGACTGTTTACTGAGCTAATACACACAAAAGGGCTTCCTGACATTGTTCATCGAGAAGCTTGACCTGCCCTTAACCCCCCTTGAAAGTCCCAAGAACATAATTGCTAAAGTCTACCATGCCATCGGGAAACTGATTTTTGGCCTTGCGCCAAATTAAGTTCCCCTGCCTGTCAATCTTCCTGCTGCTGGCAGGACTAGAAGATTCTGCCCGAAGGGCGTGGCTGATGAAACCTGCTGGCTAAATTGGCAGGAGGCTAATAATGGTTGCATGGAGTCTGCCAAGCTTTTTTGAAGCTCTGGGGAGTAAATGTCCGGAAGTTAACCTCCTGCAACTCGAGGAGTTCAGTGAACCCATATTACAACCTGTGTTATTCAATCCCTCGTCAGTTCGTTTGCACAATTGACGTTTTCAGCAGCAAAGAACCCATTATATTCCACATGACATTTGATCATCTCTATCTCTACCTGGAAGCATCAAACACCTTCTAAATTGCATATTTATCCAGCTCTTTATAAAGAGGTTAATCACATGGACATACGGTTTCCACAGCTGGATATATCTCATATATTCTACTAGCCAGTGGGGGAAAAATTTCTTCTAATCTCATTTAAGATCGTTCGTTTTGTACTCATGGTTTATGCTCAAATTAAATAACCTGCTTACAAGTGCCTCTAATCATTTTTACATACCTGGATCATGACCTCTCTTGAACTTTTTATCCCTGCAGTGAAAACGAATTTAATTTAAGGGATTTAAATCATCAAATCATCCTTGCTGTTCTTCTCTAATGTGTTATTGCCCATCCAAAGTTAAAGTGCCCAGTGTTCTGAACATGGTATGTTCAGTGAATGAGACAAGGTTAAAATACTCAAAACACATTCAAGGCTTACCCCAGTATGTGACTATTTTACATAATAGCTTCACTCGCTTGAACTTTCAGTGAATGGCCATTCAAATCCAATTTATTTTTCACCTTTGTTAATGGAACACCCTGCCATTGTAAACCGATGACTTTGTACATTCCTACAATTAACAGCCCATTTTAAAATGGGATTTTCATCTATCAAATCACAAATGCTCACTTTATCTTGTAAGAAAGAAAGAACAAATTATCTTGCATTTATACAGCAACTGTCATTGCCTTGGATAGCCCAAAGCACTTCACAGTCAATGAAGTACTTCTTGAAGTGCAGTCATTATTGTAATGCATTGTTCTAATTTGGCTGGATTGCTTTCAATTTCTTACAGTTGTCCACCAATTGTGTTACTTATGGTCACTGGTAAACTTTATACCATGTACTAAGTAGCCTCCTAAATAAAAACAGAAAATGCTGGAAAAACTCAGAAGGCCTGGCAGCATCTGTGGAGAGCGAAACAGAGTTAACGTTTGGAGTCCATATCACCCTTCTCCAGAGCCAGACACCCTCCTAAATTTGTTTATAAACAGCAGGGCCAAAACTCCGCAGTCCTTCCTTCTTGTGCCTAACTTCACAAGAGTCCAGTTTTGGAGCCAAAATAGGTCAGGGTTCAGAAATGTCAGGTCCTTAACTTTATCTGGTAGAGCCTCCTCCAGCTTCAAACAAGGTCAGTAGTGTGAGAGAGGGTATGTTTAGAAAGAAGGAACTCCCAAGCCAGAAGTCGTATGATCCCCAGGCTGGCCAGAGTTCAATGTGCCAGCACTACCAAATTACACGAGTCTGAATGGTGATTGTGGGGCTAACCTGGAGGTTCAGGCTTGGACCATGGTCTGGAACTCTCAAAAAGCAAAAAATATTAAGTAAAACATTCAGCTTCCTTATAAGGTAGAACAATGGGGCAAAGGTTGGCATAGTTCTGTGCAATAGAGGTAAAGAGCTCTGGAATGAGTGATTGCAGCCTAATAGTGTAAGGACGCACCCTAACATTTATGCTGGTGTGTTATGGCTGTGGATTTTTGCGCCCAAGGCAAAGAGACAAACTACTCATAATCTTTACACTGCTCCCTCTCGAGGAGCTTCTAAGCTCTTTGTTGTGGTACTATATTCAGCTCTGTCACATTCATCTGTTCTATCTTCTCTGCTGTATGTAAATGTTTCCATTGTTAATGCCAAATCTCTTCTGCAACAGTAAGAGAAGCCATCACATGACCAAACATCTGACTATCTCATTCCCCACCCCTAGATGGTGGTGTTGTTTAGTGACATTGTGGTTTCTCCGTGGCATTTGAGCAGATTTTATTTTGCGAATTCTTGATTTTTTTCAAGTTCTTGTATAATATATTTTACTGTCAGTGATCTGCACCTGTCAGATATGTATGTCACATATATGTGATTGTATCATAAATAAACAATTAGCATGTTAGACAATATAAGTCTGTCACTGTGTGCTTTTGGAATTGTACCAGAATAATCACAAGATGAAAAATATCTTTAATTAAAAGACATGATTTATAACTTAAAAGGGAAGAAAATAAATAATTTGTGGCACAGTGTATATATGACCAGAAGAACAGAGCATACAAATATCCATGACTCATTGGATTAGATTCTGCTGTCCTTGGAACAGCGCATAATTGTGATGATGTTCTGCATTCTTCATCATTAACAGTTGGCAGTGTGCCATTATGAAGTAGGAAGGCTGGTATTTATGGAGCACTGGAACCACTGTTACTACATAATAATTTAGTTTAAAATCGCAGGCCGCAGACACAGCATTTATTTGGTGCTACAAAGCTGTGGTCCACAAAACAGTGGAGTGTGGGTTTGTACTACTCAATGGCATTCCCAATATTAGCCTTTCAGCTAAGGAAACAGGGACGTAGAACAGTACCAATAGATTTCCAAATACATTCTGAAAAACTTAATTCATGTTTGACTTCTCTGAATGGTCACTGAGTTTATCCAGTTGGTATTTGAGCCAAACAGAAATGGAAGGTCCTCAGTTCAATCTCATTCGTGCCGAAGATATAAGTGGAATAATTAGCTTCAGTGCCGCTGGACTCTGGAGGAAAAAAATTATGCTTTAACTTTATCCAGTGAAGCCCCTACTGGACTCCCTCCACCCCCTAAGCTAATCTGCTTTAGCCATTTATACCTCATCTGGACTTATCTCTCATTTCTACACTCGTCCCATTGCTACTTTCTTTTGTCTCATATTATAGGGTAGAATCTTGCCTATCGTGGGCGGGCACGGAGCCGATCGCTTCCCGGGATTGGCTGCGTGCCGCCATTTTCCGCGTGCGGGCCAATTAAGGCCCGCCCAGGTTAACGCGTGGCCAGTAGCGCTCAGCGCTACCAGTGCGGACGGGAGGATCAGGGAGACTAAGTAGATAATAAATCTTTTTCATAAATAAAGTAAAAAATTATTTAAATATGCCCCCTCATGCAACAGTGCCACATGAGCTGGGACATGTTTGTCAATTTAGCAAAATTTATTTAATTATTTTATGAAACCTTCAGGAAACCTCATCCCACCCATGGATGAGGTTTCCTGAAAAGCGCGAAGGCCGCTTGGGCTCTTAGCCTGCCCCCCTCGCCAACCTTAAGGTTGGACGGGCAGCATTTTTAATAAGGTAA
Source organism: Carcharodon carcharias (assembly GCF_017639515.1). Taxonomy (NCBI): domain Eukaryota; kingdom Metazoa; phylum Chordata; class Chondrichthyes; order Lamniformes; family Lamnidae; genus Carcharodon; species Carcharodon carcharias. The sequence goes on along the minus strand of NC_054467.1, from coordinate 23,188,139 downwards.
GTTTATTTTTTAATGGCCTTAATAGGCCATTGACAGTTCAGTGGGCCTGCAGCCACCTCCGGCGCATGCCCGCTGAACAAAATATTGAAATGACACACGATGATGTCGGGATGCGTCGTTTTAAGTGTTGTCGGTGTGTCACGCCTGCCCCCGCACGCCGACAGCAATATTCTGCCCATAATTTCCTTGCCTTCCATCCTATCATGGAGCATATTTTTTTTGTCCCTCTCTCCAACCCATCCCCTTTTCTAGACTCTGAATTTGCTTTAAAGCAGCTCACTGATGAAAGATCGCAGACCTGAAACGTTAACCCTGTCTCTCCCTCCGTGGATGTTGCCAGGCCTGTTGAGTGTCTGCGGCATTTTCTGTCCTCATGCCATCTGTAGCATCTTCCAATTCTGATGAAAGGTCATTGACCTGAAACATTAACTCTGTTTCCTTCTCCACAGCTGGTGTCTTGATCTGCTGAGTGTATTCAGCATTTTCTATTTCTATTTCCTGCTTCCTACTTTAATTGCGTGCGTGTGAATGAAAAAGATTGGTGTCAACTGTGATTCCCCTGTAGTCAAATATTCTGCTGATAATGGCAATGACTGATGGCCACACGAATGAGGTGGAAGTCTGCCTTGCTGCCTGCAATACAGCATCCCAACAAGTAATCAATAATTTCAGAAATGAGGGGAAAGTGTAGAAAAATTGAGAATAATATTTTCTAATCCAACTCATAAATGATTCATAAAATCCAAACTATAGTGTCTGTTACAGCTGCTGCTATATTTACTGAAATAATATAGTTTCAAAAACCAGACTCAGCTGATTACTTGTGTAACATGCTTTGAGGATGAAAGACACAATTTCTAATTTTTCTTTATCTAGCTGAATTTAAAAAAAAAACACTGGAACCCTATAGAGACAATGATGAAACTGCTCAGATTGATACAATACACGCAATTTCGCATTCCACCAAGTGGGATGAAAAATAAAACAGACACTCAACCCCCTGGGAAGTGTAAAAGACCCAAACCCTGTTGGCTTGACAGCATCCTGAGACTGCTCAAATGTTTCTGAGATGAGACATCAAAATGCAATTACGTGTTCTGAAACAATAACTGCAGCAGCCATGAACTAATAGAATTTCTCTGGAATATACATCCAGCAAGGTACTTTTAAGGACCAAGCAGGTGAGAAAGAAAAAAAGACAATGCTATACTAAACACGGGCTGCTGAAGCTGTATGCCCTCTCCGCCTCTCTCTTGAAAGTATTGTGCCTGGTTTTGCAAGGCAACCACCCTGAGAAGAGAAATCTACTGTGGACCAAGACCTTTTGTGAATAGAACATGGAAATCTGCTCCAGGCAACTACAACCAGGAAGGCAACTGAACAAAATGGCCATAACGTGGAACCACCATATTAAGAAAGCCAAGGAACAGCTAACCATATAGTCCTGTTTTATTTTTCATAAACTATAAAAATTCTATAAACCTATCCTCTTACTCTGTCATCTGTAGTAGTGTGTGTGTATATATTAAATAAATATATGTGTGTGCGTGTGCCAAGACGAATGCATGTGATGTATGAATGGTTGTTGCAATTTACCTATTTTTAAAATTCAGGAATAGTTTCAAGAAACTTATCTTGTTCTTTGCTTAACCTGAGAAAATGTGCTTGCCTAATGCTTTACAACTTAAAAGCATAAATAGTGGGATTCTTACAGAATTGGTAAAGCACATCCTTTCTAAATCCACAAAAAATCCTGTTATGGCCAAACCTGGAGTAGCAGAATAGGGGTGTCATTTCAAACCTCCTCACGTGGTCATAACAAGCAAGAACAGAAAATACTGGAAATACTCAGCAGGTCTGTCAACATTTGTGTGCAGAGAAAGAGAGTTAACATTTTAGGTTGATCACCTTACATTAGAATGTTTCATTAGATGGAAGGACAAAGACCTGAAACATTTTTCCAGCATTTTCTGTTTTTAGTTCAGATTTTCAGCATCTTATGATGACTTATGTAGTTAGTTTATTGCTACAAGCTTCTTCGTACATTTTCTGCACTCTATACACAAATCCATCAGAGAATAATTTTAAAATGCACAATATTATCACAGTACACCACATGTAATTTGAACTTGAAGCATTGCGAAATGCTGCATATTAATGATTAGAAATACATCCTCATAGTTTTACCATTACACGTCTTGAGCTGCAAATTTCTTGCAATTGAATGGTTTCAATTTTGCATTCTCAAACAACAACAAATCAAAACTCTGAACAATAAGCAGTGAGTAATTCTTAAAAAACAGAACTGGATCAATCAAATCACTCAAAAATTACTTCCAGCTGCAATTTTTTCAGTAACTGAAAATTCTAATGTTGGAAGTAAGAATTGTAACATATTGCTGAAAAAAGAGCCATGTCAAAACTTTCTGTCTTGCACTCATTAGGACACTTCACAAGAATTCAAATATAAGAGGACAACAACAATTTATACTGTATGTGAAGAGAGTGCTGATTGGTTGGTAGGTGGACTATAATTGATGGAGGTGTTGCCATGGAGAATGCAGCAGTGTTGGTGACTGACAGTTAACTGTCAAGCATTATTTGAAATTTAAACTAGGCAGCTTGACTCTGATTGGTTAAGGCATTGCCCTGAGGAATGAGTCAGTGATTGGCTGTCAATTATTTTGTTTAGCCGAAACAGGCACAATGTGTGTACATGTTCTTTCTGTCTGCAAAAAATAGAGCCCTGTGTATTAATATATGAAGCTTCCAGTACACACAAATGCACCACACTGTGAGCCCAATTGACAATCTTAAATTGGTTGTCAGCGTAATTCTTTGCACACTTAGGATTGACAGTCAGGCTTGCAGTGTCTCTTTTTTCAGTAATACTCAGCTTCTGTAATTTTAACATAATGAAGATATAAGAAATGACATATGCCATAATAATATGGTTAAACCTACGTAAGAGAATTGTCCTTTATCTTCTTCATTAACCTCTAAACACACAGGTCTCAGCCTCTCCCAAACCCTAAGGTTTTAATTGTAGCTGAATCTTTCCAGATCAACGACTCTGCCAATGAAAAGTGTCAACAACTGAAATGTCACAGTCTGAGTCGGTGCGGTGTCAAGAATCTCACAGCATGCATCAGCTTTTTTCTCTCTCTGAATTTTCTCCTCAGATTAAAACAATAATTATAAATATAACTATGCTACAAATGGGCCACACTGTGCCCAAGAGAGGGGCCTTAGCATCAAACGAATGTTATCATTTATCTGGAAAGGTTCTGGCTGAGATCAGCAAATTTGACCACGTGCTATTGAAGACCTTAACCACAATTTCACCCATGTTTAAACTGATAAATAATATCAGACTTCCGAAATGTGGCCTAGAAGATCAGAGAAATAAAATTTGACAATCTATTAAGAGCTGCACATTCATTTGATGGATATAACCTTCACCACAGATGAAACTTGTGATGGATCTGTGATTTAAATTCGTCTATGCAAGTGATTTTATTGCTCCTGCATAGGTTTATCACAAGTTTACATCATTTCCCTTCCTATCAGTGCTATTTTCAAAACAATTTTCATTCACAGCTCACAAGTGGAACAATAATGTTCCTGTGCTGAAGCCCATTCTATCCAGTGATCACCCTAAAATATCACTTAATTGTTACTTACATTATTTATGTTCTTTTCTAGCTGAATCTGCCAATTCCTCCCAATGTCTGCTGTAACAGGTGTAATTCATATCATTGCATCAAGACTGGCAGATTCAGTGCTACAGTTCATAAATGATTGAACAGCTAGGAAACATTATAAACAATCTGAGAGATGATTTATTTGAGACAGTATGTGAGTTTATTCCGCCTTATTAGTGCTAGATATTTGTATCAATAATAAACCTGACTTTCTCCCCATTGGGTGCCCAGAGAGGTAAACTCCAGTGGCCATTTAATTCAAACTAGAGGGGAGTCAGCAACAATCATCACCCACCCTCAGCTTTCTGCATTAAGTCTGGATTACCTAACAGCAAAGTGGATTTCTTGCTCCTGGTTGGGAGGTAGGTTTTATACTCATTGGAAATTTTCACTAAGCATGGTAGCAGGCGTGAAGACCCGCCGGCCACAATGGCGGGTTTTCACGCCATATCATCCCCCTTCCCACCTCATAAATGATGTAGTCACAGGAAACACGCTGGTTCACTGGCGGGTGGCCTCCAATTTGCCCATCAAGCCATTACCTCACCATTTCTGCATGTCAGGCGTCATATTTAAAATACAGCTGCCTACACACTTCTCAATGCTTATAGCCCAGGACTGCTCCGGTGAGGATATGGCCCCAAATGCCAGGAAGATTACAGCACCCACCTCCCCAATTCAGTGACACATCCCTGGGATGCCTTCTGGATGCCTTGGAGACCCACTGCAAAGTCCTCTACCCCTGCTCTGGCCGCAGGAGGCCCATCAGTCTCACCAATCCAGCTTGGGAGGCGGTGGCAGAGGAGGTCATTGCCAACGCTGCACGCAAGAGGTCGGCCATTCAGTGCGGTAAACGGATGAATGATCTCACTCGAGCCGGCAGGGTAAGTCAACCATCTCATTAAACTCAACTCACACACTCACAAGTCCATCGCACACTTACTGGCCTCTCACTTACTGCCAGCTCAAGGAACATCACCACTCGCTCTCTCACACACATCCTCACATCTCCAACTGGCCTCATCTCCTCTTCATTCCGTCCATGGCTCCACTCAGCAAACATGCACGACTGGCATCCTTCTCATTTGGCCTGGCATGCGCCTTGCTCACATTCTCTCCTTCTGTCTTTATGCAGGACAAGATCGTGCACAATTGCTGGGAGAGGTCCCAGACCAGGAGTGGAGTGCCAGACATCAAGGTCTTCATTGTGTTCATTGGAGCTGGCTGGAGAGGACGTGGGCTGTTCCTGTGGTGACAGTGAGGTTGGTGGCAAACACCCACATGAGGATCCTATACCACATGATCCCTCTCTCAACACTACTCTGAATCCATTATTCTATGTTCAACATGGAACACTAATAATCTCAAATTTCTCTCCAAGGCACGTCTGACATCTCGGCCTCAGGGAACCTTGTGCCCGACCCCAGCGCTGAGAGCACCTCACATGAGGACCCTGAGGGCAGCACTGTTGAAGGCCCATCACGTCGCTCACCCACACTGTCCATCAGCGCAGCATCACACACTTCGGTGGGACTGAGATGTACAGTAACCTCAGGATCACAACCTGGTGAGCACAGCACATAATCTATTCCGCAGCAGGCGGAGGCAGGGACATCTAAGCTCGCTGCCACTCAGAGGACTGCTGGAGGCAAGGAAACTGCTGAGTCTGAGTCAGATGATGAGCCTCTGGACTCGGTCCTCAATCAGCTGGTGGAGCTGCAAAGATAATCACAGGAACATCAGGTAGGGGTGTCTGGTGCACTCCTCAGATTGCAAGGGATGATGGAGGAGTCTGTCGGCCTTCAGTCCGAGGCGATAGCACTGGCATGCCGACATATTAAGGTTAGCACTGGCGGAATAGCAGCACCATGGAGACTTTGGTCCAGGATATCGGTCCTGTGCTGCTGCACGGGCTGAACTCCATTGCTGACGCCATAGTTGGCCTCCAACAGTGTCAACGCGAGAGGGGTGCAGGGTAGCTTGATCTCACTCCAGCTTCCCCTTCTCCTCAAGGAGTCAGCCAGGGGCCATCGGATACCCATAGGGAGGAGGACCAGCAGCTCAACACGCCGGGGCCATCCATCTAGGTGACTCTGGGAATGTCTGGCTGATCCAAATCCTCTCTTCCTGTGACTCCCGCAGCTCCAGCTCCACGGGCTGAGGAGGGTGCAGCTGGCCAACAGCAGGGCACCTAAAGAAGGGCAGGGCCCTCCAGGTCTCGGCCCTCAAGAGAACGCCCACCAAGTTCATCACAGACAGGGCGTAGCAGTAAGCAGTCCAACTGCACTGTGGATGTCAGTGGAGCACCAAGACATAGGCGACAGAATTAGGAAGATTAAGAAGATGTAGTTCCACAGCCTGGGTATGGGTGTTAATCACTTGTACATAATGTTGACTATTCTAAATAAACTACCAAGAATGTTTCCCAGCCTATGGCTCCTTGTTATGATGAGCAGTGTTCATGTCACTCAGATGTGAAACTTTAGTTCCTGCACAAAATAAAGGCAGGTGTCTCAGTCTAGGGCTCTTCTCTGTGCAGTGTGTAACCTTCATAGCAAAGTGATAGTCCGGCTTCATACTCACTGGACACACCAGGGTTGCCTGCACCTCGATGGTGCTTGTCATTGCTGCCAGAATGTTGTGGGCAGACATCATAGAATTCCAGCATTCTCTGTGCACTCTCAGCACCTTTGAGGTGGGGATGGCCCCCATTTCATTAGCATCTGTGGCCGGTGGTGGTGTGGTCCTGAAGGGGTCAGGTGCTGAAGGCTGACAAAGGATCAGGTGCCTTTGAAGTTTCACAGCTGCGTCTCCATGAAATGACCCTGATCACAGAGCACAAGCAGACAGGAGTCAGACATTCACAGAAGCCATGTGGAAATCTATGGAGTGTCCCCTTTGCATATCGTCATCATCCTCCTGGAGCCTAGTGACTGTTAGGGCCTCTGCTGCTACTCCAAGACATGACCATCAGCACTGAGGCTACATGTGCTAGCATCAGCCACACAGGAGTCAAATATTCGCAGATGCAAGGTGTGGATGTCAGGGCTCCTCACTGCATCTCACCTTCACAAACCTTGCAGCTATGAGGGTGTGCTTGCCTCACTGATCAGTGCGATGGCCTCATCACCGATATCTTCACCTTTGAGTACCTGAGGACCTCATAACCCTCATCCCCTTCCACATCCTCCGCATTGGAGGAGAAATGCAGCTCTTCCATCTCCCCCGCAGCCAGGTCCTCCCCCCACTGCAGCGCCAGTCTGTGTAGCACACAGTAAGCTGAGATGATGTGTGACACCTTCAGTGGACCGTACTGCAGTGCTTCATTTGGCCTGTCAAGGCATTGGAACCTCATTTTCAAGATGTCTATTGTTTGCTCCACTAAAGCCTGGGTTGCGGCATGAGCCTCGTTATACCTTCGCTATGTTGCAGTCTGAGGCCAGTGCACAGGCGTCATTAGCCACATCCTCTGTGGGTAGCCCCTGTCCCCAAGGAGCCAACGCTGTAGCCTCTGTGGACCCTGGAAGATATCAGGGATCTGAGACCATCTAAGGATGTAGGAGTCATGGACGGTCCTTGGGAATCATGCTCAGACCTGTATGATGTGTTTGTGGTGGTGGCACACTAACTAAACATTCAGCTAGTGAAAGCCCTTACAGTTGACGTAGTTGACTGCTTGTTGCCACCGAGATCTAAGCACCACGTGAGTGTAGTCAATTTCACCCTGCACCTATGGAAAACCAGAGATCTGCACAAATCCCAGCGCTCTTGCTTCCTGGCTTTCCTGATCCTGGGCGAAATACACAAAGTTCTGTGCCTTCTCAAAGATGGTTTCCGTGACCTCCTGGGTACGCTTGTGTGTGGAGGCTTGCAAGATCCCACACATGTCAGCTGCGGAGCCCTGGAAGGAGCCACTGGAATAAAAATTGAGCACCATGATCACCTTCACTGCTGCTGGCAGCAGATGCCCTCCATGTCTCCATGGTGCCAAATCCTGCAGCAGGAGGCATATGTGACCAATCAGTTCCCTAGTCACGCGCAGTCTTTGGCAACACTGGTTCTCAGTCAACTGCAGGAATGACAAGCGCCATCTATAGACCCTGGGTCTAGTGAAGCGCCTGTGAGCTACAGCTCACTGTGGACAAATGGGAAATGGGTCAAAACCATAGCTCACCTGTGACAAGGTAGCTTTCTGGCTCAGGAGCAAGGTAAAGGGCCATCGCACAAATGGTATGGTGGCTGGTAGCTCCTTGGTGAGGGGAAATTGTTCTTGATTAACAATGATCAAAAGAGAGAGAAGTCTGCAGAATCACTGTGGAACCGTTAGCACTATCCTGGGGAGGACTGTGTGAGGTGCCATGTCACTACTTCCATCTTTGATTTTGGTCCACAGAAAAGTAAACGCCAACTCCCTCGTTGGGTCTGTGAGTTTATGTAGTAAATTATCGTGCACTAAAACCCTACCCAAAAGCAAAATACTGCAGATGTTGGAAATCTGAAATAAAAAACAGAAAATGCTGGAAATACTCAGCAGACCTGGCAGCAACTGTGGATAGAGAAACAGAGTTAACTTTTCAGGTTGTGACCTTTCATCTGGACTATAATCCTACTTTTGCGAATGGACAGCCCCTTTTTATATATCAACGTTTAACGTACGCAATCTTAAACTTATCCACTTTAAAAGCCATCATTCCTAAATCTATTGACTAATTGCTCATGTTCCTTTGAATTCCATTAGTGCTTCTATACTCTTCACCAGTTTACATAGCATTGCATCATCATATCACACGAAAGCTCTCTTCCGTTAGGATAATGGACAGTATGGAAAACACAGTCGCCCAAAATACACGCTAATCACAGAGGGCACCCAAAGCTATTCCCCCTTAATGCTTTCTGGATTATTACCAATTTTGTACCTACATTGCCGATGACTTCTTAAACCATTAAAGGGAAAAGATGCGTAGCGTTATTTTTATTCCATCTGGCTGAAATGTTTATTTCTCTCGTATACATAAAGTATCCAGCCTGCATCTTGTTGGTCACATCACACATCCAGTGCCATATTTTGGATGTCATGTAAATTTCTCTCAACTGACTGTCTCAAATTTCACAGTTATAAAACAATAAGATACTGGAGCTAAGAAGGAGGGAGCATCCAAATCCAGGAAAAAGACTGACAAGCTACCAATGAGGAACCAAAGTTCACATTCGAATGAAAAGAACCAAGCATCAGCAACATCTACCAGTAAACAAAGAAGGAGGGGGCAGTACAATCTATCCAACTATTGTATGAGAATCTTTCCAATGGCCATTTCTGCTTTCCTACGGATTTTCTACTGGAGACCACAGACAGGGTCTTCTGGTTGGCCAGCGGGGGCAGGGCCCGCTCACCGACACGTAAAATGATGCGGGATGGCGTCAGGTGGAACTCCCGACGTCACCCTGCGACATTTCCATTTTCAGGTCAGCGGGGGGCGCAGCCGAGTCAGCTGTGCGCCCACTGACCTGTCAACGGCCTATTGAGGCCATTGAGAAACTAATTAAAATCATTAATGGACCTGCCCGACCAACCTTAAGGTCATCGGGCAGGCCAGGAGCCCTGGCGGGCTTCAGAAAAAGCATGAAATGGGGTTTCATGAGGGCATTTAAGATTTTAATAAAGGTTTCAGTTAAAGTTATAGACATGTCCCAACTCATATGACAGTGTCACATGACGGGGCATGTCAGGGAAATTTTTCTATTGTTTTTATTGCAAATTTTAATTCGGAGCCGATCTCCCTGAAGCAGCACTTAGCCTCAGGGAGATGAGTGCACTCTTTCGCGTGCATGCGTGATAGAGCACACTCCCGGCTGAGGGAATCCCCCCCCCTCACCTGCACAGGGAGCGCATAGCGCTTCCGGGCGTGCGTCACACTGGGCAGGCCTTAATTGGCCTGCCCACGTAAATAGGAGGCGCGCCCGCTCTCAATCTCTCCCCCGCCCCCACCACCCCACCCCAACGCGGGGGAAAATTTTTCCCAAGGTTTGCATAAGAAGGAATTTTTTTTTAAATCAAGAAAAGGACTAAGTACGTTAATAGAATGGTATGCTCTATGTTTGGAATGTCACTGTCAAAATGTTCTGTCAGAAGTACGGGATGCTTGAAGTTTGCATTCAAAGGACTTCCCAGAGCTATCACACTGTGAGCTCAAGGTAACCCCGAATAAGGCAGAAGAATACTGTTCCAATATGACGAATGTGACTGTGTGCAAGCAGTTCATAGGAAAAGCTCTCAGAATTCTGAGTTTAATGAGCACAATTGTGATAAGTGATCACTACCTCCTCTACTCCTGAGGTCACTAACCGCTGGGTAAACCACTAAGTACAAGTTCTACCCACTGAGACAAACTTGAGTCATCAAGTGTTTTTTTAACGTTCATGTTTATTCAGTGGCATATACTCAATATTATGCTACTGAATAAACTCAAACTATCAAGGAAAACCAAAGGCGGAATCATCCCAGATTTGTCCTGGTGCGGCAGCGGGCGGGTGAAATGGTGTTTTACCAGCTGGCCGCAACGACGGCTTTTCACGCCGTATCATCCCAAGCCTGACATTAATTGTGCATTCCCGGGAAACAAGCCATTTCCATGGCGGGCGGGCTCTCATTGCCCGCTAGGTCGTCACCTCGCCACTTCATCATGCCGGGCACCATGTTTAAAGTTCAGGCACGTGCACACATCTCAGTGCTTCCAGACCATAACTATTGCAGGGAAGATGTCCATGAGAGGCAAAAACACTGAAGCCAAAGGTTTAGTGACGCATCACTGGAATGCCTGCTGCAGTGTCCTCTACCCCTGCTCTGGCCACAGGATGGGCAGTGGCATGACCAACCAGGCTTGGTAGGCGATGACAATGGTGATCAGTGCCAATGCTGCACAGAAGAGGTTGGCCATCCAATGCAGAAAGAGGATGAATGATCTCATCCGTGCAGCCAGGGTAAGACAACCATCCCATCACTCTAAACTCACACACTCAAACCCATCACACATTCACTGGCAGCCCACTCACTGCCAGCTCAAGGGACATCACCACCCTTTCTCACACACACACCCTCACATGTCCATCTGGCCTCATCTCCTCTGGAGACTGCCTCCTCAGCCCTCATCACCTTGAGGCTACGAGCACAGATCACCATGTGCCCACCCCCACACCCTGGGCAGGGTTTTCGGGTCATCAGGCAAGCGCGGTGAGCTCGCCCGGAAGCAGCCCAATCGGTCCCCCCGACCGTGATTTCAGTTGACGGACAGCCAGTGTGAAAGGCGCGCTGAAATGCTCAGCACTGCCGGGGTGGCAGCGGGAAGAGGGCGAGCGCTGAAGTCAGTGCGGGTGTGGGGGAGTGAGGAAGGAAAGGTCCCTGAAGGCAGAGAGCTGCCTCAAGGAGCTAACAAATTTAAGCTCAATAAAAACCAAATGTAAAATCCAAAAACAATGTCCACCCGTCAGAATGAGTCATCTCAACATTTGGATGTTGAAAATTATGTCCACACATTTTTATCTGTTTTTTAATTAATCTTGGAAACCTCATCCAGCCCTTGGATGAGCTTGACTCAACAATGTAAGGCCACCTGGCCGATTTGCCCACCCACGAACCCAAATGTTGGATGGGTAGCGAAACATGGCTCTCGATTGCTACTTTAATGGCCTTAATAGGCCATTTAATTGTCAGCAGGCATGCTGCCGACTCTCGCGTGCGCCCACCGCCGAATTATCACGCAAATGCGTGATGACATCAGGTCACTCATCCGACGCCATCGCGCGCTATTTCATGCTCGAGCAAAAAAACCTTGCCCACTGGGTTACCCTCCTTCCCCAGTACAGCCCTCCTCCTGCAGTCTCTTCCCTTGTCTGAGGCCGCTTCTCCCTTTCGCCAAGCGAGCCCTAACCTTGCAGCCATTGAAAAGCCACCCACATATGTCTGCCGTGAGGCCCCCTAAAAGTGACGTGGTGCTGCGAGTGCTGACCGAAGCAAGCTGGCAAACAAACCTTGAAGCGCCAAGTGAAGTGCAGCCCGTCAGATGCCAGCTGCTTATGTGCTGTTGCGAAACGCGTCGGTGTGTCTTCCCGCTGACTTGGGTGGACAACCCAGCAAGAGGGGGGAGGGGAGCAGGGGAGGTGGGGTGGGGGGACACCTCCAGCAGGCTGGCCTAATAATGACACGCAGATTATTACAACGAGGTTCCCGACTTCTGGTGGCGGGATACGCAGCCCGCCATCTGCGGGCTGAGCGGACGATCGCAAACTGGTTTCACAATTGTGCCGGATTGTCCGCTCATGCCACCAAACACGCCCAACACTGGCAGGCATGGAAAATCCCGGCCTAAATGTCAAAATCACATCAGATGTAAAGCACAGGGGAGCTAGGGTGCACCAATGTGACGTAATCAAAATAGTCAATGATATTTTCATACAGTTCACTATATTGGCATTACAAATTCCAAACGTAAAGCTATCCCACTGAGCGCTTGTGGAAGCAAAACATATAACCTGATTCGAAACCTGACCGCCCCAAACGCGCCCAGTTTTAAGTTGCACAGCGAGTTAGTGCAACTCGTGAAATCGCACTTTCAGCCCAAACCGTCTGTGATCATTCAGCGCTTCAAGTTTAATTCGAGAGTTTGTGCCCCAGGAGAGTCCATTGCTACCTTAGTGGCAAATCCGAAACAGTTAACTGAATACTGTGAGTTCGGGGACGCCTTGACTGATAAGCTACGGAACAGGCTTGTATGCGGAGTCAAGGACAGCGCCATATAGTGCCGCTTGCTAGCCAAATCTGACATCGATTTCAAGCGCACAGAAAGACTCGCAGGCTTTGCAGCATGTGGATAATGGCACCGCACTCCATGGTTGAGCAGGAAACTGCCACTAAGAGTGGCACGAGAAACAGAACAGCAGATCTTAAATGTGATTCCACGACCACTGCACGGAGACTCAGGAAGCCTAATGGTAACGCATCAGCTAATAAGATATGCATTAGTTACAGATGTGGAGGAAATCATGGAGCAGACATTTGTAGATTCAAAGAGGCAGCATGTAATTATTACCACATGAATGGACACCTGGTTAGGCAGTGCAGAACAAAGGATAGGCAAACAGCAAAACAACAAATGAATCTAATTGAGCTAACTGATATAGCAAAGACTAAGCCTGCTACTACTGACGTATACTCTCTGTATCATGTGGCTGCTGTTAAACCTGAGCCTATTACAGTGACAGCACAAGTGAATGGCAAGCAACTGCAGATGGAGGTGGATGCCGGTGCTTCAACTATTGTTGTTGGTGAGCACTCGCTAAAGTACACCAGTGAAGGGAGTCAGCCATTGACATTGGAGCGGTGTGCGCCAAGCTGAGAACTTACGCTGGAGAATCCAGGTCAAAGGCATTGCTGCTGTCCCAGTCTGCTACAAACAACAGACAACCCAACTGCCTGTGATAATCATAAAGGGGGAGGGACCCAGTCTTTTGGGTCGAAATTGGCTGCAGAAAATAAAATTTGACTGGTCAGAAATATTCTGTCTGAAGTCTGATGGAATTCCAGAATCCTTGAAGAAATATGATACTGTTTTTCAAGACGAATTGAGAAAACGGAAGGGCATGCAAGCTAAAATGCACATCAGCCCACAGGCAACACCAGGTTTCTTCAAGGCCAGACCGGTGCCTTCTTCACTAAATGAAAAAGTGGAAGCAGAGTTGTTCAGGTTGGAAAACCTGGGAATAATTCAACCTGTCCGGTTTTCTGAGTGGCTTGAATTCTTGGTCCCAGTTGACAAGCCAGACCAGACTGTACATCTATGTGGTGACTACCAACTGACAGTCAACAAAGCAGCACAGTTAGACAAATACCCCATTCCTAGAATCAATGACTTGTACGGCAATTTAGCAGGGGGCAAATCATATGGAAAACTGGACATGAGTTATGCCTATCAGCAATTGGAATTGTATAGCAAGTCAAAAGAATACGTGATAATTAATACCCATAAAAGCCTCTACCAGTACATCCGATTACATTTTGGAGTTTCATCAGCATGCGCTATTTTTCAGCGACCCACGGAGAATCTTCTGCAAGGATTTCCACATGTGGTCATGTACTTGGATCATGTTCTCATCACTGGACTGACTGAAGCTAAACATTTAGCTGACCTTGAGGGAGTGCTGAGATGATTTATGGAAGCAAGTGTGCATTTCAAGCGAGAAAAATGCACATTGCAAGCATCGGAGGTAACCTACCTGGGTCACAGAGCGGGCCCTATGGGGCTGCGTCCTGTTGAAGACAAGATCCAAGCAATTAAAGATGCACCATCACCCTCTAATGTGACAGAGCTTAAATCTTTCTTAGATATGATTAATTACAATAGCTGATTTTTACCTAATCTTTCCACAGTACTGGCATCACCACATTTGATGCTGAGAAAGAACAACCGCTGCTCATGGGGTTCACAGCAAGAAGAAGCCTTTGTAACAGCGAAGAAGCTACTTCAGTCACCATGCTTGTCGGTGCATTATGACCCATCTAAAGAGCTGGCATTGACATCTGATGCTTCTCCTTATGGTGTAGGAGCCATTCTTTCACATCAAATGGCGGATGGATCAGAAAGACCCATTGGTTATGTTTCAAGAACACTTTCCCTAACTGAAAAGGGCTACTCTCAGCTGGAAAAAGAAGGGTTGTCAGTTGTATTTGGTGTCAAGATGTTTCACCAATAGCTACACAGGCAACATTTTACAATTGTGTCTGACCATAAGCTGCTGAGAGGTTTGTTCAGTGAAGAAAAGCTATTCTGCCAATAGCTTCCTTGAGGATCCAACATTGGGCTTTGATGCTATCAGCTTTTGAGTGCACATTCACATACTGCCCTGGCTCAAATATAGCCAATGCAGATACACTTAGTCATCTTCCATTACCGGGTAGTCTTGTCAGTACACCGGTTCCACAAAAGTTAGTGTTATTGTTAAATCTCTTCGATTCATCACTTGTACGTGCCAAACAGATCAAGAATTGAATGAGCAGAGACCCAGTCCTGTCAAAAGTCAAAGACTTTGTTTTACAAGGATGGCCAAGAACACTCGTGTCTGATGACTTACGACCATTTTATTCCGGAAACACTGGACTGAGTTGTCAAGATGGAATTTTGCTGTTGGGCTCAAGAGTCGTAGTCCCATCTCACAGCGTAGAGAGTCACTCTTGGCAGAGATCCACTGCACATCCAGGCATGTTGAAGATGAAGATGCTAGCATGTAGTTATGTCTGGTGGCCAGGAATAGACAGTGACATCAAGAACATGGTTAAACGCTGTTTCCTTTGCCAGCAACACCTGGAGCTACCTGTTTCAGCTCCTCTCCACCCATGGAAATAGCCTGGTTGACCTTGGATTAGTCCACATATTGACTATGTGGGACCATTTTTAGGCACCATGTTCCTATTAATCATCGATGCACATTCAAAATGGCTTGATGTCTGTGAAGTAAAAATGCCAACTTCAGCCGCAACTATCAAAAAGCTGCGTCATTCCTTCAGTACGCATGGTTTACCTGAGATTATTGTCTCTGATAATGGAACAGCTTTCACCAGTGTGGAATTTCAGAGATTCATGGACCTTAACGGTATCCAGCACATAAAGAACGCTCCCTGGCATCCTTCATCCAATGGTCTCCCCGGAAGAGCTGTCCAGACTTTTATAGCTGGTATGAAGAGGTCATCTGGGGGTACTCTGCAGTCTCGCCTTTCCAGATTTCTCTGTTACCGTACAACACAATATACTACTACAGGCTCAACACAGTCGGAGTTACTGATGAAACGTCATTTGCACTTGGTGTTTCCAAATCTAAGACGGGAAGGTAACACAGAGCCAGAATAATCAAAAATTGAACCACGATCTACACAGCAAGATTTGTACATTCCATGTAGGCGATCCAGGATAATTTTGGAAATGGACCCTATTTGTCTCCAGGAGCCTTCATTTCAGAGACTTTGTCCATTATCTTTTCAAGTGAAAGTCAAAGATAGAATTCTATATTAACATACAGATCATATTAGGACTAGAGAAACATCCCAATGAATGTAAGATCAACCTTGATTGATTTGCGGGCCCGATTTCTGAGCTGTGTGATCATCCTAAAGCTGATAACCCAGATGTATCTAATGAGTTGCCAAATAAAGAACTATTCAGGTCCAATCATGTATCTCCTAGTGCAACTCCAGATCCCATTAATCCTGTTCAGGAACCTTCTTCGGTAGAGCTACGCCGCTCTAACAGTCTCTGTTGAGCTCCTCAGAAAGTTGATTCGTAATCACCAGAGACTTTACAAATGTTTGCTGGTTTTTCTGACTTTTTTTTATTGTAAATGTAAGAAACTTAGGGTGGGGAGGAATTGTAGTAACTAGATGTATTGTCCCTCCCTCCTGTCATTCACTCATCATGTGATGTAATAACAGGGGCTTTGACCATTAAGCTTATTGCGTAGGTAATTGGTGGACGGGGCTTCTGACGGAGTGATCGCGTCTAGAGTACAAGCACTTCTACATGTCTCCTAAATAAAATGCAGCCTTTTCTTCACCAAACCAGCTACTCTATCAAGTTATTACACATCAGAACTGGGACCATTTCTTTTTTTTAGACAGAAACAACTGATCCTTAGTCTATTAACCAGCTTTTGGCTGCGTGTCCCCTTTACAATAATAGTTATGACAATAAATTTCTTTTAAAAATTGCTTTAAAAGGAGGTATTTTTCTAAATCTTTTCTGTGGAAAAATGGTCAAGGAAATACAGAAACATGACAACCTCATTGTTACTGTCTTGTTAATTACATTATTAGGGTTTGTTAATGTCATTGTTAAGGTTAAAAAAACAAGTGATGGGTATTAATTGTCTTTGAGCACATATAAATAAGAGATGGTTGGGACATTGCATTGAATGGAAGGAGAGCTGTGAGACTGAACAAGTCAATCAACTCTCTAGATAAAAGAAGAACTCTGTATCTTGGTTTCAATTTCACCAATCAGTTTGGATGGTATTAACGTTCATTATATACGGTTTATTGAAGGGTTATGACAAATTAAGCAACATGACTTCAGTTGATATAAATATTACAAAACAGACAGGACCCACTAATAACATTTTCCACATACCAAGCCTCCAGAGTATACCCATTGCTCATTACTGATAAATGTCAAGTTATCTAATTACTTCTGACACTGAGATATGTTGACGTTGATTTGGTTCCATCAGTTAAAAATTGTAGCTTGTCAAATCAATATGCATTATTTGTAATTCAGCATCCATTATCTTTGTTAAGGTACAATGCAATTTCATATATTAGCACCCAGGATTAGCCAGATTATATGATTTGCCATGTGAATGGACTCTTGTGAAATTAAAGTCAGCTTCCCAAGGTTCATACCTTTCACCATTGGTTATGCCAATGCTTTTCCAATATGTTCATTGTGAATTAGTTAAATTCAGGGCTTATTCAGTACAGAAGAACTGGACACTGAGAACATTGCAGTGGATTTGGTTATCTAATAGGACAACTACAACAAAAGTTAACATATACAGGAGGAAAACATGGCATTTTATTATTCTGCGGAATACAACCATAGTAGTAATAGCAATTCTTGGAAAAAAAATTGAGAAATTGAACCTTTCAGAGAAAAAAAAATACATTTGCATTGCACACAGAATATCATATTGTTATCTGAGACCTTGGTAGTTATTAAAAACTTACTCCTAAAGCATTTTTAAAAAAACATTTCTTTGACCATGGTTCCCAGTGGTTTTAAAATGATACAAATGTGTGCCAACACAATTCCAACTATTTATATTTATATAATGGTTTTAACATAATAAAATGTCCCATGGTACTTCAAGATTGAGATCAAAATACCCCAGCTTGGCTCTTCAGTTTAGGTTTAAGCATCTTATTGATTCCTGTTAGAAAGAAAAGCACCAACATTCCTGGGTCCTAGGATGATAATTGTAGCAGGATTTCTGACACATTCTGGCAGTAACAAGATATTTTGATGGAGGAGACACAGGTGTCTCCCTCGTGTAATTCAGTCTACCCATCATGAATTCATATTTGGTGCTGGAATGCAAGGATCCTGAAACACCTTGCCAGGTCCACCTATTGTACGTCCAGTGGTAAGAAAACCATGAAGGAGGCACGTTGGCTGTGCAAGGACTTGAAATAACCTCACCATGCCATATCCTACTGGCAATTGATCCAAGAGAGATGGATTCCCATTAGGATATCAGCCACACATATTGGGAGCAGCAGCCACTTAAAAGTGGTACCTCTGGATTGAAAGATTAGACTGCCCAGCACTCACTTCCATCATCTCCTTGCATCAACTGGAAAGACATTGCTCAAGAATTTGTCCCACTAGTGCTATTAATGGTTCATTTTTGAAGTACTCCATCCTCAAGACTTGTGATGGGTGAAGATGAGTGAAAATGGGCAGACGGAAGCTCCAGCCTATCTTTAACCTTTGGAACTTTGACCTCAGTACTTCTGATTATTGTTAGGCTGGTTGTGAAGCTGGAAAGCTTGGAATGCTAATCAGGTTCCCCAAAATTATACAAATGGCACCAGCGTTTTCAAATTCACTGGAAGCTTCCTGTTTCTTGCCTGAAAAATTCACCGTTAATCTGTCCACTTAAATGATCTTCGGTGGTAATTTAAGAATATCCCGCTACTACTCGTTATATATTAAAAGTATTTTTTTCTTTATTCTTCCATGGGATATGGGCATCGCCAGTGAGGCCAGTATTAGTTGCCTATCCCTGATTGCCCCTGAACTGAGTGGTTTGCTGGGGCCATTTCAGAGGGCAGTTATGAGTAAACCACATTATTGTGGATCTGGAGTCATATGTAGGCCAGGCCAAGTAAGGCCAGCAGATTTCCTTCAATGTTGCCTCACAAGCATTCTTTTTCATATTAATTTATGTTCACTGGTGTTCAAATCCTTTCCTACAGTGCACTACACGTTAACCTTAATGCAAAGTAAACCATCAATCACTTTGTCAGATCTTTGGGTAATAGCTCCAATCAGATAGCAGCCACTCTCAGTAGCTGCATTAATGTAAACTGCATTGGTTACCTGGAGAATTTAAACTGAACACTTTATTAATAGGGAAGTTAGAAAAAACAATGGCCTGGTCTGTGTAACCCTCCCTGTGCATGGCCAATGTAGACATTATGTTCTCATGGTGGTCTTTGTCGTATGTCATTCTTTCCATTATAACTTGGTTGCTCTAGCATGGTACGTGAAGTCAGGCCACCCTCCAGGTCAGAAAACCTAATTGCCATTAACTAGTTGTCATACCCAGTAAAAGGCATGTCATATTCATAACTCTAGACATTGACTGTACTCATATGGAAGTTTCTGGAACTGCCTTTATTTATTTAAAAATGGACATTGAGGAACTGTTAAGATGGTTGCTGAAAACCTTTGCAACTTCAACCTAGGCTATTAAGCTTCTGGAAAGTTCTGAATTGAATATTTATGGGTGGGACTCTCTCGCACCCCCTCCCCCACCACTTGAATGGACATGTATAGACAGCAGTCCTTGTGGAGTTCATGCCTGCCATTGTTCAAAGCTACCTCCAAAACACTCAGTCAATGCGTTCTTAGACTCTTTGGCCAGGATTTTCCAGCCCCGTCATGGGTGGGGCTTACTGCAGGTGAGGCGGCGCCCCTGCCTGAAGTCCATTGACTTGCGGCAGGACCGGAAGGTCCAGGCAGCGGGCGGGTGCAGAAAATCCCGCACTATGTCTCCAGGTAAGAAACGGAAGCTGACAAGACCTGTTATCCACAAGTTAATGTGAAAGATCACCATCTACCTTCTATTGTATATCAATGGCTGTTGACCATGTGACTGAAACTGGTTCTTTGATACAGAAATCCTTTTATCCCAAAACTCAGAAGAGAGTAGTCAGCATAATAACACTGACAAAACAACAGCTGCAGAAAAAAGCTGTGCCACCTTTGCTTTTTTATGAATCGTGAGGCTTAAAAGTCTTTTCTCAAAAAAAATTGCCTCCCAGCTCTGATCTCACCTGTAAAGAAATTGGACCTCCTGATACAACAGTCACAAATGTCGGACTTCATGACCTTCTGAGCATTCTTCGCTTCAAAGGAATCGTGCAGTAAGCCTCATATCCAACTCCAGCTAACTTAAGTGAGCTACAACTCAAGAGTGGTAAAAGCTTCTTCCTTCATGGGATTTCCAAAAACACATGAACTGTTAGCTATTCCTTGGATTTAATTTTTGTAGAAGCGTACTATCTTCTTTAATTGTATCTTTCTGGAGTGTGAGTGTAACGTTTAGACCTTTTGGGGTTAGTGTGTGAATAAATAATCCCCTTTGTTTAAACCCACAAAAGTCTGCTGCTGGCGATTTTAAACTGACCGCACATGATTGGATGTTTAGAAACACACACATCTACCTTTTCAAAAATAAACCACACTGATTGCGGACAGGAAGGAAGGGAATTGGAGGTTTTGGTTTATCTCTCCTCCCCTGTCCATAATGTAGTATTTTCACAAGATCACAAAATACTTACAGTTGGTGAAGGCCATTTGTCCCATCTTAATTCATCCACCCAGAACTACCTACACCACCCATTGCAACAACTAATTGATTCTGAACTGATTCCAGGGTTTTTACCTCCACCACTCTGCCAATCCCAATTATCAGTCATTCTTTATGTGAAGAAGAATCTCACGATGAGCAGTCCTAATATACCTGTTGCTGCTTAGAACTTGTGTCCCACTGCTTATTTACAAATAGTGTTCAAATTACCCAACCCATTGTCCGAAGACCCCGACCCACAGTCACTCACTCGAACTGTGATCTCTTCTCTACCCTCCCTCCTGTGATCTCTTCCTCCTTCCTATACGTTCCTCAGCTGGGGCTGTGCCACTGGCCTTCCTACCCGACAGCCATTAAATTCGGCAAGGTCTCCACATTAACTGCATTTACAGACTGCCCAGTCCTACAGCCAGGAATGTTAAACAGATGTCCTGACTTCCCTCTCAGATGGACGTAATAGATTCCACGACACTATTTTGAATCAATCAACATCATTAAAAAAAAATGAACAATCTGGTCATTATCACATTGCTGCTTGCTGGGCTTTGTTGTGCACAAATTGGCCACTGTGTTTCCCATGTTACAGTCCTTTCTTTCTTTACTCTCTGAATGATTAAATTGAAGAAGAAAGAAAGGACATGCATTTGTATAGCGCCTTTCACAATTTCAGGGCTGCAAAGTAGTTTTCAGCCAATGAAACACTTTCTTTTATTCTCTCTTGCCCTTGAGAAGGTGGTGGTGAGCTGCCTTCATGAATCGCCACAGTCCATGTGGGGTGTAGGCACTCCCACAGTGCTGTTAGGGAGGGAGTACCAGGATTTTGACCCAGCAACAGTGAAGGAGCGGCAACATATTTCCAAGTCAGGAGTGTGTCTTGAAGAGCAACTTCCAGGCGGTGGTGTCCCCAAGTACCTGCTGGACCTTCAAGTCCTGGAGGTAGTATAGAGAAAACTGCGAGACTGATCCCAAGCAACACAGAACTGTCTTGTGTGAAAATCTGGGCTATTTTGTGCCTTGAAGAGGGGCAACTAGGCTATGAATCCATTGAGGTATATAAGATAGGAAACAGTATAAATAAGGTAAATTCAGAACATTATTTCTGACAGCAGGAAAAGATGACATAGGCTTTAACTGGCAATAGACAGATTTAGGACTGGTCTCAGGAAATTCTTTGCAGACAGACTGAGCAGCTGGGAACTTATTTCCAAGTATAGGATAAAAGGCTAAAATTATTGGGACCGTTTAGGGGACACTTGGATGAGGTGGTAAGGGTAGAGTGTGTTTTTCTGGATAGGCCAGTTGTGATGGATCAAATGGCCTTACCCCTCTCTATTTATCCTTTGAAATGCCAACTCACAAACAGCTGGCATTTAATTTTGTATTAAGGATGTGACAAATTTGTGCAAAGGTATGCCATGAAAATGAAAGATAGCTTGCATTTATTTATGCCATATCCGTTGTTGACAAGTCTCAAAATGAGTTGTCGTGAAATTTTTGGTGCAGGGATTATTTTTATTTAGGAAATCATAGCAACCATTCTGTGTCAACAATAAGCACTTATATTTGCAGCATTTTTCTTTTGAAGTTCATCATCTCTATCTCTGCAGCAGTGCACAGGGCTATTGAAAATTTGAAATAACTATTTCTAGATGCTGAATGAATGAGAATTTCTAACCATTATCTCCTGCCCCGGGGTACAGCTACATCAATGACAAGATCTCTGCAACAAAAGGCCATGTCATCAGCAGACTCTTTTCAACTGATGTTATTAAAGATTGAGACTTGCAATCTGTTGTAAACAGTTGCCTTCCTCTTTACAAAAAAGTAATTGATGCAAATGCACAGTGGTCACCAGCAAGAAGAGAAATGGCAAGCAGAGCTCATCTGGCTGCTATACACAGCAGAGCCACTGGATGTCGCTATTCTACAGAACAACCACTATTGTCCAAAGCATGCACCACTGCTTATAAATGCTATTCTTTCATTCAACAATAGGGCAGTGTGTTTAAGGTAGCTGGATTTGAGCAACTGAGCCATTTCTGATATTAGAGCGAAGTCACTATTCTTTCTGAATTTTAAAATATCCAAAATGCACCACACATTAGCATTAAGTCATACAAGCACTTATTGTATATAAGCCACTAATATTCAAACTGCCCTTAAGCATTTTTAGATAATACCTTCTGGTAATTTCCAAGTTCCACATTGTACAGACTGTCAGTGCTTCTTCCATTAAAGCAAAGAATTTTCAGATGATACTCCTGCATCATTAGTAATATGAAGAAGTGAAAAGTTGTGGTTAACCAACTTCCTCTTACAAAACCATTAAGGTGATGAGCAACATATTTATGATAACTTTGCTGTTCTTGGGGTTGCAATGAAAAGGAAAAAAAGACTTTATTAAATCATTCACAGAACTTGCTTTACTTGCAGAGAAATTCTTACCATCCAGTGTCATATTCTAGTCTCTGCCTTGCCTCAATAGGTGTGTCTCATCAGAAATTTATCCAATAAAGGGAGCAGAAGCCACTAGAGTGCACTTTTGCCTGATAAGGTTATATTTTGGATATATGCCAGTGACAGGAAGTTTTGTAGAAATAAACCATGTTAGAGCGAAGCTATTGCACAAGTGAGTTATACTGATTGACACAGTTGATGTCTTTTCCACACATCATCCTTCCTCAATGCATATTCTATCTACATCAAACAAATAGACTACCTAAAAGATTTTTCCCTCTGATTTTTTCTTTTACTCCACCTCTCCTGAAGTCAGTAACTCATGTCCAGAGTCCAGCTATTACAGCGTGAACCCTGGATCACACCAGACATCTTCCTAGTGACATTCCACAAGGTGCTTTTTATCCAGTGAGCTTTTAAGAGATTAACTATATATTTTTAATCTGGTTTAAACTAATATTTGTTGGCCCATTTATCATGGAGTGTGATTACGAATGATGAAGATCCACAGTACAAACAGGAAATTCTGCAAATACTCAGCATCTCTGAAGAGACAAACAGAGTTAATGCTTCAGGTCAATGGCCCATCATCAGTTCTGACAAAAGCTCACTGATCTAAAGCATTGGATGAATTTTCCGAGCTCCGTGGAGGCTGTGTTGGAGGCAGGGGTTGGGGGATGGATATGGAAAATAGAGGGGAGCTGCATTGGGACAGATCCCTGATGCATTCCCTCCTCCAGGCAACTTTCCTAGCAGCTGACTTGGAATTGAGCTGCTGCCCAATCCTCGGAGGCAGGCAGTAGATTAAGGCAATTGAGGTACCACTTAGAAGCCATTCCCACCATCAGAGCAGCCGCCTGCTGCCAAGTGTGGAGGCTGCCAAGTTAGTTGAGCCAGCCTCATTGAGCAGCAGGCCAGATGGCCATTGGATCTGGAGGCTCAATGCCACAATGATAGGCATGCATGGATGATAGGCTCCAACCATATCCATTGCGACTCCTGTAGATGGGTTTCTTCTTCACCAGGATGGCCCTATTGGCTTTGGACCTCTTTATTTGATGCCTTCAATGCAGGCAACTGGGGGTGTCTCCATGCTGAAGCCCCTCGTGCTTGCCTGCCTGCCTCAACAGTCCCCACCTCTCCTAGCGGGGCTACCGGCCTGATGTCAGTGCAGGCCCTTTGGTTGGGCCTCCAGCATCACTGTCCTTAATCAGAGATGAATGCGGAGGTGGCCAATTGGGCGCCGCCTCCTGGAAGGCTGCATCAGTTGGCCACTAACAACATGGGTGAGCTCAGGATTCCCCTATGAGCCCAGTGTCAGTGTCCCAGTTCCCATTGAAATTTCAGCCCATCAACTTGGTTTCTCTCTCCACAGATGCTGCCAGACTTCCAGCATTTTCTGTTTTTAAGTACTTTGGTCTTGATGAAGAGCCACATGTATTTATACTGTTTGAAACCAGAGCTTGGAGGGTGAGAGGTATTTATTCCATTTCCAATGTATTGGTCAATGGAGTTTCAGCTAAATCACAGCTGCAATTAAACTTCAAAATGCACTGGGAATATTTTAGTTCTTGAGTAATTCTGAAAAAAGAAACATGTCAAAGCTTTTCATCTTCCACTCATCAGGACTTGCAAGATAAACCAACAATGAAGGGAGCAACAATTTCAACTGCATGAGAAGAGAGTGCTGATTGGTTGGCAAGTGGAACCTGATTGGTACAGGCTTTGCGCTTATGCACGCTAGAAGCAATATATATTCACACACAGGAACCTGTCTTTGCAGAGAAAGGAACATGTCCACATATTGCGGCTTTTCCAACTAAACAAAAGCTTGGGGGACAGCCATTCCCTGGTTCTTTACCATGGCAATGCCTTGACTAATCAGAGTCAACCTGCCTGGTTTGAATTTGAACGTAAGTTTGGCAATTAACAGTTAACTGTTCTCTGCTACATTCTCCAAGGCAACACCTCTACCAATCAGGTTCCACTGGCCAACCAATCTGCACTCTCTTCTCTTGCGGCATAAATTGTTGTTCCCTTTACTGATGGTTTATCTTGTGAGCTGTCCTAATGAGTGCAAGACAACAAGGTCTGATATCATGTCTCTTTTTTCATTAATACTCAAGTTCTATATTACCAAATAACTATTTTAGTTTTTGTTATTTGCCCAGATGACTATTAGAATTAAGATCACATGTTTGGAGGTGCATTTTATGGTAGTGACTGTGAGACATTAATATTCATGGAGGGGCAGTGGCTTAGCAGTATTGTCACTGGATCGGTATTCCAGAGACCCTGGGTAATGCTCTGGGACCAGAGTTCAAATCCCACCAAGGCAGATGGTGAACTCTGAATTAAAAGTCTAATGATGACCATGAAACCATTGTCAATTATTGTAAAAATCCATCTGGTTCACAAATGCCCTTTTGGGAAGGAAATCTGCCATCCTTATCGGGTCTGGCCTACATGTGACTCTAGACCCACAGCAATGTGGTTGACTCTTAAATGCCCTCTGAATGAGGGCAATTAGGGGTGAGCAATAAATGCTGGCCTAGCCAGTGACACCCATTTCCCATAAACAATTTTTTAAAACGTACATGGAATGCATAAACCACTGACCATAATCTAATGCTATAGAGTCCTAGATTTGCTTTCCTTCCATGGCTCCAAGTCCAGGGACCTGAAGTCACTCTACTGATGTGGGATTACACTAGGGTTTCCCAGAGCATCCCCATTCACTAAGAGTGAAGTCAGCACTTCACTCTGGCCTGGATGCCAATGTGGTGACATTGGCACCACCCAAGTATGCAGTTCCTCCATGACATAGGCAGGTTGCCATGAAAACCAGGTCATTGCAGCTACCTAAGGTGCAAGTGGAAATCAAAAGTAGCAAATTTGTCTCAATCAGAAATTATTTTATCAATCTCTGACCAGGCAGAGATAGAATGTACAATTTTGTAAACAAAGTTATACTTTGCATTCATTCTCATGCTTTGGATATTCTTTATCAAGTGTCCATTTGGTCAGTAATGTTTTGATTGGTTTTAGTGAAGCCAGTCCATCTTATGGTGCTTTATTTTCTCTCAATATTTAACTGTTGGCATGATTTGGACAATGATGAGACATTCTGCGTTGACCTGAATTATACAATGGTTTCTTAACTACATCATTGTCAGCAGTTAAACTCGGTCTAGTTTAATTGAACAATGTCCAACTCTAAATAAAAAAAAATTGGACTCTGGACTATAGCTTGCGTATTCAGGGCTATAAAAAGCTGCAAAAAACTTCCATGCATCACTAGCAAGCGCCTGAAAATACACCTAATAAAAATACTGTCCACAGATATCTATTTTTATTTTATGTCATAACGGAGATTTCATCCCGCCCTTGGATGAGGTTTGATGAAAAATGCAAAGGCTGCCTGGCCAAATCGCCAACCGCAAGGTTGGACAGGCCACAAATAAATCGGAGACAATTGCCCCGTTAAGGGGTTTAATTGTCGGCGGGCGCGCTTCTGACTTTTGCGCACACCTGCCGAACGAGTGTGCGATGACATCGGGATGCTCGCCCAACGTCATCTCACCCGATTTTACGCCCGATCAGGTTGGGTGTGCGCCCACCCACGGGACATAAAAATCCTGCCCTGTGAGTTTGGCAACTGAAGGATGATCTGACCAGAGATAGGATTGCCTAAGGAACAAGAGATCCTGCTGTGAGAACACATCTGCTGAGAGAAGAGAAACTTACTGTCGAGAATGCTTTCAACACGTGCAGGGACTCTGAGGTTGTGAATCATCAGCTGAAGAGTATTGATGGGGGAACTGACAAGCCTTTGCACTATGCTGAGAGGTGGTCCAGGCCTTCGAAACACAGGACAATGGAGAAAAGGAAGAACTGTTTACAAAAGGGCTAACAGAAAGATCAAAACCAGAGTACTGGATATAAAAATTGTGGAGGACACCACACAAAAGAAAAGGAATCATGTCCAGCATGGGGAAAGCAGTACTCTAACTGCAAGAAGCTGAACCATTTTTCACACAAGTGTTTTCCTGGAAAGAAGAAAACCAAGCCTATAAAGATGGTTGCTGGAGAGAAGTCAGGTGATGATTCTGATGAATCACTCCACACCTTGGAACAGGTTGGTACCTCAAGTCTCGAGGTCAAAAATTGTCTATGACTATGGGAGCAATGACTGCAGAAGTAGAACATCAAGTCAATGTGCATTCCCAGACGGACATCAGCGCCATATACAATATCATGAGCTTCGCAGACCTGGGTGAAGTTGATCATGATGGTGACCCAAAAATGAAGCTGCCATAGGTAATATTGAGGCTACCTGATGTAACGATGCTCGCCCCAAGAGTACACACTAAGCTGAGAGCGCAATGCAATGGGAACAAGAAAGATCTACAGTTCCAGATAGTAGAGTCTAAACAAAACCCTCTCATCTCAGCTGAAACAATTCTTGAGCTTGGACTGGCCACCCTCTGTATACCAGAAGAGATTTGTGGTGTTTTGCATGGACAAGGCACGGAAAGTAGTGCAGTTCAACGACTAACGTCACAATGGCCCAAGACTACTCTTCTAATAGCTAAAAAATGACTGAAGCCAGAAGCAGTATCAGGAGAGTGAGTGACAAAATCAAAGTAAAACAATGGAAAGCCAAATTTCACTTTGCTAGAACTGAGTACAAAAGCAAGGGCATTATGGTGAACCTTTATAAAACGCTGCTTTGTCCTCAACTGGGGGTTTTGTGTCCAGTTCTAGGCACAACACTTTAGGATGGATGTGAAAGCTTTAGAAAGGGTGCAGAAAAGATTTACGAGAATGGTTCCCGAGATAAGAGACTTCAGTTATGTGGACAGATTGGAGAAGCTGGGGTTGTTTTCCTTTGTGAATTGGAAGTTGAGGGGAGATTTATTAAGGTTGTTCAAAATCATGAAGGGTCTGGACAGAGTAGATAGAGAGAAATTGTCCCCTTCGGTGGAAGGGTTGAGAACTGGGGACACTGATGAAAGATGAATGGCAAAGGAAGCAACAACGACATTAGGAAAATAATTTTTAGACAACAAGTGGTTATGATCTGGAATGCACTGTCTGAGACTCTAATAGAGGCAGATTTAACTGTGGATTTCAAAAGGGAATTGGATAAGCACTTGAAGTGAAAAAAAATTGCAGGGCTCTGGGGAAAGGATAGGGGAGTGAGTTGCTTTTGGAGAGGAGCCAGAACTTTGTGAGTCAAAATCTCACTCCAGAGCCTTGCGTACACAATCTAAGCTTGCAGTGCAGTATTGATGGAGTGCTGCATTGTGAGAGGTGCAATTGTTTGAATAAGATGATAAACTGAGTCTCCAGCTGCTCTCTGCAGTGTGTGTAATAGATACCAGAGAGCACTATTTGACGAGGACCTGGGGAAGATTTATGCTTCAATCAACAAATAAAAATGGGTAGATTATCTGCCTATTATCACATTGTTGTTTACGAGACCTTGCTGTGTGAAAATTCGCTGTCACATTTCCTGTTTCAAGAGTGACTGCATTTCAGAAGAATTTTATTGGCTGTGAAATCATTTAGGCTTCCCGAAGTTGTGAAAGATGCTATCTAAATGAAAACCTTTTTCTGTTGCCTTTTCCTAATTGAAAAAAATCAATTTGAAATAAATCCATGTCTGCACATAAAGGCCATTGCCCGTTCAATGGAATGAATCAGACAAAACTAGGAACACCAAAATATTGTTGGTATTGTACAAGCATTATGTATCCAATCTTTCTTCTGCAACAATGCGACATAAGTCAACCAGTCATTAACATTACACAAAGTACCAGCGGCTTTATAGCCAGGATTACCAATACATCATTACTTCCGAAGGTTTTACTCTCCAGGGAAGTATGTGTGTGCATGCGTGTGCACGTATGTACATACAGCTTGTAAAGGGTTTGAAAATTTTCATTGTTAGAGGGGATTTTGATCCAAGAAACCTTCTTTTGTTGGGCATAGGATTTGAGGACTCAAAGACAGTTTAGAGATAAAGATGTCAAATGAAAATAAGAAATATAGGCAGCACTTTTAGGGAATAGCGCGGGAAGATGGTGTTGAAGATCAGCCATGATTAAGTTGAATGGTGGAGCAGGCTTGAGGGGCTGAATGGCCAACTCTTGTTCCTACGAATTGTAGAGTAGATTAGCAACAGGAGCAGTAGAACAGAGAGTCAAAGGAGGTTTTAGAAAAATATATATTTTTTTTATTTATTCATGGGATGTGGGCTTCGTTGGCTGGGCCAGCATTTGTTGCCTATCCCAAGTTGCCCTTGTTTGAACTGATGTGAGTAAATTGAATACAGGACTATTAATTCCAGAATTACAGTGAGGAACTCAATGGGGACTTCTGAAATGTAGATTAGAAGGTGTCTTCTGCTGCACAAATCTTCACTACGTAATTAAAGCCCCTCAACTACCCCATGTCTCCTTTATGAATTCAAGACTGCTAACTCTAAAGTTCATTTATCTCAATTCCTTGTTAGTTTATAAATTCTGAACCTAGTATTGAATTGAACGAAACAGTCTGTATTAAGTTAACTGATCTCTACCTATGTGACAGTATTTTTTATTTGTTCATGGGTTGTGGATGTCGCTAGCTGGGTCAGCTTTTATCGCCCATCCCTAATTGCTCTTGAGAAGGTGGTGCTGAGCTGCCCTCATGAACTGCTGCAGTCCATGTGGTGTAGGTACACCCACAGTGCTGTTAGGGAGGGGTTCTATGATTTTGCCTCAGCAGTGATGATGGAATGGTGATATTTTTCCAAGCCAGTTCGTGTGTGGTTTAGAGGGGATTTTCAGGCTTACTTGCATCTGCTGTCCTTGCCCTTCTAGATGACAAAGGTCGATGGTTTGGAAGGTGTTGTAGAAGGACCCTTGACAAGTTGCTGCAGTCCAACTTGTAGATGGTATACACTGCAGCCACATTGCTCTGGTGGCAGAAAGAGTGAATATTTTTAAGTTTAAGATATTTAATGTATGGCCCTTACAAGCGGACTTAGCGGCAATGGACTGGATGAGGAGGAATCAGCCAGGGATTGCATTCCTAATCCTGGGATGTTTGCTGGAAGTGTGTGTCAGCGATAAATCAGAAGTGTATGGGAATTGGTTGTGACACCCCATATTGTCAAATAGCCCATTGCATCTCAATACCTGGGATCACAGAAGAACCTGGATAAAATAGCAGACGGTGGTTTATTTCTGAGGAACCAAACCCCATCATGAATCAAAAACTCAGCAGGTCCGGCAACGTCTGTGGAGAAAGAAATCGAATTAACATTCCAAGTTGAATATGACTCTTCTTCAGATCATGAATCAGTAGTTTCAAGGAAGGAAGGGATTGAAAAAGTACTCCAGTAGGTGACAGGTACAATGGGTCCATTTATCAGCACACTGTCACCGACACCACAGGAGGCAGTTTTGTGCCCCAGTTTTTCCTTACTCTCCTTGGTAGAGAAATCATGACCAACTTCCTTCTGCTGACATTTATGAACGCACCACAAATAGTGAAACAGAGGAAAATTTTCCCCATAGCTGAAGAGAGGTAAATAAATCAGCAAGTGGGTCAACCCAAACTGTTCACACTCGTCTCCTAAGAGCTAACTAACAGGTTTGATAGCATATGTTACTAAGACTAGTAATTGAGAGGCCTGGATTAATAACCTGGAGTCGTGCTTTCAAATATTTCCCCCAATGGCAGTTGAGAAGTTTAAATTCAGATAATGAAAGAAATCTGGAATGAATGACTAATATTAATAATAGTGATGAAACTCCCAGGTTGCTGTAAAACCCCAACTGAATGTCCTTCAGGGGAAGAAACCTGCTGGTCTGGGCCTACATTGGGCTCCAGACCCACAGCAATGTAGTTGACTCTTAAATGCCATCTGAAATGGCCCAGCGAGCCATTCAGTTGTGCCACATGCTATGAAAATTATAATCCACATGGACTGCAACGGTTTAAGAAAGCGAGGCCCACCATTGGGGCATTCATGGGATGGGCAATAAGTGCTGGCCAAAAAGCGACACCCACATCCTGTGAATGAATTTTTAAAAATTTACAGAACATGGAACACCGATCAGATGACCAGTTCACCCTTGCAGCCGCAGAATAGGCGAAAACGCAGAAAATAATCAAAAGAACGAAGATAACATTTGTTTTACATTTCAAAATCGCTCCTATGAGCCCTATTCAAATTGCTAGGCCCACAAGTGACTTTGAAATAACTTTTCAACACGGAATGCCCTCATGTTTTGTTGGTGCTGTTACAGTTGATATGAGAAAGTAATACAAACATTTTTGGATTTCCTTTGTTTGCTATTTTGGAGTGAAATTATAATCGCAGCTGTATTCATAACTTCACCACAAGCAGCACACAGTTGATTTTTTTTCTTACTTTGTATCTCTTTGATGACTGCTGCTTACCCCAAGCAAAAATAGATTTAAAAACTTGTGTGCCAGGCAATGCTACCATGCTCTGCAAATGGCCCTCTTTCTGCTTTCCAAAAGTGTTTGTATTACTTTCTCATATCAACTCTAATAGCACCAACAAAACATGCAGAGTAGAGTTTCAACTGGATTGCCCCAGCATTTAAATCTTTTAATAATGCCTCTTTCTAGCTCCAATGTCACTGGTCTCAAGTTACTGAAAAACAAGGCCATTCACCACCTCAAATGTAAATTCTACCTTCTTAAAACAGAAACCAAACCTCATAATAGTGACATTTGTTGTCAAGGAAAATGAACTTTTATTAAAATTCCAACAAGACTAACAAAATCTTATATTTATCTAGTGCCTTTAATATAATTTTTATGTCTTGAGTTTATGAGTTTGGGGAGGTGGTGGCATAGTGGTGTTGTCACTGGACTGATAATCCAGTAGACCCAGGGTAATGCTCTGGGGACCTGGATTCAAATCCCATTATGGCAGATGGTGGAATTTGAATTCAATTTTTAAAAAAATCTGGAATTAAAAGTCTAATGATGACCATGAAACCATTGCTGATTGTTGTAAAAACCCATCTAGTTCACTAATGTCCTTTAGGAAAGGAAATCTGCTGTCCTTACCTGTTCGTTCTACATATGACTCCAGACCCACAGCAATGTGATTGACTCTTAAAATGCTCTCTGAACAGGGCAACTAGGGATGGGCAATAAATACTGGCCTGTTCAGCAATGCCCAAATCCCATGAATGAATAAAAAAAGTTCCCCAGTTGAGTAAATTCAAATTACATGCCTTCGTATACACCTGTAAGTTGATGCTCACTATCAATAACAGAGAGAGCCTGACGTAAGGACAAACTGTGAGTCTTTATTGCAACAGAAGGCAGAGCACTAAGTCCTTATGTGCTCCCAAAACCACCTCCTCCAGCTCTAGATTTACAGTTAACCAGTAGCCCGTGCTGTAAGTGACTAGTAGTACTGTTACATGTTAGTCCACTTGCATTCTCTTAAAGGTACATGGTACTCCACTTTACCACAATAATGAATGTCCCAAGGTGCCTCACAGGAGCATTATAAAACAAAGCATGACACCTGACCCACACAAGGAGAAATTAGGTCATGTGACCAAAAGCTTGGTTAAAGAGGTATGTTTTAAGGAGTGCCTTAGAAGGAGAAAGACATAAAGGCATAGGGAGGGAATTCCAGAGCTCAGGGCCTTGGCAACTGAAGGAGCAAAATTGGGAATGCATAAGGAGACAGTTTGAAAATCTGCAAGTTTATTTTGTCAGAATTAGATTGCTAGTTCTAATCAAAACGAAGTGTTTCACTCATGAGCCAAGATTAGGCAGATGTCCCTTCCATTAATTATTGGCTTTAAGACATTTGAAAAAAGAGAGGGGAAGTGAAACATTTTTGGCAATACGGTCAACTCCACTTACAGTTAGTGTGGTTTCTCTGAACAATCCAGTATGTTCATGGTAATGTGAGAGGCCACATCATATGTGTTAAGCGTGTATTTTTCTTTGGTCCCTTGGACAACATTATCAGTTTGACCTGCACTGAAGTTGTGGGTGACCTATGACCCAGCAGCACCAGCTAGGGATGTTCATACAGGTTACAATGAGGCCTACAGGCTTGGGGATCAAAGGCTCAGATGGATTGACTGTAAAGCTTAAAAAAATGAAGCAAATGTTGTTCAACTGTAAAAACGTTCTAAACTCTGACCCACTGTTAGAATCATATCTCTCAAGACTGAATTTCTTTTTGTCAAGAAGATATAATAATGTCTGTAATGTTATTGAAAATTATTTTAAAATCGAGTTCTAGTGGTGTCTATATGTGTGTATGTAGGTGTGTAGGTGACTATGTGTGTGTGTGTCTTAACTGGATTAAAGCCAGCTGGTCTAGAGGCTTTGATGTATAGAAGAGAAGTAGGTTTGAAATGTTAATTAGGAAAATATAGAGAAGTTAGAAGGTGAAGTGTAACGGGTAAATTTTCATTTTTTATATAAACTATTTAAAAGAATGGGTGAAATATTATACCTAGCCAGAAGAAGCCTAACAATGTGTTTATTTTTTCCAAAGCTTACTAATAAAATTGGTGTTATGAAAGGGTTTTATTGTTAGAAGAGGTAAAGTTCAAAAAACCTAGTGATACAATGAAACTTTGCATTCAAAGAGGAAAATATGTATAAAGGAAGAGAAGGCTGTTGGTAAAAAGGAAAGAGATTCTAAGATCTAAAGCCTCCAGCATGTAAGCCTCAAGCCACTGTCTGCAAGGACCCAGAGCTGGAAAAAACTCAGAGATAAAAACAAAAAAACTGCGGATGCTGGAAATCCAAAATAAAAACAAAAACAGAATTACCTGGAAAACCTCAGCAGACGTTCTGCTGAGTTTTTCCAGGTAATTCTGGAAAAAACTCATTTTGATTGTGACTGTCCAGAGTTTGCTTTGCCAAGGATCTGTTTAAACCTATGTATTTTACTGTTGCCTTAACGGAGGTGTAACTGGGAGTCAGATTAATTAGGGGATTTTAGAAGCTATTATAGCAGTAATTTATAGACATATGTATGTCCTTACAATCTTTTAATTAATAAGTGTTTAATTTAGTTTTATAAAAACTTTTAATTTAGTTTTATAAAAAAGGGGGTTTTATTATATATTTTATAACATCCATCCTCCAAAGCCCATCTCTGCAAACAGACTCTATCTGTTTGCCCTTTGTTTGTCTGTGTGTGTGTGTGTGTGTGTGTGTGTGTGTGTGTGTGTGTGCTGGGGGGATTTTTTTAGGAAGAGATAGATAGTTATGCTTCCCGATTACAATTGTGTGTTAACCAGTACTTGCAACTTGTTAAAAGAAGTTTTGTTTTAAAATAAACTAATCATTCTGACTTTTTTGAAAGAAGCCTGGTCAGAGTCTCTACTCTTCTTGGTACTAGAAGTATAGGTACACAATTGGCCATTTCAGTGAGAAAATTAAACATTTAAATTAATGATATGGCCTGCGGAGTAGTGGGGCTTGATAATGCGTGCACTCCTCCAATCACAGTCGTAATATCCACCAATGAAAGATGAAAGACGGAAGAAAGATGGACTATGCATTTATGTAGTGCCTCACACATCCTCAAATTCCCAAAGCACTTCACAGCCAGTTAATCATTTTGAAGCATAGTCACTGTTATTCGATAGGCAAAAAATGACAGCCAATTTGTGAACAGCAAGACCCCACAAACAGCAAAGAGATACATGATCAATTAACCTGTTTTGGTGACATTAACTGGGAGATCCTGTTGGAATAAATTTTTTTATTCATTCTCCGGAGTGGCTTCACTGGCTGGGCCAACATTTATTGCCCACACTTAGTTGCCCTTGAGAAGGTGGTGGTGAGCTGCCTTCTTAAGCCGCTGCAGTCTATGGGGTGTAGGTACATCCACAGTGCTGTTAAGAAGGGAGTTCCAGGATTTTGACCCAGCGACAGTGAAGGAACAGTGATATATTTCCAAATCAGGGTGGTGAGTGACTTGGAGGGAACTTTCAGGTGGTGGTGGTTCCCATCTATTTTCTGCCCCTGTCCTTCTAGATGGTACTGGTTGTGGGTTTGGAAGGTGCTGTCTAAAGAACCTTGGTGAGTTCCTGCAGTGCATCTTGTAGGTGGTAACACTGCTGCTACAGTGCATCAGTGGTGGAGGGAGTGAACGTTTGTGGATGTGGTGCCAAGCAAGCAGGTTGCTTTGTCCTGGATGGTGTCAAGCTTCTTGAGTGTTGTAAGGGTTGCACTCATCCAGGCAATTGGAGAGTACTCCATCACACTCCTGACTTGTGCCTTGTAGATGGTGGATGGACTTTGGGGAGTCAGGAGGTGAGTTATTCATTGCACAATTCCTAGCTTCTGACCTGCCCTTGTAGCCACAGTATTTATATGGCTAGTCCAGTTCCATTTCTGGTCAATGGTAACCCTCAGGATGTTGATAGTGGGGGTTTCAGTGATGGTAATGTCATTGAACATCAAGGGACAATGGTTAGATTCTCTCTTGTTGGAGATGGTCATTGCCTGGCACTTGTGTGGTGCAAATATTACTTGCCACTTGTTAGCCCAAGCCTGGATATTGTCCAGGTCTTGCTGCATTTGGACATGGACTGCTTCAGTACCTGAGGAGTCGCAAATGGTGGTGAACATTGTGCAATTAACAGCGAACATCCCCCCTTCTGACCTTATGAGCAAGGGAAGATTATTGATGAGGCAGCTGAAGATGGTTGGGCCAAGGACACTACCCTGAGGAACTCTTGGAGTGATGTCCTGAAGCTGAGATGACTGACCTCCAACAACCACAACCATCTTCCTTTGTGCTAGGTATGACTCCAACCAAAGGAGAATTTTCCCCTCATTCCCATTGACTCCAGTTTTGCTAGGGCTCCTTGATGCCACACTCAGTCAAATGCGGCCTTGATGTCAAGGACAGTCACTCTCACCTCACCTCGGGAGTTCAGCTCTTTTGTCCTTGTTTGAACCAAGGCTGTAATGAGGTCAGGAGTTGAGTGGCCCTGGCAGAACCCAAACTGGGTGTCAGTGAGCAGGTTATTGCTAAGCAAGTGCCACTTGATAGCACTGTTGATTGACCCCTTTCATTACTGATGATCGAGAGTAGACTGATCGGGCGGTAGCTGGCTGGGTTAGATTTCTCCCTCATTTTGTGTACAGGACATACCTGGACAATTTTCATATAGCCAGGTAGATGTCAGTGTTGTAGCTGTACTGGAACAGCTTGGCTAGGGGTGTGGCAAGTTCTGTAGCACAAGTCTTCAGTAATAGTGCCGGTATATTGCCAGTGCAAAAGGGATCATTCATATCCAACTGAAAAATTGAAAATGTTTGATGGGTCCTATATCTATAAGGAGGAAGTCTTGTGGCACAGTGGGTGACGTCCCTGCCTCTGAGCCAGAAGCTCTGGATTTGAGTCCCACCCCAGGACTTGATGGCCAAAGAAGGTGCATTGATAACCTGGTCAAACAGGTTGATTATCCACCTACAAAGCCTTCCAGCATGCCAATGGCAGCAGGTAAAAGTGGGAGATATTCCTATTCAGCCATGTGATGGAAAGAATGTTGGAGCCTCTACCGTCATTGTCCATTGCTCCAGACAACAATGCGCACAGCAACTCCAACTCCCTTCACGTCGATTACGTGGGACCCTTCTTGGGCACAATGTTCCTTTTCCTGATTGACTCCCACTCCAAATGGATGGATGTCTATGAAGTCCAGTCGCCCGCATCAGCCGCCACCATAGACCGTTTGCGGCAGAGTTTTGCAGTGCACGGGTGGCCGGAGGTCCACGTGTCCGACAACAGGACCACTTTCACCAGCAGTGAGCTCCACAGGTTCCATGATCCTTAATAGCATTACCCACATCAAAACCTCACACCACCACCTAGCACCAAACGGCATGGCTGAGCGGGCAGTCCAAACCTTTAAATCTGGGATGAAAAAGATGGAAGGGGATTCCATCGGCACGAGATTGTCCCGGTTCTTGTTCATGTACCGGACCAAGCCACACACAATAACCGGCATTGCCCCTGCAGTACTACTCATGACACTTATCCGGCCAAATTTAGAGGGGAATATAGAGAAAAGCCAAGAGGTACAGGAGACCAGGCACGATGGTCATGGTCGCGAAAGAACTTTCACGGTGGGAGATGCTGTCCCCATGAAGAAATTTGGAAATGGGCCCAATTGGCTGTTAGGCGAGGCGAATGCAGTAACTGGATCCCTCTCCTATAATGTATCGGTAAACGGCTGAATAATTAGACAAAATGTGGGTCATCTCCGCAAAAGAACACCAGTCCCACAAGAAGAAATGCAGTCTTCACCTGTGCTTGAGTTTGTGCTGCTAACTGAGGACAGGTTACATGATTTGGAAGCATTGGTGGGGCCTATGGGACCTGAGGGGGTCGGGGAGACAAACCTGCCAATTTCCACCAAGGAAACTAGTGGACTAGTCCCTTGAAAAGGAGGTCTCGGAAAAACTAGCTGAGGTTGTTGAACTGAGACGTTCAACATGTCCAAGAAAGCCTCCTGAGAAACTTGACCTGTAAATAGTTATTGTACAAATAGTGAATGTGTTCTAAGCTTGTTTGCTGTACTTTTAAGTAAAGGGGGAGGGATGTGGTAAAGTGAGATACCCTGTCCCATTAAGAGAATGCAAATGTACTGATCATGTGACAGCACTGACGAATCACTGTACAGCGCAGGCAACTATTTCTGTCTTGTCTAGTTCTGGAGGTTTCTGAGTGACCTTAAATGATCTGGTGCTCTGCCCTATGTCTCAATAAACCATTACTGCTTATTCTTACATTAGCCTCTCCCTATTATTGATTGCAAGCAGCAATTGATGAGAACATAGGAAAGTGTGCAGTTAGAGTTCGTTCAACCAATGAACTCATTTATCCATGACATAAAAGCTTCCATTGGACAACCTGATTTGTCTGGATACAATGGATGTCACGGAAACAAGACATATCATGTATGATTAGATTAGTATACTCTAAGCAGCTTATTAGTGTTTGTCTTTGCTCAGTAGTCATACTTGTGCCTTTGAATTAGAAGGTCATAGATTTAAACTCCACCACAGGGCTTAAGCCACACTTCAGTGCAAGAAGGGAGCACTGTTGTTGGGCCATAATTTGGATGAGACGTTAAACTGAGGTCCTGTATCCCTTGCCAAGTAGATGCAAAAGATCCAAAAACATTACGTGAAGAGGGGAGTTCCCCTGATGTCCTGGCCAATATTTATCCCTCAACTTATACCACCAAAACTGGTGCTTTGTCTTCTTACTGTTTGTG
Organism: Carcharodon carcharias; assembly: GCF_017639515.1. Taxonomy (NCBI): domain Eukaryota; kingdom Metazoa; phylum Chordata; class Chondrichthyes; order Lamniformes; family Lamnidae; genus Carcharodon; species Carcharodon carcharias. Next base: position 23,150,032 of record NC_054467.1, on the reverse strand, counting down.
AGACCTTGCTGTGTTCAAACTGGCTGCTGCAGCTGCCTACTTAACACTGATTGAACTTCAAAAGCAATTCATTAGCACTTTGGGACTCCCTGATGACATGAAGATGCTATATAAATACAAATTTGTTTGTACATTGCAACATTTTAATGTAAAAAGGATTAGACTTTTACTGCGGGCTCTTTAGGGTAATACATTCCAGAGTACTCAAAATTTCTTGTTAATTTTGTGCTTCAGCACACAATATAGTGTTTTGCACTTTAACATGTGGGGCAGGATATTGAGGTCGGGGAGTGGGGAGGGGGGCCCACTCGCCGACGCGTAAAATAACACAGGATGACATCAGGTGGAACTCCTGACGTCACCCCGCCTCATTTCAATTTTCAGGTCAGCGGGGGCGCAGCCGAATCAGCTGTGCACCCACCGACCTGTCAACGGCCTATTGAGGCCATTTAAAAAGCAATTGATCTCATTAAAGGACCTGCCTGTCCAACCTTAAGGTTGTCGGGCAGGCCGGGAGCCCTGGTGGACTTCAGATAAAGCATGAAGCCTCGTCCATGGGCGGGATGAGGTTTCATGTAGGTTTTTAAATTTTAACAAAAGTTTAATTAAAAGTGATGGACATGTCCCAACTCATGTGACAGTATGACATGAGGGACATGTCAGGGAAATTTTATTTTTCTACATTTAACATTTTTGAATTTGGCGCTGAACTCCCTGAGGCAGCACTTAGCCTCAGGAAGATGAGTGCCCTCTTTCACGCACATGCGCGAAACAGTGCACTCTCAGCTTAGGGAATCTCCCACCCCCCTGCACAGGGAGCGCATAGTGCTTCCTGGTGGACGTCAGACTGGGCGGACCTTAATTGGCCCGCCCACGTAAAATGGCGGCGTGCTCCTGATCAAGGGCGCCAATCGGGGGCATGCCCGTTCCTGAACTTCCCCAACAGGTGGAAAATTCTGCCCATGATTGCAATACTGCATATTCTGCAAGGTTGTCGCACTCTCGGCCCTAAATCAAAGCTTATAGGTTCAATGGCCACTGCAGGGGCTGACCACATAATCTAGGCATTCACTTCAGCGCTGTAATGTCTTTATTCATTTGTCAGAGGTTCTAAAGGAAGTTAGGTGCAGGATTGGGCCACTTAGCCCCTGGAATTTGCTCCACCATTCAATTAGATCACAGCTGATGTGTATGTCAATTCTATTTATCCACCTTATCTATATATCATTGATACCCTTACTTACCAAAAGTCAATCTATGATTCAAAGGTCCAATTGTCCACCAGCCTCCACAGACCTAATGGGGAGAGAATTGCAGATTTTTATTAGTTGTGTGAAATAATGTTTCCTGATTTCCCTCCTAAATGACCTAGCTCTAATTCCAAGTTTACATCTTTTTCATTTTTAATTTCCACACAGAAAAGTTTCTCTTTACCTACCCCATCACCACCTACCGTAGATTGCGGGAAGTTGACCTTTGAAGCTTCAAAAAATCCTTCCAAAAACGAGGGTCGACTTATACGCAGAGTATAAAATATGAACCACCGGTGTTGGAACAGGAGGACCATTTCTGTTCATCAGTCGCCATGAGTCGTCTGTTCTGTGTGGACATATCTTAAGTCCCCGCAGATCTTCTTGGCAACATGGCCTGTGTCACCTGCTTGATCCCATGAGCTGACTTACAAGGCAAGTATAATACTAAAAATATATCTCTGAGCTGAAAAATTGAGATGACTCTTAATGCAAAAAGAGCCATAATGATTATGGCTATACTTATTATACTATATTTATTTGCTGAAAAATGGGGGTCAACTTATATGCTGCAACCTACTGTACCTATTTAGACCATTTCTCCACTGATTTTCCACTAGAAAATCTGGTGGAAATTTCAGACCCAATACTTCTAACATTTCAGATAGAGCGGAATATCAAAGTCTGAGTAGAAATGTGAAAATGCTTACCTCAGAGAATGGGAGATGGTGATAGCAAAACTGATGCAAGTATGAGAAAAATAATTGAGTTAGGAGCTAGTAAAGCAGCACCTTAAAGAGGCTGAGGAAAGTTAAAAGGGAGAACTTAGAGCAACAGAGGAAAGTGAAGATGAAAGCAAAATGGCTCAAAATTCAGCTTTCTAAATTAGAAAAGAGGACTAATGCAAATTGAGGACTTTAATTGTGAAGGCAGTGTCAGAATAAGGGACAGGCCATTTAAGACTGAGATGAGGAGGAATTTCTTCACTCAGAGGTTGGTAATTCTTTGGAATTCTCCAACCGAGAGGACTGTGAAAGCACAATCATTGAGCGTGTTCAAGAAACAAATCAATAGATTTCTGGATACTAATGACATCAAGAGATACAGGGATAGTAAAAATAACATAGAGGTAGATGATCAGCCGTGATTTGGCAGAGCAGGCCCGATGGGCCGAATGGCTTATTCTTGCTCCTATGTTCATAATAGGGTAAAAAGTTATTACCTGGAATAGGAATGAATGATAAAAGAGCCAAATCTTTCACTGGCTGCATTGCTTCTGATTTAGGGATATTGTGACAGGTAAATTCACTTTGGCTGTTACTACACCCCTGACTTGCCTGTGTAGCCTCCTTGTTTTCCTGACAGTAAGGTGCCCACATTCTATTTATCATAACAATGCAGCTGGTGCTCTGAGAGCTTGGGGACAATTATTGTTGAGAAAAATAAACAAGATCAGCAAAATTACCTTAAGACAAGATTTGTGATTTGTAGCAAACCTAAATGACTCTAAATTCTGTCCAATGCAAAAGAGATGGTCCTCCGTGGCCATCAGGAGTCATTTCAAACTTCTCAAAATGATGTCACCACCCCCCCCCCACCCTTGCTATTTGTAAAGGGGTTCTGCTTCTATGGAGATTTACATTTTATTTTATACATCAAACATGCTGCATTTCTGCAGACATTTTAAAAACTTTAAACCTTCAATCTAAAAAAGGAAACGGGTACAGTAAGTGGCAGCAGCTGCCTGGCTGTTGCTGCTTTGCTCCCGGCCTGAACTCTGGTCTGCAGGGGTATTCCAAATATAACCGCAACACTAAGAATTCCCATTTGGCTATAATGGGTGAAGTTTCACAATGAAGAAGCAAGATCAGGTACTGGAAGCAATGGCAGTATCCATGACAACTTAGGAAAAAAAATGATTCCATCTCAAACATGGGGACACTGCCATAAATAAAATCATGTTGCCACTCATTTCTCTCTTGCCTTAAATTCTCTTCCATCTCGATTCAGTTCACCCTAGTACTCTTCTTAGGGTGCTGCAGACTTTATCAGTAGGTTGCAGAAATGGTCACTCTGGCATCCTATATGAACTGAAGGTAAACTTGAGGTCGTTGTGAAGATGTAGCAAAGGGTATTCACGCAGTAGGTTAATGACATATTTAGAAGACCTGATGAATGAGTCTAATATCTAGCAAAGCACCTGGGTATTTAGTATTGCTGACAAAAGTGATGTGTCATTGAAGCTTTTCATCTTGCCCTCATCAGGACAAACGCAAAAATGCCAATTTCAAAGGGCACAACAATTTAGAATGCCTCGATTAATCAGAGTCAATTACTAACCAATCGGCACCCTCTTCTAATGCAGTATAAATTGATGCTCCATTTGAAATTTGGCATTTTTGCATTTGTCCTGATGAGTGCAAGAAGGAAAGCTTCAACAGCATGTCTCCTTTTTCAGCAATACTCAAGTTCTGTACTATCAAGTGACTAGCTGCATCTTTAGGTTGTCCACCCCTCCCTCCATCGCACTATTTCTTCAAGTGCCCCACAGCTTAGTCCTGCTAGGTGGCAAATTCAAGAAGAATATACCAGACAAGATACAAAAAGTTTTGTAAAGGCTGTATTGACATGTGCGCTGATTTGACATTCTTTATCATGTACCTTGTGTGGTCTAAGTGGCAGATATGGGCACACTGCAGCCATAGAGATGTTCAGGGTCAGGGCTGAAGAAGATAGTATGGTAGATTGCCTTCTAACTGCATTTTTATCAATGCCTTGGAACAAGTATTCATCATATGCTGCAGTACTGATAGTCACAGAGAAGCTACTCATTCATGGAGTAAAAGTCCTTGTGATGCATGAATGCACCCCTATTATGAGAAGCACAGGGCTGCACAACCACCATCAGTAATGATCTACACTTTAGGCAATCCTATTTGAAAAGTGCAGTTTGCTCTCAAACTGTCAATTGCCCACAGAAAAAGTGATGGGAGATGCTTGGTCTGGCAAGAAAGGGATTATTTACCTGCACCAAGACTGATGTGAAAGAACTCTCATGTGGTTAGAAAGGAATTTGAGTCATAAGTTTTCAGAGCTGCACAGGCCCCAATGTGCCATTGCTGTGCCTGTCCTGGAGTCTGAGGGCAGTCTGAAGTAATGGTGCTACTGACCAAGTCATGGCTATCACTAATAAGAGTGTGTTCTGAAAACTGATAACTATTACATAGTGCAATTTTATGAAATTTAGTGGCTTTTAGTAATAAAGGATGATTGAAAATGAAAAGCTACAATGATCTGAAAGACATCCCTGCATTTAAAATATATTTTATATCTACAATCATTAAATACTTTACAAATGGGACAGCCATGTAAACCTCTGGTTTAATAAGGCTTAAAAGGTTGCAGAAAGTCAAGAGCTCACTGGTGCTAAATGGTTTTAATCTGCACCTTGACATGAAAATGGTAGCAAAACTAGAGTCAGGTCTCAATCTGGATCCACGTGCTGTCAAATCCTCATTGTATACAGCTTGGATCTGTTGTGAGAGGATCCAGAGTGTAAATTTGTGTTTTAAGGTAATTTGGTAATGTGATAATTTAAACAGCTGAGTTCTAGGTTGAATGCATCAGAAGCTATTGTAGCTACGTTGCTGCAGTGTAATCAGGTGACTGATTATAAGCATACAATCAGCACACAACCTGGCAACTGTTAAAAACTTCACAGGGGAGTATCTCAGTTCTTAGAATGTGTTAAGATCTGATTAAAAAACAAAATGTATGCAATTGAAAGCATTCAATAGTAAAGTTCAAAAGAGAAAGAAATATCACTAGAAAGAATAATCTACACTGACTGCTATCCATTGCAGGGAGACAGAAAAGACAAGTTAGTAGGCTGATTGATTCTTCATTATTGACTTCCACTCGATTGCTCTACGGAATGTTGAATTTGTCATCAGATGAAGGAAACTGAATGTCAATATAGAATATAACTTGCAAGCTTATCACCACCAGACAGGCATTTAATAGACCCCAAGCTTCAGATTTCTATATTCAAAATTTAAGCAAAAAGTTCAATGTGTATTTTTGTGCTGCAATATATTTTAAACAAAAATGTTGAAGCAATGCTACAAAAATTCAAGATTAGGATTTACCATGATCTTGAAAAGCTTTGCGCATATATTTCACTAGTGCTGGTGCCTTGAAGTCCAAGTTGCCAAAATTTCCCTGAAGCCACTGCCATAACATTTGATCCATCATTTGACAGTTATGCTCTGGATTGATTTCTTCTCTCGGAGGGAATGAATGTCTGGAATTCTCTACCCCAGAGAGTTGTAGAGGCTAGATCACAAAGTATTTAAAGAGGAGGTAGATTGATTTTTGAAATATCAGGGAGTTAAAGGCTATGAGGAGCTGGCATGAACGCGGAGTTGAGGCCTTGGACAGATCAGCTTATTGAATGGCAGGGCAGGCTTGAGGGGCCGAATTGCCTACTCGTGCTCCTATTTCTTATGATCTACCATATTGACGACAAGTGTCTCAATGAACTATTTTGATTTAAATCGGTTTCCAGAACATTTTCTGAACTTAGTAACAAAAGAAACAGGGTCATGGGTGTGGTGCTGCAGGATCTTATTAAAGACTGACAAAGGCCAAACATTTCACTATCAGTCTGTCTTTATTCAGAGTTATTTCTTTTAGGAAAACATCTTATTTACATTTGAAGGAAAGTCTTATATTCTGTACTTAGTATAGTTCCTTTCACATCAGCTGAGTAAACACTTCCCAGTTTGCTCAGTTTAAAGCATTTACAGCCAAACATACTGCAAGGATTAATAGAGTATGTACCATTATTAAAACTACAGGCGTGCTTTTTAAAATGTTAGTTCATAATGTTGAAACTGTCAATTACATTCTAATGATTGTACAATTAATGAAGCACATTTAAAATGTGTGAAAATCACTTCCAGTGGCAAAACAGCAGAAACTTTGCAAAATCCAGAAAATAGGAGTGTTACCCGTCTCAAAAAAAAAAATCAAATGTAAGAAACAAATCACACTGCAGTTAAAATGAAAGGGTACTGTGCATGGTCCTCCAAAATAGATATAAACACAGTCTTTAAACATTTCAATCTGTACAACTTGAAAAAATCTAATTTGATTGAGACTTATATATACATCGTAATTGCATTGCTTGTCACTAAGTACCTCAAATCTAATCAAAGTAAAAGTTCTCAACTACACTCCAGATGAGGGATATTTCATGATGAATTCTCTCAAAAGAAACTGTGCAAATATTTAATTATTGCAGCATTTAACTCTTCACACTACCACAATAATTTTTCATTGTGTGATGACATCTATACAAAGCACTAAATGGTAAAAGTACTGCACACAAACAACTGGGGAAAAAAGTAGCTTCACAAATACCAGTTATACAAACATATAAGGTATTGTGTTACACAAGTGCAAATAAGCCACTTTCTGCTAACAGGCCTTCGATATCCAACTATTCACCATCTCCTACAGCAGTCAGTGGGAAAGGAGAGGTTTAGTTTATAGCTATTTCCTCCTTGAGATAGTGGTCCTGTGCACGGTACTGTACCTCTTTACTGTACTGTACCTCCACTTTTGGTGACAAAGTTTTGCATAACCCAGATAAATAATCGTTAAATTGACCTGTTAATTTTGCATATTACCCAAATTAAAACATATTCCTAAACTGTGTGTAACATTACATGTTTTTGATTCATTGAATTCAGATTTTTAAACCTGGAAAATATAGAATCTCTTGTTGCATTTGGTTACAAACAAGGTTTCCAGATATACCAACAATTTGGTGTCTCTGCTGATTTAAGTCCTACAACAGATCAATTCACTGAGGAGTCTGCATAACGATCAAAGTGTGAAGCAGTTTACAAGACAGGTGATAGTGAAGCCATCTATTTTCCTCAAAAGGAAATTTCAGATCACATGTACAAAAACCAAACTGACACTGAGACTCAAGAGGTCATCACATCTTTTTGTTCATAAACCCGAAGTTCTCATGTCTTCAGATGTGCAAATAGAGATGGCAAATTTAAACACACATACCCTTTGATTGTACGTTAATCATAAAGCCTTGTAAAGGTGAAAAATGAGCAGTGTTTGAGTTTAATTGGGAATGTAATACTTTGGGAAGTATTTTCGCAAAAGTCGACCTCTTTAACCCCTGTGAGCATAGAACATAAAATCTAGCCACGCAATTTGACTTTGCCAGTTTAAACTTTTGGTGAGAGCTCACAGGTCAGGATGTTACTGGACATAGTATTAATCAGCGACTGTCCTGATGAACATATTGCACATTAGCACTAATTCAGAACTCATCCCAACATGTATCAGGACTAAAAAATTCCAATACCAAACAACAAAGCTTAACAGAATTAGGATTCAATCCAGTACTAGGCTAGATTCTTCTGCATGTCTTATCTTATTATCAGAAGTACCTTAGTGTTTGTTTATGCTAAACAGCCTCTACAGTTGCACTGGTTTGTGCAAGTCAACTGATCTCTGCACACAGATGGTGGGCTTGCAGTAAGATACAGAAATCATTTTTTAATGGTTGATGAGAAAAAAAAACTGGCCTGTGCTCATACTCAGTATCGAAAGACTCGTGCTGGAACATGCATGTTGGATGCAAAGGGGGCAACTGTGAATGTCAGTTATGCCCCATTGTAGAAATGCGTACAACTGTCACTGTTTAGGCTCAAAATGAACCAGGGGCACTTGGGTATGCTACCATGCAAGTCTACCCATACTAATTATTAATTTCAGGAGAACAGAGAAACTTCACATTTGGAAAGAAGTGGAGGGGAAAGATCAGAAATATTAATGTGCATACAATTTGAATATACATGTAATCATGTTCCTGTAGCACTGGCCACAATTGAAATATGAAAGTTTTATAACAATAATGCCAATGTAGAAACTGCATTACAGTGTGCATGACCTGCAAAAAGAAACACTTGCTTTGCTACTGAAAATCATATTTTTATACATTATTCACTAAGTTTAACATTACTCTGGTAATTGTTTGCACAAGCAGCAAAATGAGAGTGTATTTCAATGTAAAGTAAAGCTTATTGAACGATTCATTAGTATGATTCTAAACAGTTTATGATGAATGGATGCAGCCACAGTTCTGTCTTCTCCTTTAACTCAAGGTGAGATCAGATGTAGGTCAAATTACTAGGAATGCAGTTCTCCATTTTTAAAAAACTGCTATAAACAGGGGTTGGTGAAGTACAAAATTTCTTTGAAACTGAGCTGAAGTTAGATGCTTCCAGCTATAAAAAGCTATAAAACGGTTGGAAAGACTAACTTATGGTTTAAGTTCAACATTTCCTAAATCTCCTGACATAAGTGACATGAAGTGAGGGCGACTGAGCTGAAAGGAGAACTATGCTCTCAAATTTATGAACCCATTTTGTTACATGTTCTGGAAGAGTGGACATGAGCACTTTGCAAATCACATGTTGATCAAATTTGTGACTTTGCTGGCAGTATATTATATGCCACCCATTTAAAATGCTTTATATAAAGTTTTATCAAACACAACTGAAGTAAGCACTTCTGTTGTACTACATTAATGAAGTTTAAAATTGTTCAACTAAAGTAACATCACGTGATAGGTAGGAGATGTGGCTATTCAATATTCTTAAGGCTGCATCCTTGATTTCAATTATGTAAAATGTATTCTTTTAAGGCTAAGGCCAATATATCAGATAACTCATGGATTGTTGTAAGTCACAGTAAGAACCCCAGTACTGCAATTTACAAAGTCTGATTTGCATTTTTGAGTACAGCGGACATAATGTACTGCAAACTGCCTTCAAACGTTCAAATATGCAGGTCATCGTTTCAGAGCTGGGCTTCCTTTATCCACCTCTTTTGTATCTTTCTGCAGTGCTGACAATACCTGAAAGAGAAAATTTTTAAAAAATATTTAAGACTCATGAAACCACTGCAGAATTTCAGGTTATCTATTGGAGTTAAGTCTTGATGAATAGAGTTGTATCAGAGATAGCAAACTGATCCAGCACTGTGGTATAGGGAGCCATTCAAGTGGGGGGGTGGGGAGGGGCAGGGTGGATGTAAAAAGGAATGTAGTTGTTATAGGGAACAATATACTTAAATAGATACCATTGTCTGCAGCTGAGAGCATGGGTCCCGAAGGCTGTGTAGCCTGCCTGGTCTCAGGGTTAAAAGGACATCTCCTCTAGCCTGGAGACAAACTTGGAGTGGGACGGGAAGGTTGTCCTGATGCATGTGGGTACCAATGACACAGGCAGGATAAGAAAGAGGTTCTGTTGAGGGACTATGAGTAGCTAGAATCTAAATTAAAAAGCAGAACCACAAAAGTAAATCTCTGAATCACTGCCTGAGCCACGAGCTGAGTTGAACGCATGGCTCAAAGACTGGTGTAGGAGAAATGGATTTCAATTCACAGGGTACTGATACCAGTACTGGGAAAAGAGGGAGCTGTACCGTTGGGGATGGCCTACACCTCAACTGTGTTAGGACCAGTATCATGTAACCAGGACTCCAGAGAGGGCTTTAACCTAAATATTTTGAGGGGGGGGGGGGGGTGTTTGTGTGTGTGTGTGTGTGTCTGTGTGTGTTTGAGAAGGGCTCACATGAGGTTCACCAGAGAAAGGACAAGGCAATAGTCCAGGAAGCCATGAGAGCCTGAGACTCCACGGCCCACAGAGGAGACCTTGGGCAGGTAAGGTAACCCCGGGGCCCCAACGATACTCCCCAGAGGGCTCTGCCCTATGATCAGCAGGGCCTGCCCCCTTGACCATCCTGAATTTTAATTTGTACTTACCTCCAACAAAGGTGCATCCATCTTAAGGTGCCCCCAAGATCTCCGATCTGCATCAGCAGCACCCACCTCTCCTGGTGGTGCTGCTAAGGCTTCAGAGCTGTTAGCCCTCTAATTCTGTCGGCAGCATCAGTAGCCCATCACTGTCCTTAGTAGGATGTAGGGCCCGCAGATGGCTAATAAGGGGCCAACAGAAGTAAAATTGCCAAAAAAATCCCACAACAGGCAAGTACGGGCTAGGTGGCCACTTTTCAGCTAAATATCAGGGTCCTGAAACAAGCAATAAAGTTCAGCCCAGTTATACCAAATGCCTTATATTCTGTTGAAAAAAGTTGGAAGTTAGTTCCTATTTTTTCAATAATTCAATTTGAATATCAACAGAAGAAAAAAATGCTTAGCATCAATAAATTACAATATTTTTCCCTCTTATGTTGATAAGAGTTTTACTTCATTCGCACCTGAGCCCACTTTTTATTCCTACTCTGCAACTGAATAGTTGCAATGGCTCCAAACAGATCCTCAGATGACATATCTTCAGGGAGTTTGGTCAGGAACTGTGCCATGTGGATAAAATCCAATTGGGTCAAAATATCCTCATATTGCTTTAAGATCCCCAGAGCAGTTCTGAAAAGAAATTCCTCTCCATCTCGGCAGAATACATCCCAGACACGACATGCAAGGTCCAGAGGGAAAGATTTGCTGTAGAGAGTAAAGATCCTGAAGGGAATTAAACACAATTATTATGCCTTCAATATCATTTCAGTGCTACTTGTCGCAGTCAAATATTTGTTTCAAAATGAGCAAAGAATAATGGACACCTGGCAACAAAGTTTTTTAGAAAATTGTTCTACCAATAAAAATGTGCTGTTCAAGTCAATCCAGATGGCTTTCCCTTTAGTGCATCAAATTCATGCCAGTTTCAAAACATTTCCTGTTAAACGTCTACTTAACACTTGAAGGAAGCCCTATTCCTACATAAGGACCTTAACATGAACATGGTAGAATTCCCAGTTTTTTATTTGTCCAGTGGGACCACTTGTACAATTTATAGAAACAGATATGATACTTTAAGGAAAAACAACTTTAAAAAATAACTGAAAAATGAACATGTGCCCTTCATAGTATCAGGGCTTAAACAAGAAAAGGCAGACATTTGTCCATGTCAATTCTTTCACTCTCTACAATCTTCATAAGTCCTTGATATAATAAAAATAAACCGATTGCAAATGTTCAATAACAACACAAATACATAAAATCTGTGAAACAATAGGCACAATGTAATACAAATGTTACATCTTTGTGCACCATCCATCGACTTTTTCCATAATAACTGTCAATGTCCATGTTTATAATAGAAATTACCTATTCAAAATTTGTCATACTGTAATTACACCCTTCCATCAGTGGAGGTGCTGCAGTGCTATTACCCGCCAAAGGGTATAATTATAGTATAACAAACTTAAACAGCCTCCATCATTTACAACTCATGTATTGGTAGTAATGTGATATGCCTGTTGTACACAGTGGATGATAAAAGCAAAAAGGGGAGTAACCAGAGTTTTATTTTAAAAAAGCAGGAAATTTCACTTAGCAATTGTTAGAATCTCATCACTAAGTGATCGTACTTCAACAAAGCGTGAACAGCTCACTGAAACTGTATGAACACCTGACTTTTGACCGAAATCAACACAACCTTTTAATTAGTTAAGTACAGGGTAACCATTTCTTGCACTGTCTGAAACTTATATAAATGGCACCTTTGTAACTGACTCTCATGACACTAGATAATGATTAGCATTATTTAACTTATATAGGCAGTTTAATATGCAACAGTGTTAGTGGTGGGGATGGTACAATTAGTTTCCATATTAATATGGACATTAGAATTTATTAGGGAAATCTAAAGATAAAGACAGAATGAATAAATTTAAAAGGGAACTCAATTATGTATATATGCAGTAGTCTAATGCTCTAATGCCATGGCAAGTCTGGTGTATCTAACAAGCATTCCCAACCCATAGCAAAAAAAAAAAATTCCAAACATGCTAAATAATGAACTAGAAGCCCCATTAATTTAAATAAATGAATTTCAAATCGCTCCTTTCTGGCTTAAGAAAATGGAACTTCTCCCATTAGCTTTCCCCAATCACTGTGAGGGAGTACACCACCCTGAGAAAGAGTTCAATTATACCTCGCCTTCTAACACAGCATGTTAGTTAGAATTGTCTCTAAGATTATCCTTTTGTAAACTAAATAAGAGCCAAAAGCTTTTAGGCACCATGCATATATGATTGTATGAGAATTGGATTAACGAATGCTTTCATTCCAGGAATCAAATCATTCAACATTTCAAGGAGCTGTTTATTTTAAGAAAAGCTCAATGAAAGAGCGCGTCTAAAAATAGTTTAAACTTTAGTAATTAACACCCCTCTGCCGCGACCAGAAGAGACAGCGAGAGAAACTTACATAAATATAGCATTAAAAGCTTCAGACAGCAGGGAGAAGGCTGCTTACCAGTCAATTAAATAAATATCTGGGGTAAGATTGTTTCTCTTGAAATGTGCAAATAACCTTGGTAGGTTTTCCTCAAAGAATACCTCAAAGGCTGCAAAATATTTCAACATCTATATGGGGAGGTGAAAAAGTGTGCATCAAACTATTGTTACAATAACAAAAAAACTAAACAATAGTCCTATTAATTAGAATAAGCTATGACCAGTAAGAATACTTAACCTACCAAGATTTAAAGTCTCAATTTCAGATCACCATCAATTAGTCACTGAAACTTTCTCCAACAACCTTTAAGCCTTTTAAAACGTAATTTGCAATAACATTATTCATAAAACAATGCTATACAGCTTAAAGCAGGCATGTTAGTATGAACATGATTTGTCTGCCACCTGCAATTGCCAGTATAAAATATTTTCAACCTTGTACCCACTAATACTTCTGGCAAACGTTCCTGTTCGTATTTAAGGGACTGAGGTTTTCTGAATACATTTTGCTCTCATCTATAAAGGTTTATCTAGGTCATTCAGTCTAACTGCTCCATCCATGCCCATTTTTTAAGCTTGACAAACCAGGCTCTTTAACATATATAGTGCCCAGACCTACCTTTGTATCCACCAGATTAAAACAACCTGTCTTTTCACCCTACAAAGTAGTAAGCACAGCTGCATTTTTCCCCAAAATAAACTTAAGATGTTGTTAGCAGCAACTTTGAAATGGACTTTAATGTAAATTGATAAAGGTTATTGTTTTTTGACAAATAAAAGCAGCTGTCCGATTTAAACATGGATGCTTTAAGTTGTTGCGACTATATTTGGTAAGGCAGCCAACAGGTACAGCATTTTTGTTTATTCAGTAAATGAAGAGTAATTTATATCAGGTTGCACTTTATATATCAAAATTCTATTAAGATTTGCATGAAAAATATTGGGGAACACAGGGTTTAGTGAGAGGGAGGAACTGAAAAAAATCAGTATTAGTAGGAAAATGGTGTTGGGGAAATTGATGGGATTGAAGGCCAATAAATCCCTAGGGCCTGATAATCTGCATCCCAGAGTACTTAAGTGGCCCAAGAAATAGTGGATGCATTGGTGGTCATCTTCCGAGATTCTGTAGACTCTGGAACAGTTCCTACAGATTGGAGGGTAGCTAATGTCACCCCACTATTTAAAAAGGGAGGTAGAGACACAACAGGGAATTATAGGCCAGTCAGCCTGGCATCGGTAGTGGGGAAAATTCTAGAGTCCGTTATAAAAGATTTAATAGCTGAGCACTTGGAAAACAGCGGCAGAATCAGACAGAGTCAGCATGGATTTACGAAATGGAAATCATGCTTGACAAATCTACTGGAATTTTTCGAGAATGTAACTATTAGAGTTGATGAGGGGGAGCCAGTGGATATGGATTATTTAGACTTTCAGAAGGCTTTTGACAGAGTCTCACATAGATTAGCGTGTAAAATCAAAGCAAATGAAATTGGGGGTAGTGTATTGAGATGGACAGAAAACTGGTTGGCAGACAGGAAACAAAGAGTAGGAATAAAGGGGTCTTTTTCTGAATGGCAGGTAGTGGGGTACCGCAGGGATCGGTGCCGGGACCCCAGCTATTCACAATATATATTAATGATTTAGTTGAAGGAACTGTTGGCCAGGGGCTGCACCCGAACTGCTGACACAGGCAAAAGCAACTTTTGAGTTGAAGTAACCAGAGTCCAGTCGCTGGTTTGAAGTAGCTGAGTTTCTTGAAAAACAAAGGGAATGTGATAAGACACAAGTCCTTATTTGGGAAAGGAGTAATGAGGTACCTAAGTCCTTGGGACAGAGCCAATGAGAAGATGCCATAGGCAAGCAAGCCTAAACCAACGGGAGAGAGACAGCACAGTTTGAAGAGATAAGATTCAGTATAAGAATGGAGAATATCGGGCGTGGAGGCAGCGAGAACTCCAGAGAACAACCATTGCGGAAGTAGAAGAACCTACGCCAGCAATATAGAGACGCAAAAGAGAGAGAACGGAATGCTTGGCCAACGTCAGCTCTCTTTTTCGGGTATTAGCTTTTATATTCTGTGACCACTCAGGGAGTGTCAGAGAAACCTAGTGGGTGTGCATTTAGATCCTAGCTTTGGGTATAAAACTGTATAACCTGCTGTAAACTGCATGTCTATATTTAACCAGATATATAAGCTATATATAGATGATCTAACGATATGAATAAAGCGAATTGAGAGTTGAGAGAGAATTGACTCTTCTCCTCTCTGTACTAAGCCAATAGCCGTTACCAGTGACCTCTGGCAACAGTACTAAATGTAATATCTCCAAATTTGCAGATGACATAAAGCTGGGTGGGAGGGTGAGCTGTGAGGAGGATGCAGAGATGCTTTAGTGTGTTTTAGACAAGCTGAGTGCATGGCAGATGCAGTAATGTGGATAAATGTGATTTGCTTTGATAGCAAAAACAGGAAAGCAGATTATCTGAAGGCTATAAATTGAGAGAGGGGAATGTGCAATGAGACCTGGGTGACCTCATACACCAGTCGTTGAAGGTAAGCATGCAGGTGTGGCAGGCGGTAAAGTAGGTAAATGGTTTGTTGGCCTTTATAGCGAGAGGATTCGAGCACGGGAGCAGGGGTGTCTTGCTGCAATTATGCAGGCCCTTGGTGAGACCACACCTGGAATAGTGTGGGCAGTTTTGGTCTCCTTATCGGAGGGAGGATGTTCTTGCTATAGATAGAGTGCAGCGAAAGTTTACCAGACTGATCCCTGGGATGGCGGAACTGACATATGAGGAGAGATTGAGTCGGTTAGGATTATATTCGCTAGAGTTCAGAAGAATGAGGGGGGATCTCATGGAAACCTATAAAATTCTAACATGACTAGACAGGGTAGATGCAGGAAGGATGTTCCCGATGGTGGGGGAGTCCAGAACCAGGGGTCACAGCCTGAAGATACAGGGTAGACCATTTAGGACTGAGATGAGGAGAAACTTCTTCACCCAGAGTGGTGAGCCTGTGGACTTCACTACCACAGAAAGTAGTTGAGGCCAGAACATTGTATGTTTTCAAGGAGTTAGATTTAGCTGTTGGGACGAAAGGGATCAAAGGATATGGGGAGAAAGTGGGATGATCAGCCACGATCATGATGAATAGTGGAGCAGGCTCGAAGGGCCAAATGGCCTACTCCTGCTCCTATTTTCAATGTTTCTATGTTTCTAAAAATGCTTAACTACATGCATATTTTTAGCTTGAAAGTAATAGCTACAATTATACTAATATCAGTAAGTTTACCCAGTGACTCAAAGCGCCTTACACATTCGTAGGATCTCTGGTCCAATCTCCAAAATATGCTAAATTAGTTGATCTTGGGTACTGCTACTAACTGGCCTGAATACTCAAGGGATTGGGATGGAAAACGATCCAAGGTTGCTATGCTAGAGTTGGTTGTACATGTTGGTTGAAACTAGAGGCAGTTGTGTACAAGGAGATATTCTCTACTCTTCTGACTCTCCCCCACCCCTCTCAAGCAATGAGTTCTGTTTTTCAGCACCTTCTAGAGATTGGTTGCAGAGGTGCATGAACCTTTTGACCATCTCAACTGGGGCTTGGCACATGGTATAATGCAGCAATTCAGTACTTTAAGCAGAGACTGGCTATGCTGTAAACAACTTGTCATGTTTTAATACTCTACACATTGTTAAGCAATTTTTTATTTTAAATCAAACCATTCAGTAATTTTTTAAAACAATATTAAAATTTCTGTATACAATACCCACATTTCTATATTAAACCTTACTACTAAAAAGTTTTTGTATACGGTCAATTAGTTTCTGCACCATGTCATAAAGTAATATTACAAAATTGCAAATAAAAGCAATCTGAAAAAATCATATGCAGGGGTTCAGTTCATTAATACTGTATTGCATTGCAGACAAAATCTTGATAATTTGCTCTGTATCTAATTCTATCCTTTCTTTTACCTTTCCATATTTAATTAAAAAAAATCCTAGCTGAGAATGAATAAAACTTGCCCATTTTAAAATAAAATTCTTTCATGCAATATGAGCATCACTGGCAAGGTCAGCATTTGTTGCTCATCCCTAACTGCCCTTGAGAAAGTGATGATGACCAGCCTTCTTTGGGCAAAATATTACTTAAATTCTGGTTCTGCCACTTAATCACACAATTTAAAATGATAAGCTTATCAGCTTCCTTAGACAACTGGCGTTAGCCAAGGAACTTTCATAATGACAAGACTAAGGCATTGAAATACTCACAAGGCCATGGTCCACACGAAAAAATGCCATTTGACATGGTTTGTTCAATAAGTTAGCAAAGGCAATGAAGGCATCTGCAGTATCCAGGTTTAGAATTAACACAGCAGCAATGAATGACATTCCCTGTACCTTTTGAGAGATAAAATTCAGAGTTAACATATAGTGGCTGTAATTTAGTCACGTGAATAACTTTTATACAGAAACAAATTACAAGACTAACTAAATCAGAAAGTTGATCACAGAACAAGAGAGAACAGTTCAAATATTAACTTCAAAATCTTAAGATTGAATTATTGCTTTTAATTTACCCAAGTAACGTTATAAATGCTGCACGTATAATTTAATGATTGAAGAAAACACAATACTATCTATGTCAATGTCACACACATTGTATATTGCTACTTAAACATTAGCACTAAACAAATTATAGTTTTACACTAAATCAAAATATTGTAAAGTATATCTTTCACACATAACTGATATTAATAAATTAAAGCATTTACAACACACTCAAGTGATACCCAAATATTTCATTTTCTCCTCCCAAAAAATGCATACTTTTTTCAATAGACACTGAGTTACTAATTGCATCCTAACGCAACAGATACAACTAACTTCGGCTAAATACCTTAATGCCTCCTATACAGAATAATTTCTGATGTCACTATCTAGGTGGTATCTTGCTCTTCAGTGGCACCTTGCTCTTCAGTGGCACCTTGCTCTTCAGTGGCACCTTGCTCTTCAGTGCTAACATAGTCCACAGGCAATCGTACAGTACAGTACTGCGGCAGCTTTTGTTCCATCCATTGCCATGCAACAAAATTAGACCTAAAGCCCTCGTCACACTCTGATTTTTACGTTGAAACTTACAGAAGCAACATGAAGATCCTATTATAGAGCAGCTAAATTACACTTTTGAACCATCTAGTCAATCTTTGGTGAAACCACCTAAGCAGCTAATACTGGAGTACAACAGACCAACTCCAATATAACATGCTGGAGCTAACATTATGGTACAGAAACAGGTGCATGCAATAATGCGCAGCAATGAAATTACCACTAAGTTTGACTTTCAGACGAGTTAACTCAAAAATCACACAGCAAAGTGTTAGCTAGTGAGGTGAAGAGGATACAGGCAACGGATATTCCAATTCCCTCTACGCAAAGTGTGAATGCCAACAAAGCAGAAGCAAGTTGGGAAGCACGTGTCACTTTTCTAAACCTATATATGGAAAGGTCCAAGATTTGGAGTATATCAGCATATTGACCCATTGGTCTGGATAAGCGAAATTACATGATTTAATCCTTCACACTCACATTAATGTTTTCAAAGTAACAAGGACATCAAAATTATAGTCAGCACAAATAATAACACCACCAATTTTGGACAGAAGAAAAAGATGCATTACAGTAGCATTTGTAAACAGAAAGGATAAGATTTCTCATGTGGGCCTTTTGTCAGTACTGAAAAGATCTACACCTAAAATAGTAATTTGTCCTTTGTCTTGTCAACAAGCCTTCTGTGAATTTTCAGCATTTTAGTTTTATTTCAGATTTTCAGCATTTGCAGCTTTTAAAAATTAGCAATATTATGTCTCTCTCTTCTCATTGCATTTTCCCAAATGCTTACTTCTTCACCACGATCCTTCCCAAACAGACAACCTGCGCTCAGAGCTCTGCCAACATCACAAGGATGTATAAAGGAATTATAGTGATTGACTTGCTGGTTGCTCAATTTGCTTCGTCTTAGTTTGCCTTGGATTAAACTAAAATTTGACTATTATTACAGGGAAGCACTCTCAACCTTTCTCTAGAGGTAGTGTGGATACTTCTAAGCTCATTATAGATTTGAAATCAAACAAAGAACTCTGTTAACCATTGTAGTTCATTTAATTTTTAAACAACCTTCATTTATACAGTGTTGTTAGTGTAAATATCCTAAAGTGCTTTACAGGAGTGATATCAAACAAATTTTGACACTGAGTCACAGAAGGAAATGTTCAAAGCAAGTGACCAAAAAAAATTGGTCAAAAGGTAGTTTTTAAGGAAAATCTTAAAGGAGAGAGCAGTAGAGAGCTGAAAGCATGGCAAATATGTAAGAGACTTACATATCCTACATCAGGTCTGTAACAGGTGTATGCACCTAGAATGCTGTGTAGTACATCATAATATGGACCTCCCTGTGAAAATAATTAGATGTTTGTTTTATTCCAAAGTAATGAAGAGATATTTCAAGACACAATACCTGTAGAAAAGATGGCAATACAAATATAATTTTAGTTAAAGGCTGCTGTAACAGGACTAACTTGAAATGGAATGCAGTATGTGAAGTTTCTTAAGTATATCATTTTAGAAATGGATAAAAACAAAAAAAAAAATAAAAACAAAAAAACTGCGGATGCTGGAAATCCAAAACAAAAACAGAATTACCTGGAAAAACTCAGCAGGTCTGGCAGCATCGGCGGAAAAGAAAAGAGTTGACGTTTCGAGTCCTCATCTATCACTGCTTGTTTGTCCCTACAACCACACCAAACCCCTCCACTTCTCTGTGTCTCTCTCTCTCCACCCTCCCCCCACACACCTTAAACCAGCTTATAGTTCAACTCTTTCTTGGACTCGAACTCAAGTTCTGTCGAAGGGTCATGAGGACTCGAAACGTCAACTCTTTTCTTCTCCGCCGATGTTGCCAGACCTGCTGAGTTTTTCCAGGTAATTCTGTTTTTATTTTAGAAATGGAGCCCGCTTAAAAACAGCACAATACTACACAATATATAGATTTAAAAACTACATAGAACATTGCAGTACAAAAGGAAGTAATTTGGCCCATTAGAAAGCCGTTCTTATATCAATGATGTATGATGGCCTTTGAGCTTAAGTACAGCAAGGAAAATTTGTAATTTCGTTAAAATGTCTTTGGAATCTGCAATTGTTTGTAAGATGTTCTGAAACGACTTTTATGAGTTTGCATCAATTACAAAGGGAACAATTGTAATGTTCTTGGATAAAAAATATTCTCCATGTAGCCTGGCGACCTTTGACCTGGAACCAGTACCAACAGCAAGTGAAGATACAGACGACATGTTGCCAGACACAAAGGAGAGCTTCAAGCAGAAAAGCTGGAGGTTGAAGGCCCAAATGCAAACATAAAGAGAAAGCACATAAGATACAGAAACAGGAATACACCAAACTCTTCTGAGGAGAAGCTACAAATCCATCTCAGGAAGTCATTTTTTCTGTTCGGTGAATGGGAGGCAGAAGCTTCTGGAGTTACTGTAAAAGATGGCTAAAAAGGTCTGAAAACTGGAAAGCTGTGCGGATTCCTGAGACACGCTAAAGAGCTGAGTGTTTTCCCAGAAGTGGCCAAACCATGAAAAGGGTGTTATTGGTTTGTTGGTTGAAAAGAAATTCTGGACAGCTACACCATCAGGACTGTTGTGAGCCAAGGCAGAGAGGGTTCTAGAAGTATGCCTTGCTGATGATAATCTTGGTCGTGAAACTCACATGTGAAAGCTGTTATTGGATAGACCATCCAACCTGCCCTGCAAGAATTAAAGAACTGTATGCTGTGGAACTGTGTAGCTAGGTAATGCTTGTGGTTGCATGAGATGTATTTTGTTGTATCAACTGTTTAAAGTGAAATTTACCTTTTAATTTGAGGTATCATATGCCTGTTAATTTATGTATAATTTAAGTTAATTCGGATTTGAGTTACAGTAAAAGTTGCAAAAAGTGAAATCTTGTTCGTAATTTCTTCTTTGGAGGTCATTTGGTAAATTTTGTTATTTTGGTTTACAGTTCCCCCATGGGGATCCAATAAATGACAATCATTAGAGATAAAAACAAAATAACTGCGGATGCTGGAAATCCAAAACAAAAACAGAATTACCTGGAAAAACTCAGCAGGTCTGGCAGCATCAGCGGAGAAGAAAAGAGTTGACGTTTCGAATCCTCATGACCCTTCAACAGAACTAGGTAAATCCAAGGAAGGGGTGAAATATAAGCTGGTTTAAGGTGTGTGGTGGTGGGGGCCGGGGGGGGGGGGGGGGGGGGGGGCGGGTGGAGAAGTGAAGGGGGTGATGTGGTTGTAGGGACAAACAAGCACTGATAGAAGCAGTTCATCAAAAGATATCACAGACAACAGAACAAAAGAACACATAGGTGTTAAAGTTGGTGATATTATCTAAATGAATGTGCTAATTAAGAATGGACGGCAGGGCACTAAAGTGAAGCAGCATTTCACTTGCATTTCCCCCAACTTAGTCTACTGCATTCGTTGCTCCCAATGTGGTCTCCTCTACATTGCAGAGACCAAACGTAAACTGGGCGACCGCTTTGCAGAACACCTGCGGTCTGTCCGCAAGAATGATCCAAACCTCCCTGTCGCTTGCCATTTTAACACTCCACCCTGCTCTCTTGCCCACGTCTGTCCTTGGCTTGCTGCATTGTTCCAGTGAAGCCCAACGCAAACTGGAGGAACAACACCTCATCTTCCGACTAGGCACTTTATAGCCTTCCGGACTGAATTTTGAATTCAACAACTTTAGGTCTTGAGCTCCCTCCTCCATCCCCACCCCCTTTCTGTTTCTTCCCCCTTTCTTTTGTTTTTTCCAATAAATTATATAGATTTTTCTTTTCCCACCTATTTCCATTATTTTAAAATATTTTTAAATCTTTTATGCTCCCCCCACCCCCACTAGAGCTATACCTTAAGTGCCCTACCATCCATTCTTAATTAGCACATTCTTTTAGATAATATCACCAACTTTAACACCTATGTGTTCTTTTGTTCTGTTGTCTGTGACATCTTTTGATGATCTGCTTCTATCACTGCTTGTTTGTCCCTACAACCACACCACCCCCCTCCACTTTTCTCCTCCCCCCCCGCACCCCCCCACCCCCGCCCCCCCCCCCCCCCCACACACACACACACACACACACACACAGACACACACACACACACACACACACCCCTTAAACCAGCTTATATTTCACCCCTTCCTTGGATTCACCTAGTTCTGTTGAAGGGTCATGAGGACTCGAAACGTCAACTCTTTTCTTCTCCGCCGATGCTGCCAGACCTGCTGAGTTTTTCCAGGTAATTCTGTTTTTGTTTTAAATGACAATCATTGTTCAATGATCTAGCAAAGAACTGGACAATGGTGTTGCAGTTGTTAAAACTTTGCAGTTTATTACAGTAGAATTGGAAAGCCTATCTGGAAGATCAAATATATTTCTATAGAAGCTGAATAACAATAATTGCCTACATTTTAAGTTTCTACATTTTATACAATTCTGTGATGATATAAAACTGGCTTTCATTATATAAAAAGATCTACGTGGAGAATTATGTCGATAGAATATTGGGGATATTTTTGTACAAGCTCTGCAGTCCATCTTTGGAAATCACCAGGTAGAAGAGGGCTAAGAGACTGAGATATGTCCTAATCATTAAATGTTCAACAAGTTAAAAGTCAAGTTAACAAGCTCAGTTTCCAGTATATTTTGTATCTGGACAATTGTTTGGACCTGTAATGATTCAGTACAGATATTTCCAAGACCAATCTACTGGGTGGACACCCACCATTTTAGTATCCACACATAGGTATGTGTGTACACATACCTCAGTTCCACAAATCAAAAGGTTGAAAACATTTACCTGCTGAAATATACAAAGGTTCGGAAAGGTGCGAGAAATGTCCAACTTTATGAGCTCCAGACTGGCTTCCCTGTCTGCTACAGATAATCCTAGATCAGGAAAGTAGCAACATATACAATTATTCTATACCACATAACACATTGCTCAGTAGCTTAGTTTGTGATGCTGCAAAAATGAGACTCTTCAATGAACAACCAAATATTTAAGTATTGAGATACCAGAAAGGACTTTTTTTTTTAAACAATTCATTCACTGCTAACATGGTAGCTGATACATTTTTTTTAAAGAATATCAAGTATAATTTCCTATGTTTCCCAGTTAGGAAAAAAAAGTATTTCAATTTTATAAAAACTAATTTGATTTTTTTGTCGTTGACCACTAAGGAATTGAACAGGTTCGTTTCCAGTAGAGATTGAAGGTAGGGTTAGGTTTAAAATCCGTCCAGCAATCAAAGTGACTGGGCATCAAACCAGCAGACCATAAATTCAGTGTCTTCGGTCACCCTACCACTAGAGCTATAGTACTTGTTACATAGGCTGCTAGATGAAATCACACAAAGAAGTTGGGCATGAGATCAGTTACCAGCTCTGACTATCCCGTCCTCATACCAAGATGCATGGTGAGAAACTGTATAAAAAGAGCCTCAATATAAGATACTAAACTGATAGTAAGGAAGGATTGAGCTTCCGACGCATTATCAAGCGCTTGCTGAATGTTGCAGTCTGCTGTTGATGGCCTAACTAATCATTTAAAACTATTCAGTTCTCTTTTTCATCCCTTGCTCTTCCCCCACCCCCTCATCCATTATGAAGACCTCCAAACAAGCCTAAGGGTCGACCCTTCCTTATTAATATCGACACTGAATGGTATATGTTTAATTGATGTTAATATTGACTGCTTGCAGAAATGCAATATTTGTAACAGTAACAAATACGAAATGAACATACTACTTCAATTCAAGCCCCTCCAGGAGCATCATTAAGCATTCAAAACAAATACCTTCACTGTCAACATCAGAGTGTGCTGTACTGAGAGATCTACATTTATCTTTAGCCCGACTTAAGCAAATATCATACAGTTCTGAAAGACAAAATTATTTGAAAAGTGAATTTGTAATTTCTGAAGAAATTCAAACATGAAAAAGAATTCAATTTAAATTAAAAAGATTTAATTGAAGTGAAACAATTTTATAACACATTAGATGAAAATAGCATGCCAATTTCAGGAACAGGGCAAAGAAAGAAATACATATCACAATGTGCTTTAGAATCAAGCTGATCTCATTTTAGTTGTTGCATAACTAGGTGCCTCAGAGAAGCTTGCTACCACAAAGTGTGGCTCTCAACAGAATACAAGAATCATAAATTACTTGTGTTACAAATACTCAAAAGCTTTGAAAGATGAGAAACCAGTCTTGCCTGTGTAGGGATGTACATATCACCCCAAAAAATGTCACATCCATGTCAGTCAGGCAGCATCTGTGACAAACCTAAAAAATTAAATGTTTTTCTCTCCACAGATGCTGCCTGGCCTGCAGAGTATTTCCAACCTTTTCTGTTTTTATTTCATATTTCCAACATCCTCCAGTATTTCGCTTTTGTTTTGTGTCAAATTCATGTCAATGCTTTTCACTATCACAAAGATATTACATAATTGCAATCTAAGCAGCATAAATCTAGACTTCTGTTTGCAAACTAGTTTGATACTGCGGCTTGAATAACGACATTTCACAGTGTTAAAGCAGAATTTGTTTGCAGGCAGCAGGTACAAGCTCAACAAGTGAAGGAGCAGTTCTGGATTTAGTTTTAGGGAATGAAGCTGGGCAGATGGAAGGGATATCAGTGGGACAACACTTTGGTGGTAGTGATCAGAATTCAGTTAGATTTATGGTAGTTATGGAGAAGCACAAAACTAGAAGCTTTGAATTGAGGAAGGTCCCATTTTATTAAGCGGAGATGGAATTTGGCAAAAGTGGACTGGAAATGGCTATGTGAAGGCTATGTTTCAGCAGTGGTAGGCATTCAAGGAGGAGATAGAGGGTTCAGAACAAAGAAAAAGAATGGCACTCTCAAATCTTGAGCCCTGTAGATGTCAAAGAGCACATCGGGCAGGATAATGCAGAAAGAGAAGCTTGCCAAGTACCTAGCAATTAATACTGTGGAAAACCGAGAGGAGTATAGAAAGTGCAGGGGTAAAATTAAAAGGGTAATTGGGAAAGCAAAAAAAGGTCATGAACAAATATTGACAAGTAAAATCAAGGAAAACCCAATGATATTTTACAACTGAAAAAAAAGGGGGTGGTTAAGGAAAGAGTTGGGCCTACTGGAGATCAAAAAGGAGCCTGCTGACGACATGGGCATGGTTCTTAAAGAATACTTTGCATTTGTATTCTCAAAAGTTGGGCTTGATGCAGGCATTGTAGTTAAGGAGGGGTGTGAAATATTGGATGGAATAAACATAGCAAAAGGGAAAATATTAAGGGGTTTAATCTCTGAGAGTAGGTATATTGCCTGGCCTGAATGAAACGTATCCCAGGCTGCTACGAGAAGCAAAGGAGAAAATAGCAGAAGCTGAGACCATCATTTCCCAACTCACTCGAGTTACAGTTATGGTGCTGGAGAACTGCTAACATTGTGTCGTCGTTCAAAAAGGAAGAAGGGGATAGCCCAAGTAATTGCAAGCCAGTCAGTCTAATCTTGGAGGTGGGCAAATTATCAGGAAAAACTCTGAGGGACAGTATAAATTGTCCTTTATAAAGGAATGCATTAATCAAGGGCAGTTGGCATGTTCAGGGAAGAGCACATCTGACTAACTTGACTGAATTCTTTGAGAAAGTAACCAGGAGGGTAGTTGATGCTAACACATTTGAGGCAGTGCACATATAAATTTTAGCAAGGTTTTGACAAGGTCCCACATGGCAGACTGGTCAGCAAAGTAAAAGTGACATGTTAGATCCAAAATTGGCTCAGTGGCAGGAAGCAAAGGGTAGTGGTCAATGGATGTTTTTGAGACTGGTAGACAGCTTCCAGTGGTGCTCCGCAGGGCTCAGTAATACTTCCCTTGCTTTTTAAGGTGTATATCACTAAGTTGGACTTAAGCATAGGGGGCATTAAGAAGTTCGCAAATTACACAAAAATTGGCCGCGCAGCTGCTAGTGATGAAGAAAGTATAGTCTGCGGAAGATATCAACAGACTGGTCAGATGCACAGTAAAGTAGCAAATAGAATTGAAGTCAAAGATGTATAAGGTGGTGGGGTGGGGAAAACAAACAAGGCAATGGAATACACAATAAATGGTAGGATACTGAAGTGCAGAGGAAGAGAGGGGCCTTGAAGTGAATCTCCACAGATCCCTGAAGGTGAAAGACAGGTAGAAAAGGCGATTATAAGGTGGCAAATGGGACAGTTTCCTTTGTTAGCTAAGGCACAGAATTTAAGAGCAGGGAAGTTATACTAGAACAGCATAAACCACTACTTAAGCCACAGCTAAATTATTGCATACAGTCCTGGTCACCGCAGTGCAGAAAGGGAGGCAATCACGCTAGAGAGGGTACAGAGAAGATTTATGAGAATGTTGCCAGGAATGGAGAATTTTAGCTATGAGAAAAGATTGTACAGACTGAGGCTGTTTCCGTTGGAACAGAACAGACTGAAGTGAGATTTAATTGAGCTGTATAGAATTGAGGGCCAAGATAAGAATGGATCGGAAGGATCCATTTCCATTAGCAGAGGGATCAATAACCAGAGGGCATCGATTTAAATAATTGGCAAAAGGATTACTGGGGAGCTGAGGAGAAATCTTTTCACCCAGTGAACAGCCAGGGTGTTGAATTCACAGCCTGAAAGAGTGAAGGCAGAAATCCTCATCACATTTAAAAAATACATGAGCATGTACTTCAAGTTCCGTAACCTACATGGCTACAAGACCAAGAGCTGGAAAGTGGGATTAGGAGGGATAGAGCCTTTTCAGACGGCACAGGCCTCCTCCTGCACTGTGAATTTTCTATGTTTCCATATTCTGTGAAACCAGTGCATTCGCCTGAAAACAGAAATTTTGAAACAGGGTAGGGAAGAAGAGTGAGAAACATATCACAGTTAATAGGATGAAAATAGAATAAACATTATATCACTATCACAAAGCAACTAGAACTAACTCATAACTGGTAAATTGTACTGTATATGCCTTCTATGGTTTTAATCTGGTCCACAGTTACATTTCTCAACAGCAGATCTTAACTTATAACCCAAGCCAGGAGACAGAAATATAATTCAGTGATTGAGACAGATAAGCTAGAAATGTAAACAGCAGGAAAATGGAAGGCATACCGCAAACAGGCAGGAAAAAGGATTGTAAGAGAATCTGTGTGTACAGGAAAAGTATGAAGATACAAAAAAAAAAGGGATTAGAAATTCTCTTGGATTCAAGTATAATTTGCCTAACAGATCAGATACATCACCTCCCTCCTCATCCCATCCAGCATTCTAGTACTTCTCTCTAAACTTGCCCTCTCATCAGCTATATAAAACCATAGCAAAACATAATTTCTGATTTCTTTGAAATCAAAGCAGAGAGACTCACTAACGTCCTTATCTAGAAAACAGTGCAGATATGTTTTAAATTTATCTATACAATTACAGGTAGGTAGCTGTGCAACACTCACCATGAGTAATGTTTAAGTCATTGCCTATTGCCAAGCTCCACACTTTTCCTCTTACGCTTGGAGGAATACCTTGCCACCAGAGATCACGAACTTTACGAGAATGACACCTTCAGGGTTTTTTAAATTAAAAAAACTATTTCAACTATAGATAATAAATCTAAATAACTATAAACATACATACAAGAAACAAAGTCACTGTTGTTTTTCAAATGTTGTCCAGGATAAAGTTAAATTTTTAATAAATCCAAATCATGTCACTTAGCCAAAATAAATGCCAGTGTTACCCATGTTCAGATTACCTATGACAAACATTCTCTGAAAGAATTCCAACCTCATTCCTATCCCATTAGGAGAAATTTCCTGCGAGACTGTTCTTTTATTGAAATTTGCACCTTGCAAGAATGTTTCCTTTTGGACTGCATTCTCAGCTCCTTTACCAGATGAGGCAGCATTAAGACCAAATGATCGCATAAGTAGAGAGACATCTGAACTAAAAGATAAAATAGCTCCAGACCAAATTAGGGGTACAAAATAAAGGGTTGGGTGAGAGGAAGCTTTACATCCACAGGTTGAAACTTAAAGGACAGTCTCTTATAGTTACAAGTCTTCCACCATTTCTCCTTTTCTTCCAAATGGCAGAACTGAGAAAAGTCATTAGAATGCAGAGCTTCTTAAAGGGGTCCTTTGTGGAAAATGCATTCCGTGTCCATTTGGCTCTGGTAAAATGCGGCTCACTTTGATGCCCTCCCTCTTGCCCAAAAAGCCAAACGCCACTTGTTTTGAAGGCTTGCACTTGCGGAATGGCCAAGCATGGCACTGAAACTCTACCTCGGCAGCAGGCAGAGCCGTAACTTTCTTGGAGTGGCAATCAGGGTCGGATTATCACTCCGTGCCCACTTATCTATGCCAAATTTCTTCCTTGCCTGTCTCACCTGATCTTCCAACTCAAGCCAAGTAAGATCCAGGCAGCACAGCTGTCTCCGAAGTCCAGCACTGTCAAATTGAAGGAGGACACGCCCCCTTTTTACAGTACTAGCTGCTGTAAAGCAGGTAAGTTTAAAGATCCCATTGAAATTGACAGGCCAGGGAGAAGGTAAGTGCCTAAGGTAAGTGAAAAGGATTTTGGGGGATGGAGGTTTTCGGAGGTCAGGTGGGGAAGGGGGGATGACACTGCGGGGGGGTGGTCAGACATTGGAAGGATGTGAATCATACATTCACGGGGCTGGAATTTCTGGGGGGGGGGGGGGCGTTGTGAGATTTGGTCCGGTTGGGGAGGGGGGTGGTAAGAGTCGAGCCCATGGGTAGGGGGTGTTGGGTGAGGAGTCCTGTGTGGATGGGGGAATGGTCAGCGGGTGGGGAATACCGTGGGGGGAGGGGGGCTTGGTTAGTCAGAGATGAGGGAGTCCCCTGTTTGCAGGGGGGGGGGGGGCACGGAGAGTTAGGGCTGTGGGGATTGGTCTGGTCTTCACAGTATTTACCCAGAAGTTAGAAGGGGTAACTATTGGTGTAACCCTGGTGGAACTATCTGAAGTTTGCAATTTAAACTGCATTTCTGCAACTGCCATGCAAACCCTTACCTGGGAACTTCCCAGAGGGATTCCCCACCGCATCTCTGGGGTGCGCCCCCCACAAACCCGATGCTGGGGAGCTCGGAGGTTACGGCCCATTAGCTCTTTTAACAAAAGAGTGGGAAAATTCAGGAAAAAATGAAAACAATTCATGTCTTACTGAAATGACAATTAAGTTAGTAGGGAAAGTAACCGATAAATTTAAGTGTGTTATATGATTGGGAGAAATTTCGGAGTTTTAATCTCCTCTTGTCATAAAAATTGCAAGCTAACAAATACTTTAAAGAAAATTCTACATCCAGTATGTAGTCCACACAACAGTGCCAAAAATCTAATGAACATTCACACAAGCCATCTTAATGTTAAAGCAATGTTAAAGAATTTTCCTTTGTTCCTCACTCACATAGCCTCCCAGTTCGGTAGGATTTCATTGTTCCAGGTAACCACAGCATTACCAATAGTTTCTTCCAGCTTACACCTGTCTTCCAGCAGCTTCCTTCGCTTCTGAGCATCCTTTTGTTCTATGCGGAACAACAAAAGCTTAATATAATATTCAGCAATTTGAAGGCATTTTTCTATCCAAACACCTTAAGAACAGTGACATTCTATAAAAAGGGCTCAAATTCAAGTCTTTGGCACAAAACAATTCAACAGAAAAAGTTATCATCCAAGCACTTTAATAGATGATCTGCACAAACTTCTGATCAACAAGATGCCCAAAACCTCCGTCTATTTTTCATTCACAAACATTACCAACTATGAATACATCTTTAATTGCAGCAAATGAGCATACAGTATAAAATCTTAGGAGTGACATTGACCTAATCTGCCTGGCTGAAAACTGACAGGATCAAACACTGGATGCCTATTTTGTACCCACTGGTCAATGGAAAGTAAAATGGATTTAATCCCAGCATTTCCCACCAGGAAGTTCAGGTTAAGTTTATTATTGAAATGCAGGGGCAGGAGAGGTTTTAAAAAAAGAGACCCCAATTTTGAAAAGAAACCTGGAATAACAAAATACTGCTTCACATCACCTAGGCATAAAACTTAGCATAAAGACAGCTCCCTGAAAACTACCACAAAAATACAGCTATACAATAATGGAGAAAACTAGCATTTAACCTCGTTTTTTCGCTTGAGCCACCATTTCCTCGTACTGTTGTCTGTGTTTCTGAGCTTCTTCTGCAGGTTTTGCAGGGAGATTCCTGAGGACAAATAAAATTAGTTACTCAGTGCTTGTTAATTTACTAACAATTGTAACAGTTCAAAATAGAAAACAGGCGCAATGAACATTTGGGTCCAAAATATATAATCAGTCTCCAGCAAAGGTACAACTAATTCAGCAACTGACATGCATTTGAATATGATGTAGAATACAAAATTGCTTTTTAACTGTCATTCTTATATTAACTTTGAGCTTGAGCGTACAGAATATGCAACAGTGCATCAAATGCAACTATATAGTTATAAAATTATAAAACAGCTTAGACTGAATTTTGTATTTTTAGCTTAAGAAATTCAGTAACTTGATGCAAATGCACGAGTGCGCTATAATAAACCAATGAAACATAGCAAGCAAGAGATGTCTCCATAGCACAGGAGAAGAGGGAACCAAGGAAGAAAAAAAACAAAACGCTCACTACCTCCTTATTATTCTCACTCAACTACTCAAAACCCCTTCTTTCACTACTCTACTCAAAGAAAGCAACACAGATAGATTTGAACAGCACATTACATCTCCCTGGACATTCCAAGGTACTTTACAACCAGTGAAATACTTTTGAAGTGCAATACCTAAGCAGAAGGTTGTTCACAAGGCCCATGAAGGACCATGAGAAAATGACCAATTTGGTGGTTATTGTTGGTCGAGCAGGATAGCATATCAAGTCCACTATCCTTCCAGTAGTCATGGGAGCTTTTAAATGTACCCAAGATAGTGACTGGGCCTTCATTTTAACACCTCATTCAAAAATCAACCCAACAATGCACCCACTCCCTTAGTAATAGGCTGAATTATCAATCTAGATTATCTGCTCAACTTTTGTAAAGGGAATTCAACCCACCTATTCCACATGCCCCAACAGATCCCCAATATGCTTCTCCCTAATTGTCACCCTGCAACTCATTTGCCCATCCACCAAACTATTACATCCTATCCAAATTGAAACTGAAGCCATCGGAGAATTAGGCTGAAGCCCTTCCAACTACAGCACTGCAGTAGAGTCTGCAAGCCATCATTCAAGTGTCTTGTCAATTATTTTCAACTCATCCCCTCAAGATTTGATTCTGCACAAGTAATTTAACAAACACTTTGGCTTATTATCCCATAGTTCTGCATAGATTTATTTTTTAAATTGTTAAATAAACTAAGAACCTTGAGCCTTAATTTGAGCTTATTATTTCTTTTGGTGAGGGAATTGAAAGAGAGAATCAGGGAGTACTTGTTTCTCAGTTCTACTAAACATCTGTGCTATAAATACTTGCTACAGCATCTCTTGAGAGCATTCAATAACTTGCTATTCAAATGATTCAAAACAATTTTGACTCAACATAAGTGTTCAACAAGTGTTAACTTTGTCCTAATAAAGCTGGATGCAAGAAACTAATGGTTTAAAAGTTATATTATCACATAGTTTACCTTCAGCTTCCTACCTGCTATCTCCCCAAAGGCATCACTCACTGGAGCATGTTGCCATAGAGAGAAGCACCACTGGTACCGCAACATGGCATCCTTCACATGCAAGCATAAGCAGAGTGTCAGCAGGCTATTTGTCCATTGGAGCATCATAGCCAAGCTCAATCTCAACTTCAACCATTGTCTACACAAAAAACGTGAGGGAACTCTAGATGAATAGTAGCAACCCTGGTTGATGGTTATTGCCTCTCACCTAAATCAAGTATGTTGAAGTTAAACAGTGTCCCAACAATGAGCACAAAAGTTTGGCAGGCCAGGCAGTGAAATTCCACTGTGCTATGGTCTGAATGGCTCTGTACCACACTGAGTAATGATTTACTCATTAAGCTGTGTAGAATAACATGATATAGCATTGGTTTGCCACAGTTTTTAAATACATTTCTTGTCACCACTGTGACAGATGGCACCTCCTGGGGTGCAGTTTCTTAGGAAGCTGGTCAGTCTCAAACAGATTGCTTATCTTATCACCTCTTAGGTTAGATGATGAATGCATTCAGACAATTTAATCACAAGAGCATCGCAGCCTATTTTTGTGCACCTCTCTATCCACACACTCGGTAATTAAAATCTGAAAGCGTTGAGTTATTATAATTATTTGGTCCATGCAAAGTGGATCTATTAACTCATTTTCAATAATAAATATGTAGAATATAGTAAATTAGCATTAGAGCTTTGGCACCAATTTTGTATTTACCAGTCTTCAATATTCTCCTTAAGTATAATGGATAAATAACAACTTCAAACTTTGGAACTTACCATCCCTCCCCCTTCAAAAAAAGGGCTAGAAAAACTTGGTGTCAATCCAACAATTCACTTTTTAGGTCTTCACACAATAAAAAGATAGCTTGGTATTTTACAAATAGGAACATACAACAAGCCAATTTAGCAATGTAGTCAAAAAAATAAACTCAATCTGATCTTCACACTATATAGTTTCATCTCATACATCACAGGAGAACAGGAAGTACTTTAGGGTATACAATCTTCTTGCAGTTGAATGTTAAAAATGAGAGAAAAGGTTAGGTACTTACGCTGGCCTATCCTCAAGGATAAGTGCTGTTGTGGAGAGAGGCTCGAAGTCAAGGTTTTTCCTCACACTCTGATTCGGAGAGGGGGACTTCTGGGCTCTCCTAGATCTTTCTTCATATTCCTGTATAAAGTAAATAATTTACTTTTATCTCCAAGACTACTAACTAATGTTAAAGTTTATAAGCCATAAACCAAATATTATCTTCAAGTAAATGCTAGCAATTACTATCAATTAGTCTACAATAGACCCAAACATGTCTAGGAAAAAATATGACACTCTTCTGGATGCAATTTGTGCCAGAATCACGGGGCTGAATTCTCCCCCGTCAGGGGGGTTGTGCGAGGGCGGGCGGGAGCGAGCGCGATCCCGATCGGCACCCCTGATCGAGTGTGCGTCGCCATTTTACGTAGATGGGCCAATTAAGGCCCACCCAGTGTGACACACACCCAGAAGCGCTGTGCGCTCCCAGTACGGGTGGGGGGGATTCCAAGTCGGGGCCTTGCGCTCTTTCGTGCACACGAGGGTGCCTCAGGGATATTAGTTTAAGTTGTGAAAAATGTAATAAAGGTAAAAATATCATGTGAGCTGGGATGTGTCCATTAATTTTTTCAAAAAATTATTTAATTAATGAACCCTTCATGAAACCTCATCCAGGCCATGGATGATGTTTCATGAAAAATGCAAAGGTCGCCTGGGCCCTTCTGCCCACCAACCTTAAGGTGGGACGGGCAGCATTCTTAACAGCTTTAATTACTTTGTTAATGGCTTTAATAGGCCTTTGACAGTTCGGTGGGTGCGCAGCTGACGTAGCTAGCCAGATTTTTTTAAAAAAGCATCATCTGGGATACCCATCTTAAAAGATCTGGCAAGTTTATCTTGACATTCCATCGAGATTTACTACAGAAAGTGTTTGGGAATGCCAAGGTTCCTGGCTTTTTTGGTTCTCTACTGCAAAATAGTGAAGCCTATTCCTCACTGTGGACAGCAATGGAGAAGTATAAATATTGCATGATCAGTTTGGTTACTGCAAATTATCACACGTAGTAGGAAGTGGAATGCAGAAGTAGCTAAAGACAATGCCTGCCCAAGGGTCTGGGTAGTGACTGAAGCTATGTAACTTGAGAAGCAAAATTTAGGATCGAGACATATGAAGGGGTACACGAGATACAATGAAGTTAGATTTAGTCATTAAAAAGGCAAGGGCATCAGAGTTAGCAGCCCAGATTACAACAGTGATCGGTCTTAATACAGTGCTTAGATTAAATAACTATAAAATTCAATTTCATAGTCACAGTTGCGGATCACAAGTGCAGATAGATTATGCTTCATAATCAAGTCAACCTCTGATATTTGTCAGCACTAGCTAAAATGAAGAAATAGCTCTCCTTGAGCGAGGTGTGCAGTATGTACAGTCAAACAGGCATGGTATCCTTTAGCTAGAGTGGGAGACATGGTAGAGAATATTCTGGTGAACTATTCACATCAGCTCTGAAGCTAGTAATTTGGGTTTCAGCTGGCAGCACTTCTACTATTTTCTTCCTTCAAACTGATTTTTGATCCAGTTTGCTATTTTACCCTTACTTCCATGCACTTTAATCTTCTCTAGTAATCCCATGTGATACCATACCACAGCCTTTCCTCAGGTTCATATCCACCACATCCAGTGCAATTATCCCATCTACAATGCCTGTAATTGTCCCCAAGAAATTCTATTAGGTACATCAAGCAGGATCACCCATTTTGAAGCATGTGATGGCTACTTCTAACTATTTCTCTTTATCTAGATACGTGAGGTAATTTCATTGCTAAAGTCTCAAAAAACTTTCTCAATCGCTGATATTAAGCTAACTGGCCCGTAATTTCCCAGAATAGTTCTATCTCCCCTTTTTAAAAATAGGTACTACATTGGCTATTCCCCCAGTCATTTGGAACACATCTACACTCAATAATGTCTTTAAACATAATTTGTAAGGCCTCTGCAATTTTCTTATCAGCTTCTGCAGGATCCAATACTATCAGGTCCTGGCGTCTTGCAATCTCTTAGATAAACTAATATATCTAAATTTTTTCCTTTACCTATCACAATATCATTCATCTCATCAAAGACTACTTGATTCTTCTCTGATATCCTTTCTTTCAGTAAAAACCAGTCCAAAGTATTAAATATCTTTACAATTTTTTGGTCATTCCATCCATGTCTTCCTGCAGCTCTACCATCACTATTAAATCCATTCCTTAATTTCAGAGATTAATTAATTGAGAAAGGAAATAATTCATTGTAACCCCCTCACACTGAAACAGAATATTGATTGAGATGGGCACACAAACATGTTTGCAGTCATGTCTGGAAGCAGAACTAGCAAAGAAGTATGATGTTCATAGGAACCAAGCAAAAGATGCCGATCTCTAATGAAATAAATGATAAGCTGCAATCAGAAGATGGAAACAATTATTTTAGTTGGGAATATTTAATTACAATTCAAGTTGCTGGGAAACTGACTACATGGACAACAATGGCACATTTAAACAGATTGGAATACATATCTTTTTTTTCAAATAATCAATCACAAATTACATCTAAATGTTTAATTTGAAATGTTCATTTATTCATTTTAGCTAAAACAGCAACAGGATACTTGAGCAAGGAATGGCAGTTCAGGCTATGCATAAGGATTCCATCTGGTCATGCTCAATGGTTAATTATGACAGAAAAAAGAATGTAACAAGGTGAATTCCTGTACCAAAGCCGTTTACAGTCTTACAAATTAGACACAAACGCTGAGAACCGGACTATCTGGCCTGAATACTAATCAGTCACTTACAAATATTTATTGAGAGAGTAATGCTAAAACCCAAAAGATCATGCAAGCAAAGTATTTTGTTTGGGAATACAGCTTCTGACTTCCCAAAAAGACTCAAAGGCAAAATTGAGTGAAATCTTTTTTTCTTCAACCACCCACAAACATACTCCCCAGCACAGATCATATAGCATCAATCAGGAGAAGAAATCTAAAGTGAATTGTTATTTTCTTTAACTCAGTAGGTACTGAAGGCAACTGTGCTGCCGTTATTGCCGGGTCAAGCACAGTTATGTGAACACAGGAACCTTCTGCACCTTATGTCTCATCACATAGTGGAACTTATAAACTGAACCAAATAGGAAGCTAGACTATGTAACTTTAATGGCTGAACTAGTTGCGTCTCTATCACTTCAGCCACCCAGCAAGCAGAAACCTACATAATTCATCCTAATGGAGCACAGAGTTGTAAATATCCATCTGGCAGACAAGCTTCCATTCTATACTCTTCTTATTACCTAAAGTAAAGAAACACAAATAAAAAAGAAAAATGCCAGTAGTGACCACATTTCCCACAAAACCTTCAACATTGCACATTTCAACAATGTTACCCAAACAGCTTTTAAGAAAACAGTAGATGAGTCATTTTTTATTCTCCTGTCCTAATTTTAATACCTTTTAGTCATGACTAATCAGCTTGGGCACAGCCCACATTTCATTTAAAAAATTATTTCCAAGAGACCGACCGAGTCACTTTGACAAAATCTAATGATCACAGCTGATCTGTTAAGAAAGCTGAAATTATCCCCGGCAGGTTGCAAAATAGTAAATCAATCCAAAGTTACTTAATCAGAAAACTTAAAGTACATCATAGTACATTGAAAATCTACATGAATCAAATAATAATACACTTTAAACAGGATTGATCAAAAATATCAGGTTTTCAATTTTATCTTAACATTCTGCTTTTCTTTAAATTTTTTCCCCACAAATATTGAGTCTAGTGTACTTTCTTAATAGATGCATCATGTTCAATACTTTTCTTGAAGTCAAACAGCTTCAAGACAAGATATACTATCACAATACAACATACCTGCAAATGTAATTAAAAGAAATTCATTCTCATACACGTCACAGATAGAAAAGTACTTCACTATTTATAAAGACATGTAGTAAATTAATCTATTCTTGATTCTACAAATGTGGTTCTGAACTACATTTAAAGCATATTAATTCCCATATACTGACTGCATCCGTTGTATCATCTCCCCTTACCCTCCCACATATTTGCATGACAGCGCCCTGTTGAAGTAAATAATACGTCAACACTACTATCAGATTTACTAGGTATCCCCTTTAAACAGTCGGCTACCTTCTTTCACCTACTGAAGCATGGAAATACAAACTTAAATCGTTAAATGATTACCACTGCACAGTTAATTATATGCATAGCAAACAAACCAACTTATAAATTTTATATTTTTTATCAGTTTGTGGAGAAGAAAAAATATTAATTTAATTTGATTGAAATATAGTACTAAGCAAGTATTTAATATGGTACAGTTAACACATACAATTAATCATTGGTACCAAGTTCAACACAAAGAAAATGCACAAGGTACCCTGCTGAAAATGAATTTGAACAATAAAGACTTACAAAATTTGATAAAGTAATTCTAGGGTTCGTGACTTTCTTCATACATTCTAGCAGTGCCATTTCTATCCGCTCGGAAAGACTCCCTCCCCATGGAAGTTGGGAACAAATCATGATTCAGATCTTCATGAAATGAAGCTGAAAGCAGTGTCAACTACAAAACGATTTATCATTGTTCCTGATGTATGCTGAGCACAACAGGAAGAAAAGCTGGATCAAAAAAAACTTATTGATAATAATTTCAATACCTATAGACTGTAATTAAAGGAAGTAATCTTGCATAAACAGCAAGCGTTCTAACAACACTGCTTTAAGGTGTGTACTTACCATGAAAGCTGGCCTCAGAACAATCCAGGGGAAAGCAACAATGAAAAGCCTTCATTATGTGCCTTAAAGCTCAAACTGCTTTTTCTTTCAAGAACACGACAGCATTTGGGGCTAGCTAACTCATCTGTCGTGACCTTCCCTCCCTCTCTCTCCCAGTTCATACCACTGCAAGCATAAAATCACTGAGATCTGCAGTTAACCACCGTCAGTGAGGAAAAAGGCTGCAGCCATATTAATCATCTGCAGAGAGGAAACATCCAATCAGTTCTCTCAGATTTCTCCTGTAATGCCTTAGCCCCATATCATGGCTAGGAAAGCGTCAGGTTAAAATTAATTCGACATGGCCTCCTAGATTTGCATACAATTGCTGATGTACTATAGTAGCACAGCAGAGGATTAAGCTAAAATCCCTACTGCAAAGGCATTATTAACCTATCTTAGAGAGAAAGTATTTAATCAAAGTCAGATTCAAGTGACCATTGAAAATAATTGTGGCAATTTTATATTTGATATGCAAGAAGAAAAAATTTGGATTTCCAAAGTTTCTCTGGATCAAACAAAATTTTGAACCAAGTGCCAGCATACAAAGTATATTTTCTGATCAATTTTAAGCCTTTAACTGATAATTGTACATAAAATTGTACAACATACTGTATTGCATAAATCACAAAAAGCTAATCAGGTTCCCTGTATGTTAATATAATAAAGACAAAGACAAACAAGTGAGCACCATCAGCTGGGGACCAAATCTCATCCCACTGATCAGAGACAGGGACAAGGAAAAGTTAGGGTGGGGAGACACTGTCACCTTGCCTGCCTTAAATACCCAGTGATGGTAATAAGCCCAAGAATGAAATTGAAGAAATTGATAGATAACACCAAAATCGATTTACAATAAAATACAAATTTGGTTCCCGTTCTGGCTGAAATAGACTGGAGGATGCCTCCTCACCCTGCCCCCGAGTGTGGAAGGCAACGACAAATCACCACTGGGAAAAAACTGCTAAGAAAAATGGTTCATGATGAAACATTAGTAAACAAATAGCCAAGAAGAACTTGCTTTCAGCCGGATACACATGAAGAACAAATTTATACCGCCAGATAAATAAAAAGAGTTAATCTCTTGCACTAAAATTCAAACTGGCCCCAGAACAGGATCTTGGCCATTAATTTGTATACAAGTTTGCCGTTCACCATCTACAAAGTCCCTTTGCCTTTCCAACTACT
The DNA here is from genome assembly GCF_017639515.1 of Carcharodon carcharias. Lineage (NCBI taxonomy): Eukaryota > Metazoa > Chordata > Chondrichthyes > Lamniformes > Lamnidae > Carcharodon > Carcharodon carcharias. Next base: position 23,111,531 of record NC_054467.1, on the reverse strand, counting down.
TTGGATCTCTGAAGATATGTAGGTTGAAAATAAGCCATAACAAAAAAATTTTTAAAACGTACATGAAATTCAAATGGATGTTTGTATTTAAATCCTGGGTATCAAATCTTTTCATTGAACTGAGAGGCATTCCCTCACTTACGAGTGATTGTAATAAACATTTATGCATTAAGGTCTGCCTGAACTATATCAACATTTTATTTATATTCTAATTTGCATCAGCCAGACCAATAATTTCTTTAATTGAACGTCATACATATACTTCAACAAGAATGCAAGCAATAAAATTAAAATTGGATTTCCAGTAATTGCAGCTTCTTTCTTTTTGTATTAAACTATGATTTCCTTTCACCAAAAAAGGTGTCAGGTGAACGAGAAACAGAAGAAAAAAAAGTGTTCCTTCAAGAAAGATTTAGCCCCGGAAGGGGCTTTCCGTTAATTAATGACAGAAGATAGATTAAATTTCTTGTTCAAAAATTGATGAGGCACTAGGGGCCCATGGGGCATGGGATGAGGATAATATATAGCATAAGTTGAGGATTCGTTAACAAGACAGTAAACAGGTCATTTTTGGATTGGTAGACTTTAACTAGCTGGATACTGTAAGGTCTCATCAATTTACAATCTGTATCAATGACTCAAACGAGGGGACTGAGTGTAATATATCCAATTTTTCCTAGGATAAAAAGTTAGGTGGGAAAGGGAAGCTGCAAGGAGGAAGGAGGGGGACTACTAAGGGATACAAACAGGCTATATAAGTGGGCAACATGGTAGATGAGTTACAATGTGGAGAAATGTACAGTACCCACTTTGGTGGGAAAAATAGAAGAACAGAATATTTTTTCCAACGCGACTGAGAAATGTTGTACCAGGACACATGGGTGCTCTTGCCTTTCTGGGAATGCAATAAAGGATCACTAGGCTTATCCCTGGGGTCAGAGGGTTGTCTTATGCAGACAGATTGAGTAGACTGGGCCTATATTCCCTAGAATACTAGCGAATGAGAAGTGATTCAATTGGAGCATATTCTTAAAGGGCTTGACAGCGTAGATGAAAAAGGATGCTTCCCTGTCTAGAACTGGGGTTCACAGTCTCAGAATAAGGGGTTGGCCATGTCAAACTGAACTGAAGACAAATTTCTTCACTCAAAGGTTATGAATTTTTGGAATTCTCCACCCCAGAGAGCTGAGTGCTCAGTCATTGAGTAAACTGAACACAGATGTTACGGACAGGGGTGGCAGAGAACTGAAACCAATTTACCCTTTCCACTACTGTCTATAATCAGTGTGGTTTTGGAAACAAAGGTGTGTGCATGTGCGCGAGCCCCCTTGAGCATGCAATTTGATTAACAGCAATAAGCTTTTGCAGATTTAAATAAAGAGAATTATTTATTCACGCATTCACCTTTAAAGTCTAAACGCTACGTCACTCACTCAGTATTTTCTCTCTCTCACACACACACACACTTGAGAGGAATTATAGTTGGGGAGAATAGTGCATTTTTACAAGTTGTAAACAAGAGTAATTAACAGTTAACATACTTGGTTCATCTTGGAAGGTTCATCACTGCGGGCCTGTTAAAGAAATGAGTTCTTGAGCCAGATATCAGGATTATTGCAAGATTTCCTCAAAGAGATGACATTCAGCAGGTTCACAAGGTTAGGCACAGGGTCAGGCTAGGAGGCATTTTTAAGATGTAGCAGCCTCAAAGTTTAAAAAGGCTTCACATTACTGCCTTGGTCTGCAGCTGATATTCTGCAGTGGTGCTCTTTGCAGGCTGCCTAGGTCTCTCTGGGCTTACGGTTCATAAAGGTATTTGGGGTCAGAAGCCAGTTTCGGTCACATGGATCAACAGCTAATGTCCACCCAGAATGGCTTTAAGCCGAAACCCACCGCTACGCAACAGGGGTAGAGGATGGCTCTTCACATCCACTTGTGGTTAACTGGTTTTCTGCAGTTCTTTTTGTTAAATTGCAAACTTAGACACATTAAGTCTAAAGTCCATTGATTTTGAGTTTGGAATAAACCTCAAACAAAGGCAGGTGTGAACTCCACAAAGGGGTTCTGTCGCAGGGTGATTCAATTAGGAACTTTCTGGAAGCTTGAGGTATTGTCTATGTTGAATTTTTACAAGTCACCTGACCCCTGGCAGCTACCTTAGTCACATTGTTTGTGGTCATTTAAAAAAAAATAAAACAACAGTTCTGGAAGCTTCCAAACAAACACGGTTCATGTTAGATGTTATGAAGACATGCCTTCATGGGGGCGTAACACAGAGATCAACAGATTTTTGGGAATTAAGGGGTCTGTGTATTCCACAGGAAGGTGGAGTTCACATGGAAGATCAGCTACGACCTTATTGAATGGTGGACCATGTTCAAAGAGCCAAATAGTCTATTCTGGCTCCTATTCATTTTATGTATTTGGATATTTCCAGAGGATCAGGATATGATTTGTCTTCAGTCCTTTGAGGGTAAGGAACAGGTAGCAGGAACAATTGTCTCAGAATCTCACAATATATCTACAATAGACCTAGAAGTCTAGAGTATTTAGGTGAAATTATGAAGGTCGCTTATCGTCTCTGACTGGATCATATAATTTCTATATAAGCATTAGTCAAAATAGGCACATAATAGGGCACAGGGACAGATCTGCCAGATGTAATTCTATCATTGATGCCAATCAGTAAGCTGCAAGAATATCCATTGGACAAATTTTAAAAAGAAAATATTTGGATTTCCTACATCACATTCTAGAATACACCAAGTTACTTTCAAAATTTTACTGTTTTCAAAAAGAAAATAAGTAAATAGGTTAACCAAAGGTATCAGGTTTTTAAGAGGAGAATCTTTGGTAAGGTGAAACTGATCACTTTTTAAATAGAATCCTACTATACATAATGTAGCAATTCAAAAGAACTGCTTATTCTGCCACATTTTTTTAAAAAATGGCACAATAAGCTAAGTATAAATGTTTTTAACAGCTACGCTTTTCAAAAGCCTCAGTATCAAGTGCACCACAAACAGTAACATGACTAAAGCAACGAGAAACAAATTCTTTATGTGCAGTAGCAGTTATAGAATCATAAAAATTACACTACGAGGCAATCATTCAGCACATTGTGCCCATCATGGTACTAATTCTTCAAATGGAGCTGTTTCCTAATCTCTCTCTCCTGTCTTTTTCCTGTATTATTTCAATTTCTCCTGTTTAAATAAATAAATGGTAATCTTCTGTGAAAGGAAAATGCTAACTTCCTCCATTAATAATAAACCTTCTAATAATAGTCTTCCTGTTACTGGCTCACCAAGTAACAAAAACAATCAGTTGTCCTCTCATCATCTTCTCTATGCCATTCAAAAAGCCCAATTTTTAAGCCTCTTGATAACTGTAACATCTTATTTTGGGTATCATTATATTGAAACTACATGATAGCTTTTGCAAGGCTCCAATAATGCTCTATAATTGTATGCAGTATTCCAGTCATGACCCAGTCAACAACTTGGATAAATTCAGCACCACCTCATTAACCTTCAAACGAGCATCAGCTCACTTCTATTCTCTCCAAGTCTAGATTTGTTTGCTTTTGAATTTTAGATCACATTCTCAAGCAAATGGCGACTACCTAGGGTTTAAGAGTATGCCTTCATCACTTTCAGCTCCTGGAATTACCCTGAATCTCAGTAAGATTCTCCAGGCTTTAATAAGCAATGCAGCATCAGACCTCCAAGATCCTGTTTTAAGTTTTCCCTTTACAAACCTATACTGATTGTACCCAAATAATCCATGCCTTTCCATGTGATTAATTCCATCCCATGGTTATTGGTACAAAATAATTACACACAACTGGTCTATCATACATGAACCTATCTCTTTCTCGAACAGGGGTGCAACATTTGGCACTGTTACGATCCGGTCTTTTTAAAAAAAATCATTCATGGGATGTGGGCTTCGTTGGTTGGGCCAGCATTTATTACCCATCCCTAGTTGCCCTTGAGAAGGTGGTGGTGAGCTGCCTTCTTGAACTGCTGCAGTCCATGTCATGTAAGTACACCCACAGTGCTGTTAGGGTGGGAGTTCCAGGATTTTGACCCAGCGACAGTGAAGGAATGGCGATATATTTCCAAGTCAGGATGGAGAGTGATTTGGAAGGGAACTTCCAGGTGGTGGTGTTCCCATCTGCCTGCTGCCCTTGTCCTTCTAGATGGTGGTGGTCATGGGTTTGGAAGATGCTGTCAAAGGATCCTTGGTGAATCCCTGCAGTGCATCTTGCAGATGGTACACACTGCTGCTACTGTGCGTCGGTGGTGAAGGGAGTGAATGTTTGTGGATGTGGTGCCAATCAAGCGGGCTGCACTGTTTTGGATGGTGTCAAGCCTCTTGAGTCTTGTGGGAGCTGCACTCATCCAGGCAAGAAGAGAGTATTCCATTACACTCCTGACTTGTGCCTTGTAGATGGTGGACAGCATTGGGATTCAGGAGGTGAGTTACTTGTCGCACAATTCCTAACCTCTGACCTGCTCTGGTAGCCACAGTATTTATATGGCTAGTCCAGTTCAGTTTTTGGTCAATGGGAGCCCCCAGGGTTTTGACATTGGGGGATTCAGTGATGGTAACACCATTGAACATCAAGGGGCGATGGTTGGACTCTCTCTTGGAGATGGTCATTGCCTGACTCTTGTGTGGCACGAATGTTATTTGCCACTTGTCAGCCCAAGCCTGGATATTGTCCAGATCTTGCTGCATAATATCCAGGTTTGGGCTGACAGGTGACAAGTATTATAGGTTAGGGGCCGTTAACATTTAAAGAGAAATCTGAATGTCTCATTTTATCCAATAGATCCACACTACAAGACTTCACTTTTTTAAAACAAAACCCAAACTTTATTGTATATAGGGCAAATTAAACAAAGCAAATACAAGTCAAATCTTGTAATTATATATGTTATGCACTCACGGTTACTTCTTACTTTCCCCAAGAATTCTCTTATAAGACACATCAATCTTGGAGTTATTTAGGGAGCACCCATAACCAGGGCACAGTTCTCCGGAAAATTTTCCTTAACTCCAGCTTATCTCAGAGATAAAACTTCAATTTACCCTCCCTTGACTGTGGAGGCCTCAGTCCCTTGTTCTGGTTACTTTTCAATACTTCCAAGCTAATTTGTTGATTACTTTCCTTTGCAATAAGACACTGAGGCCTACTGCAGATTCTCTCACTAGCATCAAACTAGCATCAATTTCAGTTCCTCACACGATTTAAACTGAGATTAAGCCTCACTTGCCTTCAATGATAAAGTTAGTGTTTTCCTCTGGGTACAGTGAGGTCCAACCGTCATTTATTTTAGCTAAAATTTGTCAGAGAGATGCAAACCACACAAGAACAAACTGCAACTAAAAACCTCCCCCAGAAAACACCCAGATAAACTGTAAAGAGAGCCTTCTTCAGCTCCAACCATCTCCATGACAGCATAGCTTGCCCTGGGCTACCTTCAAATCGATCTTTAATTTAATTACCCCTCATCTACAATTTCTTTTTCAGTCTGAAGTAAATCAGTTTTACAGCCGTTCAGGATTCACTGAATGCTTTTAAAATGCTTTTTAAAAAATCTAATTTAGCTTCATAAACAAAAACAACTCTCTGGACTGCACCTCTTTGCAAGCAGTGCAGACATCATGTCTCCAGCTAAGTAAGCTCACCTGCAGTTTCAAGATCATACCTTTCCTGCTGTTAATCTCTTAAAGCAACATGGCCCCAACATTTTAAGTGTAGTAGACTCCAAGCTACTTTAGTTGCATTTATCCCATTTACTATAGTTAAACTTTAATTCCTGAAACTAAAAGTTATATGCTAAAGCAAAAGAACCATGAACTAGATATTCAGTTCTTTGTGCAGCTCTGGTTTCTGAAGGCTTTCAGAAAATCCCGACCACTGCCTCATCCATTTTCTTCGGTATTCTGAGGTGGATGCCCTCTGGGTTTATTACTTTTTAGCCTGTGACTTTTCCACATCCTAAGTAGGTGCTCCTAAAAGCTTGTTTCAAAGGGAGGTGAAATATCTTTTTTTGAACAAGAATGTAACACTTAGCTGAAGATGGATGTTTCATTCAATGACTATTACTGCATGTTTTGGAAGGAGCCTTCTATATTTTTGGGGGATGGGGTTGTGAAGAGAGAAGTAAGAAAGAGAATGGCTTGAAAATTATTTTGCCCAGATTAGCATTTGGCATGATTTTTGTGGAGGAATTGGAATATACTACTAAAGGATTCAAACATCAGAATGATGTTTCCAAATGAGATGCATGAGGCTAAGCAACTTCCCTGCCACAGATACAACCTTTGAAAGATGTCTTCTTCAAGGAAGAGAAACAGCAGCAGGATCAGAAGTTTGTGAGACGATTGAAAAATTTCAAAATGGTGCAGAGGCTCAATTTTTCTGCCTGTGAAATTTTGAGTTTGCTAAAGTAATCTGGTGGTGCTTTATCCGTAAATTAAACATTAATACTTTTATTGGAGATTTTTTCAAGTTTGTTTTGAGTGTCTTTATTTCAAAAGGCACATAACAAAACAAGCCCCGCCACAGGGCCACAGGAAGTTAACATGCACTCACCATAGGAGGCTCATTAGTACATGTTCATAAATGGGAGCACTAAATTTTTCTTTGCATTAAGGAAAATTTTATGGAGTTTAAGGAGTTATGATGGTATTGCTTTTTACTTTAACTAGCCTTGTTGTTCAGATTGCTTGAGCTTCTTATTTGTGCCAAAAGGGTGGAAAGACTGCCTTCACCAAATCCCACTTTAATAAGATGCAAGGATCTACAACTATCCAGACTGCATTATGCTGCCTATTTCCTCTGTTTTCTCTTTAGCTGCTTAGGAACTGAGCAGAGAACATCTCAAAACTGCATGTTCCCACTTCAAAGTCCTATTGTTCAATTCCCCTGCAAGTTCCTGATTGTAAACACAATTAAAATTGAAGTCCATAATAGAGTCTAAACCCAATAAAATAACACTGAGTATTAGAAGAATTATTTTAGTCAATTTCTACATGTTTGGCTGCAGGTCTGTAGTCCATAGTCCTCCACATGATTAACTCCAAAGGTGAGATCCCATATAAGTAGAGGAAAAAACTGTCATGCCATGTAGCCCAGATATGCACCCTTCCTGCTTACAGGCAGGCATTTTGTCCCGGTGTTAGAATGTAAAAAGGAAGAATAGAAAATATTCCAAAAAAGGTTTCATAACTGTTATTTCATCCTGCTCTATGATTTGCAACTTCATTTTTGCTTTGTAAGGAACACCAATTCCACATCTTCCAGCAGTCACTTAATTATGCATTTTTTTGAGCATGCAGAGCTAGACTTGACTCCAGAAAAAATGCATTGTTTTGCCCTACATTCTCGTTTGGTTCTCCTACAATAACATTGTGCATGGTCAAAATTTTTACACTACCTGGTTGCAGAATATTTTAGCAGAATAGATTTTACTTTCATCTCTGAAAGCCACATTCAAATCAAGTCAATCCTGAAAGAGTGTGTGCATTGTCTTCTTTGAGCTATAAAGACCCTTTGTAGAGCATTTGGGTCATTTTAAGTCCATTCAAAATATGCTGCAATTTAGCGCAAGTTGTCCAAAATCCGTAAGGGAGGTCAATGTATGCATAAATATAGAAATTAGCAGAGAAAAAGACCAAGATCCATCTTGTTCACTTTCTAATAAATGGTGCAATGATAATAGAGTGTTGACTAATAATAGAAATCAATATCAATTAATCTACAATGCACCCAGGTATGATGCTAGCAAAATCCCAGTGGTGGAAAGCTCTGGGAACCATCAAACTCAGCTGTTCCTCCCAAACTTGCTACACTTACCACATGTCATGTTAGAAATGGCAAAATATTTCTGCACAAATTCTATTTAATTTGTATTCAAATGAATCAATATCAACTGCTTTCACTATCTCCCTGGTAAGTCTATTCCATAGATAGACCGCTCAGTGAAATATCGTTTCCGCAAATTAATTTGAAATCAAATGCAGGCCACGTTGTCTGGTTTTATTGTTCTGGAAAAAGCTTCTCTTGGGCTGCATTATCTAATCCCTTTAGAATTCTAAAAAGATCAATCCTAACACCTCTCAAGTGTTTCTATATCCACTGAGAACATGCCAATTTACATAAATGCTCTTCATCATCCCTTTAAGCATCCTGGTTGCTCTCTTCTGCATCCTTCTAATAGATGCAATTTCCTTCTCATATTGTGACAACCAGCGCTCTACAGACATTCCAAGGGTTGTGCTATTGGTTTACAAACTAGCAGGATTACCTCACTATTTTGGACAGAATCAAACCTTCCACCCACTCTTCCAAGCCTTCTCAAGTGCTTAATGGTGGTTTTCTTAAAATTTAACTCTTAATACCTTCTCCAATTATTAACTCAAATGTAATCACAGAGTCATAGAACTTTACAGTACAGGCTATCAATCGATCTTGTGTGTGCCTGATCTCTGCAAGTGCAACTCACCTAGTCCCACGCTTTTATCTTTTCTCCGTATCTCTTTTGAAGGCCTCAATTCAATCTCCCCCAACACACACACAGGCAGTGCATTCAAATCCTAACCACTTACTGCACAAAAATGATTTTCCTCATGTTGCCATTGCTTCTTTTGCGAATTACCTTAAACCGGCATCCTCTGGTTCTGAATCCTTCCTCCAAAGGAAGAGGTTTCCCACTCTCTGGCCAGAACCTTGAGGCTTTGAACACCTCTATGAAATCTCTTGATCTCCTCTTCTGCAAGGAGTACAACCCCAGCTTCTTCAACCTACCCAGGTAACTGACATCCTTCATCCCTAGAACCATTCTTGTGAATCTTTTCTGCATCCTCTCTAATGCCTTCATGTCATTCCTAAAATGTGGTGTCCCGAACTGGACACAATAAAACCAGTGTTTTGTTCAGGTTCATCATGACTTCCTTGCTTTTGTACTCTGTGTCACTATTATTAAAGCCCAGGATCCCATATGCTTTATTAACTGCTTTCTCAACTTGCCCTGTTATCTTCAATGAACTATATACAGATACCCAAGGTCCCTCTGCTCCTACACCCCTCTTAGAATTGTACCCTTTATGTTACATTGCCTCTGCTCATTCTACCAAAATAAATTACTTTGCACTTCTCTGCATTAAATTTCATCTACCACTTGTTTGCCTATTCCGCCAGCCTATGCCCTTTTGAAGTTTATCACTATCCTCTTCACAGTTCACAATACTTCCAAGTTTTGCGTCAACCACAAATTTTTAAATTGTGCCCTACACACCCAATCCCACTATATACCTTCCTTCAGTTTGAGAAATAAGCATTCTCCACTACTGTTTCCTGTCGCTCAATCAATTTCATATCCATGTTGCTACTATCCCCTTTCTTCTATTACTTAACTTGCTGCCCATTTTGTATTATGTTGATTATCTCTATTACTCATTCATATTATGGATGCTTTCTCTCCCTATTGGCTCCTTCATCAACTGAGTCATTAAGCAGTCTTCTTTTAACTGCAGAAATCCCTCATGTGTCCTACCAGTAGGCATATTATTGTCCCGGTCAATTTCCGTTAAGTTGAAATCATCAACCACCATAGTTGGCCCCTTACCGAGAACCATCCTCATCTCAGTTCCAGATCAAAGTTTGCATCCTTTAGAAGTAATTTAAAGAAAATCATTTTACTGCAGTAAGGCCATTTAAGATAAGGTTGGAAGTGACTAAGATACAGTTTGCATCTGGCTGTGCTATACCTCATCAGGGAAAGTTTATTAAAATGTCTTCCAACTTCAGAACCAAAACCCCTCAACAACTTCAATAGCAAAATACACAATTTTTTTTAAAAAATGAAACCCATTTTTTATGGGTAAGTTTGAGTTTAAATTTGCGAAAGATGACAACCGCTTGACGTTCCCTCCCTTGGGATAAAAGCCATGCTACTTTACAATGTACATGTATACAGTTTCAATATTGAACCATGGAGCAGAAGAATGGAAATTTGATTGCTATCGTTGCACCATTTACTTTGCTTTGTTATAAAGAATATATGGAATACTTCAAATATTGTCGCCTGACTGCTCTTAGCACACAGGGTGCAGTCAGTTGCATTCTACTAGGTAAATAACATTATGCAAAAATTAAAAACTGGCAGGTCAGGGCTGGTAACTTCAATTTCTACTAGTCTTTGACCAGGAATTTACTGAGTAACTCATTCCAAAACAGTCATAGAGCAATTCACCCCAAGGACACCTGCCAACGCCAGAGGCAATTCCACAGGGCTATCTAATAATTTGCACTAGAAGTCTGGTCCCTTCCATTCCCAAGCAGTACATTCCACTGCAGTGTTTAAAGGTCGTTTTGTTCCTAATGATAAACTATCAACTCTAACATCAGTGACACAAAACAGAAAGTACACCCTTACTTTGCCCTCCTCTTTCCTGTATAATACCCTGGGCACATTGAAGAGTTCCACTGGACAAAATTTATGACTTCAACATAGATGTTGTTTTCAATAATCAAAAATATTCAAGTTTATAAAGATATTTTTATTTATGAAAGGATGGGCTGCAGCCTGCAATTTATCAAGATGAGCTTCTGGAAGGAATAGCCCAGAGGAATTTTCAGACATTTACAACACAGAAGGTGGTCATTTGGCCCATTGTGTCCACGCCAGTCAACAAAAATCTGACTACATTAATCCCATTTTCCAGTGCTTGGCCCATAGCCCTGGCGGCTACGCCAACACAAGTTAATATCTAAATACTTCTTAAATGTTATGATAGTTTCTGACTCAACCACCTTTTCAGGCAGTAAATTCCAGACTCCCACCACCCTCTGGGTGAAAATATTTCTCCTCAACTCCTCTCTTAGCCTTCTACCTCTTACCTTAGATCTATGCCCCGTAGTTTTTGACCCCTATACTAAAGGAAAAAGTGCCTTCCTATCCACCCTATCTTTGCCCTTCATAAACTTATACACCTCCATTAGGTACCCTCTCAACCTTCACTGCTCCAAGGAAAACAACCCCAGCCCATCCAATCTTTCCTCATAGCCCAGACCCTCTAGCCAGGCAGCATCCTGGTAAATCTCCTCTACACCCTCTCCAATGGAACCACATCATTCCCATAATGTGGTGACCAGAACTGCACGCAGTACTCCAGTTGTGGCCTAACCAGCGGTTTATACAGTTTCAACATAACCTCCCTGCTCTTGTATTGTAATTCCTCGGACAATAAAGGCAAGCATCCCATATGCTTTCTTAGCCCCCTTATCGACTTGCCCTGCTTCCTTCAGGGATCTGTGAATATGCACACCAAGGTGCCGCTGATCTTCAGTACTTTCCAGGGTCCTATCATTCAGCGTGTAATCCATTGCCTTGTTAGCCCTCCCCAAGTGCATTACCCCTCCATTCCTAGTTCCTTTTCCTTACTTTCCAGCACACAAACTCAACCTTTACTGTTCTCATTAAGGTTCTAAGGGGGAAAGAAAACAGCAAAATTCTCTCCCCAGAATCCCAGAATTTTGTAAAAATAATGTCATTTTAAAAATTAAGTACGTTGTGTAGATTTAGCTGTAGTTTCTTCTTTTTAATCTTCAGAAGAGCGAACTGCACATCTTCAGTGGGAACAAAAGTATTGACCTATCACAACAAAATTCACACAAGTTACCAGACTCTATTTAAATGTTTTAACAGCTGTATAATTTGCCACGATATTTATTAGTTTTGCAAGATTTGGAAGGGGACTACAAAGCAAATATTGGACATTACAACTGAATAGATGGACATGGAAAAGTACTGGTGTCAAGCTGGGCAATATCTGCATCAAAATCTCCAAAGCTTGAATCAGTTACAACAGGCTTTACCCAATAATGCACTTTAGAAACAGACTTGCAATGTCGTTCAATCTCAGGTGTCAAACAATTATGAATACAGAACATAACGGCTTAGTTTCAGAGCCTGGGCTTTCCCCTTCATTTGAGTCATAGATTACAAATCATTCTGAATTTCCAAAACAGATTTAAAAATCCTCAGCAGTTACACTAGTGTGGCTTTCAGGGAAAATCAGCTGAGTTTCAGTGATCTTGATTTGTCCAAGTGCACAAAATTATACCATATAGCAGATTACATTTTCAATTATTTTAAGCCACACACACAATTGTTGAAATTGTCAGTTTAAAATTTAAAAATTGTAAATGAATATAATTTTGAAATACTGTAGTTTCTCATCCAGATAGTATTAGAGTTTAAGTGTATTAAAACAGGCAAGTTTTTTTGAAACTTCAAATAATCATTGGGTCACCTTCACTAGAGTTTCATTCTAGTTGCAATAATATCAGTCTTTGTGTTTTTTGACATTTACTCATCACAAAATAGGGTTCTGGGAGACAGGCAAACTTTGAGAGATTGATTTGTTAGTTAGAGATTCAGCCTTCCTGAATAAAAAAATAATCTTTTCACATCAGCATATTGCAGAATACTACTTATTGCACTTGCAAGCCAGTTGATGCTATGCAAATATCACAGGCAACAAACGTCAGCATATGCTTTCATTGTAATTGTTTTTCTAAAGCATATATAAACATGAAACATCTTTTTTGAACTGCGACTATGAGAACACTGACATACAATTTATCGTAAAAAGGCTTGGTTCTACACATTGCCACTATGTACCTGCTGAACCTTCTTGGATTCTTTAAGAGGGCTTTCCTTGGCAGGTATCCTCCCAAACAACTTCCATCCTTGAGTATTCTGCTCTAATGGTACGGGCTCTTTGAGCTTCTTAGCAAACAAACTCCTGCAAAATGAGAGCAAACAGCTATTAGCTAGAACTTAACAAGTGTCTAATTAGATGGCTAGCACATGAACACCAACATTGGTATTTCTTTTATAGAGTAAACAAAAATGCCTCTTTTGCATTCCAGCTAACTTCAACAGCAGTGTTGCAAGTTAAATGAGATGGCACTGCTGCCTTTGAAGCAGTTAAAAACTGCTTCAAAAATACAGTTGCCCAGGCTTTGTCTGGGGGTAAATTTAAATAAAAAACAGAAATTGCAAATGATGAAAATCTGAAAACAATGATCAATAACACAGTACAGGTTCATTAGCATCTGGAAAAGAGATGACAGATTAAAATTGCAATGTAGAGAGAAACAGAACTCCAAGCTTGGCATTTATGGAAGAGAAGTGGCACTGAATCAAACAGTATAAGAAAAAAATCTCAACTGCTGAAATTCCATGAGCTGCTGTAAACTGTGGTTTATAGTACTTGTTCCAATTGTGGGTAGGCAGAGCAGTCCAGCTTGCCTGTACCAGCTATATTTATTTTCTGACCAGCATAGGCCTTATCCAGGCATCAGGGAAGTTATGAGTCAGAAGTGACAGGCGAATTTACAACCGTTAAACAAACATTCTTACATAAACTCACACATGTACAGTTGTCCTCTGCTGCTAGTGGTATGGAACACGCGCCACCACAAAGTAAATGATGTGGATTTGAAAACAGCGTGCTTAAATTTATTACAGAACTCCTGCTTTACGACGAGGATTTATACACTCTTTACACAAGTTGACATCTCTTACACCAGTCTCAAATCACATCTATCTGAACACAGGAGAAAGGACCACACATCACTTATAATAACCTTTTCACAGCTCAGTGAAATTTCATGTATTTTATTGGACAGCTTTGTGAACTCTGATGGCTTTTAGTGAATGCAAAGATATTTAAATGGCAAGATGCAGTTTGCCATAAAAAAAAATTCAATTAATCGCTCAATAGTCTGAAAGGTTATCAACAATTTTTCTTCTTTTGCCGTTGAGAAATGTTTTTGATTGCATCGGCATTATATTGATAATGGAAGAAAATACTGTAGTTAATAAAAATTGTAAATGCTCTACCAATTTGAGTTATATGGTTCGGGACCAATGAAAGCAGTACTCAAATAGAGACCTGTGGCTTCTATAAACTGCTAATTCATCGCTATTACCATTCTTGTGGACCAATTGGGAGATTGTTTGAAAGAGAAGCTCTAGATTTGCAAAGTTATGCACAATTGGCGTTACCTGATACCATGATGCACAACTTAAATGAAGGGTGGGCCTATAAACCAAACACCTAAATTCACAAATCCATAGAACATTTTTAACCACTGATGCAAAAAGACTTGCTTTTATATAAGCACAACCTCAAGCCACCCCAAAGCATGTTAGAATCAATAAAGTAATTTTTTTTAAAAGTATCATAATGTAGGAAATGCAGCAGCCAAACTGTGCACTGCAAGGTCCCAAAATCAGCAATGTGATAATGAGCAGATAATGTATTTAGGTTTAGCGGCTGACAGATAAATATCGGCCAGAACACGAGGAAAAATGCCCCTGCTCTTTTTGAATAGTGTCATGGGATCTCTCCAATCCACCTGAGAGAAGAGGCCTCTGTTTAACATCCTCATCCAAAAGGTAGCACCTCCAATATTGAAGTATTTTAAGTTCTAGATTGAAGTGTCAGCCTAGATTTTGTGCTCAAGTCTCTGGAGTGTGACTTGAACTTATATCCTTATGACTCAAAAGGTCAAAGCATTACCATTAAGCCACAGCTAACTCCATAAAGGAGGCATGGAATCCAACAGCCATTTCCAGATCCACAAAAAGTTGGGCTTCTTGATCTAATTTGGTCAGGCTGGAGCCTTTACATTAAATGTTGCTACCAACAGCACTGGTTAAAAAAAAATCTAGTCACATCAGGAAGGTGTCAGATTCAGTTTGATTCTATGCTGGCCTCATTAATTGCCAGGACAAGCGATAAACAGCCATTGGCAAGGTCCCCACCACTATCTGCAATCTTTGCTGTGTATGCACATTTGACATTGCAAGTGGACAAAACCTCTCCCTCACTACCCCATAATAGTCATAATCCTGCCAAAACCCAGCTTATACAAGGAGCGGTTGCTTGAGTGAAGCACCAGAGAACTTTGAGCCTGTGGAATCAATTCACTATTTATATATTCTAACTCTTTGTAGCATCACAAGTGAATCACAAGGTCATATACTTCAAGGCTGCAAGGTTTAGCTATCAGACAATGCACACACTTTGTACGTTGAATGTCTTCAATTAAGCTTATACAATAGGGAAAATAAATACGTATTTTAAATAAACAAATCTCAGGTGGCATTGCTAACAAACAATCTGAAATGTGGAACAAAACAGTAACATGTTGCATTGATCCCAGTCCTAGGAGGGAGTGGATCACAGGCAATAGGACAATGAGTACAGAATTATATGAAAAAACAATTTGACTGACAGAAATAAAGAATTGTTAGCTTTCCCCTAAGTATTCTAAAGCAGCCTCATAACTGAGTAGTTAAAGACACTACTTTATTTGGCACAGTATTTGCTTAGTGTCCAGTTACATTAAATCTACAATAGTTTCTAACTAAAAAGCTCTAAAAGGACTCAAATTAGCTGGCAAAACACTGTCACTAGTCTATTTTACTCCAGGCTTACCAAATGGTGCTTATTTTCGATGCTGTCAAGAAAGGTGCCTTTGCACATGAAAATGCATGACAGTAAGATTAATTACTCCTAGAGCACATCACAACTTTATAAACACTTCTCTTCCCAATATTATCAGAAGGTGGCAGCTTAATTATTTTAAAAGAAAAATACTGTGGATGCTGGAAATCTAGAACAAAAACAAAAATTGCTGGAAAAACTCTGCAGGTCTGACAGCATCTGTGGAGAGGAAGACAGAGTTAACTTTTCGAGTCCATTTGACTCTTCATCAGAACTAAAGAGAAATATAAATGTGGTGAAATATAAACTGTTTAAGGGGGGGTGGGACAGGTGGAGCTGGATAGGGGGCCAGTGATAGGTGAAGGCAAAGGAGAGATTGCCAAAGATGTCATAAACAAAAGGTCAAAGGGGTGTTGATGGTGGTGATATTAGCTAAAGGATGTGCTAATGGTGACCTTAGGGTGGAAAGCAGGATGAGCAAGTGACAGATGGCCCTAGTGAGGTTGAGGGGAAGGGATCGAAATAGGCTAAAAGGTGGAGATAAAACAATGGATGGAAATAAATTTTAAAAATAATAGAAATAGGTGGGAAAAGAAAAATATATTTTAAAAAAATAATTATTAGAAAAAAGGGGATCAAAAAGGGGGTGAGGGTGGAGGAGAAAGTTCACGTTCTGAAGTTGTTGAACTCAATGTTAAATCCGGAAGGCTGTAAAGTGCCTAATCGGAAGATGAGGTGCTGTTCCTCCAGTTTGCGTTGAGCTTCACTAGAACACTGCAGCAGGCCAAGGACAGATATGTGGGCTTGAGAGCAGGGTGGTGTGTTGAAATGGCAAGCAACAAAAAAGTCTGGGTCATGCTTGCGGACAGGCCAAAGATGTTCCGCAAAGCGGTCACCCAGTCTGTGTTTGGTCTCTCCAATGTAGAGGAGACCGCATTGGGAGCAGCGAGTGCAGTAGACTAAATTGAGGGAAGTGCAAGTGAAGTGCTGCTTCACTTGAAAGCAGTGTTTGGGCCCTTGGACGGTGAGGAGGGGAGAAGTAAAGGAGCAGGTGTTGCACCTTCTGCGGTTGCATGGGAAGGTGCTGTGGGAGGGGTCTGAGTTGTAGAGGTGATGGAGGAGTGGACCAGGTTGTCCCGGAAGGAACGGTCCCGACGGAATACTGACGGGGGCCGGGGGGTGGTGAATGGAAGATGTGTTTGGTGGTGGCATCATGCTGGAGTTGGTGGAAATGGCGGAGGGTGATCTTTTGAATGCGGAGGGTGGTGGGGTGATAAGTGAGGACAAGGGGGGCCCTATCATGGTTCTGGGAGGAAGTGGAAGGTGTGAGGGCAGATTCGCGGGAGATGGGCCAGACAAGGTTGAGGGCCCTGTCAACCTCTACCTAGCTTCACCTGTCCCACCCCCCTTAAACAGCTTATATTTCACCACATTTCTTTATCTCTTTAGTTCTGATGAACTCTGTCTTCCTCTCCACAGATGCTGTCGGACCTGCTGAGCTTAATTATTTTGTTGTCAATAACTTACATATGAGAAATTTATTTTCAGCAGGGCATCTTACTTTCAGACAAACCAAATGGCAACTTTAAAATAATTCAGCAATTTTATTGGTTTCCCTTTTCACGTTTTTGATTTTATTTTCACAGTAAAACAACTATTTCATTTTTGCACAAAAAAATAATGATTTATTTATCTATGATGGCATCCACCCATGCAGGAGATGATGGACTGTGCCCAGAGTGTATGGTGCCTCTGTAATGAATATCGTCTGTTGTGGCTGTAGAGGCCGTAAATGACAGTCCCTCCCACAGCTGGCATAGATGAACAGTATTAGCCCGGGATGGACGGATGTTCTTTCCTACCTGCGGGCTCTCTTTTCCGCCATCTGGTCATTTCTTTTGCCTCTGCTTTTTCCATGCACTTCCTGAATGCTTAATTAACTAAGGTACACATTATAAACATTGGCCACACGGTTGATCACACCATCCTCCTCCAAAGCCTTTCCACCATCATTCAGCTGGGTGGAACTGCATAAGATTTTGTTAAGACAAATCTCAGTCAAAGGGCAATAGCAAAGAAGGCGCTAGTGGGTTTTGACTGTCATTGGCATTCATTGTGAGAAATTCACATTTGCTTATGTTTATTTGTTGCAGAATTCCCCAAACAACTCTGTAAACCTGACGCAACACGTAAATCAAAAAATAATGGTGTGGATCTTCCGAGCAGTGGCAATGATGGTCAGATTGCCACTGTGCTCGAAAATCCCACTGACCCAAAGCTGTTGTGCATTCCACCAGAGCCTTCCAATCCCAGCTTTCACAGAAATGCGCAACGTACTGCCCATTAGGTAACTGTCGGAATGCAATAGAGTCAAGGGAAGACAGGACATACTGTAGTATGGCACAGTCTTAATGTTAGTGAATGGATGAGTGGATGAGAGAGAGCATGAGAGGTGGGTGGCTGCATAGGTCGTTGGGTCAGGCAGGGTAGTCAGGTGATCAGGAGATGGTTGGGTGGGGCAGTCGATGGTAGTGATTGGGGGTCAGCTGTGTAGTTACCCAGGTATTAGATTAGGTTTTAACATTTCCTGGGTAACTATGAAGGTAAGCCTGAAGTCTCCGACTCTAACTCAGAGTTGGAGACATTCACAGGGGGTTCCGGGTGCAGGGGAATTGCTCATCAGAAGGTGCCAGGACTACCACAGGGTCCCAAAGCGCATCTTCGGTTGCATATCTGGTTTCCTACTATCCGGAGACTGGGAGATATGGCCCAGTATAAAAACGGACACATGTTTTAAGACTGAATTTCAATATAAGTCAGGTTACACTGATGCGCAGAGACTTAGAATGAGATTTGTAAAAATTTGTTCATGGGATAGGATTGTCAGCATTATTGCCCAATTCTAACTGCCCTTGTTTCAGCCATGATTAAATGCCTCCACTGTTTTCTTTGGAGACATTTCAGTTTCAGTTTGGAATCATTAAAATTCACAATTTTCAAAACATAGAGCTCTTGCTTTTGGTTATAAATCAGAATCAAAGAATTTCACAGAAGGTTGTTCAAATAGCTTTGGAATATATTTTGACTTTAGCTTCTTTTATTTACATTAATGACCATCCTTTGCTTCCCCCTCCTATCTGGAGTTCACCATAAATTCAAAATGCCATTGGAATGTTTCTGAAGCTAAAAGGAAAATGGAAACTAGGCTCAAATCCAGTCCAGACTACTGGGATGGAATCAATCTGTCGTTGCCCACTGAAAGGACCTTATTAAGTTTATGAAGTCTCATCCTAATTCCTGATTTGAGAATATCTGTCAATGTAAGACTCTCACTAAATTTGTAATTTCTCTCTCTCCCATTCAAGTGACATCCCTAGTGTTTACATTCATACAAAGTAGTCTCAATGCATGAAAATAAATGTTGCATGGAGTCATAGAGCTCCACAGCACAGAAAAAGGCCCTTTGGCCCATCGAGTCTGCGCCGATCAAACAAGTACCTAACCAACCTAATCCCATTTTCCAGCACTAGGCCCATAGCCTTGCGTGCCATGGCATCGCAGGTGAACATCCAAATACTTAAATCCATGAAGCGCTAATCTTATGAAGGAAAGTTGAACAGGTTGGGCCCAGACCGATTGCAATTTAGAAGAATGAGAGTTGATCTTATTGAATAATAAGATCCGGAGGGGGCTTGATAGAGTGGATACCAGGAGGATGTTTCCTCTTGTGGCGGAGACTTGAATTAGGGACAGTTTAAGAATAAACGGTCTCCCTTTTAAGACAGAGATGAGGAGAAATGTTTTCACTCAGAGGATCATTATTATGTGGAATTCTCTTCCCCAGAAAGCCAGGGAGACTGGGTCATTGAATTTATTTAAGGTTAAGATAGATTTTGATAGACAAGCAAATCAAAGGTTATGGGGGGCAGACAGGAAAGTGGAGTTGAGACCACAGCCAGATCAGCAATGATCTTATCGAATGGCGGAGCAGACTCAAAGGGCTGAATGGCCTGCTCCTAAGTGCTTTGTCCCGATAAGAATGCATTACTTAATTACAATAACTTGCATTTATATTGCAAAATGTCACAATCTCAGCATTCTGACAAACCCAGGAAAATGTATGGACTTTCTGAATGCATATGTGACCGTAGGTAGAAGAAACTTGCACTTACATTGTTCATCTTCACATCCGTGATACAAGTACAGTCACTATTACACAGAGCTATTTATTCAGGCTGCCAAAAGCCAAAAAAAATCCCCTTAGATTAAAAGCTAGTACTGTAAGCATGAGTAGTTGATAGGTCCTTAAAAGTCTGGAGGCTAAATTGGCAAACAAAAACAATGTTTTAACAAGGCAAGAGAAAAGGAAGGTAGACATAGCAAGAGAGAAGGAAGGCAGGTGTAGTGGTAAAGGAATCCTTTAATTTTTCAGTATTCACTTCTTCAGATGTTACTTCCTTGCTATGTTTCACATAGACCCTGTTCAATTTCAATACCTTGCACAAGCGACTATTATTCATCTATCAGCCTAAGTAGCAAGCTTAGCTATGAGAGTACGGTGGTATCTCATTCAAACCAACGCTATCCTCATCCATCATTTACAGGCACACTCTCGTATTTGGCATTGCTTGAGCGCAATTGGAAGTTTAAATCATGGACAATTTCATCTCTTAATAATCAAGGGATACTAATCTATGGTAACTCTGATCTGTCAAGTAACTGAGCAATGACTAGAAACAGAACCAAACACCTTCCTCAGATGCTCAATCCAGCTGAGCCAGAGCTTAGTTGCACAAACAATTTACAGCTCAAGGCCAAACTGATTGCACGGTTAAGCCATATAATTATTGTAAAAAAGATATTTCTGGTCTATAAACTAGAAACCATTTGACAATTACATATATCAGGTTGAAATTTGCTCAGGCTGTACAGTACAGTTGGTAACTTTCAATAGTAATTGTCTTTTTGACAAGGATTTTTATTGTTCAACCTTTTCATATCATTCAGCAGCACTTAAAATTAAGATTACACAAAAGCTTTCAGTAAAACTACTTTGACCCAAATACTTGTCTCCTTTCTTCCCATTGATACTATGCCAAATAAGAAAATTAGTTTTGAGAAACTCAACTCCAGAATATGCAAAGTTGTCCAATTATACATAGCTCTTTACCGATACCATGCCTATTGCACTGTTATACATTGACACACATATACTCCAACACCACCATTTACACAGTATTATATATACACAGAAGCACTATGCCTGTCTACCAATAAGAGTAGAGAAGGTGCAGCCATGTTTTTGAAAGAGGAGTCAATGTCCCTTTTGTGTAATCACTAAAGCCAATAATTTCTCCAGCTTCGGGCCTGTCCATACTTCAGTCATTCTCCTGAACATTCTTAAGTTAGGAGTAGAATCTTGGACCCCATTGTCATTTTATTACACATGAATTTATGAAAAGTAGTTGAAAATAAAAATACTAAGCTTTGTGAAAATCCAGCTCAGTGCCTCGACAGCAACCCAGTACAATACTAACATTAGAGAAAGCAGGCCTGAAAATTGGCACAATACTTTCGGGCGTGGCTGATTGCAATGAGAAGGCCTGCACACAAACTCAGTTTTAAATAAAAGCTGTTCACGGGTGTCAGATTACAATTAGTGATCCTGCATTTATCTAAAAACTTTCCCAACTAACATCGATGGTAGGGAGGATGGAAGGGATAGTTTGATATAGGGAAATTTAGATATACTGCAGACCAAAAACAAAATGGTCCCAAAAACAAGCAAATAAAAAGTTAGGCAAGCAAATAGCTGTCAAAACAAACCCTGAAAGACTGCTGAATGAGGAAGTTTCGTATTAAATTGTCTTCCTGATAATTCTGAGCTTTAAACACTGCAGTCATACAGATAGAAAAAGAGTAAAACTTCCCTAAAAGATCAGCTGATCGAAACAAGACAGGATAATTTTTAACACCTCACAAGCAGTGGTCTATTCATGGACACCAGGTTTCCAAGCATAGTCCTAAAGCAGCTCCGAAAAAAAATGCTGAAAAACAGTGTTCTCCCTGTAGCTGCTGATTTGAGCTACTATGATTCTAGTTTTTGCGTTTTGGTATCAGATTCCAGTATTTGCAATATTTTTACTTTTAGCCACTTTTGTACATTCTTCTCCCCACCTTAGATATTGTGAGATGGAGACAGCCTTTTCAATGAGGAAATATAAATACAAAAGCATGGGGGACAATAGCTCCCTGTTGCACTCACCATGGCAACATCTCACCTAATCAGAGCTGACTTGCCAACAAATTAGCACCCTTTTTCTCATGCAGTATAAATTGTGTTCCCTTTGAAATTTGGCATTCCTGCATTTGTCCTGATGAGTGCAAGATGAAAAGCTTCGACAACATGCCTCTTTTTTCAGAAATACTTAAGTTCTGTACTACCAAGTGACCAAACAGAAATGCAAAGACTCGGGGGGCAGGGGGGAGAAAGAGTATTTTTTTCTTGGGACAATGCAGATTGCAGGGTAATAGGACAGAAGTGTTTAAAATTATTTAAGATGTGACAGGGTAGATAGATGGACTATTTTCAGGAACAAAAATGTGATGTCATGACTTCAAGATTAAATGTAAAAGATTTAGTACAGGGAGCTAGAATAAGTTCTTTAGAGAGACTTGTGAAGCTTTAAAATTCATTTCCAGGGTTAGTTGTTGAGGAAAAAACTATGCCAACAGTCAAGATTAGATTGGCTAGATGGATGAAGGAAAGCAAATAAAAGGATGTGGGAACAGGCTAGGCAAGTAAGATCAGACTATCTGCTCAGGTAAATGGTAAAATGCTGATCAGACTGAATGCCCTGCTTCCATGCTGTAATTTCCATGTATAATACAAATCTAACAATTGTCAACCACAAAAAGACTTGAGTGACTCTAAGCCTTTGTCTGGGAGCACCTACCGCCCCCAGACAGCTTGACTGAAAATAGGATGAATTTGCATTTACAATGCAACATAATTCATGCCCTCAGGAGTGCTGCACATGGCTAAGTTCAATCCCAATTCTACACAGCAAGAACCTGGAGGCAGCAAAGAAGTTGATCTGCTTATCATTATTTTTCCATGAGGAATGTTGGCTAGGACACCAGAAATACTCACTTCTCCTCTAAGGTTGTGAAATCTTTGATGCCCCCAAAAACAGACAGCCCAGTCTTTTTCTTTTACTGGAACAAAAACGTGATTTTGCTCACAGATCATTTCAGGCATAATTAAGTTCTTGAAAAACATTGCCAAAGCAGTTAAATTAACTTTATGGTTAATATTTTGTGCTTTGTAAGTGCTTGTGCAGATCTGCTGCAGTAGCTTGGGCCAGGAATCTTGGAGTTTTCTAATCTGTAACCACAAATAACCTTGAGTTGAACATTGAACATGGGGGATCGTGGAAACAGTTGGAAGGGATGACAGTTGTCTGGAGGGAATTTATGCATATACTCTGCTACATAAGCCTCACATCACTTATCAGAGACCGTCTGAAAAAATCTTGTAATGTATTTGAACAGTCACTTGATAGCACAGAACTTGTGTACTGCAGAGCAGAAGAGGCATGCTCTCTGAGCTTTTCATCTTACACTCATCAGAACAGATTTGCAAAAATGCCAAATCTCAAAGGGAATAACAAGTTATACTGCATGAGAAGAGGGTCCTGATTAGTTGGGCAAGGGAACTCTGATTGGTAGCAGTATTGCCATGGGGAATGCACCAAGAAACAGTTAACTCCCAAGCGTTTGTTTAAATTCAAACCATGCAGGTCAGCTCAAATTGGTCCAGGAATTGCCATGGGGAATGAACCAGGGAATGGCTGTCCCTCAAGCTTTCTAGTTCAAAAGGCACACTGCATAGACATGTTCTGTTTGCAAAGGACAGGGCTGTGTGTGTGAATACATGTAGTTTCTAGCGCAGATAAGTGAGCCACACTGTGAGCCCAACTGATGACCTTAAATTGGTTAAATTCTGAGCACAATCAGGATTGTTTAACAAGTGTTGTCCAATCTCAGAATCACATCTAATGTTGGAAACTATGTTCTGAGTTTTACAAGCACAAGTTGGTTGACTACAGTCAGTACTTTGCCTGTTGCGAACAGGGAAGGGGCACACTGTTTGATACAATCCCTCAGTCTTGGGACGTACAGCCTACATACCTGGCATCACAACAGCACCAAAATTCATTTACCACATTACTCATTTGTGTAGTAGGAAGAACGTCTTTTTGGCTTGATGCAGCATCCTGTTACTGGAGAATACCACTTGTGCTGCTATTGCATAGTAGCAGCATGAAACGGTCAACTTGACTTGTTGCTCAAATTGCTCAGGGTAATCTGAGGTAGACATGACACTTTTCAGGACCGCATGTGGTAGCCTTAGGCCCATTCGTGAGTTTGTGTGATACACAGCGAGAAATGATCTGATCAGGAGAGCCATTATCATGCAGGATAACTATGACGCATCCTATTTCAGCATCACGCTTGCATGGTCAGCAAATGGCTCGGGTCTTACTTATAAAGTTGTCGATAAAGCCAATCTTATAGAATGTGGAACTGTAGGAATCCCAAGGTGTATACCGACGAGTGAAATTGGGCTTGCGTTAAACAGTAGTATAGAACCCACAGGCAGATTTCTCAACTGGCACATCAAAGAAAGAGGATTCACTTGACTGCTCCATTTCAAAGGCGAATTTGAGCGCAGGATGGAGCCCATTAAGGTGTGTAAGGAAATTCTTACATGCAGTTGTAGGTTCAAATATAGCAAAAGTATCACCTACCTATCAGAAATATGCAAGGAGTAAGAGGTTAGGGGTCATTCAATCAAAGACGTGTTTCGTGGATGCCGGCAAAGATGTTGACAAGAGCTAGGCCTAGAAGGGATCCCATGGCAACACCATCTATTCACCAACGTACAAACAAGAAGCAGGAGAAGGCCATTCAACCCCTCGAGCCTGCTCTGCCATTTAATAAAATCATGGCTGATCTGATAGTAATCTGAAATCTACATCCCACCTACCACTGACAACCTATCACCCCCTTGTTTACCAAGAATCTATCCACCACTGCCTTAAAAATATTCGAAGACTCTGCTTCTACCACCTTTTCAAGAAGAGAGTTCCAAAGACTCATGACCCTACGAATGAAAAAAATTCACCTCATTTTGGTTTTAAATGGGCGACCCCTTGTTTTTAAAACAGCGGCCCCTAGTTCTAGATTTTTCCACAAGAGGAAACATCCTCTCCACATCCAGCCTGTCAAGACCCCTCAGGATCTTGTATATTTCAATCAAATCGCCTCCCACTCTTCTAAATTCCAATGGATACAAGCCTAGTCTATCCAACCTTTCCTCATAAGACAACCCACCCATTCCAGGTATTAGTCTGGTAAACCTTCTCTGAACTGCTTCCAATGCATTTACATCTTCCTTAAATAAGGTGACCAATATTGTACACAGTACTCCAGGTCTCACGAGTACCCTATACAACTGAAGCATACCTTCCCTACTTTTGCATTTAATTCCCCTTGCAACACATGATAACATTCTTTTAGCTTTCCTAATTACTTGCTGTACTTGCATACTAGCCTTTTGTGATTCATGCACTAGGACACCCAGATCCCTCTGCACTTCAGAGCTCTGTAATCGTTCAGCATTTGGATAAAATGCTTCTCTATTATTCTTCCTGCCAAAATGGGCAATTTCACATTTTCCCACATTACACTCCATCTGCCAGATCTTTGCCCACTCATTTGACCTATGTAGCTTCCTTATGTCCTCTTCACAACTTACTTTCCTACCTTTGTGTCATCAGCAAATTTGGCAACCATCTCTTCCACCCCTTCATCCAAGTCATTTATATCAATTATAAACAGTTGAGGTTCCAGCTCCCTGTGGCATGCCACTGGTTACATCTTGTCAACCTGAAAAAGGCTCATTTCCTGTCAGCTTCCTGTTAGCCAATCATCTATCCATGCCAATATGTTACCCCCATACCATGAGCTTTTATTTCCCACAATAACCTTTATCATAGCCCTTAATTAAATTCCTTCTGGAAATCTAAGTACAGTACATCCACCGGGCATATATGGTGTCATGAAAACTGAACTCAACAGAGCAAGTTGCTGAGTTCATAAGTTCAATGAATACAGGTTCAAACAATGACGGCATGCATCGAGGTCATCATGATACACTGACGTGTTGCAAACAACTATGGCTTCCTTGAGCAGTACATTAATGAATCAGCTAGCAACGTCAAATGAGCACATGGACATGGCATTGTTTTCAATATACAAGTCCTATATGGGGCTTTGTGAAGATGAAGGAATTCTTCAGCTTATGTGGAAAACTTGCTCAGAACTGGTTGTAGCAACTTGCTCAACCATTTGACCAATTCATGCTGTGCAGAACCAGTCATAGATAGGGTAGAGCATAAAGGGACATGACTTGTGTGCGCTTTGGTCAGTCCATACAAACATGGACACAATGAACCATGAGGACAAATCCAATCATTTACATCATCAGGCAGTTTGCTAATCTTACACAAGCCCAACAAACATTTTTCTAACTGGCTTTTGAACAGGGCTGTGTCGTCATACTTAGCATCAGGTCCAATAGAAAAGAATTTGGACCCGTCATTAAGAACCGGATGCATTGTGTTGATATAATCACACTTAAGGATGACTATTTCAGTCCCTTGGTTAGGCTTACAGATATGTATGTCTGGGTTGCCCTCAAGACCTTGCTACTAGACATCCGCACCGCATGTGAAAATCGGCCAAGTCATTGGGCATCCCACAACATGCAGTTGCTAGATCAACTAGGTGTGCTTTCAAGGGCTCAGCGTTTTCATAAAACGCTGGTTTGTACAGGGTAGCTGGGGAGACAGGAGTTGGAACTAAGCAAATACCTCTTCCCATTTGAAGTGTTGACAAAGGCACACCAAAATTGAAGCCATGCATGAGAACAAACTCTTCGCTTTCAGAAGAGTACATGGTTAGAGAGATTTACTGTGTGTTTGGCAGCATTATTATTGGGGTGCCAAACTGCTTCTGCTTAAGTGAGTTTACTTTCAAGCGGGTCATCTATTGAGGCAATATAGCAGCACAAAGGGACCAATGAGAAAAATGAAAGAAATTTACATATCTCAGAACAAGCACAGTGTAAATTAGTAATCCTACTACCAATCTTATCCTGCATAAATGCTCGCTCGATCGTGGGACTGTGCCCCACTGTGTAGGACTACATGCAAGGTGAAAAGCTTTGACAGCATACATTGTGTATTGCTGAAAAAAGGTATTTAAAATACTGCAACAGTGCAGAGTCCATGATATCTGTCATTTATAGTGAAAATCAATCAGCTATGCATTCCTAATCAGTTTTTAAAAAAGTAGCAAGGCATGTAACTTAGTCATATTTGGGGTTGTCGTTTCATTTTGCTAATAAGTCTAGTTTCGGAGTGCAGTGCCACACAAATCTCAGTGTTACTTCTTTTCTCACCCAGTTAACTCTCTAAATTCCAGTTTAGAAATATAGACTAAGTATACACAGAGTGATGACATTCTGATCCCATTTAACCTCAGCTTTATCCATTTGTCATCTGATGCTGACATTTTCTCTATTTAGTGTCAGACTGGCTCTGTACATTCAATGGATTCGGTGCTGCCAAAAGACTAAGAGAAAAAGGAGTTCTGAGCCACTGGAAAGATGATCAGGTCTTACAGAATTCCAAGTGTAGATAAGACAGGGAATAACCACCAATTACAGTCTAATTACATAAAAGTCATAATCAAGTGAGTTTCACCTAAAGAATGAATGTAAATGGATCTTCATCTCTGGCTAATGCAAATGAGACTATAGTGCCAAGATAAAATATTTTTGCCCTTCAACCCTTTAAATGGAGCAGTGCTCACAATATTCAAGGCTAATGAACAACCTCTACATCGTTAACCTAAAACCAAATATAACATTTCCATGTGTTGCAGAAAATACTAAAGCTAGTAATAAATATCTATTTATAGATGCAGTATTTATATACCATCTTGCTTTGCAACCTTAAGACACAATCCAAATCATCAATTGTCTGAATGTCTAAAAATATCAAATATTTTTCATAAATTAAAGGAATTTAATTTCCAGTGTGTTGTTACACATTAGTATCAAATTATTCTTTGCATTTTAAGCTGTTGGACCATTTAAAATGAACTGTTTAACAACATATTAAAATGGTTTGTGATCAAGGATAAAGGTAGAGAAACTTCCAATCATGTTATAATCAGCTGAGCTTCAATTGAAGACTACCAAGTGTAAAAGTTTCTCAGATTTGATTAATGGTTTCCTAAGCCAAAGACTTAAAAAAAGATGAACAAATGTACCAACAGGAAAATTCAAGATTTCCCACAACCACTATGTATGCTTCCATGACTAAGGTTCACAAGTGATAAAACTATGCATTTTAATCTATGCAAAGAGCAGAAAGATTTAAACCGAGTTCCAAAGGCATTTGAGTGTAAAAAGCTTTCGGAGTAGTACTCAGTACTCACTAGCTTTGTTTACATTTATCCATTGAATGTGGGTATCTGCTGGGAAGGCGACATTCATTGCCCATATCTCATTGTGTAGAAGATGCTGTGGGCTTTATTCTTGAACTATTGTAGACTTTCTGATGATAGTATTTCCATGGTAGCATCAAGTAGGGAATACCAGGATTCTAAACCAGCAACAATGATGGAATGAAACTGTGTCCAAGTTAGGAAGTTGTGCAACTTGGAGGTGGTGGTGTTCCCACATTGTGCTCCTCATTTTTTCTTTTAATTGATTCATTAGGATCTGGGCATCACTGACAAGGCCAGCATTTATTGCTCATTCCTAAACGTCAAGAAGGTGGTGCTGAGCTGCCTTCTTGAACGGCTACTATCCGTGTGATGAAAGTACTCCCACAGTGCTATTAGGAAAGGAGTTCCAGGATTTTGACTCAGCAACAATGGGAGGAACAATTATATATTTCCTAGTCAGAATGGTGTGTAGCTTGGAGGGAAATTTGCGGGTGGTGGGATGCTCAGGCACCTGCTGCCCTTGTCCTTCTAGGTGGTAGAGGTCATGAGTTTTGGAGGTGCTATTGAAGAAACCTTTGTGAATTGCTGCACTGTACCTTGTAGATGGGCACCATGACTGCAGTGTGCACCAAGTGGTTGAAGGAGTGAATGCTTAAAGTTGTGTATGAAATGCCAATCAATTTCTGGATGGTGTTGAGCTGAGTATTGTTGGAGCGGCACTCATCCAAGCACATGGAGAGCATTCCATCACAAGGCTGAAGCATTTGCAACAATCTTCAGCCAGGAGCTCAGGGCGGATGATCCATCTCAGCCTTCTCCTGAAGTCACATGAGGCCTCCTGAGGTCCAGGGCCACTCAGCTCCTAATCTCATTAAAGCCTTGGTCTAAACATGGGCAAAAGAGCTGAACTGCTGAGGCAAGGTGAGTGACTGCCTTCGACATAAAGGCTGCATTTGACCAACTGTGCCATCAAGGAGCCCTCACAAAACTGAAGTCAATGGGTATCACGTAAAAACTCTCCACTGGTTGGAGTCACAAAGGAAGCTGGTTGTGGCTGTTGGAGGTCAATCATCATGGACATCGCAGCAGGAGTTCCTCAAGGTAGTGTCCTAGACCCAATCATCTTCAGCTGCATCGCCAATGACCTTCCTTCCATCATAGAATTTGCTTGAGGAGGAGGAGGCGGGGGGGGGGGGGGGCGTCGTTTCGCTGATGATTGCACAATTCGCAACTCCTCAAATACTGAAGCAGTCTGTGCCCACATGCAGCAAGACCTGGAAAATATTCGGTTGGGTTGGGGTTGCTAAGTGTTAAGTAGCATTCATGCCACACAAGTACAAGGCAATGACCATTCCCAATGAGAGAGAATCTAACCATCTCTCCTTAACATTCAATACCATTACCATTGCTGAATCCCACACTATCAACATCCTGGGGGGTTACCACTGACCAGAAGCCAAACTGGACCAGCTATATAAATACTCTGGCTACAAGAGCAGGTCAGAGGCTGGGGATTCTGCAGAGAGTAACTCACCGATCATCTACAAGGCACAAGTCAGGAGTGTGATACTCACCATTTACCTGAATAAGTGCAGCTCCAACAACACTAAAGGAGCTCACCACCATCCAAGACAAAGCAGCCTGTTTGATTGGCACCCCATCCACCACCTTCAACATCCACTCCCTCCACCACCAACATACAGTGGCAGCAGTGTGCACCATCTACAAGATGCACTATGGCAACTCACCAAGGCTCCTTCAACAGTATCTTCCGAACCTGCGACCTCTACCAATTAGAAGGCCAAGAGCAGCAAATGCTTGGGAACACCACCAGCTGCAGGTTCCCCTCCAAGCCATACATCATCCTGATTTGGAACTATATCACCGTTCCTTCACTATCTTGGAACTCCCTATCTCGCAGCACTGTGGGTGTACCAATACATGGACTGCAGCAATTCAAGGCAGCAGCTCACCAGCATCTTCAAGGACCATTAGGGATGGGCACTAAATGGTGGCTTAGCCAGCAACACCCATATCCTGTGAAATAATTCAAAAAACACTACTGACCTTTGCCTTTGTAGGTGGTGGAATGGCTTTGAAAGGCAGGTGAGTCACTCATTTATGGTGGCACAATGCAGGGGAAAGTGCTGCTGTTGAAGTACCTTATCACAGAATCACTGTGCAGAAGAGGCCCTTCGGTCCATCGAGTCTGCACCGACATGTGAGAAACACCTGACCTATCTAATCCCATTTACCAGCACTTGGCCCATAGACTTGAATGTTATGACGTGCCAAGTGCTCATCCAGGTAAATTTTAAAGGATGTGAGGCAACCTGTCTCCACCACCCTCTCAGGCAGTGCATTCCAGACTGTCACCACCCTCTGGGTAAAAAAGTTTTTCCTCGCATCCCCCCTAAACCTCCTGCCCCTCACCTTGAACTTGTGTCCCCTCATGACTGACCCTTCAGCTAAAGAGAACAGCTGCTCCCTATCCACCCTGTCCATGCCCCTCAATCTTGTACATCTCGATCAGGTTGCCCCGCAGTCTTCTCTGCTCCAATGAAAACAACCCAACTCTATCCAACCTCTCTTCATAACTTAAACATTCCATCCCAGGCAACAGCCTGGTGAATCTCCTCTGCACTCTCTCCAGTGCAATCACATCCTTCCTATAATGTGGCGACCAGAACTGCATACATTACTCCAGCTATGGCCTCACCAAGATACTATACAACTCCAACATGATCTCCCTACTTTTGTAATCTATGCCTCAATTGATAAAGGCAAGTGTCCTATATGCCTTTTTTAGCACCTCACTAACATGCCCCTCTGCCTTCAGAGATCTATGGACACACACACCAAGGTCCCTTTGTTCCTCAGAACTTCCTAGTGCCATGTCATTCATTGAATACTTCCTTGTCAAATTACTCCTTCCAAAGTGTATCACCTCACACTTTTCAGGGTTAAATTCCATCTGCCACTTCTCTGCCCATTTGACCATCCCGTCTATATCTTTCTGTAGCTCAAGACACTCAACCTCACTGCCAATCTTAGCATATCATCACAATGCATTTTGCTCAAACTTGCACTTGCTCTGCCCCCAATGGTCATAGTGATATACAAGTAAAACTACTTTTAGGCTTACAAAACCAATTGTTATGTTATACAGAATATTCAAAAGCTATTACTTTAACTGTTACTAATAACTGTGTCAATATTTTTTCACATCTAATTTCAGCTTGATGTGTATACTTTGTACATACTGCAGCCACAGTGGTACAGGGGGTGGACCAAGTCTAGTGGCTAGGAGACTGATCAAGTAAACTTATTTGTCATGGTTAACATCAGGCTTCAAGCATTACTCTTGCTGTACTCATCCAGATGAGTATTTTATCACAATTCTGACTTCAGCTTTGTAGGAGAGACAGAAGTTTTGAAGGATCAGGTGAGCCAACTGTGTTGTATTGTAGGGAAGATCCTTCTTGGATAACTTGCCAAAATCCTTTTCGGAATCTACTTGGGTGTCTTACTGGGTTTCCCTCATCCATTATCTTGGTGAATTCTTCAAAAAATATCACATTTGCAAGAACTTGACTTTTTTTGAAACCATGTTGGATGACACAGATATGCCTTTCTCTATCCAAGGAGTCATATATGCCATCTCTGATGACTCCCTGAAGCCTCTTTTCCATTATTGATATCAACCTAATCAGTCTATTGGTTATCTTGATAAGTCATATCTCCCTTTTTTCAAAGATGAAGAGTACATTAGCCTCCTTCCAGGTTAAGGGAAACATCCAAGAGCTCTGTGAGTTAAAGATACACACAAGGGGCTCAGAGCAACTTTCCCACCTCCAAGGACCCTTGGGTAGATATTATCTGACGCAGTTACCCTGTTGATTTTAAGGTTTCTAATTATATCTAAAACAACACATTTATCTTTGTTAATAAAGTTTTATTTTTAGCAACATCATGGAATTCTGGTAGGCATCAAGAATGAAGATCGATGAGAAGAACTGATTTAATATTTCCACCATATCACAGAAGTCCTTAGTTAGCTATTCTCAAGCACTTCGATGGCTCAACAGAGTCCCCTCTGATGCCTCACGTTACTGTTTGTGAAACTTCAAGATGTTCTTGAGGCACTTTGAAGGCCCCTGTAACACAGACACAATCTAACAGAGGATTTGTGCTTTTGCCCTAAAAACTTCTCTTTAATCAACTTGAGGACCTCTTATCTCATGTCCATAAATTAATTCAAAAGGCTAAAACCAGTAGATTCATTTGGTGAATCTCGGGTAGCAAATAAAGTCCAGTCCTTTTTCCCCAGTCATGACAATATGCTTTAATCACTGTTTTGGGGGATTGACAGTCCCTCTCTAAAGCTCCCTCTGTCTGTGGATTTTAACTGTTTTACACCCAAACTACTCATTATGTTTTGAAAAAATTTTAGACATAAAATTGGAATATTGACCTGACTGGATCTTCACTGTAATCCATATCGAGTAAAAAATTAGGTTACCTTCTCTACTTTAGCTGTAATTGTTCTTAAAGAGATGGCCTCTGGAAATCGAGTTGTCATATCCATAATAGTAAGGATATAATGGCGTCGCCCTTTAGTTTTTGCTATCAGTCCCACATTGTCTAATGACACCATTTTGAACGGTTCCTCAAAAACTGGTATGGGAATTAAGGGTGCCAGTTTGATTGTATGTCGCAGTTTCCTACCATCTGGCACATATTTCACATTTTACAAAACCGTACCATGTCCTTGTGAAGGCCTGGCCAGTAAAAATGTCAGTTTATCTGCATCTGAGTTTTCTGTATCCCTACATGCCGTGTCATGGGAATTTCATGTTCTATCTGTAATGTCTCTTTACGATACTTGGGCGGTGTCACTACCTGATGAACAAATTTTCGCCTGCAGGTCTCCACTATCCATCAGTATCCCCTTAATATAACATTCTGGGACTTCCTCAGCTTCAGTTGGGCTGATTGTGCTATCTTACTTTTAACCCCGGATTGACTTGTTGAGCCTCAACCAGAGAAGATTTATCAGACATCTCTTTTGAATGATCTAAGTCTTTAAAGGTAGCTTCAGCTAGCCAAATATCTGTCTGTGGTATCATTGACTTTGCTTGGCCATTGCTCAGGTCATCACACACAAAGGAAAATTTCCTGGAACCAATTCCTATAACTGCTCCATCTCTTTAACCTTACTTGGGCTTTCTGTTTTGGAATTTTGGAAGAAACTACTACCTTCGCTCTGGCCAAATCATTTCACAGGAGTAAGTCAAATCCATCTACCTAATATCTCCTGGGCAACCCCTACCATCACTGTCCCAGACAAAAGGTCACGCTCCAAGTGCACCCAGTACAAAGATACAAGTATATACTCCCAGCAATACCATTTATTAAAACTTTGACTTTTAATGAGCTCTCTGGCGGAAAAGTTATGCCGTTCCCCAGCAAAACTGTTTGGGTGGTTCCCATATCTCTGATATAATTATAGCTTTGATATAGTTATAGGTTTGGCTGTCTCATTTGAGGGATAAGGAGTTACTTTTCCTCTCGATAAAAATTATTTATACCTCTCATGTATCTCATTCGCTTCTCCTGAACTCTCAGCAGTGTTCACACTTGGTTTCACAGCTTTACTTAACGATACAACTTGATCTGTCATATTTTCAGTTAGAGCTCCTTTTCCTGAATCACCCTTACATATTCCAATGAGTCCCATTGATTTCCCGCGCAACTGCCAGCAATCTGCGCCTTGTTACAATGTTACACTTTGGCTTTCGAATATTGCCTCCACGCTTAGCTCCTTCTTTCTGGCCTAAGGAGAAATTTCCAGGGCGTTCCCAGCTGTCCCTTTTCTTCCCGAGCTACTTGCCTTCCTTTCACCTTCCCACCTTCTACCCTTCTCGGGTTTCTGGGGATGATGGAAAAAGGATTTGGATTTATGGACCAGCTCATAATTGTCAGCTATCTACACTGCCTGTCTAACTGTTGCAATCTCTGGTCTTCGGCATGGGTCCTAACTGCTGAAGGAAGTGAATTTTTAAATTATTCTAGGAGAATTATTTCCCCAAGGGCTTCATACATTGTATCTACCTTTAATGCCCATATCCAACCGTCAAAATTACTTTGCAGTACCCTCTCAAATGTAGGTCTGCCCAGACTGTTTCTTTATGTTTCAAAATTTCTGCCTGCATGCCTCAGGGACCAACTCATATGCACTTAGAATAGCCTATTTTACTGCATCATAATCCACAGAAACCCCTTCTGAAAGTGATGCACAGATCTCATGAGCTCTATTCAGCATCCTACTCTGTAGGAGCAATGTCCAATGTTCTTTAGGCCATTTCATTTGCTTAGCTACCTTCACAAACAAAATACAGAATGCCTCTACATCCCCTTCCTCAAACTTTAGAAGGCTTTGTACAAATTTAAACATCTCCCCAACGGCCTTGGGGTTGGGGGTGGTTTTCCTGTCATCAGAATTTTCCTCAGCATCGGAGGCCTTTTTAAAAATTCCAACCTTTTAAGCTGGTATTTCATTTCTCGTTCCTTCTCTCTTCCTTCCCTTGCTAACTTTTCTCTCTGGAGGTCAAATTTTTGCATTTCCATTTCTCTTCTTTTTTCTAATTCAAACTTTTTTCAATTCTCTTTCTTTTTCGTTCAATCCAAGATTTTTCATTTGCAACTGAATCTTAGCTAACTCAATTTACTCCCTGAAGAACGTGGTCTCTTGTATTCTTTCCAATTTAAAACACTGCGCTATTACCTCAACTATGTCTAGCGCCTACAGTTAATTGTAACTCCAACTTATCCATCAAGCCCATTAGCTTGGTTACTTTTTGTAAACCTGTCAGGGATAAATCTTCTATCTCTAGAAAAGTCTTAGTAACTTCCAAAGCCATTTTGGTTTACTAATGTGTAAGAAATCTGGTATCTGTCCCTTTATCCTTTACCGATTATTATTATTCTGCGTCCAGTCATCCGTTGTCTGTGTTTCGAAATTCCACAAGAGCCCCCAATCTATGTTAAAACCGAGATGGGAGGAGCGCGCAGTTTATCTAGCCCCATTAATCTACAGGTCGTACCATTAGTGTAAATGTTTAATTCACTTACCAAAATGGCCAATTACTTACCTCCACTACTGTTAGACCCAGAATAAAGGAGGCTTTAACCAGGCTCCTTTCAATAAACTCAGAATGATTGATTTATTATAAAACAAAACTTCTTTTTAAAACAAGTTGCAAGAAGAACTGGTTAACACATAAGTTGTAATCTGGAACTGTAACTATCTATCCCTTTTAAAATATCCCAGCACACGCACACAGGCACAGTACAAACAAATGGGGTCTCTGCAGAGATGGGCGGTTGAAGAAAAACTTAATAAAAAGCATAAGGTTCCCAGGGTTTTGATGCTGCCAATCTGGTGCAAGGGCAGGCTGCTAGACCCAGTAGATGTCTGGAGATTCTCACCAACGGAGCGTCAGCACTGAAGAAAATAAAGCTGGATCAATCCTTCTCGTCTCAGCCTCTCGAGTTTCCAAATACAGACAAGTTCCCCCAAGATTCCTAGCTGAATACTGATAACCACACTTGATTTCAATCAAGGCAAGGAGTGCACAAACTAGGCAGCTTTTCCCCTTCTTAGTTCATTCCCAATTGAGTTCAAAAAAAGTTCTAAACATAAAGCTCCTCCATCAGGTCATTTCCAGTAAATCACCAGACCTTTGCCTTTAAAAGTTTTTGTTTCCAATCAACTGAAGTGATTGCAGTTTAAATAAACAAATTTCTCTAAAGTATCATGCAGGTCACGTTTTCATGGAAAAAGCATGCTTGCTCACAGTCCAAGATGAATTTATGACCTTCTTAAAAAGTGTCCAAATAATGCAATGTCCTTCGAAATTTTAAAAGAAAAGTTCTTGAAGATATAGTTTCCCAACACTCGGGTTCTTGGAATAAGAGGTCAGCCATTTAAAACTGAGACAAAGAGAAACTGTTTCATTAAAGAGTTGTGAACCTTGGAATTCTGGAGTCATACCTAGCATTGGCTGTGGTTGTTAGAAGCCAATCATTTCAGCCCCAGGTTATCACTGCAGGAGTTCATCAGAGCAGTGTCCTGGGGCCAACCATTATCCACTGCTTCACCAATAACCTTCCCTTTAATACAAGGTCAGAAGTGGAGCTATTTGCTGATGATTAGAGCTGAGCACTGTACAATCATAATTCCTCAGATAATGAAAACAGTCCATGCCTGCATGCAGCAAGAACTGGACAACATCCAGGTCTGGTCTGACAAGTGGCAAGTCACATTTGGATCACACAAATGCCAGGCAATGACAATCCCCAACAACTGACAACCTAACAGTGGCCTTCATATTTAATGATTTAACTATTGCCGAGTTCCCATCATCAACAAGGGGAAGGGGGCAACAACAACCAGAAACTCAACTGGACTACCCACAGGCATGCAATAGCAGCTAAAGCAGTTCAGAGCCTGGGTATTCAGCAGCAAGTAATTCACTTCCTAATTCCCCACCATCTACAAGGCACAAGAAATGCACTAAACTGATTAACTGTACAGCAATTCACCATGTACCCCACAACGAAACCAGAGGTTCATGCACAAGCAACATTCTCTTTAACATATGCACAAACATGGCCACACAACAAACTTAAAAGGGTCGTGCAATGCAACAAGCAGGCTGCACACAATGAAGAAAAACTCCTCCATTCATGACCACAGTGTGCAATACAGAAACTCAACAAGGCTTCTTTGGCAGTAGCTCCAAAAGAACTTACGCCACATCCAGATGTGGTGGGTGCATAGAAACACTACCATCTCCATCCACTCTGACTTGGATATATATCACCACTCCATCACTGCTGGGTCAAAATCCTGGAACTCCCTATATAAATGACATTTGCACCACATAAGTGCCAGGCAATGACCATCTCCAACAAGACAGAATCTCCCCATGACATTCAATAGCATTACTATCACTGAATATTCCACCTTCAACATCCTGGGGGTTAGGATTAACCAGAAACTTATTTGGACCAGTAGGCCAGAGGCTGTAAATACTGCAGCAAGACACACACCCCCTGACAAAGCCTGTCCACCATCTACCAGGCACAAGTCAGGATTGTGCTGGAAAACTCTCCACTTATTTGAATAAGTACAGCTCCAATAGCATTCAAGGAGCTTGACACCATCCAGACAAAGCAGCCCACTTGATCAGCACCCCACCCACCACCAACACACTATATACAAATGCACTGCAGCAATTTGCCAAGCCTCCTTCGACTGCACCTTCCAAATCTGCGACCTCTACCACCTAGAATGACAAAGATAACAGATGCACAGGAACACCACCACCTGCAAGTTCCCCTCCAAGCTGCACACCATACTGACTTGGAACAATATCACAGTTCCTTCACTGTTGCTGGGTCAAAAACCTGGAAAACACCTTAACAGTGGGTGTACCTATACCACATGGACTGTAGAGGTTCAAGGTGGCAGCTCACCAGAACCTTCTCAAAAAGAATTCGGGATGGAAAATAAATTCTGGTCTCACTAGAGACATTCAAATCCCATGAAAGGAAAAAAAAATACAAAAGCACATCTGTAATACATTACATATATTATTTAAGAATAAAAAACAGCTTTGTGGACACACCTTCACAACACGAACTGCAATAGTTCAAGGCGGCAGCCCAGTATCCATCTTCTCAGGGCAATTGAGATAAGTTAATGTACAAAAATATCCACAGCAAACATACCAGCCCCACCCCTCCTTCTCTGCTTCCAGAAAAGCAGTCAAAGTTTAAAAACAACTAATTGGAGTGGACTATACCTGGTAAAAAAGCTGGCAAGTGTGCCCAGTTTTTTGTATTTGGTCTCTTGTTCTGAAGGACTGTTAATTTGATTGTAGCTGTCTCGCGAAGAATTTAGACTGATATCAGTGAACTGTGCCTCATCAGTTTCCAGATTTACAATTGCACTCGAGTTACTGGTGACCAAACTATCTAGAATATCCTCATTGCTAACAGACAGGGTTGTGGACAGTTCTGTGCTCAGACTTGAAATACTGCTTACA
The DNA here is from genome assembly GCF_017639515.1 of Carcharodon carcharias. Taxonomy (NCBI): domain Eukaryota; kingdom Metazoa; phylum Chordata; class Chondrichthyes; order Lamniformes; family Lamnidae; genus Carcharodon; species Carcharodon carcharias. The sequence continues at coordinate 23,073,288 of NC_054467.1, read as the reverse complement.
GATATATCATCAGCCTTGTTTACTCTGTTTGATGGACTGTAAGGCTTCACATTATCATAACCAGATCGAGGAAATGTTGAAGATTTTCGCAACGCATTGTCAGTCTCAAGACGGATAGCTGGTGAGCACATGCCAGGTGGGAGACTACCTGAACCTTGTCCAAGTTTATCTTGTGCCATTCCAGTTGTTTGGGATAAATCAGCATTGTTCATTCTGACATTTAACACACCACAATGGATGGGCTCTGGATTTCCAATTTCTAATGTGGGAATGCCCGAGTCCTCAGAATTAAGGCTATTGCTGTCTTCATACCTAGAGCAGTGCAAATTGTGCTTGTATTTTGGTACAGATAAGGACCACATTGCCTTTACTTCACAGTTTTGAAAATTCACAACTTCACAATTATCGACACACTGTCCAGCAGGGGTCAAGAAGTCCGTGCAAATTGTGCCCTCCAGTATCTTAGGTGGGTTGTTATATGTACCTAAAAAAAAAAATCAACATTTTGAAACAGAAGGCTGAATCTCAGGTATGAAAAAGTCAGCAGGATTAAAAGCAATACTAAAAAGGCACACAATTAACAACTTTGGTAATCCTATAAACAAAGATTATAAAAACAGTTTTTCATACCAAATTAAAAAATATAACTATTTCAATAACGCTCTTTGAATCATGTTGCTAAAATGTGAGAATGTTTTTCTTATTTCCTTCAGAGAATATGTTAACTATCTAGTTAGAACCAAATATCAACAATCACGTCAAAAATGACAACATACATTGATTACAGACCAGCATGAGGTTCCTATTACTTTTGACATTTAAAATGCAAGAGAAGGAAAAGGTATTTAATTTAAGACAAGTGAGCTGAACCACATCGCATATTAGTACAATGTGCCAGTTCTTTCAAATCTAGCCCAGATTAATGGCACCAAAGTATCTTCTACAATCATAATTATTCATGAAGCCTGCTGGAAACGTCTGAATGCAGTGTTTACTAGATGCAGTGCAAAGTTGTTAAAATTAAAGAGGTTGATAAAAGACCAGTACGAAAAGCAAAAAGTTCCCAGTAGCATTGTAATGAATGTAGACTAAAGGAAGCTATGCTTTGCATCTTGCCAAGGGTACCTAATGAGGAATGCTCAATCCCGAGACCAGACACCAGAAGTTGAAAGATGTTCTATTTCCCCTGCAATGATAGCCTCCACATCTTGATGAGCACAATAACATTCTTTTTCAAAAGACTTATCTGAAGCAATTGATGCCAACATGATTTTTGGTGATGAGTACCATAGAAATAACTCTAGTTCTTGGTCATCAGTATCAACTCAAACATTGCAATTTTCATTCAACGTCAAATAAAGAAATGCTGTTATTTTCTTAACAGATTATTTTACTACTCCAGGCTATTTCTCTTAGGCAGTAGTGTAGGTCTCAACTGCAAACTACTTCCTCATTTTCACATCTATCAATGAGGAAGTTAATCTTGTGACTATTATTTTCTGTCCCTCCCAATAAGAATTGCATTTCCAAGTACAAGGAGTCACACTGGTTTAAGGCTTTAAATAGCTATTTTGCTACTTCTGGAAGAGTAGATCATATTGCATCAACCCAGTTATTTTTTTTTTTGAAGAGGTTCTGCAAAGGTAGCCCAGTTAACATCGTATTCACGGATTTTAAAAAGCTTTTAAAAGGACTCACATTGAATGCTAATTTATAAGATAGAATTCTGTCAGATTGGAGAGCATATCCTGGGATGGATACAAAACTGGTATTGTTTTTTTGAGACAACTCTAAGAAGAACATTTCCTCTTGTGGGGAAGAGTATAACTGGAGGCCATCAATATAAGGCAGTCACCAAGAAATCATCTGCTGACACCCCAAAGTCTGTCCACCATCCACAAGGCACATATCATGATTGTAATGGAATACTCTCATCTGCTTGGATGAGCGCAGCTCCAACAACACTAAAGAAGTTTGGCACCCTCTAGGACAAAGCAGCCTGCTTAATTGGCACCCCATCCACCAACTTCAACATTCACTTCCTCCACCACTGACACACAATGGCAGTAATGTGTACCAAGATGCACTGTAGTAATTCATCCAGACTTCTCTGACAGCCCCTTCCAAACCCATGACCTCTACTACCATGAAGGACAAGGGCAGCAGATGTATGAGAACACCACCACCTGCAAGCTCTCCTGCAAGCCACACGCCACCCAGACTTGGAACTATACTGCCATCCCTTCACTGTTGCTGGGTCAAAACCCTGGAACTTCCTTCCTAATAGTACTGTGGGTGTTCCTACAACACATGGACTGCAGCGATGGCTCAGCACCACTTCTCATGGGCAATGAGGGATGGGCAATAAATGCTGGTCTAGAAAAAATCCAATCGGTTATTCAGAAGAATTTTCTTTACCCAAAGAGTGGTAAGAATGTGGAACTTGCTACCACAGGGAGTGACTGAAATGAATAGTATAGATGCTTGTCCAGCTTTCCCTTAAATCCATGAGGGAGAAGGGAACATATGGTTATGATGGTAGATTTAGATGAGAAAAGATGGGAGGAGACTGGAGTGGGGCATAAACCTCAGCTGGACTGGTTCAGCAGAACAGCCTTTTTTTCTGTCTTGTATGTCCTAGTCCACGGAATCCTAGATTCAAATTGTAATCACAGAATGATCAGCAGAGAAAGAGGCCATTTGGCCAATTATGCATGAGCCAGCTCTGAAACAGCCACTAATTAGTCCCATTCCCCCGCACTTTTCTCTCAGCCCTGCAAATATTTCCTTTTCAAATATACCATTAATTTTGATTCTTTTTTGAAAGTTACATTGAAACACCTTCAAGCACCCTTTTGGGCATTGCTATCCAGATCACAACTGGTTGAGTAAAAAATACATTTTCATCTGCACCACCGCACACCCCCCCCCCCCCCCCCCAAACTATTTTGCCAATGATCTAAAATTGATGTCCTCAGGTTACCGATCCAGCTGCCAGTGTTAATAATAGTTCTGTCCCATCAGCTACCTAAACCACCTCATAATTTTGAACACCGCTATTAAATCTCTTCCAACCTTTGTTAGACTTCACCTCACTGGCACATTTATGTAATTAATAAAGCTTAAATTATCAAATTGCACTGTACATAAACACTGATGAAAAGCCTTAATTTGTATAAATTATTGGAATGGTGTTAAGAAGTCTTTAAATTGGCATCCCTTTAAGTGCTGTATTGTAGCTTTGAGGAAAAAACTTGGGAGTGAACTCAGATTGTAGCTGGGATACGTTTGCACATTTGGGCTCCAGTGAGTCTCGCATTAGCAGTAAACAGAAGCCAAAGGATACTGATTGGACAGAAGTATGGTCTGAGGATTAGAGTTGTATGCAAAGCATACAAGTTAAGGTTAGTTTGTAGCAGTGAAGCCAGAAGAACTCTCCCCATTGGTCAAGAATTGCAAACATTTGGGTGGACCTAATTAATTGTGTTGACGCAGGTGCACAACTTGGGCTGATTATTGCAAAAGCTGCCTGCAAAGAAGTGTATTAAATGTAGTACACTTGCCAGGAGATAGCATTTGTCAGAAGGCATATGCTAAGGGGGATCTTGCCAGGAAAGAAAGTTAGGAGTTAGTTGTAGGGCACTTGATAGGAAGTTAGCATCGGCAGAGGACATTGCCAGTCAACAAGTAATTGTTAGAGGTTGAGGATTGCTGTTGACAATTTTGACCCTACACTGGCTGAAGCAGAGCAAGACTTCCTCTTCCAGGCATTTCATATCAATATGGAAATTAATTTAAATTCTTCATACAATTAGATTAGGTTTGCCACTGCCACTTTCATATGCACATTTAAATTTACAAAGTAGCAAATTCACTAAATTGGTAGTGGTGAAACTGTGAAGAAAGGAAATATCACTAGGTTGAGACAAATAAACAAGATTTATCGGTATAAAAACCACAACTTAACAGTTTCACTACTCTCATACCACAGCATCAGTTTAGTTTTCTCAGTAATCAAGTTTAAAACCACTTTCTTTACTTGGAGTATCCAAAAGCACTTTTTAAAAAAAGCAAGAGCTCATTGATTCTTCAGCTATATAAAAAGTCAGCATATAATCTTCACAACATTCAACAGCCATGTTCCAAAAAGAAAGTCCATCAAATAAACATTTGGCCAAACACAAGGTTCCTCTTTCAAACAGGGTAAAAGGGGCAGGTGACAAAGGGTCAATAACTAAACATTACACCCCAATTGCCTGAAGCAATTAACTCCATGCTGGGATATAGATAATGGTGAAGTGACAAGCACCTTCCATGAACTCAGCCAAATCACCATATCTATGGAACCTTAACGGTGATTGTCCATAGCTGGACTGGAGACAAAAACAAGACAATCACAACCAAAAGGATAAAAAGGAAGTTGTATTTATCTAACATAACCTCAGGATATCCCAAAGCACTTTACAGCCAAATTTTTGAAGTGGTCACTGTTGTAATGTAGGAAATACACAGCCAATTTACATAAAACATGGTCCCACTGGCGTGTCAGCCTGGATTATGTGCACAGTCCCTGAGATGGGGCTTGGATCCACAACCTTCTGACTCAAAAGTCAATCCCCACTGACATGTAACCTTGCCCCCCTTTCAAAGCTCTCACACATGCATTCCAGTGTAAAATGCCAGATGTGAACAAAATTGAGTGTCTAATTCCTTCCCTTCCAAAAGGTCTAAGCCCCTACTATTGCCTGGCAAACATCAATTCATTCAGGACAAACCAAAGTCAAAACCAGGATCTTTATGGCATATGCGGTTTAAACCACTCATACTGTCATGGTTTTTTTAAAAAAACAGAATCACTAACTTAAGCAAATGTTTATAGAACCAGTGAAAATGAACTAGTCAGACTCTGTCAATCTATTTAAAATATAGCAAGAGCAAAATACTGTGGATGCTGAGATTGAAATAGCTGGAAAAACTCAACAGATCTGGCAGCATTGCGGAGAGGGAAACAGAGTTAACATTTCAAGTTGAATATGACACTTTTGCAGAAGAGTACTGGGAAAGTTCCAAAGAAGAATCTTCTTGGACTCAGAACATTAACCTTGTCTCTCCCGCCACAGAAGCTGCGGGCCTGCAGAGTATTTCCAGCGCTTTGCTTTTAATTCACAATATGGTGCGCCTGAGGGAGAACTCTTTACAGAAAGCTTCTCGGGGGGCAATAATTTGGCAAAAGGACGCAAAGTTATTTTTTATAATAATGATATTATGCAAAAGTGATGAAAAGCATCAAAATACAATTCAATTCATCTTTTCAAATCATTAGCTTGATGTCCCCAAAAAGACACAGTCAAGTTCTGAAGGGAGAGGGGGCGGGCGGAAGGGAATTGGGTCGCGGGGGGTTTGCCAGTGACTGACTCCAGTAAAACCCCACCCATCGCTCCCCTGCCCCGGTAAGATGACGGCGGGTGTCCAATCCCGAAGCTCTCACCTGCCCTCCGGAAAGGAGAGGGGCCCGGGGCATCGCTCGGGCTGCCGTTAAACCGAGACCCGGCCGGCTGGGCTCCGCCCGGGGCGGCGCTTATTTGCTCGGGTCCCGGCCCACCCTGGGATCGACCTTCCATCAGCCTCGGAGCTCGGCTCAGGCGGGCTGATTGCTCAGCTCCGAGCCGCTTTCCGGAAGTTTCTTTCCGGCCTTGTGGTGGCCGTTCCCGTCGCCGCCGCCGCCGCCATACTGAAAACTACTGATGTCACGCCAAAAGGGAAATCAATCGATCGTCGAGTCATTCCACCCATTCAAACCGAAGCAATCGAGAAGCTGGCGCGAGCTGCGCATGCGCGGGGTTTGAGCAGCGCGGCTGGACTGGTAGCACGCATACGCGCATAAATCCGGCAGTGCGCAGGCGTTGCTGGTGCATAATCGGCAAAAGGTCGTTGGGCTTGTGTTGGGAGATTCGTAAAATTATTATAGCAAAGCAGGAGGACATTCGTCCTGTTGTGTCTGTGCCAATTCTCTGTAATAGCAATTCACCCACTCCTACGCCTTTTCCTTGTAGCTCTGCAACGTTATTTTTTTCTTTTCACTAAGATGGAGACCAGATCAGCTGCATCTGCCATGTCCCTCCCTTCCACTCGCCCATAGAACCACAGAACACTACAGCACAGAAAAACAAAACAAAAACAGCATTACCTGGAAAAACTCAGCAGGTCTGGCAGCATCGGCGGAGAAGAAAAGAGTTGACGTTTCGAGTCCTCATGACCCTTCTGTTCTGCTTTGTTACTCCGCACTCCTCAGTGCCCTACCATTTACTGTGTATGTCCTACCTTGGTTCATCCTTCCAAAATGCAACACCTCACACTTTTCTGCATTAAATTCCATCTGCCATCTTCTGGCCCATTTTTCCAGTAAGTCCAGATCGCTCTGCAAGCTTTGAAAGCCTTCCTCGCTGTCCACAATGCTTCCAATCTTAGTGTCATCAGCAAACTTACTGATCCAATTTAACACATTATCATCCAGATCATTGATATAGACAACAAACAACAATGGTCCCAGCACAGATCCCTGAGGCACACCACTAGTCACAGGCCTCCAGTCTGAGAAGCAATCATCCACTACCACTCTCTGTCTTCTCCCACACAGCCAATTTTGAATCCAGTTTACAACCTCTCCATGGATACCAAGTGTCTGAATCTTCTGAACTAATCTCCCATGTGGGACCTTGTCAAAGGCCTTACTAAAGTCCATGTAGATAACATCCACAGCCTTTCCTTCATCTACTTTCTTGGTAACCTCCTTGAAAAACTCTACAAGGTTCGTTGAACACGACCTACCACGCACAAAGCCATGCTGTCTATCCTTAATCAGCCCTTGGCTGTCCAAATAATTGTATATCCGATCTCTCAGAACACCTTCCAATAATTTACCTACTACTGACATCAGGCTCACTGGCCTGTAGTTACCTGGTTTACTTTTGGAGCCTTTTTTAAACAACGGAACAACATGAGCTACCCTCCAATCCTCCGGCACCTCACCCGTGGCTAAGGACATTTTAAATATTTCTGCCAGGGCCCCTGCAATGTCTACACTAGTCTCCCTCAAGGTCCAAGGGGATACCATGTCAGGCCCGGGGGATTTATCTACCTTTATTCGCTGTAAGGCAGCAAGCACCTCCTCCTCTTTAATCTCTATATGTTCCATGACACTACTGCTTGCTTCTCTTCCTTCCTTATACATTATGCCAGTTTCCTGAGTAAATACTGATGCAAAAAAACTGTTTAAGATCTGCCCCATCTCGTGAGCCTCCACAGATAGACGATGACTCTGATCTTCAAGGGGACCAATTGTGTCCCTTACTATCCTTTTACTCTTAATATACTTGTAGAAACCCTTCGGGTTTACCTTGACATTATCTGCCAAAGCAACCTCATGTCTTCTTTTTGCCTTCCTGATTTCCTTCTTTAGTATTTTCTTACATTTTCTATACTCTACAAGTACCTCATTTGCTCCTTGTTGCCTATACCTGCTAAACACCTCTCTCTTCTTCTTAACCAGATCGCCAATATCCCTTGAAAACCAAGGTTCCCTATGCCTGTTAACTTTGCCATTAATCCTTACAAGAACATGCAAACTCTGCACTCTCAAAATTTCACCTTTGAATGCCTTCCACTTACTGAACACATCCTTGCCAGAAAACAACTTATCCCAATCCACTCTTCCTAGATCCTTTCTCATTTCCACAAAATTGGCCTTTCTCCAATTTAGAATCTCAACTCGAGGACCAGACCTAATTATCCATAATTAACTTAAAACGAATGATATTGTGGTCACTGGACCCAAAATATTCGCCTACACGTACTCCTGTCACCTGACCTGTCTGGTTCCCTAATAGGAGATCAAGTATTGTATCCTCTCTCATTGGTACCTCTATATATTGATTTAGAAAACTTTCCTGAACACATTTAACAAACTCCAAGCCATCCAGCCCTTTTACAGTATGGGAGTCCCAGTCAATTTGTGGAAAGTTAAAATCTCCTACCATCATAACTTTCTGTTTCTTACATCGGTCTGCTATCTCTCTACAGATTTGCTCCTCCAATTCTCTTTGACTATTGGGTGGTCTATAATACAACCCTATTAATGTGGTCACACCTTTCCCGTTCCTCAGCTCCACCCATATGGCCTCTGTAGATGAGCCCTCCGGGCTGTCCTGTCCACACACAGCTGTGATATTTTCCCTGACTAATAATGCCACTCCTCCCCCTTTCATCCCTCCCCCTCTATCACGTCTGAAACAACAGAACCCCGATACATTGAGCTGCCAGTCCTGCCCCTCCTGCAACCAAGTCTCACTAATAGCAATAATGTCATAATCCCACATGCCAATCCATGCCCTAAGCTCATTTGCCTTTCCAACAATACACTTTGCATTGAAATAGATGCACCTGAGAATATTTGTATCACATACAAACCTTTGATTTCTGTCAAAACATGCATTCCTCGCTTGACCTTTATCCTCCTCCACCTCACTAACCGCTCTAACAATGCAAATCTAGTTTAAACCCCGCGGAGCAGCACTAGCAAACCTACCCGCAAGGATGTTAGTCCCCCTCCAGTTTAGGTGCAAACTATCCTGTTGGAACAGGTCCCACCTTCCCTGGAACAGAGCCCAATTGTCCAGAAACATGAAGTCCTCCCTCCTGCACCATCTCCTTAGCCACGTAGTTAGCTGCATTATCTTCCTATTTCTAGCCTCACTAGCACATGTCACGGGTAGCACTCCTGAGATCGCAACCCTGGTTGTCCTGTCCTTCAACTTTGCACCTAACTCCCTAAGCTCTCTTTGCAGGACCTCCTCCTCCTTCCTATTCACGTCATTGGTCCCTACATGGATCACGACATCTGGCTGCTCACCCTCCCTCCTGAGAATACTGAGAACTCGATCCGAGATAACGCAGACCCTGGCACCAGGGAGGCAACAGACCATCCGGGATTCTCAATCTCTCCCACAGAACCTCTTATCTGTCCCCCTAACTATCGAATCCCCTATCACTACTGCTCTCCTCTTTTCCCTCCTTCCTTTCTGAGCTGAGGGTCCAGTCTCGGTGCCAGAGACGCGACCACAACAACTGTTCCTGGTAGGTCATCCCCACCAACAGTATCCAAAACGGTATACCTATGTTGATGGGAAAGGCCACAGGAGTGCTCTGCTCTTTCTGTCTATTCCCCTTCCCTCTCCTGACAGTCACCCAGCTACCTGCCTCCTGACTTTTAGGGGTGACTGTCTCCCTGAAACTCCTGTCTATTACTGCCTCTGCCTCCCGTATGATCCAAAGTTCATCCAGCTCCAGCTCCAGTTCCCTAACTCGGTTTGTCAGGAGCTGTTGCTGGTTGCTGGATGTAGTCATCAGGGACTGTCCCAGACTTCCCACATGCTGCATTCAGAGCACTCGACTGCCCTAACTGCTGCCTCCGTTACCTACTCCTAATTTAATTAAAGGAACTTATCCGGCCTTACCTCACTGGGAGCAAGCTCGTCCTCAGCTTCTGCTCACCGAAGCCTCTCAAGCCAAAGCCTCAAAGCTCCACTCCTTCACTGGGCCGCTCACACACTGGCTGCTCTTCTTCAGCTTCCCCTCCTTTTATTTTCAATCTCCCAATAACCTCTGTTTTCAATCTCCCGACTCATGTGGGATGCCCATCTAGACAAATTTCCTCTAATGCTCTCTCCACCCAAGCCCTGAGCTCGCATCTTTCTCTAATTTGTCTCTTATCTCCCCGCATGGCCTCTTGTCAATGAGATCTAGCTCCTGTTCCCTCAATCTTATTTTCACGAAACCGCTGATCACCCAACTTCTCCTCCTGGGCCCCGTGTTAGCAGATATTGTTAACGTTTCTCTCCAGGTGTTGTCCCTCCTTTAAATCTGCTGTCATCACCCCTCAGAACAAAAGTCTGACCCCTCCGACCTTGCAAACTACCATTTCCAACCTATCTTTCCAAAGTCCTTGAGCGTGCTGTCACCTCCCAAATACATTCCCCATCTAACTTCATGTTTGAATCCCTCCAATTAGGTTTCCTTCCCTGCCACAGTAACAAAACGGCTCTTATCAAAGAGTCAAATGACATCCTATGTGTCTGTGACAAAGGTAAACTTTCTTTCCTCGTCCTTCTCAGTCTGCCTGCAGCTTTTGACATGACTGACCACACCATCTTCCTCCAGTGCCTCTCTACCATTGTCCAGCTGGATAGGACAGCTCTCGTGGTTCCATTCTTATCTATCTAATTGTAGCCAGAGAATTGCAATAGCTTCTTTTACTGTTCCCATACCATTACCACTGGTGTCCCCAAAGGATCAGTCCTTGGTCCCCTCCCATATTTCATCTACATGCTGTCTCTTGGCTACATCGTCCAAAGGCACAGTGTTAGATTACGCCTGTACGCTGACAACACCCAACCCTGCCTCCTGCCTCATCACCATGGCCAGGATTTTTAGGATGGCAGGGTTTCCCTTCCTGCCATCCAAAGAGTCAGTGGAGAACACCTCCCTGCCAATGCCGTCTGCCCCATAGTGATTTAACTCCAACGAGTGTTAATTGGCTGGAGGCAGGACTTCCACCTCACTCAGCAAGAAGTCCCACCTCAGACAGCTACTGGCCAATCTGAAAGCAAGCAGTCCCCAAAATCTAAATCCCAGGATTCCAGGAAGAGATAAGTTTTGGGGTCTCAGTGCAGGGAGGGTAGGGAACGCCTTGGGGGGGGGGGGGAGCAGGGGGGTAGTTGGGGCTATGTACAATGAGGGATTGGGATGTCCACAGAGAAGTCAGATGGAGGGGAGGGAGGTCCTGCCGTTACTGAACCTTAAAAGGGGTTGGGGGAGTGCCCGAAGTTAAAAGACGACTGCTGATGGAGGTAGGGGAACTTCACCCACCAGCCAAAAAATTGAGGCTGGAAGGAAAACGGCCCTTAAGTGGTCAATTGGCCACTTTAAGGGCCTCAGTTGGGGCAAGGACAGACAGGCCATCTGAGGCCTTGTCCACCCCAGCATAAGACTGCAGAGAGGCCAGGAATCCACCAGGAAACCTATCCAAGGAATTTTACATTCAATCCCACCTACAAACCCACCAGTGGGACAGTGTAAAATCTGCCCCATTTCTCTTGACTGCTCTACCGTTGTTAAATTATCAGAGTGTTATCGACACCCAGTAGTGGATGAGCAGAAATTTTCTCCAATTAAATATTAGGAAGACTGAAGCCATTGTTTTTGGTCCCTGCTCCAAACTCTATTCCCTAACTACTGACTCCATCCCTCTCCTTCACAACAGCCTGAGATTAAACCCAGTTTGTTCACAACCTTGATGCCACATTTGATCCTGAGATGAGCTTCTGATCTCATATTTGTGCCAACCCTCAGACCGTCTATTTTCACCTCTGTAACATCACTCGATTTCACCCGTCAGCCCAGGCATACCGGGTTGAATGGCTCCTGTGTGTAACCATTCCATGATTCCTGTCCCACCCCCCTCAACCAGCATATATTTCATCTCATTTCTGTTTTTCCTTAGTTCTGATAAAGAGTCTTTCAGACTCAAAACGTTAACTGTATTCCTGTCCGCAGATGCAGTCAGACCTGCTGAATTTTTCCAGCTATTTTTGTTTGTGTTTCAGATTTCCAGCATCTGCAGTATTTTGCTTTTACCCCATGGTTCTGTCTCAGTCCATCTGCTGCTGAAACCTTCATCCATGCCTTCATTACCCCTAGATTCAACCAATCCAACGCATTCCTGGCTGGTGTCCCATATTCTACCCTCTGTAAACTTGAGATCATCCAAAACTCTGCTGCCCATGTCTTAACTTACAGCGAGTCGCTGTCCTCTGTGCTTGCTAACCGACATTGGCTCCTGACCAAACAACATCCTGATTTTAAATTCTCGTCATTGTTTTCAAATACCTCTGTGGCCTTGCGTCTCCCTATCTCTGTAATCGCCTCCAATTCCACAGAATGATACCTGCGCCTCTCTAATTCTGGCCTCTTGTGCATTACCAATCATACCTGCTCCACCATTGGTGGCCTTCAGTTGCCTAGGCCTCAAGCTCTGGAATTCCCTCCTTACACTTCTCCGCCTCTCTACCTTGCTTTCCTCCTTTAACAAGCTTCTTAAAACCTACCTCTTTGACCAAGCTTTTGGTTATCTATCTTAATATCTGCTTATGTGTCTCAGTGTCATACTTTGTTTTATAATGCTCCGATGAAGCACCTTGGGATAGTTCATTGTGTTAAAGGTGCTATATAAATATAAATCAGTATTGTTCAGATAATCATCCAACTACTTTTTGAAAACTGTGATTAAATCTGCCTCCAGCGCACTCAAGCTGTGCATTCCAGATCCTAACTGCTCGCTGTACAGAAAGGTTTTTCATCAGGTCAGCTTTGGTTCTTTTAGCCAATCACCTTAAATCGGCGTCCTCTGGTTCTCACTCCTTCCACTGATGGAAACAGTTTCTCTCTATTTACTCTGTGCAGAACCCTCATGATTTTGGTCATTTTTAAATCTCCCCCTCAACCTTCTCTAAAGAGAACAACCTCAGCTTCTCCAATCAATCCTCATAAGTGAAGTCCCTCATCCCCGGTACCATTCTTATAAAGAAAAGGAAACAAAATGGGGCAGAGATTATAGTCTGAAATTGTTGAACTCAGTGAGGAGTCGGGAAGGCTGTAAAGTGCCAAATTGAAAGATGAGTTGTTGTTCTTTGAAGGACTGAAAAGCGCAAAAGACCAAAGCAACAAATGACAGTATCACAATTATCATAATTTTTTATTGCACTTTCCTCCTTGAAAATGCACATTCTGGAATCCTATCTGATAAGGAGTTCAGCCAGGATGGGGCTACTTGATGCAATCATAGCAGAAAAAAAATGACATTTTGGGCAATCCTCAATCACAATTAAAATAAAAATAGAAATTGTGCAAAACAATTATGAATCAATATTTTATTGCAAATACTAAAGCAAGTAATATTTTAAAAGAGCAGAAAAGGATAGAGATCAGTCTGTAGGATATTGTTAGCAAACAAATAGTTTGTACAAATAAAAGATGTTCAGTTAGGTGGATGTTGCATTATCTCAAGATAGTGGGTTCGGTAACAAATGCTGTACTTGCAACTTGCTGTAATACTCAAAATCTTGGTTCCTGAACCCTTAAGTGTAATGCCTGGCTCACCCGTCATTAATGAAATCATAACTGTCAACATATTGAGCAACTTGTGTTGAGGATTGCTGCTGTTATTGGTTAACTGTAGAAATAGCATTCTCCACCTCCATGGCCATTATTACCAACAGAGCTATTTGGATTGGGTTATACAAATGGGAGGCAGAATACAAGCAGCAGCAAAGACTGGCTAAGCAATTCTAATGCTTTGTACCTCGTACCTAGAATGCATACATTTTCTTGAGGTGGATGTCTTCTCTCAGAGTTAATCCCAAGATTAAATGCTGTCTAAAATAGGAAGGTCTTCAAACACACTCATGCATAACCTACAAATCTATCTTTATATCTTCACTGCATAACATCCTAGGGATTTTCCTGTCTCTAGTTACTGAGCTCTTGTAGTCTCAGCCATTAGTTAGGACAGTCATATAATTTAGAGTAACATATCTTGATTTTACTTCTCAATGTACATATGGTTTTAAAAGGATAGTTCATGACCCAATTGGATTCTTGTAGCAAAACAGCAAGTTCGGACCACGCAAGTGCCTTATTTCCAATCATATCAGTTTTTGAAACATACTTGAAATAAACCAGTTGGTTTTCTATGTACTTATGGGTGAAATGCTAAATACCGATTAGTAAATAATTTACAATACATTTATCATCTTGTAATGGAGGTTGCTTAACATTGAACTTCAAGTAAAAAATCCTAAACTCTAAACCGATTTAGGAAAGGAAAATGTTGCAGTAACAATTTTACACCACTTGATGTTGCTAACACACAAAATATCAACAACTCTTGGAATGAAACTTGACAGCTGCATATTTTGTATAGTAAATTACTTCAGAGACTTGACATTGGCACAATAGACAGCACTTCATTGTTTTATTTGTTTTGGTGCTAATTGCATCTGTCTTTTTTTTAAAATGCTATCCGCACCACCCAGTGAAATCTTTCTATTTTAAACTGTACTTGGTTCAAAGGACAGACAGGACACTTGCTCCCAAGCAGTCAATATTGTGCTTTCACATGCTTCTTGATTACAGGGCACAATTTCAAAATTTGTGGATGATACAAAACTTGGAAGTACCATGAACCTTGAGGCGGGTAGTGTAGAACTTCAAAAGGCCATAGACGGGCTGGTGCAATTGACAGACAAGAGGCAGATGAAATTTAATGCAGAAAAGTGTGAAGGGATTCATTTTGGTAGAACGTGTGCAGACACACAATACAAAATAAAGAATACAATTTTAAAGGCGCTACATTAACAGAGGGACCTGGGTGTATACGTATGAAGTCATTAAAGGTGGCAAGCCAGGTTGAGAGAGCAGTTAAGAAAGCATACAACATTCTGAGTTGTATCAAAAGGGACATAGAGGACAAAAGCAAAGGAGATATGTTAAACCTGTATAAAACACTGGTTTAGCCTCAACTGGAGTATTGTGTCCAGTTCTGGGCACCACACTTTAAGAAGGATTTGAAGGCATTAGACAGGCTGCTGTAAAGATTCAAGAGAATGGTTGCAGGGTGAATTGCTCCTTCAGAGTGCCTGCACAGACAGGATGGGCTGAATGGCCTCCTTCTGTGCTGTAACCATTCTGTGATTCTATAGGACATCAGACTGTACACAGTAAATTTCCATGTTGCATGTACCTAGCTGACCTCTGCAAATAATCATGTGGCAAATGGTCAGTGAAGAATCGTATCCTAGTCTCTGAGTTCCACCTCACGGTCTTACACCATAAATCTCAAATGTGTAATTTCAATAAAAAACAAATAATTGGTACAGATTATTGTCCTTTCACTTTGGATAGACAGCTACCACCTGTGCCATTTTATAGTATTATAAAATATTGCTTTGTAGCTTTCAAGCTCACTGGCACTTTTTCAATCCTTCACTGTTTGTTTACCATGTAACCTTAACGAATAATCCACCTCGTTTGGATGTTGCTAATTAAGCGCTCTACAAATGGAAACACCATGCTACAAATGAATGCCATCTAATGGAATGACTCCAACCTATCTTCATAACCATGACCAACTTTTATCATAAAAGCAAAATACTGCAGATGCTGGAAATCTGAAACAAAAACAGAAAATGCTGGAAAAACTCAGCAGGTCTAGCAGCATCTGTGGAATGAAAAAAAAAACAGTTAATGTTTCGAGTCCTTATGACTCTTCTTCAGAGCTTTATCATGTCAGCAGAGGAAACATAGTCATGGGTATTTCACAAACAAAATGTAGATGGATGACTGAGGCATCTGAAGATTCAATTAGTGTGGTTTTCAACCTAGAAAAGAGAAAGAGATAACTTAGGGAATTCACAAAGGAGGTGACAGACTGGTAGGGAACAAGGAATGAGATTACAAAAAAAGAATGGCACTGCAGAGGTTCAAAGAAGAATGATGATGGGATGGGTACGAGTGAGATAAGAGAAGGGATAAGGATGGGATCAGAAAAACTAGGGCCATGATACTCGCTGGGGTGAATAGTGTAAAAAAGGTTGTGTGTGTGGGGGGGTGGTTGGCAGGGGTTTGTGGGTTGGTGGAGAGGGGAGTGTGTCTGATGGCAGGGAAGAAGATAGATTCAGTGAGCTGTGGGGAAGCACTCCTGCTCCAAGAGCAGTGCTGAATAAACGCTTAAGTTTTCCCAGTTGCTGTCCTCTGAGGCTTGAGAAACCCAGCCAGCCAAGGTTAAACTTGTAAGAGGTAAAATATGAGGCTCCCAATATATTTAAATGGCCAACCCTGTGTCTTGTGAGCATGTTGGCTGCCTGCCCCTACCCACTCCCACATCTCACCTCCGTTAAATCCAGAAATGGTGTTTTACAGGATTTTTTTACATCGCTCTTCCCATCTGTTTTTGGCACTAAAAATTATCCCCTAAATGAAGATGTCATGACTCTCAAGGAAGAATGAGGCCCCCATCCTGTGGGAATGAGAATAAATTGTTGACATCCTTAGTAAGGGCCCAGTTGGCATGAGTGTTCATAAGTAGAGAACCTAAAGCCCACACAGTATTCAAGCACAAGCAATAGCTGGTCTCCCAAGTCGATAGAAAACAGTGACTGTTTATACTTATACAATTTAAATATATTATTTGAAACACAGACCAAGGCCAGAATTCTTACCTTGATGGATGTGCGGACCCCACCGGCTTGGCAGTGGGTGGGCAGCCGAACTCTGCTGCCAACATGGGGCCCACCGCCGTTTTGAGTGGGCGGGCCAATTAAGGCCTGCCCAGTGGCCTGCCTGACAGGAAGTTTGCGCTTCCTGTGCAGGGGGGGAGCAGAGGGATTCCCCATATGTCAAAGTGCGCTCTTTTGCACATGTGCACGAAAGAGCGCGTTGCTCCCTGAAACTAAGTGGTGTCTCGGGGAGATCACTGACAGTGTAAAAAACAATAAAAATATAAAAATATAAAAATTATTAACATGTCCCCCTCATGTGACAATGTCACACGAGATGGGACATGTTAATAAAAAGGACATAAACTTTATTAAACTTTTTAAAAACAGACATGAAACCTCATCCCGCCAGTGGATGAGGTTTCATGTATTATCAGGAGCCCGCTGGGGCTCCTGGCCCGCCCGCCAGCCTTAAGGTTGGACAGGCAGGGTCTTTAATGATCTTAATTATCCTGTCAATGGCCTTAATTGACCATTGACAGGTCGGTGGGCGGACAGCTATTTTCGCTGTCCACCCACCTCAATATTTAAATGGACCAGGATGACGTTGGGGGTTCCTCCCAACATCATTTTCCCGTCAGCGAGCGGGCCCACCCCCAAATCGCCAATGGGAAAATTCTAGCCCAAGTGGATTACTGAGAATTATTTATTTGTCTAATTGTTGTATTTATAAAATACTGTGTTGAAATCTGGCTCTGTTGTTATTCCTAATCTTTCTAGATGTTATTTTTATTGTAGTGGTCTTAAGATATTAAGGAGTTATTTTGGCCATAGGGTGAAAATGGATGCTAAATGCATACAGTGCTAATTAATAAGACTAGCCTGTTTCCAAGTTCAGATTTAGCACACACTTTCAGTCATAATTGCTGATTTCCATAGTTTGAGCTAGAGGTGCTAAACAGACACCTGCAGGTTTAGCAGTATATGTGGTTTCCTCCCATGGACTTCCATTAAAGTTGTGATGTTCTTTGGCGGCACATCATAGGATGGCTCAGGGATTGAGGGTGTAGGCACATAGGCTCTGGAATGCAGCTCTGGAAATCTTGGTGGAGGAGATCTTGTATCCGCAGAGGAGATGGATACCACTTGTTCCCCTATTCCTCCCTCCTGCAGGATCTGAGGCCTCATGCCCTCCTCCCACTTCTGATCCAAAAGGGACCCCCGAGCAAGATGCCAGTGGCTAAGCACTCTCTTTCTCATTCCTAAGAATGATCCTGCAATGTTGGGAATTGAGGAGCTGCATTATATTTTAACCAGATCATTTATGAAAGGTGAATTATTTTAAGCACCATTTACGTGAGCAAAGCAGTTTCTACTTAAATTTCTGATTCTTAAGTTGCTTCAGTTAAGGCAGGGCCTCTTTTTTTTCAAAAGAGAGGCATTGCAACAAGCCAATCTGCAAAGATAAATTTGAGATAATCCATTTTGGTATAATTAATACCTGGACATAGGTCAACCACTATCCATATATTTCTATGATAAAGAAAAGTGAGGCAGTTCCTTTGATTTACACACAAAGAAAAATCTATTTAAAATAAGCTAATTTCATTTGGCTTAACAATTCACAAGATCAGCTGCTATATCTCAGCTTGGGAGCAGAGTGTAATTTTTCCTCAATGTTTGGACTGGCTCAGGAGCTTTGTTGTCAAAAAAGTCGAGAAATGCTAGAGAAAAGGAATTTTTTGCTCCAAGTACTCCAATGGCCCACTAAACATCACATTCAGAAACATTTTGACTTTAAAAAGAAAATCTTTATTCGATTCTTTCCTCACCTAGCCCATTCAAGTCAACTTACTGACAGAGAGGAGCTGCATTCATTTTAACAGGAGTCAGAATCACTCATCAGACATGGAGCTACCAGACTTTGGGGCAACACACTACTGATGAAGTATCCTGTATATCTAGCCTGTAGGATTTTGTGGCCCAGATTTGCCAACATTATTTAGAAAGATGGAAAAGTGTCATCATCAGCAGTATTTGGTCCTTGGCAAGTACAATCATATTCTACTTCAACAAAGAAGGAGCATCAAGTTATGAGGCATTGTGCACATTCTGAATGTGGTTTCTTCATTAGGCTGCACAGAGCAACAATTCCAGGATCAGGAATCTGGCCAGGTAATGGCAAAATCTTAGTAAATCTCAACAGCACCGAAAAAAATCATTATCTTTCATGGTCTTTCAACAGTTCAGTGTTCTTGCACATACAAATCTCTTCATCCAAATGGAAAGTTACACTTTTCCAAGGATCTGAAAACGCAACTGAGTTTATGCGTTACAAATACTTTCTCACTATTATGGTGCCAAGATTTTCCACATTGCTTCCTACCTTTACCTACAAGATTCTTCCTACTTGAATCCTACTCAAGGGGTTCTAAAGAAAATATAGATCTATTTATTAGCACAGGCAGTTTTTAAAAAAAGAAATATTCCAACTAGACCCATCTGGTAACAGGAAATCAACATCCCTCCATATTTATTAATTCATGATTTCTGATGGGAATGGGATCAATTAACATGTAGGTTTTCCAGTAAGTACTCACTTAAAGTTCTTCAATTTTAAAACCCAACTACAAATGGGGAGATTCAATTTCTACCAATCCACCCGGTCAACTGATAACTTCTCAACAACGTACTTTGGGGGTTTTCATGAAAGAGCATAAGAACATAAGAAATAGGAGCAGAAGTAGGCCATTTGGCCCCTCAAGCCTGCCCCACCATTCAATAAGACTTTGGCTGATCTGCCCCAGGCCTAATTCTTCTTTCGTGCTGGCTCCTCATAGGTGTCAAATCCCCAATATTTCAAAAATCTTTCTACCTCCTTTTAAATACTTTGTGATCTAGCCTCCACAACCCTCAAGAGAACTCCAGACACTCACTACCCTCAGAGAAGAAATTCCTTCACATCTCAGTTTTAAATGAGTATCCCCTTATTCTGTAACAATGTCCCTTAATTCGAGATTCCTCCATGAAGGGAAACATCTTCTCAACATCTACCCCGTCAAGCCCCCTCAGAATCTTGTAGGTTTCAATAGGATTACCACTCGTTCTTCTAAACTGTAATGAATAAAGGCCTAACCTGTTTAGCCTTTCTTGATAAGTCAACCCCTACATCCCAGGAATCAGCCTAGTGAATCTCTTTCGAACTGCCTCCAATGCCAGTATATACGGGGACCAAAACTGTAGACATTACTCCAGGTGCGGCCTCACCAACACCCTGTACAGTTGTAACAAGACTTCCCTATTTTTAAACTCCAATCCTCCAGCAATACAGGCCAAAATTCCATTTGCCTTCTTAATTACTTTCTGCACCTGCATGCTGCACTTTTTTGGAGTCTCTCTCCATTAAAATAATAGTCTGCCTTTTGATTCTTCCGACCAAAGTGCATGACCTCTCACTATACTACATAAAACTCCATTTACCAAGTTTTTTCCCACTCACTCAACCTATCTATATCCATTTGCAGATTCCTCATGTCCTCAACACAACATGCCTTCCCACCTATTTTTGTATCATCAGCAAATGTGGATGCATGACATCCTGCCCCCTCCTCCAAGTCATTATGATAGACAGTAAATAATTGAGGCCCTAGGACCGACTCTTGTGGCACTCCACTAGTTACATCTTTCCAACCTGAAAAACACCCATTAATCCCGACTCTCTGTCTTCTTTGTGTTAACCAATCCTCAATCTATGCTAATACATTACCCCCAATACCAAGAGCTCCTATCATGTACGATAACCTTTTATGTGGCACCTTATGGAATCAAATGCCTTCTGGAAAGGATTGAGAAGCTGCCACACTGCAGTGTCAGACTTTTAAGACAAAAGTTCTGATGGTGTTTCAACAGACACTCATTCACTCTGCTTCAAATTTCAGAGGCACATTGAAGATCACAAGAACAGAGGCTCTTCAGCCTATTTGATCTCATCCTTCTAGATCCGTCTCGTCATTATCACAGAACAGTATCCAGTTTGATTTCACAAAGGATTCTTGCAACCTTCTGAGAGAAACTTTAATCTCCTTAGCTTGCACTGGGATATCAAGGTCTCAAAAGTGTGTCATGACCACAGCATTACATGTAACGCTTTGTAATATAATTATTTATAATTTTAATCGATACACAAATCTGGCAGTTTTTATTATTTCAACAGGATTATATCATTTTAACAAGACCAAAAATAAATATTCAATAAATTCTGCTCCATTTTTCTAACTTCCAACACATTTCACCCTGTAGTATTAAGGACTAACTAGTGACAAAATTCTAAAACTCCAGTATTAACCTCCTCACTCCCGCCACCCAGCAGGAGTACTATAAAACTAAAGATCATAATTTTTGGGGGGGAGGGGAGAAAAAACTACCTCCAAGCTCCAACCTGCTGACTTCCTATACATTTTAAATTTTACAACTCAACTCAGGCCATTGATAAGGCTTTCATAAAAGACAGAGGCCTAATTAACATTCAAACGTTGCTGCCCTACAACATAATTTAGTGCCACAATGTAAAGTTCAACTATACATCATAAGGCCTGCTCTGATGGTTGCCCAACAGCAAATCCAAGATGGGAGGTACAAACCGTTTTAAGTATTGGAGATCAATTCCTTATAGAACCCTTTGTGAGCCGAGAGGCCTTGAGCCCCTGCAGCCCCAATCATGGTCTTGGTCTTTTGGCAGGACCTTGAAGTCCCTGGACTTGCCATGTTCTCTGTCCAGTTCCAGGCTCCTCTGCATCCTTCCTGTTTCCCCATTAACATTTGGGTCTAAATCTTTTCAACAGATATGATGTTACCAGTTTAACTGTTTTTAATGGTATAGGCAAAGCATTTGATGCTTCTGGCTAAATATCAGAGGAGTATTCTATACATATTCTGTAAAAGTTCCATCAGACTGGAAAGTAGCAAATATAACCCATCTATTCAGAGAGTGAGGCAGAAAACAGGAAACTATAGGCTTGACGTCTGTCATGGGGAAGATGTTAGAATCGATCATTGAGGAGACTTTGAGAAATCAAGGTAATCGGGAAGAGTCAGCATGGCATTCTGAAAGGGAAATCATGTCTAACCCATTTATTGGAATTCTTTGAAGGAGTAAAATGCACTGCGGATAAAGGGGAGCCTGTAGACATACTGTTCTTGGATTTCCACAAGGCATTTGGTAAGGTGCCACATCAAAGGTCATTGCAGAACATAAAAACTTATGGTGTTGGGGTAACATTAGCATGGATAGCAGATTGGCTGGCAGAAAACAGAGTATGCATAAATGGGTCTTTTTCTGATTGGAAGGATGTGACGAATGGGGTACTGCAGGGGTCTGTGCTGGGACCTCACCTTTTTACAATTTATACCAATGACTTAGATGAGAGGAGCGAAGGCATGGTAGCTAAATTTGCAAATGACACAAGATAAGTAGGAAAGTATGTTGTGATGATGTCATAAGGAAATTGCAGGACAGATATAGATAGGTTGAGAGAGTGGGCAAAAAACTGGCAGATGGAGTATAATGAGGGAAAATGCAAAGTTGTTCACTTTGGCAGGAAGAATAAAAAAGCAAAGTATGACTGAAACAGAGAACAGCTGCAGAATTCTGAGGTGCAGAGACATCTAGATGTTCTAGTGCATGAATCACAAAGTTACTATGCAAGTACACCCGGTAATCAAAAAGGCTAATAGGATGCTATCCTTTATTCTGAGAGGAATTATACATAAAATAAGGATGTTATGCTTCAATTATACAGGGCATTGGTGAGACCGCCATCTTGAAAATTGTGCCCAGTTTGAGTCTCCTTTTTCAAGGAAGGATGTAAAAGCATTGGAGACAGTTCAGAGGAAGTTTACTAGATTGATACCTTAAATGAGCGGATTGTCTTACATGGAATGGTTACACAGACTGGGCTCGTTTCCACTGGAGTTTAGAAGAGCGAGGGGTGACTTGATTTAAGTATTTAAGATCCTGAACGGTATCGACAAGGTGGACATGATGTGGAAAGGATGTTTCCTCTTGTGGGTGAGTCCAGAACAAGGTGCACTGTATAAAAATTAGGGGTTGCCCTTATAGAACAGAGATGATAATTTTTTTCTTTGAGAGTTATGGGATTTTGGATCTCTCTGCCTCAGATGGCAGGGTCATTGAATATTTCTAAGGTGGGGATAGATAGATTCTTGTTAGACAAGGGAATCAAAGGTTATTAGGAGGTAGATAAGGATGTGGAATTCAAAACAAACAGATCAATCATGATCTCTTTGAATAGTGGAGCAGGCTCGAGGGGCTGAATGGCTTAGTTCTGCTCCAATTTCATATGTTTGTATGTCTGTATGTCACATATGTAGCATTGCAAAAACTCATAGCGAAGACCGACGATGCAGTTTCATTTGTGAGGAAGATCTATAATTTGTCTCATTTTTGAGAGGATTTAAAGTGAAATCCGTGGGCCATTCTAATAAAAATACATTCTAAGCATACATTCTAAGCATACATTTTCTCAAAATGTTAGTTTTAGGAAGCTTCGCAGCAGACTTTAAAGGCAGTAAACAATAAAAGTAATTCTGCAGATATGGATAGTGGTCATTTTGAGTGTAGTACTGGAAATCACTTGTCAGATGATGAGCGGGATCAATATTGGCTCTGATGCTTTTTCTTTTATATTTGTTCAGGGGATGTGAGCATCATTGGCAAACTATAATTTGTTGACCATCCCTAATTGCCTTAAGCAGATGATGGTGCGATGCCTTCTTAAACTGTTGCAGTCCTTGTGGTGTAGGTACAATCACAGTGCTCTTAGGAAATGAGTTCCAGAATTCTGACCCAGCAACTGTGAAGGAATGACAATATAGTTTCAAGTCGGGATAGTGTATGGCTTGGAGAGCAACTTGCATGTGGTGGTATTCCCATACACTTGTTGCCCTTGTTCTTCCAGCTGGTGTAAGTCATGGATTTGGAAGATTCTATCAAAGGAGGCTTGGTGAGTTCCTGCAGTGCATATGATAGGATTGATTCTGCTGACACAGAAACAACGGCTATTTTTGAGAAAGACTAGACAAGTGCTGTTATCCATAGAATGGTAACCCATCAAATGTCAGCAATTTTGGCATGAGATGAAAAGTGAGAGAAATTAGGGAAGAAAATTATAGCAGTACTCAATATATCTGGGAATGTTTGTGGCTTAGTTTTAATTCTCAGAAACCAGCGGTTACAGACGTTTGAATTCAGAGCCTGTCAATATTGTATTGAGAGTGAGGGTTTTTTTAAAACATTAAACAGACAGATTTGCTTTATGTCCCTTGAGTAAGTCACTGCTCAAAATTATAACTCAATAGTTGGTTAATATGTGAATGTCCCTGACGTAACAACATTTTTAAAAATGGTATTTAAATGAATATTGTACGAAGAGAGATCAACATTAAAAAAAGAAAATTACTGCTAATTGGATTTTACTTTTGAGTCTTTATTTAGGTGTAAAGTAATTCCACAATGAAACAAAATCAGTTACTCTGGTGTACATGAAATCAGAGAACAATACAACCACTTTAAGCAAAAATTAGAAAAAGGCTAACAACTGAGAAATGGGGAACTCAGGTTTCAGTGCTATGGTATACACTATTCTACAGTGAGTTCTACGTTCTCTTTTCAACCTGCTTGCAATAGATGACAAATAAAACTCCCCTTCCCTGCAATTTCTCAATAAACCACTCAGTTGAAAACCTGACCATAAGAAACTTGAAATCACATTTCTCAAACTATCCCAATTGAATGCTGCTTTTTTGTTTTTTGAATCTTGTAAATATGGAAACTAGTACAGGTGACATGTGTAAACATTTCATTATTCCCTAACCCACTTCTCAAGCCTTTTCTTCTTTCCCAAGATGATACAACATTATATTTCTCTTTTTGTCAGGCTCATGCATCACCTGACTTGAAGTCCTCCCTCATCTGTATAAGCAGCTCTAAAAAGAAATCATAACTTAAGCAAATATGATTTAGAGAAGGCTTTCAATCCTCTGTTCTGGTTAACATCCATAGCCATTTAAAAAAATTCTATAACCCTACTTAAAATAATGGTTATGAATTTCTTAAAGCTGTATCATTTGTTTTTGCTAGTTTACATAAGCTTCGTTTCAAATAAAATATCCAATCAAAAATTAGTCTACAGAAAGGGCCCTGATAAATGTTTTGTAAGATTTAAAATGTTAATGCTTAAAACTGCTGACTGTTTCACTGCACAGAGCATAATAGCCATCTCTGACAAACTTATGTGCAAACTATTATTCCATATTTTACATCTGGCTTATACATGCCAACAAAAAAAATAATGTTGCAGCTTAGAACAGTTCTGGATGCTGAATTTATCCCAAAGCTAATTCAACTCAATCCTTCTACTTTCTTATTATAATATCAATTATCACCATGATAAGTTCTGTGGTTACTCTGTTCCTAATATAAATTCAAGTTCAAGAAAACTTAACTTGAATTTTTGATTTCTGTCGTAACCAGCGATTACCGTCATGGGATCCAGGTTGCCAGTCATGAAGTTGAAAGCACTCATGACTAGTTGCACCTGGTGACCAGAATATTGTTCCCCTTGGCTTTTCATTTTGCAGATTCAAAGCACATGGGTGTGAAAAATATTCAATTACATTATGATGTCAAAGAGATGTTTATGACACCAGTGTTACAAAATAAGGAAAATAAAACCTCAAAGCAAGCCACATGAAGCAACAATCACTACTGCAGTCACACATGTAAATGAGATTCTTAAGTTTTTAAGTCTACACTTGGTTCTTGTAGTCAGCACAAGTAAATGCCAGAATGGTTCCTCACACCCCTCCAAAACACAAAACGAATTCTGCTAAGATCTACAAAATCACAGCCACAACATGGACTAACTGCATTGGCTCAGGATTTCTCACACAATGAGAATGCACGGTTTTACCACCCTCCTGTTTAATACTGATGCCTAAGCTCTAAGTAAAATTAGTCTCATTCTGTTTGATCAACCCAAACCTTTACACTGAAACCTTTGCACAACTTTGTAAAATCCTGGGCTTTCACAGTTAGTAGTTCACAAGCCATACTCACTAAACTTCTCAATTTTATGCAAACGCATTTAGAATCATTCAGGAAAAAAAGTATTTATACTTATTCTGGCTCTAAAGCACAATCTTGTCATTCCTACTTTGAAGTGAGATAACAGGTTTCAATTAGATGATTTAAGTCTATTCATCCATGCTGTTCTCCTGCATTCAGAAAGGCACTGATCTAGTTATGTGAAAAGTTTAGCTTGAAGTATTTATCTCCCAGTTCTTTAACAAAGCATTATACTGTGCCATATGCTAAGAGCCTCTGAATAGCAGAAGTTGTAGTAGACATAGTAGTCCTAGTGACAGTGGTAGTCCTACAGTAGTAATGAAAGCGGTAGTAATTAATCAGCAAAATAAGCATTGATGCTAGTAAGATAGGCACATGCACAATCATTCTTTGACAAACACAACCTATACTAGTTGAAAAAGCCAAGGTTTCAATAAACTATCTTAATTAGTTTTTCTGTCATGGTATTGCATTCAATGCCTAACAGTGAAACCTACAAGAAGAGAAAGATAAATACCTATCTAAAGCAGTTAAATGAAAAGAAAACTAAAGTATTTTTTAAAAGAGCAATAAGTTCTCAACAAGAGAGTTGTGAACTTATTATAAGGGTCGTTGCTTTCAAGCTGGAAACAGCTGCGCAGAATTAAAGATGTGTGCGAGAAAAAAGCTCTTCATCTGGAGGGTCATCCCAGTCACTTCCGCCTTCTGAAGCAGTTTCATCTGAGCTTGAACAGTCACTGGAGAAAAGCTTCCTGCGGATGACAGCTGACTTCCCTCTAGCGTCATGCTCTACTCTGCAGTTCACCTCACAGGCTGCTGTAGTCTGCTGAGATAGGAAAATATAACTTTAAAATTTTCACTATTTAAAGCTGCAATTCATATTTTTCTTTCCTGAATCACTTATTGAAATTAAAATAACTTTCCCTTCCATTAGATTTAGAAATAATAAAAATGCGATCATTTTATTCCAGGTTTGATGGATCATTCCTGCTCTGGTTGCATTCACGGCAGCTACTCTTAATGACCCAGACTTTGCAGTCAATGGTGAAGTGGCAGCACTTGCCACTGATCTTGAAGAAAGCTGCCCACAAAGATCTAGCCATGAATTTCACCTTCCCCAAGGTTAATTTGATTCTGGCGCTAACTAAAGGGGATCCCAGAATCCAGCAACCATAATGTCATCAAGCAAGCTCAGCAGCCAATTACATTGAAGAATTCGTACAGATGCCAAACCAGAGATCATTCAGCGGCAATTACGACTTTTAGTTGGCTGTTAGAAACCCAGTTACGACTCATTCAACAATACACTGGAGTTTTTTCCAGCAAGATCAGAGTACAATAAATGGAAGTTCATGTCAATTCAGTGATTTCTGAAGATTTCCACCTGCGAGGACTTCAACAGCGTACTCCATGGAGAAGCAGAATCGTTGAAAGCAACTTCTGGCTTTCCATGTTTAACTCTGCATATGCAGGTGCCAGAAGTTGCTGTTTGTTTCACAGTTGTAATGAATACTGACAATTTTACTGCCATTACTACAGAATCTGGATCAATATTTAACATTTGAATGAAAACATAGCTTGCATTGAATAATGGTTTCTGAGCAAAAGATAAAATGTAAATCCTCTAGCTCAGCTATATTTATGCAGATACGCAGCATGCTTGAAGTTTCTGGATTGTCACAATATAAGACTGTTGAAACTCTAAACAAAAGGCAGATGATTTGATTTTTAAATTGCATGTTTTGAAACACCTTTTTAGTCAGACTTCTTGTTAATGCTTACTTATAGTATGTTATATTCATCATAGGTTAAAATACTAACAAAGTTACCCAATTTCAAGTTCTATATTTAATTTTATTTGGCAGCTGAGGGGGTGGAATGCAGGGATTAGAAAATATTTCCTCTTCTGGCAAACCAAAGCTCCAAACATTCCCATTTAGTATGAGCCTGAGATAGGATAATGTTCCCCCTACTCTACACAAGTAGTGTACATTAATCTTGTTCGTTAATAATGTTCATTATTCTTCAGGTCTCTCTTTCACCACCTCCCCTGCAATTCTGCTAATTTAGGATAAGTTTTGCAGCCACTGGGAATAGGCTTAGACTAGCCAAGCTCACTTTAAATAGGATCCTTATAATAAGTAGAGAAGGCAGACCTTCATCCCATCTGCCTGAGCTGGATTCAAACCTAGCCCTGAGCTTAAAAAACAATGCACTAACCCACTTCATTACCTTCAGTTGTTCTCTTAATTACATTAGAAGGATAATTTAACATTTATAAAAGGTCTGCAACAGTATCTCATTGAACGGAATTCTCTTTTTCTACATTTTCAACAGAATGTGTCAGATGTGTGAGCAACATTTCAAAATCCAAACCTTAATTTATAGTGTACCATTTTAATTGTTCTACCTTTCTTTATAGCAATGAAAATAGAGCAAGCATGCTTCATTTATGTATTGTGTGAGGGGAAGTGTTAATGTTTATTTGGATATGATGGGTGTTAATGAATTTTGTGCACAGGCTTTAGGCCTAATGTGCTTGGGGTAGTAAAAGTAGGGACAGCATGCACAACTGTCTTA
Source organism: Carcharodon carcharias (assembly GCF_017639515.1). NCBI lineage: Eukaryota > Metazoa > Chordata > Chondrichthyes > Lamniformes > Lamnidae > Carcharodon > Carcharodon carcharias. Next base: position 23,045,235 of record NC_054467.1, on the reverse strand, counting down.
AAATAATGGTTAAACAGAATATATGCTTTTAGCAGATGCAAGTCTAGATTAAGAAACGGATGTCATTGCACAACCATAAATGTGAATTCTACTCAGACTTCATCTATGCAAAATTTCAGTAATGCAATAGGTCTTGTACTTCTCTCTGAAGTTAACTGTACCGGATACTGAACATTCAGTTCTCAAGAAAAACAGTTTAAAATAAACACTGTAACTGTCATTTCATGTTAAGGGATTTATGTTTCAATGTAAAATTGAAACATTTATCTTTGGAAACAGATCTTTAACACTTAGTTAACTTACCAGGTCTAACTGGAGAAGACAATCGCCATTGTGTGAATGTCCCCTTAAAATTGGACACTCAGTTCCATCCTTTTCCTTGGCATCAGTGTAGCATTCTAAAAAAAAACATTATTAAACAAGAGTAACTTCTTAGCTGTTCTTAAAAAAAATATTGCCTTAGATTTATAACAAAATCAAGAAATTGAATAATATTTTTAATTTGAACTTGTAGTGATAAACAGAAATCAGGCATGAGTTGGGATGCATGATGTAATGTAAAAATGTAGAATTAAATATTTAAAAATTGCTTTATATGAATTAAGTGCTTTACCAGTGACTTTTTAATTGGTGGAACAGAATTTTGCTTTTGGCTAGAAAGGCAGGGTTACACTTAAAAGTCATGCAACCATAATTCTTCCCACCTATTATCAGAGATTGAAATCTGGCTGCATTGCTACAAACCAAGTGTTGCAACATATCCACGATTTCAGCAAAATGCAAATAGCTTTTACACACCTATCAAAGCTATAAAGTGCCATTCCATATATAGATGAATGACAGCTGAGTCATCTAGCAGGTACGTAAAGAGGCTCAGATTGCAAAAATAAGTGCAGATCAAGGAAGCCATTCTGCTCATCCAGCTCTTCTTTCCATAGAATCTTACAACATCCTAACACAACACTGAACTTGCTTCTTGAATGATGCCCGAGTTTTTGCCTCCACTAACCACTATTAAGGCCAATCCACATAGCAATTAATCGGTCTTGACATTAGCCTTGAAAGTGCCTTTTATAAGTTTGTACCTTGTCCTAGTGTTGTGGTTTAATTTTAAGAAATGCATTACATTCACATTTTCTACATTATGTACCTCTACATGGTCCCATCCCAATCACCTTCTTTTGGAAGTGTGTTTTCCTAACATTTCTTTATAACCCAGTCTCTAATACGAAGATCAGACCTGTGATCTTTTTCTGCACTGTTTCCAAGGCTTCAATATTTTCCTTTTGCCTTAATAACAAACTGAATACAACACTCAAATTGTGCCTGACCAGACTGCTCTATTGATACTTTACTTATTTTGCTTACGAGTGTAAGTAGATTGAGTATGTTTGAGTGAATTTTGCTCTGACAAGTAAACATAGTTTGCCCACATAGTTCATTTCTGTGCAAGCTTGCAACTTCTGCAGTTGGATGATAGGAAGGAAAACGTAAATTTCTGTTCCATGAAAGCAAAAAGGCATTGTGTGTCAACTTTTATTTAAAGTGCTTGACTAAATGGAATGTCCCCTTAATTTCTCCAGTTGCTGGCTATCATGTTCCACATGCTCATATTCTAGAGATAGGGGGCTCCCCTGCATCACCCCTACATGATCTATTTCAGCTTACCGAAGCTGCAAACTTTTCTCATTCTGTTGTTGCATAGAATAGCGCCAACTACAATGATTTTTGATAACTGTTGCTGGGGTCTATTGCAGGGCTGAACCAGAATTAATCAGATACCTAACACAAAACTTCAAAATGCCTACCCAATGCCCACGGACAGCTTAACAATTGGCAATAAATGCTTGACTTGCCAGCAGTACCCACATCCCCAAAACCAAACAAAAACTGTCTGACCTAGTCTATATCTGATATGCCCCTCAGCCTGTATAAGCTTTACTGGAGTCAGAATCCATGACTGTTGTGGATAGACCCAATTACCAATCAACCATTCTGAAACATGGCACTGCATCATATCTCGTAAGGTGGAAAATTGCATGATGAAAGGGTCATAACAGCTTCCTGGATAGCAGCCATTCACATGCAAAATAAGGTGGTTGCATTGCACATTAACTACACATGAATGGAAAGTAAGTCTTTGCTGATGAAATGAGGGGGTTCTACCTCCTTGCACCTGTGGAACCCGACTAATCATTAGAATTGGATAGCTTTAGTTTTCTATTTCTCTGGTTCTGCGTGTGCAACCTACCTCAAGAGAGCACCTTTCTGCAGTTGTAAGCTGCAGCATGACTAATACGGTAAAAGTTACCAGATGCTGTTTGGAAGGATTAATGTTATCCCCCAGGGGGAAGTGAGCTGTCAGTCTTCAGCCAGCAGTTGACATATCTTCCAAGAGGCTGGAGCTTGGGGAGTGAGGAGCCAGACCTCTGATGTAGTGATGTGCTGAGAAATCTAAGTGAACTCTTAGTGGATAGTTGTATGTAGGGAAACAAACATCTTCTGTGGTGCCTTGCTATAGGAGTCTCTAGCCTCATTTAGAAACATAGGGAAGAATCCCCCCCCCACACACACACACACACACACCATTTGGGGGGGGGCGGTTCAGGAGCGGGCACATGTGAACGCGTCTCCAAGCGGCGGCCCCAATTGGGGGCGCGCCATTATTTTATGTGGGCAGGCCAAGTAAGGCCCGCCCAGCGTGATGTCCACCAGGAAGCGCTATGCACTCCCTGTGCGGGCGGTGGGGGAAATTCCCTAAGCCGAGAGTGAGCTCTTTTGCTCAGTGCTGCCTCAGGGAGATCGGCACCAAATTCAAAAATGTGAAATAGAAAAATAAAATTTCCCTGACATGTCCCCTCATGTGACAATATCACATGAGTTGGGGCATGTCCATCACTTTTAATTAAATTTTTATTAAATTTTTAAAGACCTGCATGAAACCTCATCCCTTAAGGTTGGATGGGCAGGACCTTTAACTACTTCAATTAGTTTTTAAATGGCCTCAATTGGCTGTTGACAGGTCGACGGGCGCACAGCTGATTCTACCTGAAAATTGAAATGACGCAGGGTGATGTTGGGAGTTCCGCCCGACATCATCCCACGTCAACGAGCGGGTCCCGACCCCCACCGAACTCTATATCCTGCCCATAGAAAAATAGAACGGTTAAGTCATTCAGCCCTTCGAGCCTGCTCCACCATTCAATACGATCATGGCTGATCCTCTATCTCAACGCCATACTCCCACTCACTCCAGAGTCTAGAAATCTATTTCCTTCTTGAACATATTCAGTGACTTGGCCTCCACAGCCCTCTGTGGTAGACAATTCTACAGGTTCACCAACCCGAGTGAAGAAATTTCCCCTCATCTCAGTCCTAAGTGGCCTACTCCATATCCCAAGGATTATGACTCCTTGTTTGAGATACCCCAGCCAGAGGAAACATCATCCCTGCATTCAGTTTGTCCTGCCTAGTCAGAATTTTATACATTTCAATAAGATCCCCTCTCAATCTTTTGAATTCCAGTGAATACAGGCCTAGTCGGCCCAATCTCTCCTCATACAACAATCCTGCCATCTGAGTAATCAGTCTGAACCTTTGCTGCACTCCCTCTATGGCAAGTACATCCTTTCTTAGGTAAGGAGACCAAAACTGCACAAAGCACTCCAGGTGTGATCTCACCAAGGCCCTGTACAGCTGCAGTAAGACATCCTTGCACCTGTACTCAAATCCTCTCGCAATGAAGGCCAACATACTATTTGCCTTCTTAACTGCTTGCTGCACCTGCATGCTTGCTTTCAGTGATTGGTGTACAAGGACACGCATGTCCCTTTGTACATCAACATTTCCCAATCTAAATAATTGGGAAATTATTTAAATAATAATTTAAATAATACTCTGCCATTCTTCTTTTCCTAACAAAGTGGATAACTTCACATTTATCCATGTTATGCTGCATCTGCCAAGTATTTGCCCACTCACTCAACTTGCCTAAATTGCCTTGAAACCTCTTAACATCCTCACCACTCACATTCCCACCTAGTTTTGTGTCATCAGCAAACTTGAGAAATATTACATTTGGTTCCCTCATACAAATCATTTATATTGTCAATAGCTGGGTACAAGCACTCATCCCTGCAGTACCCCACTAGTCACCACCTGCCATTCTAAAAAAGACCCAATTATTCCTACTCTGCTAAGCAATTCTCAATCCATTACCTCAATCCCATGTGCTTTAATTTTGCACACTAACCTCTTATGTGGAACTTTATCAAAAGCTTTCAGAAAATCCAAATGCAACACACCTACTGTTTCCCCCTTTTCTATTCTGCTAGTTACATCCTCAAAAAGCTCCAGTACGTTTGTCCCTTTCCTAACTCCATGCTGACTTTGTCTAATCCCATTGATATTTTCTAATTGTCCTATTATCACATCCTTTATAATAGATTCTAGCATTTTCTCTACCACTGATGTTAAGCTAACCGGTCTGTAATTCCGTTTATTCGCCGCCCTTCTTTTTTCAAATAGTGGGGTTACATTTGTCACCCTCCAATCTGCTGGGACTGTTCCAGAATCTACAGAATTTTGGAAGATGACAACCAATGCATCCACTATTTCCATGGCCACCTTCTTTAGTACCCTAGGCCCTGAGAATTTATTGGCTTTCGGTCCCATTAATTTCTCCAGCACTGTTTTTTTAGTAATACTAATTTCCTTCAATTTCTCCTTCGCGCTAGGCCTTTGGTTCCCTAGTATTTCTGGGAAATTATTTGTGTCTTCCTCTCTGAATCTTGCCCTCCTCCTTCAAATACAGAAGACAGATTGCCATTGCCAATGCCCCCAGTCCACAACTGTACTTAATCCACAGATGGCCATAAACAAGATACTAAAAGTATTGACAGAACAGATCATACAGCTTAAATTGATATGCCCACATAAGAAGACAAACCTTCAACTCCAGCAACCAAAAAGATGGAATAATAGTATAACACAAAGTTGTCTTTCAGCTCATCAGGTCTCTGCAGTTCTTTTGAAGAGCAATAATCTCCTCAATGTGTTATCCCTCTCAAAGATACCTCTCTCAAAGATACAACCCTGTCGTTCATTCCACCACTTAAGAGCACCGTTAGTATCGGTCAGACTTGTGGTAGAATTATGGGAAAATAGAATGAAGCTTAACTACACCCATTTAACTTTGAAAGCAGTAGATTTGAGGCAGTGGGAGGTAGCATCCCATTTTACTTATTTCCCAAAACTGAAATGATATTCCAGCCCACGGTTTCTGGAGTGCACGCTTCAGAGGGTGCACATCCATGGCAAGAAAATAGTGAAGCAAAGAAAATAGTTGGATGACAACACAGCAGAGGAGGAGAAAACAATACAAGAAAGCCCTATGGGTCTCAGTCCAACATACATACAGTTCCTAACTACTATGATGAGGACCTGAATAAAGGCTTGGCAGCACTAATTTAAGAGAAACGGCAAGGCAAAAAATTGACATGAGCCATTAGAACAAAACTTTATAATTAAGCCTCTTTTGCATCCATGCCTAGGAGTCCTGAATTAAACTGCTTCTATGGAACTGGGAGTGGAAGTTTGAGAAAAGGGAAGCACATCAACTTTGAAGCAGCAGTTTTTTTTTTCTTCATTCACAGGATGTGGGCTTCGCTGGCTGGGCCAGCATTTATTGCCCATCCCTAGTTGCCCTTGAGAAGGTGGTGGTGAGCTGCCTTCTTGAACCGCTGCAGTCCATGTGGTGTAGGTACACCCACAGTGCTGTTAGGAAGGGAGTTCCAGGATTTTGACCCAGCAACAGTGAAGAAACGGCGATATATTTCCAAGTCAGGATAGTGAGTGACTTGGAGGGGAACTTCTAGGTGGTGGTGTTCCCATCTATCTATTGCCCTTGTCCTTCTAGATGGTAAGTGGTCATGGGTTTGGAAGGTGCTGTCGAAGCAGCCTTGGTGAATTCCTACAGTGCATCTTGTGGATCGTACACATTGCTCCTACTGTGCATCGGTGGTGGAGGGAGTGAATATTTGTGGATATGGTGCCAATCAAGCAATCTGCTTTGTCCTGGATGGTGTCAAGCTTTTTGAGTATTGTTGGAGCTGCACTCATCCAGGTAAGTGGGGAGTATTCCATCACACTCCTGATTTGTGCTTTATAGATGGAGGACAGGCTTTGGGGAGTCAGGAGGTGAGTTACTCATCGCAGGATTCCTAGCTTCTGACCTGCTCTTGTAGCCACAGTATTTATATGGCTAGTCCAGTTCAGTTTCTGGTCAATTTTAAGCAGCAGGACAGAATGGAGGGTAAATAATACTTGAAAAAAGAAGGAAAACCAGGTTTAGATTCCGAGGTCACTGGGTCAAGTACTAGAGATACAAGGAAGATGTGCAGATAGGATTATGTCACCCGAATCAAACTTGTTCTTTCACATTTCAGGCAAGGTCAGTATTCACTGCTCATCCTGTGTTGCAATTCTTATGTAATTCCTCAGATACTGAAGCAGTACGTGTTCACATGCAGCAATGTCTGTACAAAATTCAGGACTGGGCTGATAAATGGCAAGTAACATTCACCCCATACAATTGCCAGACAATGATCATCTCCAACAAGCAAGAATCTAACCATCACCCCATGACATTCGATGGCATTACCATCCCTGAACCCCTCACTATCAACATCCTGTGGGTAAACATTGACCAGAAGCTGAACTGGACTAGCCATATAAATACTGTGGCTACAAGAGCCGGGCAGAAACTAGGAATTCTGCGGAAAGTAACTCACCTCCTGACTTCCCAAAGACTGTCTACCACCTACAATGCACAAGTCAGGAGTGTGATGGAATACTCTCTATTTGTCTGGATGAGTGCAGCTCTAACAACACTCAAGAAGCTCAACACCATCCAGGACAAAGCAGCCCGCTTGATTGGCACCCCATCCACCACCTTCAACATTCACTCCCTCCATCATTGACGCACAGTGGCAGCAGTGTGTACCATCTACAAGACGCACTGCAGCAACTCACCAAGGTTCCTTGGACAGCACCTTCCAAATCCGCAACTGCTAGCACCTAGAAGGACAAGGGCAGGAGATGCACAGGATCACCACTACCTGCAAGTTCCCGTCCAAGTCACAGACATCATCATCCTGACTCAAAAATATATCGCTGCTCCTTCACTGTCGCTGGGTCAAAATCCTGGAACTCCCTTCCTAACAGCACTGTGGGTGTTTATACAACACATGGACTGCAGCGGTTCAAGAAGGCAACTGATCTCCTTCTCAAATGCAAATTAGGGATGGGCAATAAATGGTGGCCTGTCCAGTAATGCTCACATTGCATGAATAAATATTAAAAAGTAGCCACCTTCATGATTCGCTGGATTCCGTGTGGTGATGGTATTCCACAGTGCTGTCATGTCATGAGTTCCATTATTCTGACCCAGCAACTATAAAGAATAAACAATCATCCAATCCCTTATGTCTTGCTGGGTAGTCTGTCTGGTTTTATTCTTATACTTTTATACACTTATACTCAATTCTTATATTTTTTCTTGTAGTGGAGTAGTTCAGTCAACGTCTTTGCTGTGGGTCAGGCCAGGTAAGGACAACAGGTTTTCTTTCCTCATGGACAGCTGGGTAGGGTTTTTATGACAATCCAATGGTTTCATAGGTTCTGTAAAGGCGACTATCTTTTTTCTTTCAGAGTTATTTAAACTAACTGAGTTCAAATTCACCAACTACAATGCTGAGATTTGAATTCTCAACTCTGGATTACTAGTCATGGCCTCTGGACAACTAACCCAGTAATATAAGCATTATGCTACCATAGTGCTAGATTGGTACCAATATCTTGGCAGTTTTCTTTTATTCATTCATGGGATGTGGGCTGCACTGGCTGGACCAGCATTTAATGCCCATCCCTAGTTGCCCATGAGATGGTGGAGCTGAGCTGCCTTCTTGAACCATTGCAATCCATGTGGTGTAGGTACACACACAATGCTGTTGAAAGGGGGTTTCAGGATTTTGACTCAGTGACAGTAAAGGAACGGTGATATATTTCCAAGTCAGGATGGTGAGTGACTTGGAGGAGAACTTCCACGTGGTAGTGTTCCCATCTACTGCTGCCCTCGTCCTTCTAAATGGTAGTGATCATGGGCTTGGAAGGTGCTGTCGAAGGAGCCTTAATGAATTCCTGCAGTGCATCTTGTAGATGGTACACACTGCTGCTACTGTGCATCGGTGGTGGAGGGAGTGAACATTAGTGGATGTGGTGCCAATCAAGCGGACTGCTTTGCCCTGGACAGTGTCAAGCTTCTTGAGTGTTGTGGGAGCTGCACTCCATCAGGCAAGTGGGGAATATCCCATCACACTCCTGACTTGTGCCTTGTAGATGGTGGACAGGCTTTGGGGAGTCAGGAGGTGAGTTATTAATCGCAGGATTCCTAGCCTTTGGCCTGCTCTTGTAGCCACCATATTTACGTGGCTAGTCCAATTCAGTTTCTGGTAAACGATAACCCCCAGGATTCCGGTAATGGGGGATTCAGTAATGGTAATGCCATTGAATGTCAGGGGGTGATAGTTAGGTTCTCTCTTGTTGGAGATGGTCATTACTTGGCACTTGTGTGGCATGAACCCAACTTGCCACTTGTCAGCCCAAGCCTGGATGTTGTCCAGGTCTTGCTGCATTTGGACATGGACTGCTTCAGTATCATTGTGCAATCATCAGTGAACAATGCCACCTCCGACCTTATGATGGAAGTAAGGTCATTGATGAAGCAGCTGATGATAGTTGGGCCGAGGACACTATACAGAGGAACTCCAACAGTGATGTCCTGGAGCTGAGGACTAACTTCCAACAACCACAACTATCTTCCTTTGTGCTAGGTATGACTCCAACCAGTGGAGAGTTTTCCCACTGACTCCAGTTTTGCTAGAGTTTCTTGATGCCACACTCAGTCAAATGCGGCCTTGATGTCAAGGGCAGTCACTTTCACCTCGGGAGTTCAGCTCTTTTGTTTATGTTGGAACCAAGGCTGTAATGAGGTCAGGAGCTGAGTGGTCCTGGCAGAACCGAAACTGGGCATTAGTGAGCAGGTTATTGCTAAGCAAGTGCCACTTGATAGCACTGTTGATTGACCCCTTCCATTATTTCACTGATGATCGAGAGTAGACTGATAGGGTGGTAGCTGGCCGGGTTGCATTTGTCCTGCTTTTTGTGTACAGGACATACCTGGACAATTTTCCACATAGCCGGGTAGGCGCCACTGTTGTAGCTGTACTGGAACAGTTTGGCTATGGACGTAGCAGGTTCTGAAGCACAAGTCTTCAGTATTGTTGCTGGAATATTGTCAGGTCCCACAGTTTGCACTAACCAGTACCTTCAGCTATTTCTTGATATCACGTGGAGTGAATCGAATTGTCTGAAGTTTGGCATCTGTGATGCTGGGGACCTCAGGAGGAGGCTGAGATGGATCATCCACTCGGCACTTCTGGCTGAAGATTGTAGCAAATGCTTCAGCCTTATCTATTGTACTGATTCATTGGGCTCCCCGGTCATTGAGAATGGGGATATTTCTGCAGCCACCTCCTCCAGTGAGTTGTTTAATTGTCCACCACCATTCACAACTGGATGTAGCAAGGCTGCAGAGCTTGGGTCTGATCCATTTGTTGTGGGATTGCTTAGCTCTGTTTATCACTTGCTGCTTATGCTGTTTGGCACACAAGTATTCCTGTGTTGTAGCTTCACCAGGTTGACAGCTCATTTTTAGGTATGCCTGGTGCTGCTCCTGGCATGCCCTCCTGCATTCTTCATTGAACCAGGGTTGATCCACTGGCAGAACGACAGCATTTCTTGTCAGCAGGAATTCAAGCTCAATATTCTGCCTAAAGGAGGCATCTTTATATATTTGAGTTATCTGATTCACATAGACTTGGGTTGGGAAAGCGAGATGATAAAACTTTAAGCCAGGATTTTACACTGGTCGGGCAGACTCAGCGGGAGCGGACGCAGAGCTGACCACTGCCCACAATTGGCTCCACACCGCAATTTCACGCTGGCGGGCCAATTAAGGCCCGCCCAGCGTGAATCGCGAGTGGTAGCACTGAGTGCTACCTGTGCAGGCAGGGGGAGGAGGGAGAGTTGGGTCCAGAGCGAAAGAGCACTTCAATCTCCCTGAAGCACGGAGCTCCCTCAGGGAGATTGAAGCGCTTTTTAAAAACAAAAATACATTAAAAACTTAATGAAACATGTGACACAGTCACTTGAGGGAAAATGAGATGGGATACGTTTTTATTTTTCAAAGAAAATTTTTATTTAATGTTTATTTGCTTTAGGAAGCCTCATCCCACTCGTGGATGAGGTTTCCTAAAAACAAAGCTGCTTGGCCTTTTCGCCTGCCCACCAACCATTAGGTTGCACAGGCAGCGTAAATTTGAAATTAGTTAGTTCATTAATGGCCTTAATAGGCCTTTCAATTATCAGCAGGCATGTAGCTGACTCTGGCGCATGCCTGCCGAACAAAATGTGAGCAAGCACGATGACTTCAGTATGTACGCCCGACGTCATCGCGCGTCATATTACATTCTGGCATGCCGGGTGCATGCCCGCAAGCCAAACGTAAAATTCTGCCCTTAAAAATTAAAAATCTGAACCCAACCCACCCACTTCTAGGTTTACCAGAGATGGGACAAGGGGCAGGTAGCCACAACCCACTTCTAGGAGGCTGGTTGGCAATTTAAATAATTTAAGGAGGCTCACAGCTTCTAATTTAAGCAGTAGTGCTTCCTCCTGGCCTCCTATGCTCTCCATACAAAAGCTCCTGTGACTGAGGTTTGGAACCCCCTCTCCCATGCTCCCAAGCAACAACTGCAGGTTTTGTCAGCATTATCATCAATTGTCAGGATGGGAATCATCTCTGCTATCAAGAAAGATGCAATGTCTGGTAACTGCTTTAAATTGTAATTTAAAAAAATAACAGGTTGCAGGCTCTAATGGGGAATCTGTCAAGGGAAAAGGTGCATGCTGAGAACCCTGACTTCTGGGTTTTCCATGCCAACACCGCACCTATGTAACCCATTCCTGTCAATGTCAAAGTCACATTCACTGCAATACAGGCCATCTCTCAGCGGACAGGGCAGTCAGGTAATGATCTCAGACTTCTGAATTGCCACTCAAGACAGAATATTATTACAGGTCTAGAAACAGTTCAACTGCCTACCCTTTCTACAAGGGAATCGTGTATTGGTGAAAAATCCATCTTTTTCCCCTTTGTTCCTAAAAACTTCTTTCCCCTTCTCCAGTTTTTAATCTTACTTTATATCTGTATTTTATCATTGACTTGCCTGCACACTCGATCCCAGAAAATGGTTGTGGGTACAGTGTTTCTCGCCACCAGTCTGGTTCCTCCTTGCAGTCATTCTTCCCTTGCTGGTTCAAGTCTGAAGAGGGAACCTGCCATGACAGGACAAATAAAATCGGTACAATGTTTTGAAATGTCGTCATTCTTCATCGATATTGGAGCTTAGTATTTTGATTAGCCTTTACAAATTATTGCTTGTACGCAGTGTACAATGTTTTTGAGAAGTTGTCACTGAAATGATAGAGAAAAATAAAAGGCAAATAAAACTTAAGTTACTGTATTGGTTCATTTCTCATTTCTCTGACTAATTTCTACCAAAATATTGCATATCAGTATTATGACTACCTTCACCCTGGGCATGTAATCAGCACAAGCCATATACTGTTTAATGCACTTTTGTTAATAGTTAATTCTACAACTCCTGCACCCTTGTTAAAGTGCCAACTGTAATCTGCCAATTAGGTAAATTACAATAAAGCTGGTTGACAACAGTTAGCAATACAGGGAAGCAATTAGCATCTTTCTGACATGCTTCAGGCATTATTTCCATTCACCACTCATATTAATTTCATGCTTAACCACTAACTTCCTTTTATAGTCATCAATTATTGTATCTTATAGATATAATGTAGAAGGTAATGGTTCCTTATAGATAAGGCATTAATGCACCATCAGCAATGACTGAAATATAAATTAGACTAACTCTACATTCTAGTTTAAGCCTTGTGCAACTGCTAACATTGTGGAGCAGGTTCTAATGCAACTCGGCGTATATATAGTTATTTTTAAATTACAATTTACAGCCTTTTCTGAACATTGCACCTTTCTCAATAGCAGAGATGATTCCCATCCTGACAACAATACTGATTATGTTCAATCAGCCATTTCACAAATCATTATTTTGATATTACAGTGTACAGATAATGGATTTGTGGATAGACAGTTTACAAGGGTGCTTTTACAGACATAACCCCAGTTCAATTGACAACATTTAGAATTACACTGCAAAGTGCTTCATAATCCAAACAGACAACATTGAAGAAATTTACATGCTGAATGTTTCACTTTACTGAAATCCTCATGGGAATGCTGCTCTATGATACCATATGCCATATATATGCAACATTTCACAAAAGGGAAGCTACACATTCTTAAGGAAAAAATGATCTGTATTTAAAGAGATTGTTCAAAAGTGGGCAGCTACAAATCTCAGGTCTTGCATTATCTCTTGCAAAGGTTTCTTGTAACACATATTGAAACCTTACTCTTAAGAGGAAGACCGCTGCAAACTTGACTCTTAACAGATTTGCTAACTGTCCAAACCAGAGGATGTCAGCACTGCAGCTATATGTGAGTTGCAATGCAACAACTTTTATCTGGAAACAGATATGAGGCTGAAAGGCAAGAACATTGAGCCACATTTTGCTGTCGCAGGCATCTAACATTAGTTAGACATACCCTTCAGCTCAAAAACAGTGTTGCCCACAAAGTGACCGGGGCAACCAGCAGGATATCTCTGTAAACAACGAGACTTAATTGAAAAGAAGGGTGAATCAAAATAGTTCATCCGATGTGTAATCAGGTACAGAAAAAGAGGGAATGAAAGACTGGGTTAAGAAATAGAGAAAAAGACAAAATAAAAAGAAGAAAAAAACTGAAAAATTCAAAACCTGATGGAACAAGGCTCTACACTTCAGTAACGGGGTTGATTCCCTGAAGGGTACTTGCACCAATTACTAACTTAAAATATCTGCGACAGGTTTAGTTTGTAGCTATCATACAAAAACAGCAATTTCATGACATTCAATGCACATCAATGGTGAAACAGGCAGGGAAATCCCAGTTTCGCATAGCTAATGGTGGAGGGGCGCAACTCGGACAGCAACTTTTAGATTTTTGCATTTAACCATATATCTGACTCTCAACTGAAGTTGCTGTAATATTTATGTATGAATAAAGGCAAGCATCATGAGCCTCACCGTTATTTTGACAGCAGATTCTGGCTCATTGTATTGACCGCTCTTTCCTTGAACGCTGACTGCAGGCTGCCAATCTTCTTGGAAAATTGCCTAAATATAAGTGAAGCAAAGTGACTGGCTTGAAATTTGAGCAGTTAGTATAAATTGTAATTCCAGAATTGATGTTGGAATCCAGATTAGATGCTCTTAGCTGTAGCAATAATAAGGTTGATATAATTAATCTCACATTCTGAGTTTGGGTGAGAAGAAAAATTGGCTGAGATTCCAGCTCCTTATTACTGAGTGACTTTGTTGTCACTTGCTTGACAGTTATAACCCTTGCAGTTGAGTGGCTTGCAAGTACAGGCCATCAGAGCTCACACATGAATGATCACTAGACTAAGGTATGAGGGTCAACACCTTCAATTGAGGCGCAGAGAGTATAAATATGGAGGAAAAGAATCTCAAATATTTCATTAGGAACATTGCAGCAAGAAAAGATTGAACATTTCTATATGAAAATGTATGTAGCTTAATTTCAATTTAGCTTTAGGAAATGTCATAGACAATTCAAAACCAATGATTTCTTAGGCCAATGTTTCAAGCTTGGTCATCAACAGCAAATCACAAGTTTTTCCACTTTTGTTTTAATTAATTCAAAATTAATTAAACCTTTCCAAAAACAATCACTATTACCACAGCAATAAAACATTCTTCCATAGACACGTGAAAGGTATCTAATAGAGTTGGAAAAATGTGGCCCTCCAATTGATATAGAAAGCCTTATTAGTATAATCAAGATTCATTTGGCTTGTGACCCCAAAATCATCACTACCTCAAATGTACAGAACTTCTCCTACACTCTGGGGATTTTAAAACTCTAAGCAAATTTAGGAACCTACCTTTACAGGGCAATTAATGTACCTGGAGCAATTCAGTAAAGTGACAAGATCATTCTGTTTCTGTGAAACAATTGAAGCTTTCTGATAGCTTATTGGGGCAATTAAAATTTTAAAAACCAGGAAGATTTATGGGTCGTTCCCAATTTTATTCTGAGCTAACTGATTTTGGCTAGTTTAGCAATGGGGTCGATGCTTTGAGTCCCCAGTCCTGGTAAGGTGAAATTGAGCAAACAATATAACTGAGGTTCCTGTTCTTAATTGCCTTCCAGTGGCATCTACTAGAAAATGTATAGATGCATGCAAAGTAAGGGAGTATCAGATTGATGCAGACTTAACATCATGCACCAGTGGCACCAGATTCAGTAGAAGTGAGAGATCATGTGTGAGAGTGAGTGCAAAATAAGAGACTCAACTAAACTTGTTTCTACTTGTTCTTAGAAGGAAATTTATACAGATGTGATCCAGGCCTTTAAAATGTTGAGAGGCATAAAGAACATAGTTAAAGTTAATTAATTTACTTATATCTATGTACAGTAATCAGAAAATGAGGATAAAATTTACAAACACAGATGGTTGCTTATCTAGTAATATTAAATGAGGCAAATAAAGATCTGGCCTGACATTAAGCCTATAAAGTTCATGCCTGACCTTCAGGTAAGGGAACCTGTTATTTCTTCCCATTCTAACCTACATTTAACTCTAGTCTTATACTACACAGTTCACTTCAAGTATCACAAACTTAGTGGCTTAAAGAAAGACATTTTCTCGATGGCAGTCCACCATCTTAGTATAATAAACAATGGGTAATAAATGCAGCCGTATTGGCATTGCTCATATCTCAAGAATTCTTTCACAATTGCTTTCCAATAATACAGTGGAGACAAGTCAGTACAGACAGAAGGGATCTATTTAGGTTCTGGCAGAAAATCCCAAGAATGTTAAAACTTTGGTATCAATCAACTAACAACATTTTGTTTCTGTAATTGTATTTAAAAGCAAATTTTTGTCATTATTTGACAAAATTCAATGATACCACAAGATTCCAACAATTAATAGCTTACATAGTCAAATGTATATAGTGCATACAAAAAATATTTATATTGCAGGTTATTTTATGCATCTTTACAAACCTTTTTACTCTAGAATATTTTGTTCCTCATATCCTTGAGTGGGTTCCAACTCCTCATACCTTTAAGAACGGCATTGTCTTGAGATCCAAGTAAGCTTTTGATAATGCACCAGGAAATTGAAAGAGCTAACACTTTTTGGTAATTGTTATGAGGTGCTATTTTCCCCCCAATATCTGACTTCAATCTCCAAAAGCTGTAGACCATCAAATCAGAACTTAACTTAAATACAAGGTGTTGAGCAAATTTACTGTACAATGAATTAGTGAAAAATATAAGTGGTATAAGAGTTATATATTTATATATTTACAGCAGAAAGTTTATTTTCCTCTAACTTGGAAAAGTCATGATTTAAAACAAAACTATTATTATATGGGTAAGTTTATAAATCTGCAATCTTTTCTGACTATGGGTGTTAGCCTGTCGACGTTTTTCTGTGAAGCTTTAATCAGTTTGCCTTCTGTTCATTAAACTCCATGGACAGATTACTGGTAGCTTGTTTGGAATTTTCATAATTGATAGTTGTATTTAACATAATTGGCTGTCATGTAAATGAACAAATCACTGTTTGTATTTGATCAAAGTTAGCTCAGTTCCTCCCTCCAGCTTAAAGTTTAAAAGGCATTTTGAAAGAAATTTGAAACATATGCATTGATTATTAGAGGGATCTAAACTACAGACATTTTTAAAACTACTTTTCTGCAGTAATCTAATTCATTGGAACAACCAGTAACTAAAGCTGGGTAAAATACATTTTTTTTGTATTTATTATATATTTATGTAGTTTTTCTTAAAGAAAACTTTTATATTTTTTGGTCCTTACTATAAAAACACATACCCTAAGTAGACAGACAAGTGGCTGGCCATTTACTACCACAGAGTTAATTAGTGCCAAAGTAAGATGTACAGATTTATTCACGGACTGTGAAGGGAACAAACTATTTATCTACTGTATTTATATTCTTCAGCGTTGGATAAGGCAACCACCATTTTCCAGGAACTAATTTTAAAAAGTTACTTCACTACTTAAGCAGAACTCCTGTTTTTATTCCCTCCTCAGTGGAAACGTGCACCCTCTCCTTACTTTTACAATCTGTTACCCTTTTGCAATAGAGTAACCTTTGACTTGCTGTGATCAATTCAACAAGAGAACAACTGCTTTTTTAAACAATGATTGTGCAATCTTGATTCATTGAGTCTTAAAAGGTAGCCTAGTTAACATGATCAATGGAATAATTATTAACAATAACTGGTTGAAATATTCTTTCATTATAACCTCTGTAATAAATGAAGTAGCAAAAATCAGTTTATTGCAAGTGTTGGCAAACTATTTTCTGCAATGTACAGAGGAACAGTGGTACTCACTTCTTGTAGCGACGCTGCTCTAACACCAGTTCCCTCACTGAATCCAGAAAAGCTCCTGTTTGTTGTACGATTCTGGAATGCTTCCAATTTATCACATGGTACCTTCAACTTGAAATCTATTTCACAACTATTCACACTGGTGCATCCCATTGATGCCTGTAAATTACATTCTGGGCACTGCTGTTCTGTCTGTAGAAGACCGCCAGATCCTTCATGAGAATCCAGTGAAGTCTGAGCACTCTTTTCCATTCCAGCTTTTTTTAATCGAGGCAGGAATTTTCCTGATTCCAGCTCCGACTTTCCATAATAATGTCCTTCTCGCTCAGCATCTTCTTCCAATGGCTTTAGGTCTGCCTGTTGATCCTCAAACAAATCTGTCTGGCAGAGTACAGGTATAGTAACATCTTCCTTTTCAGACTCAAATTCTGACTCACTTCCTCCGCCTGGTGAAAGCTCAGAGGCAGATATAGGTCGGAAATGAGTCCGCGGTGAGATACGAATAGCCCTATACTGTGTTTTGTCAATACTATATATTTTAGGATGAAATGTTTCATTTTCTGAGTCTGAACACAGTATAGATTTGGGCTTAAAGCTTGGACTGAATGTTGCAAGCCTCTCAGGTTCAAATGAACATTCCACATGAAGAACTTGTGAAAAGGGATTGTTCAGGTCAAAGGAGGAAAATGAATACTCAACACCAGGTTCTTGACTCTGATAATTACTGCAATTCCCTAATAAATCTTCATGGAAGATGAAAGAGAACTCAGTATTTAACCTGTCATCTCCTTTTCTCGTCTGGTCACATGGTGTGAATGAAGCACAAGATCTCCACAATGGTCTATGGCCAGGAGCAAAATTGCTACCTGGAGTCATGAAGACATCGGTACCTGCTATGGTCACAACATCTGAAGCTGCACACTGCAATAAAGTACTTTTTGCAGGGTCAGGGGGAACTACTCCCCAGTCTCCACAACTATCGAATGTTTTCAGTTCTCCATAGACACCACCAAGAATGAAAGCACTTTCTTTGTCAGCACCAATATCCCAAGGTTTAGAAGGTGCAGTGTAATCACCTACATCTAGCTCCGTAAGTTCCCCAGTTGCAACAGCTTGGGCCTCCAAGTTTTCCTTCTGGCACTCCCACAAGTGATATTCAGACCTCTGCACTGCCTTTTCAAGAGGCTCTTGCAGGATGTCCTGTTTTGTTGCCATATCCAAACAACAGCAATGGCAACCATTCACCTCACCAGGAAAGAAATCCTCTTCTGATCGTTCTACATCTAGTGTTGTTACAGCATCATTTTCTGCTATGGCTGTCCAAATGTCTTTTATAACTTCTGAGCCATAACTATCCCCATGACTGGCCATCTGTTCTGCAAAAATTTCCACGGTTTCATATTCCTTATTTTCTTCTTCTTCCAATTGAATTCCACACACCGACTCCAGCTTAGATTTCTGTTTGAAAGTCATGCTTGTTATATTTCGTAAAGCTCCATCTGCTTGTGAATGAGTGTCCTCATGCAATAAATCTAAAAGGTCTTCATCGAGAAGGCTGGACGAAATGCCAGGGACTATACAATCAATCTCATCTGCATTAAATTTAGTGGACTCCTCCATTTGAATACCAAAAGAGGTTTCATTATCTGAACGTGTTTCTTCAGAATGTGACCATGGGCTGCAGGTTCGTGTTGAAAGATTTGAGCAGTGGTCATTTTCATCAAAGGCACTATTTTTGGTCCATATAAGCAAACGAGACTGTGATTTCCCTGGCAAATCTGCCCAGCCTCCAATATCACTATTCTGATTTCCCAGGCTAAGTCCATCAAAGCAGAATGGTGAAGTAGAGTTATCATATTGCACTTCAAACAGAGAAAAACAAGTGGAGTTTAAACCAGACCCTTCATTTGCTTCTGAAAAGTGTTCTTCTTGATTGCCAGTACTGCTACTTGCATCACACACTGTATTATCCACAATAGGAGAAAGTGTAATGGGGGAATCCCCAGCAAAGCTTTCCCCTTCTGCTTCATCAGAGCTAGAGCACTCCCAAAATTGAGCTATATTTGCAAGATCATTTAAGAACAATCCTTCTGCATCAAGAGAAGCTTGTGAATCTGTCCATATTGCACTTTCCCTCGTCAACTGTAGTCCATCTAACACTATACAACAGTCTGCCTCAAAATCAGTTTGCTCTATACTTTTCCGTCGAATCATGCTTAAAATTCGACTCTCTCCTTGCAATGAATTTGAGGCACGAGGATCCAATATGGATTGATGAATATCCACTTCATAGAAGTGAGTAAATTCAGATAGATGCATATCATCTAAAATATCACTGTCCTTGGGATTAGAACAGCTTGAGGTCCCAGTGAGGTCATTAGCCTCATCTAATAATGCAGGCATTTCAACAAAGTGACCATCAACGAAAGCACCTGCTGCGAGGTATGTTTGGAAATTATTGTTACTAATACAAAGACCCTGCATCGTCTCCGAAAGCTCTTCCAAAGTCAAAGATTCACTATCATTAGCAGCTACACTATTCCGGTATGCAGTTTCTAGTTTACTTTTTCTACTTGGAGGGAACCAGTACTCTGCTATTGGTTCAGTGTACCACAATGGTTCTTCTTTGAATTCTTGTTCTCTTCCACTTTCATTGCTAAGATCTTTTGTACCACTGTTGCCATTTGTTTTCCTTCTTGTTTCTTTCACAAACCTTTTTCCTTTTTTGCACAGCTGTTTGGTAGGTCCACTGCTGCTGCTCCCACAGGTGCTTTTTCGATCATCTTTGTCGACAGACTTCAAAGATAGCCTAACTTGTCCATTTCGCCCCTTTTTGTTCCGAGCAGTTTCTCTCATCTTATGTCTGATTTTGACAGCTTTGGTGGGAACTTTTAACTCATACTGGTTCCCACTTGAGCTTGAACCTGCTTCACTGGAGCCAGAGGACCATGAACGAGGGCGCATCTTTCCTTCTGACCTGTGTCTGATCTGCTTCTTTCCTGTAGTGGGTTTCTGTTCTGGCAAGCTGTTATTATGCCTATTTTCTTTCTCTTTTTTACTTCTTCTGAACATACGACTACTGCCTGTAGTGATGGACGCCTCATTTGTTCGGTCTCTAGTACCTTCACCTTCACTGTTGCAATCTTTTGGAGAGGATGTATCAGTGCTTGTTTGTGGAGCAGCAGATGAAGAAGAACCACCAGAAAATGAACAAGCTTTGGTCTTATTCCACACTGTCATGATTTCTTGCAGACAGATCGGCTTCTCAGAAAGAGGTGGAAATGCTTCATAATACCTAAAAATAAAATGCAAATGAGTTTAATGATCCAGATGACAATATATACATTTTTAATTATTGAGAGTCATCTTTTACATAAGAAATAGTAGGCCATTCAGCCCATCAAGCTTTCTCCACTACTCAAAGCGGTTATGGCTGATCTTCAACTTAACACCATTTTCCTGCACTATTCCCATATCCCTTGATGGTTTTAATATGAAGAATCTACTGATCTCAATTTTGAACATACTCAATGACTGAGCCACCACAGCCCTCTGGGACAGGGCATTCCAAAGATTCACCATCCTCTGAGTGAAGAAATTCCTCCTCACCTCATTCCTAAATGGCCTGCCCTTTGTGCTGAGACTGTATCCCATGGTTTCAGACACCCCAGCCAGGGGACATATCCTTCCTGCATCTACCCTGTCCAGCCTTGTAAGAACTTTGTATGCTTGAATGAGATCACCTCTCATTCTTCTAAGCTCCAGAGACTAAAGGCCCAGTCTATTTAATCTTTCCTCATAGAAGACTCCGCCAATCCCAGGAATTATTTTGGTGAATCTTTGTTGCACTCCCTCTATGTCAAGTATATATTTCCTTAGGTAAGGAGACCAAAACTGCACACAATACTCCAGCTGCAGTTTCACCAAGGCTCTATATAATTGCAGTAAGACATCTTTACTCTTACACTCAAATCCTCTTGGAATAAAGGCCAACATACTATTTGCCTTCTTAATTACTTGCTGTACCTGTATGTTAGCTTTCAGTGACTCACAAACAAGGACACCCGAGTCCTTTTGAAGTTCACATTCCCCAGCCTCTCACCATTTAAGAAATACTCTGTATTTCTGTTTTTCCTAGCTAAGTAGATAACTTCACATTTCTCCACATTGTATTCCATCTGCCAAATTTTTGCCCACTCTGTCTCTCCAAAGCTCCTTGAAACACTTTTGCACTCTCCGCACAACTGATACTTCCACCTAGTTTTGTGTCACCTGCCGACTTGGAAATATTACATTTAATGTCCACATCCAAATCATTGTTATAAATTGTTTTACATTTGTTACCTTTGAATTCAATGATCACGTTAATAGTTTATTTTCTAAGTTAACATTCTAGTAGTTTTCACCAAATACAGATATCAATATACAAGCAATGATACCAGATCTACACAATGTAAACACATTGATTTACTTTAAAAAAAAACAAGATTTGTAGGAGTTAGAAACACTAAATGCATTGAAAGAAAACTAACAACAAATGGAAAGTCAGAATGTGCCCTGAAATGTCAACTGCATTCTAAAACAGAACCTTAAGTTTAATACTTACATTTCTACCTGATCCTTGGTGGAAGGAGATTCTATAATTTCAGGAGATTGAGATCCTTCTGCTTTCTTACCACCTTGCTTTTCTTCTGAAATTTGGGAAGAAGAAAGACAAAAATAAATTCAAGTTACTCTTATATAGATGATTGCTATTTTCCTCATTATGTTTCCAGCATTAAAGGGAAATATGCGAGATAGTTCAGTAGAAAGAAATAGGAGCACATGGTGAAAACTTGAAATTTTGATTAATACATAGAACAACTTTGAGAGCCTTATCGCATCTTCTTGATTGCTTCTAAATTCACTCCAACTTATATTATAAGATATCCACATGGATTCTGAACTCAAGCATTGTAAATAAATGGATAAAGCCAAACACACAAGTGAAAATAGTGTGCATTGTGTCTAGTCAAGTCTTAAATGCCATTATTACACCAGGGCTCGTAAGTTTTTTTTTGTAAAATAGCTGTTGGAAACTTCTTCAAACTTTTGACAATTGTGCCTGGTGCCACACAGGAACACCAAAGCTGTATACAATGAGTCCACTGCTTCATGTTCTCTTAGCATACAATGTTTCAGAAGCTACAGTAAAATAAGTACTTAAATAAACATATTTTAACTAACATTTGCATTAAACATTTATGAAATGGTTATATATTGTAATTGAATTATGTTCTTTTTTTGAACTATCCAAGTTCTAGAGAAGAGTGATAACAGTAAAATGAAATATGCCCAAACAGCAGTGCATCAAAACTATATCTGGGGAAAACTAAACAAAAAAAAAATCCTCAAGGACAGGACAGAGAAAGGGCTCAAAGAACTGTCATATTTACGCAATCTGACATTTATTTTAGTGATTTCACTAAAGTCAATGATTTTTTTTGGCATTTCTATTTAATTTAAGTTTCAAAATGCAAAAATTGGTGCAAACACAAAATACTCAGCATGTGCCAATGGCCAGCCAAAATCTGGCAATGAATGCCTAAGTCAGATGCACACCATAAACGTGGCAAGTGAGCAAAGCAGTGAGGGCGTATCAATGAGAAAATTGGTGTAGGCATTAGACAATGAGGGGTGACATCGCCTGTGAGCCGTTTCTGTCAAGCCATTGATGTCATCAACAATATGAACCTGTTGACAAGTGAACAGAGGTTCTGGAAGATGTCGCCAAGAGGGGCTATGATTCCTTATCCACCGGTGGAATCCATGAGGTTAGTGGCGGGGGTAGTTAATGGGGTGCGAAGGAGGCTGGCAAGATTAGCAACCAGTGGTGGCACTGTGTTGTAAGGTTGGAGAGACAGTAGGGTGATTATACCCAAATCAACTTAATAAACATGGGAAAGACAGCAGTGCTCATTCCACAACATGCATGTGTAAAAAAATAAATATTAGAATGAATTGATGATTTTAGGACATAGGGATTTTAATTTACAAAGAGACTCCAAGAACTACACTAATTCTTCTTGTTTAAAAGACTGGAGGCTGGAGGATCCACAGTTAATTTTTGTTATTTAAAATTTATTATGATGGTGCAGATAGAAATAAACAGTAATTAATTTAGATCACAGAACAAGATGATGCTGGTGCAGAATTCAACACTGTTGATTAAAGCTGAATAAAAAATATCTTAACCAAAAAATGTAAATATATACAGGGAGGTATACTGCTGGAAGCATAAATTGGAATGCAATTGAGGAGAGTTAACTCACAATAGCAAAGTTAGGTAAAATTTGGCTTAATTTTGGTTCTGGAATAAATTTCAGGGTATTAATTGATGTGTTAGTATTTATTACCTGTGGTTAGCTTCATCCAGCGGGGGATTGAATGGGCTGTGTAAAGATTGTGGGGCTAACTGGACAAGGGACAGATGGAAAGGCTTAATGGAGCAAATGGCTTGGATTTGTTTCAGACTTCCCTATCCTTCTATTGCTCTGAGTTTTCCCATGTAAAATAAATAATCATTTTAGTTTTGTATTTCAGACTGTCTGGTTTTAAACATTACAGTATGTGAGTTTAAGTAATAGAAAAACACCAATCACCCAGAAAAAAAAATTCCACATTGCATGATTTTTTTTTTCAAATCCTGCCTTCTGGTAGACATATGTCCAAAATTGAGAATCTCTCAGTGTCAGGATTGTGTACTGAACCCATGCTCCATCACCTTTGATGCTATGTATTCACAACATGACAATGAAGCTCAATGAGCATCATAACACTACTAAAATTACCACTTATCTGCATTATTATGTCACAAAGAGACATTTTGGAATAATTAGATGCATTTTCCATAATTTAACTGCAGTTTCTTAAAGCAATGTTACAAATTCAGGTTCCAAGGAGTCAGATGTTCTCACAAGTAGATCCCCACATTTCTTATGTGTCTAGCTTGAGTCACCCATGTTTCCTCAAAGGTGTAGGGCTGCATTGCAACCCAAAAGTTTCTGCACATGTCAGGCACAAGTCAGACCTTTAAAATTTCTGGGCAAAAAATTTTATAATGGCCTGCACACTTAAATAAATCACCTGTGCACTAACAATTTATAGGGTACACTGCTTACCACTGCCTGATATCTAATCATGCAATCATGTAACCCAGGGGATATAACAAAGGTAACTCCCTTGACATACAAAACTGGATATTCTTGTCTTTTGCATGTACCTTCATATATACTCCAGTCTTTCAGCAGGCAAATTGTTTACATTTCAATGAGATGAGACCACATTCAAACATTAAGCACTGTTATTTCTCAGACAGCAACTTAACACATAGATAGGCCACAGTTAATCAAACTCATTTAGTTCAAACAGTACAAGTTGCCTTTCTGGACCAATATAAAATAATGCATGTTATGCTCCCCTATATTAGTGGGGCACTTTGCTTGACCAGAACACAAAAAAATATTGTCTTGCTACTTACCTTTCAGGCTCTAGCCAAAGCCTGACCTAGCAGCTGTCAAAAATCCTGACCAGTCGTGTTTGCTTTTATGACAACTTAATCAGTGTTCACAACCAGCAGGGAGGGCCTTGTCACAGCTAACCCCAGCCAAGTATTTACACTCAGGGATTTCCCAACACAATGGATGAGGCATTTATCAATTACTGAGGCAGGGTGACAAATTGTAATCAAAAATGCTGGAAACACCCAGCAGAACTGGCAGTTTAGGCTAACAAATTGTTTACTTTATTTCAATCTTTTTGACTGAACCGTATCTGCCTATCAGCCGAGCCTATACAAATTATAGCTTTCACAAATTTTCATCAAAATCAACCAGCAGATTATAATGTAGAAAAGTGTAAAGAAAACCATAGACTCCCTTTTTTTGAGAATCAGCTGCATTTATCTTACAATATTAACCTGATACTTCAGCGTCATATTGAAACAAAATTCAGGGTAGATAACGAGCAGTCTAGAACTGGGGGTCATGGTCTCAGAATAAGGTGTCAGTTATTCTGGACTGAGATGAGGATAAATTTCTTCACTCAAAGGGTTGCGAATCCTTGGAATTCTCTAAACCAGAGGGCTGTAAATGTTTTAGTCATCGAGTATGTTCAAGAGAGAGATCAACAGATCTTTGGATGTTTAGGAAATCAAAGGATATGAGGGTCGAATAGAGTTGAGGTACTATATAGCATTAGTCAAGATTTTACTGAATGCCCAGGCAGGCTCCAAAATACTGAATGATCTATCCCTGCTCCTATTTTTTAAAATTATGTTCTTAAGTCTTTGGGGCAACAATTTCAATGCTTATTTCGTTATCATCTTAACCATCTTTTGTTTCAGTGCTTTCTAAAAATTTGTGCAAATGTATGTTGCTTCAAAAACATGACAAGGAGGAAGTGTATGCCACTGAACTATCACATTCTTTATCATACCATGGGCAGTAATTTTCAGCCCATCCATCGAATTAAAAACAAACTGGTTGATTTTGATGTAGCTGATTTAATTTGGAGAGAAGCATCTTCTAACAAACTCATTAGGCTCCACAGACAGCCAACTAAACACTGGAAATAATTCCATAGGATCATGAGCATGTCTTGCCTATAAATCTGAAGAGCAATAATGCTGAAGCACATTTATCAAAACACAAATTTAATCAATAAGAAAATATCTAATTGTTTTATGTAATATATAAAGTTAGTATTTAAATTTTTTCTTGAGTGTCAAGTTAATATTTTGAGTACAGCCAAACAGGTTCAAAAAATGCCATTTTTTCCTTTTCTTGTCAATACATGCACTTTTGAACCTAACTAAGGGAAAAGACCCTTGTTAGTTTTACAGTATACGCTACAGGTTTCTTAGTAGTATTCTGGAACTCTGCCAAAAGGTTTGTCATGTGATGTTTTAGATTCAGACCTTTGTTGCCTACTCCTTCTTGTAGTTATCTAACAGCTGCAACAGCGAGTACTCAAAAACACACTATCAAATTTGAAATAAACATACCTTTTTGCTTATTCTGCAATTCTTTCAATTTGGAACAAAGCTCCTCAACCAAGGTCTCAATTCCAGAACTCTAAAAGAAAACAAAAAATACAACGATCAAAACCTACTTTAATATTTGAAACAATTCTTAGATTTATGGAGAACAGCTACTGAGGTAACATGTGCCAGATGATTTTGGTCACATAAAATTCCTATTCTATTCAGCTTGAATTGTTTGTGGGCAAAAGGAATATAGATCAAAGCAGTATCCTGGATCAAAATGTTCTGTGAACGAGCACCCCAAAATCACACTACATGATTATTCATCTCAATGTTGTCAGTAGAATCTCACTATGTGTAAAATGATTGTACAAATAGTGATTGCATTTCAAATACTGGTTGTGACATTTTCCAGAATGGTAATAAGGTACTATATAAACATTCCTGAAATGTAACCCCACAGCAATCAGCACTAGATACATTTCATTAATCCTTTTAGTGGTGGCTTTACGTAATGCTTAGTATTCAAATTAAGAATTCAGAATCCGATGGAGCCGACAGAGAGATTGCATTTTTCTATCTGTCCAGTCAGTTCTATTCACTCGCTCTATCCCTGTAGCTCTGCAAGTTTATTTCTCTCAAGTCCTTGTGAAATCATTCATTATGTCCATTTCCACCATTAGCACTCACTGCATAAAAAAATTCTTCCTCACATTCCTTTGTATCTCTTGCCCAAAACCATAAATCTGTGACCTAGTCCTTGTAGCATCAACTAATATGAACAGCCTTTGTTGACCTTATCCAAAGCAGTAATAAACTTGTACACTGCCATCAAATCTCCCCTCGATCTCCTTTACTCTGAGAACAACCCCAGCTTCTCCAACCTAGCCTTGTAACTAAATTCTCTCAATGTTGGAATCATTCTGGTAAATTTCCTCTACACACTCTCAAGGATCTTCACATCCTTCCTGAAGTGTGGTGATCAGAACAAGACACAATACTCTAGCCTAACCGGAGCTTTGCATATTCTCTCTCTTTGGCAGCGAATCTCTCTTTTGGAAATTAAGAGAAGAGACACCACCTGTGCTACAAGTCCAGGGTTTTTGGGTTGGGTATTTGGTTGGGGGGGGCGGGGGGTGCTAGATCTGAGTGTCAATCGTGCACAAGTGTTTTTGAACCCATCACATCGAGCTGAACAACATCAAGTGCTACCAAGCCACACACTCCTTTGCCAGAGCACTCGCTACTCCAGGATGATCCTGGAAGACAATAACCACAGGTTTGTCAGAGTATTCAGTGGCATTTGCTGTATGCCAGAGTCCTCTATATCCAGTGACTGTTTGTCCTTTTTGCCAGAAATCAACTTCGCACTTGATGCATGAAATCCAGGATCATCTAGTGGAAGCCCTACCAGGAGGCTCAGAGCTGTGAAAGAATATTGTTTGGGCACATGTGTCAAAAGCCACAACCATAACCTATGACAGAGAACTTTGTTGTCCTGAAGAGTGAAAAGTGCTCCTAAGGAATCTTACTGATAACAGGGCAAGGTAGCACTTTACGAGTATAATCAAAATTTCTGTAAGCTAAACAACACACAAACTTAAAGCATTTTATTACAAAATAATTTATTTTGTTCATTTCTCAGGGGAGAAATGCCATCATATTTGCTGAATCCAGCATTTTTACATATGGCAAAGTGAAATTATGAATGTCAACCATAGCCGACTTCTATAATTGATGCATACTATAGATTTATGCCCTCATATTTTGTACACTTATTGAACTTACAAATACGCAAAGCACATAATTATAGTTCCTACAAAACCTTAATTACTTGACTGAACACTTAAGCATTTTGTAATATGATGTCAACACAATAGGCAGAGATCACCCAAAATAGAGACATTAAACCGGTATTTCAAAGAGTGGCAAAAGAATAATTAATAGAACTAAGTATCCTCCATCTAATTGAAAGACACGTGGAAGAGACAATTAGACACAACATGCCAATTACTTGTGCAGCTGTTCAAATACCTAAGGTTTTCAGCAATCTGAAATTTCAAGAATCCTATATAAAAGGGAAAATGTTACATGGAGTTATGGAATTACCTTTAACACTAAGTTATAAAAATTAGCATTATAAAGGGTTTCATTTTAACTGGCAGACCAAACATTCAATTTCAGTACCCTCTGTAAGCATATATCCATCTACAGAATTTCTTTTGTACCCATTCAACACATGCATGTCAAAAATACCATCAAATACTGCCCTTGTTTCTATTTTTACCGGCTGAGCTAATTGAAAAACATCTACACAACCTTACTGTGAATATCTGTACCATGTTTAGTTTGAAGGCCTTTGACTTCAAGTCGCCCAGAAATCTGTCAACATCATTTCAAATGATTGCATTATGTACCCATTTACAACAGAAAAATGAAGCATGGAGAAGCTGACAGACTATAATCAATGAGAGAAAGATGGAGGGAGGTGGGGGGGAGAGGGAGGGGGAGAGAGAGAGAGAGATAGAGAGAGAGAAAAAGAAAGAGAGAAAAAGAAAGAGAGAAAAATAAAATTCCAACACCTTACCATCCTGCTTTAGCAGGTAAAAGTTTGGGTGTTCTACGCTCTGCATTTCCTCTTACATCACAGGATCACTATCAGCTGACAAGCTGCACACTGAGTCACAGCAATCCAGTGCAGCCAGTTGTATCAAAAATAGATCACAGAACAGAATGCCAAGTCTCAAAGGACCAGTTATTCCACTTCTCGATAGCAATGGATGAAGGCATACTGCTTACTCAGATGTTAAAACATTTCTAACGCTCAGCATCTACTGCTGTGTTGATTTGTTGATACATTTGATTAAAACATTTTGCAGAGTCATAATCAACTGCTTTAGTAATTGTTTTTGCTGCTGCAGCCACCTCCTTTCACAACATACCTACATTACTGGCAGATCACTGGCTTTGAACTTCAAACAGACTACTTTCTGCACCATATCTCTTCCAAGAGAACATTCAGGTCCAGTTCCACGAAGTTTGCCGCTCATGTATTTTACATGCTGCTTCTTTAAGTGGAAGTTTTTATATCCTACTGCAACAGGTCTCGGCCTCTCCACTAGATATTAACTGACCCCTTTCTTTTTGGGTCTATCCACCGCCACATATTCCAGTTCTACACCTTCCAAGCATATCCAAGGCATTGCAGAGTGCTTTTATACAGCCTCTGAATATTTAAAATTAGCTAACCTCAATTTATGGTGGGATCACAGCCTGGAGAAACAAAGTCCTACTTCAAGTCAGTTACTTGGTAGAATGCCGCTGATATCGAACTCCAATCATAGAACAGAATCATAGAAAGTCTACCATACACACAGGCCCCTCGTGTCTGTGCCACCTGAGAAACGAGCCACCCAGCCTAATCCCACTTTCCAACATTTGGTCCGGAGCCTCCTGCAGTTACAGCACTTCAGGTTCATATCCAGTCACCTTTGAAATTAATTGAGGGTTTCTGCCTCTGCTGCCCTTTTAGGCAGTTTCAAACCCCCACAACCCTCTTGGTGGAATTTTTTTTTCCTCATCTCCCCTCCAATCTTTCTAACAATCACTTTCCATCTATGCCCCCAATCACTGACTAATCTATTCAGGCCCCTCACATTTTGTACATCGCAATCAAATCTCCTTTCAGTCTCCTCTGTTCCAAGGAGAACAACCCAAACCTATCCGATCTTTTCTCATAGCTACAATTTTCCAGTCCTGGCAACATTCTCATAAATCTCCTCGGCACTCTCTCTTATGAAACTACATTCTTTCTATAATGAGGTGACCAGAAATGCGCACACTACATCTTACGATTCATTTTATTTTGTATTCTCAATTTATAAAGTGTTGTGGGATAAGTTAAATATAGAGGTAAAAGAACATCTCTAAAATAAGGGACACTCGTTTATGGGTTTAACATAATAATGGATTGAATTGTAGGATTTAATCCCAAAAGAGGCAGCAAAAAAAATCCCATTTAAAATAAAATTTGACTATTCCCGACAGAACACGTGTCTTCATTATGATAAAATAGACTACCCCCTGACTTACAGTGAGCAACACCAAGGAGATCTGTTAATTATATATTAAAAGTTTTTTTATATGCCACACACTTCATTTCCACATTAACCTACTTCTTCTTGTGCCACAATTTGCATCAATTTGTCCCTTTTGTCTGCTCTAGCTTCAGCAGAAAGCAATACAATCTCCAGAAAAAGAAAACATTTACACTGTTTTTCCAGGGTTTACACAACTTTTCCAAAGTTACATATTTATACCCTAAATAGTAGCCACAGCTTTCCTGTTGGCATATTTTTAAAAATCAGAATGCTAACAGCACAGGAGGCGGCCATTTGGCCCATCACATCCAAGCCAGATCCCTGCCTTTTTTTTTTAAAAAGTTCGTTCATGGGATGTGGCCATCACTGACAAGGCCAGCATTTATTGCCCATCCCTAGTTGGCAATTTTAAGAGTCAAGCACATTGCTGTAGGTCTGGAGTTACATGTAGGCCAGGTGAGGATGGCAGATTTCCTTCCCAAAAAGATTTTTTTTAAACAACAATCAGCATTGGTTTCATAGTCATCATTAGACGTTTAATTCCAGACATTTATTGAATTCAAATTCCATGGTGTTGGTGATGGGATTCAAACCCAGAGCATTACCCGGGGTCTCTGGATTACTAGTCAAGTGACAATACCATTACGCCACCATCTCCCCCTAACTGCTCAGCTAGTCTCACTCCCCTCCTTTTCCCCATGACCCTGCAATTTTCTCTCTCCAAATAATCCAAATCCCCTTTGAAAGCCACAATTGATTCTTCCTCCACCACACGCTCAGTCAGTAGATCCTGACCACTTCACTGTGTAGAAAAGGTTTTCCTCATGCCACCATTGGTTCTTTTGCCAATCACCTTAGTTTCCTTTCCCTACCTACTGTGTCCAAATGGCTCATGATCTTGAACACCTTGATTAAATCTCTTCTCCACCTTCTCTCCCTAAGGAGAACAGCCCAGCTTCACCAAATTATTCTCTTAACCGATATCTCTCATTCCTGGAACTATTCTCGTAAATCTTTTCCCTAAAGCCTTCACATCCTTCCTAAAGTCTGGTGCCCTGAATTGGGCCGAACCAGTTCTTTATAAAGGTTTATCATAACTTCCTTGCTCTGGTACTTTATGCCTTTATTTGTAAAGTCCAGGATCCGGTGTGCTGTATTAACTGCTTCTGTCAATCTGCCCTGCCACCTTCAACAATTTGTGCACGAATACACCCAGGTCCCTCTGCTCCTGCACCATATAGATGGGTATATATACCTCAACATGGCTACTTCTTAAAATTTTAAGAACTGGACAAAGGCTTTAAAAAGGCTGAAGCTATGTCTGCCTGTAACCCTGAACAAAAGGAATTTTCTGGCAAATTCCGAAAAGTGGACATTTCGTTATCTCTGAAGAGACGCTAATGACACCTGTGGCTGCAAGTTCAAAGGGAATTATAAAAGGCTATCTACATTTTCTAAGCGAGGCCTGGCAAATGGAGGCTACCAATCTACTTTGAAATTCTTAATGGTTGGGACATTAACAATCTCAAGAATCCAGACAAAGCCAAAGTGGACAGGTGGGAGTCATGTAACATGACCTCCTAGCTGAAGAAACCTGCAACATTGTCTTGCTGTACTGCTAATCAGTCTGCCATCTTCCATCTAACAAGCAGCAGCTCATACAAAGGGCTTGGACCAAGTCTGAATGTCTGATCCCCATCTACCCTGTTTCTACTGGAACTTCTACACTTCTGTACCAGTGCCTACAAGACTTATTCATCACTGCATGCCTATCTCATCGTGGAAGTCATCTCTACTAGAAAAGTGAATTATGCAACATCAGTCTTCAGCCTTCCGACCTCTGTGAAGGAATACTCCATTGGACTTTGATTCTGGACTCACTTGAAACAATAATTCTTTGCTCTGTGGTCTTTGTCCTGTAAATCTTTTTCTCTATCCTTCTTTTATTTTATGAATGCACTAGGGACTACGTAACAACAACCCCTCCCATGTTTTGAATGTGTGTAAATAAAGTAACCCTCTGAGTTTACCCTATCTCAAGTTTGCTGTGGGTCACTCCAAAAGTGAAGGATTGGGAAGTATGCCACCGCTTATCAAGAGGGAAATCAAAATCAAAACCCCTTTGTTTACGGACGAGTCGTGATAGGAGAAATCAGGGCTGTTTAAATTAAATCCCCTCCTGCCAATAACATCCTTCACAGCATTAAGTATCATCTGCCATGCAGCATTTTGCTTTTCTACGTTCAACTTGGTTCTTACTTGTACTATCAACCTGACACCTGTCATAAGCACCCTTTTTCTGCTTTATCTTACTCTCTATCTGTCATCATCCAAGGAGTGCTTGTTTTGTTGCTCCTATCTTTCCCCTCATGGGAATGTACCTCAACTGTATCAAAATTATCTCTTTAAAGGCAGCACATTGCTCATTCAGTTTTGTCTGCCTTTATCTTTGATTCCAATTTACCTGCACCAGATCCGAACTCACCCCATTGAACCTGGTTCTCTCCAGATTAATTAATTTTCTCTGAATTATTCTTTGTCCTTTTCCACAGCTAACCTAAACTTTAGGATATTATGATCACTGTCTTCAGATGTTCCCTCCTTGTTTTAGACTGACATGCTCAGAGATAACATTCACTCATCCAAATAAAAGCCTACTTTGATGCTGCATTTTAAAATAAATAGAGTTATTGCATCAACAAATATATAAAACACGTGGCCATTAACAATCTACTTCACTGGACTATGGGATAAAGCTTAAGTGAAATGAGTACGATAAAATAAGGTATAATACCAAGCCAGAAAAAAAAACTCATCAGATTCTGAACTGTGTGAACAACCAGCAGTGATAACTGATGGTGAGTGCAAGAATCAAAATATTTGCTATCTAGTGCATACACACTAGGTTTACCTTACTTACATACATAGTGAGTGAACTGAAGACAAAACAACTGATCCAACATCAGTACATGGATAACTGAAACAGATAATTTGTTCAGTATGTATTAAAATAATTTTAGGAGGCAAGATATCACAGATTTTAGTTTGTTTTCTGAACATAAGAGATGATTGATAAAACTTACCTCCTTAAGCCAGACGTAATTTCAGGGTGTTGGAAAAGTCTGCTGTGTTACACTTTTAAGCTTCACTGCATGTAGTATTGCCCTTGACCAGAGATAGTACTCGTGCAGCATGACAGATTAGTTTCTCTAGCATGACGAATGTCAGACGAGGATTAAACAGCTGTTGCACAGATCAGCTGCCTGTCCACATGAAGTAACTTAAGGCAGCATGTTTCACTGGCTGCTGCTTCTATTGAATCTAGAAGCCCCTAGCTCAATGTTTTCATGGCAATTTTTCTGAATAAACATTCGAATTAATACTGCTTAGGTAACAACGCAAAAATGACACTGATACCATAACAGTGCTGTATTTGGATGTGGACTGCTTCAGTATCTGAGCCGCCGCAAACGGTGCTGAATACTGTGCTATCATCAGCGAACATCCCTATTTCTGAGGAGAGGTCATTGATGAAGCAGCTGAAGATGGTTGAGCCGAGGATACTACCCTGAGCAGCTCCTGCAGTGACGTCCTGGAATTGAGATGATTGACCTCTAACAACCACAACAACTTCCTTTGTGCTAGGTGCAACTCCAACCAACAGTGTTTTCCCCCCAATTCCCATTGACTCCAGTTTTGCTAGGGCTCCTTGATGATACACTTGATCAAATGCTGCCTTGATATCAAGGGCAGTCATGCTCACCTCACCTCTGGAGTTCAGCTCTTTTGTTCGTGTTTGAACCAAGGCTACAATGAGGTCAGGAGCTGAATGATCCTGGCAGAACCCAAATTGAGCGTCAGTGAGCAAGTTATTTCTAAGCAAATGCCGCTTGATAGCACTGCTGACGATCCCTTCTATCTCTTTACTGATGATCAAGAGCAGAGTGATGGGGTGGTAATTGGCCAGGTTGGATTTGTCCTGCTTATTGTGGATGGGATATACCCGGACAATTTCACACAATACCGGGTAGATGCCAGTGTTGTGGTTGTACTGGAACAGCTTGGCTTGGGGTGCAGCAAGTTCTGGAGCACAGATCCTCAGTATTATTGCCAGAGTATTGTCAGGGCCCACAGCCTTTGCAGTATCCAGTGCCTTGAGCCATTTCTTGATATCACATGGAGTGAAACAAATTTGCCGAAGACTGGCACCTGTGATGCTGGGGACCTCCAGAGGAGGCTGATGGATCATCCACTCGATGCTTCTGGCTGAAGATTGTTGCAAATTCTTCAGCCTTAACTGCAGTTCTGCTTTAGTGTGACATGAAAGCATATTCAAGTTATTGCAAAACATTGGACTGTGGGCAGCATACTCTATTTTTAATCTTAGTGAAAAGTTAGATTACGATCATACAAAACATTGGGAGAGGAAAGGCAAGAAAGGAGGAGGATCAGAGGTAAGGAAAAAACAGATCAGCAGAGGGAGAAGAAATGAAACAGCCAGCTATCAGAAGAAGGAAAATACATCCAGCTGTGGTTGTGAATGAGAAATACTGTAAAAGGAGAAATCAAATGGCAGAAGAGTAGCCTCACAAGGGCACATGGAGCCAGGGTTGGGGTGTGGGGTAAAACGATTATTCAATGACAAGACTCTCACTTCTAAATAATTCAAGAGTGGACAGTGAGAAAAAAAAGGGAGGAATAGGAGATGCACAAGGAGGAGGAAGGGGTGAAGCATGTTTCAATGACTAGTGCTGGAAAAATAAACAGGTTACCAGGGCCAAGTCAACTACTTTCTGTAATAGGGGGCAATAGGCCAGGGATGGTTTCCCTTGGATTAGAGTGCACAAAGTTGTTTTCTCCTTCAATGAAAGAGAGGGTTTAAACAGTGGATCAGCAACAGTTTTTCTGTTCAGTGCAGGTAAAGGAAGCTGAGTGGATAAATCTTGCTCAATAGCAAAGGCCCAAAATGTTGCCTTTGGGAGAGGGCAAAAAACATTGGTGAGTGCAGACAGGGGAAGTAGGGGTGAAGCTAGAGTTCAGAGCAAAAGGCTTTTATAATCTTGGCTTGCTTAAAACAAGACAGCAAGTACCAAAAACAGCACAGCAGCAGAATTATATAATTGAATAAACTTGAATACAAAATATTTGATAACTTGCATTTACCTCAATGAGTAGCATGAGCCAGTTTGCTAGTGTATAGTTCAGAGAATCCTGGTTTGATTTTAGAGCATTTTAAATGAAAATCAGTCTCTACATTCAAGTTGCTTCTAGACTTTTTCTGGATACAAACACGGGGAAAAAATTGCACTGAACACAGATATAAGCAGAGGCAAGTGGACAACAATCTCGATGGTCCTTTGGTACAACTTAGGAACTCTTTTTGAATTGAAAGTCAGAAGTGATCAAGAGTCATGACTTTAAGATTGTCTCTGAAAATAGAATCACCTGTATTACTGATCAAATTCAACTTTAAACTCACAGCAATCTTGGTCTTTGGTCTGAAGCTCTCTGAAACCAAATTTCAAACCAAGACAAAATCCTGCATTCATTTGCCTCACTGAGGAAAGTATTTAATGTTTTCTGCAAGGCAAAGACAAAAGCTCCACAACTACATCTTTCAACTTTTAGGACTGACATTACACTGTCCGCAATAACAGAAGACAATGTCCAGAATTTGCTACATCTTTCACCACATCCCTGGTCCACAGTAAAAGCTTTTGACAACGCTCTGTACTTTTTGTGAAAGACAAAAATGTTACAGTTTGTAACTTGCAAAAGCTAGAGTTCATCAGGCCTATAAATTATGTTGGCCAAATAGTCTAGAAAAACCCTAAAACACCAGCTCAGGAAACGATGGCAGTGTTGATTTATAATTAGTCAAAAACATGCTGCACTGCTCCTCTAGTTTGAAGGGCAATGCCAAAACTTTACCAAAAGATAGCTTTCAAACTTCATTCATTAGCTGCAAATATCCTTACAGTTCAAAGAGTTATTTAGATTTATCTCAGAGGACAGGCGTTTGGTCTGTGTGTGACATTTTAGCTTAAATAAAAACAGAAAATATTGGAAATACATCAGAATGGAATAAAAGGTCATTGATCTAAAACATTAACTCTGTTTCTCTCTCCACTGATGCTACCTGATTGGCTGAGTATTTGCAGGATTTTCTGTTTTTATTTCAGATTTCCAGTATTTTGCTTTTGAATTGACCATTTAACTCACTTGTTTCAAGTTATCTTCTGCAAGAATTTCAACACACTGTGGTTGACAATTTTCATCAGAATTGTAATGCAAATCCCAAGTATAGAAGATTGTATTTCCTCCTTCTCTTCTGCCAGAAACTTAACATTTCAAAAATAACTCCATCCCTTCACAATTACCCAACACCAATCATCAAAGTTAGACCAGCTAAAGAACACAAGAGTTAGAGGACACTGAGGCCTTCGGAACACTTCAATATGAAATAACATATCAATTCAGGTAAGGATCACCTGGACTGGCAGCAAACTATAATATTAGATACCTGCAGCTGCAACACAACGCAGTCTTATTCCCACCTTCCTACATTTCTGTGGCAGACCGACAAACAAAAATATGAATTTCTTTTAAATTTTAAAGGAACTGGGCAACTTTAAAATTAAAAATAAAGTAGTAACTGATATAGCCTCACACAGGGAAATCTCACCTTTAAATTGCTCCT
The DNA here is from genome assembly GCF_017639515.1 of Carcharodon carcharias. NCBI lineage: Eukaryota > Metazoa > Chordata > Chondrichthyes > Lamniformes > Lamnidae > Carcharodon > Carcharodon carcharias. Next base: position 23,008,699 of record NC_054467.1, on the reverse strand, counting down.
GATTTCGATAAGCAGAGGTTCAGCCAAGCAGAGCTGCTGCTGGTGTAAAGGAACAGATTTATTATCCAGCAAGAACTGCTTTGATTGGTCCAACTTCTGCTTCTAGATTAGAATACAAGCCTCCCATGCTGTGCAGAGATCACTCCACGAGACAGTATGAATTAATACCTTTAAGAATTTAAACTTAAATTTCTCCTGTTTCCTTTAGAATTCAAGAAATTCAGATTTATGTTGCACCTCGTCTAGGTATGAGCAGTTGCATAGCGAGTTCCCTTTATCAGCCAGCCTTGCATCCTCCTTATATCCTTGTTGCATCCTCCCCAATTTGGGAACACCTAATCTAAAATGACACTTCAGTGGAATACTGAGGCAGTGACACACAGTCAGAATCCTAACTTTCAGGTGAGGCCGTGCTTTATCAGGTGGGTGCAAACGTACAAGCAAGGAGCAAGAGCAGGCCACTCGGCCCTTGGAGCCTGCTCTGCCATTTAATAAGATCATTATTGATCTGACCGTAACCTCCCACCTACCCCCAATAACCCTTCACCCCCTTGTTATCAAGAATCTATCTACCTCTGCCTTGAAAACGTCAAAGACTCTACTTCCACTGTCTTTTGAGGAAGTGAGTTCCAAAGACTCTCGGCCATCAGAGAAAAAAATTCTTCTCATGTCTGCTTTAAATGGGTGGCCCCTTATTTTTAAACAGTGATCCCTAGTACTAGGTTCTCCCACAAGAGGAAATGTCCTCTCCACATCCACCCTGTCAAGTCCCCTGAGGATCTTATATGTTTCAATCAGGTCAACTCTTACTCTTCTAAATTCCAGCAGATACAAGCTAAGCCTGTCCAATCTTTTATCATAAGACAACCCATCCATTCTTGGTGTTAGTTTAGTAAATGTTCTCTGAACTACTTCTAATGCATCTGCATTCTTCCTTAAATAAAGAGACCAATACACTACACAACACTTCAGATATGGTCTCACAAGTGCCCCGTACAACTGATGTGCTTCAGTTTAACTTACAAGCGTAGATAAAGGTAGGGTAGTGCCTTTGGAACAGAAATATGAAAGACAGAGGTGTAGAGACATTTGCCAGCAGAAGGAAAGGATCCAGGTGTGTATCTGAATGGTTTCAGCTAGCTAATGGTACACACCTGGATCCTTTCCTTCTGCTGGCAAATATCTCTACACCTCTGTCTTTCATATTTCTGTTCCAAAGGCACTACCCTATCTTTATCTACACAAAAGTCTATCTGCTTAATTTGAATCAATCCCTTTTGAATTCACCATGCTTCCTTATATTTGTCTGGCCAAACTGGGCATATGTGCTCGTTTTTTAGCTGATCAACAAATTACACTCATAAAGCACCTTTAACATAATAAACAGTCCCAAAGTGCTTCAATCTCTCACCCTCCCCTCCTCTTGATCTTGTTTTCTGTCCCTCACTCCTCTCTCTTGCTCTCGAGTCCTCTGTCTTGTACTTTCTACTTTAACGTTCAGTTTCCCTCAGAATAAATGATAACATTCTATAAGCTTTTCTCATTACTTGCTGTACCTGCACATTAGCCTTTTCTGATTCATGCACGAGGACACCCACACCCTATGCGTCTCAGAGCTCTGCAATCTCTCACCATTTAGATAATATGCTTCTTTTTATTCTTCCTGACAAAATGGACAATTTCACATTTTCCCACATTGTACTCCATTTGGCAGATCTATGCCCACTCACTTAACATATATATGACCCCTTGTAGCCTCCTAATGTCCTCTTCATAACTTACTTTCCCACCTTGGTATCATGAACAAATTTAGCAATCATACCTTCGGTGCCTTCATCCAAATCATTTATACAAATTGAAAGAAGTTGAGGCCCCAGCATTGATCCCTGTGGCATACGACTCATTACATCCTGGCAACCAGACTAAGACCCATTTATGGCTATGCTCTGTTTCCTGTTAACTGGCCAATCTTCCATCCATGCCAATATGACATAGAACTATTCAAAGAAGAGGAGTTCTGTTGGATGTCCTGTCCAACGCTTATTTATTGCTCAATGCTAGCATAACCAGATTTCTGATCATTTTCCTCAATGCTATACACAAACTGATTGTTATGTTTCCTTACAACAGAAACTATTTTTCAAAAGTGCTTAATTGGCTGTGAAGTGCTTTGAGATGTCCTGAGGATGTGAAAGGTGCTCTAAGTTGGGGGGGGAGTGGTGCGGGAGAGAGAGAGAGAGAGAGAGAGAGACAGACAGAGAGAATAACCCTTTGAATGTGATTTTTCATGTTTCTGTAACAGGGATCATGAAATTGCTATTGAATGTGGTTTTGCATCATAGTCTAGTAGATGCTTTGTAAAGAAGAGGCATTTTTATTTGTTCAAAGCTGAGGTGTGGGAAGAATAACACCATCCTGATTTCTCTAAACCTTGCACTTCAACGAACTCTCTACACTACATATTTTCAGCTGATCTAAGCATGCAGTTTTAATTATTCGCATGCTCAGATCAGCGATCAGTAATAAAAACGCATAATGGAAGTAGGTCAATCATTTTAATAATAAAATTAGCACATTGCCTATGGCATGGCTAACAGCAAGTCGAAGGATTCATTGTTCCACAATAATTAGGGCTGTATGTTATGTTATGCACAGTGCATTATCAGGCCAGTGATTTCGAGACATTGCTAAATTTTGTTTTTATTGCATGCTATTCAGGAATGAGTGTTTTTTGGACTCACTATACCACTGCTCATAGGAAAAAGATCAATTATTTAAGGATTAACAGGAGACGGAATGAATGAGAGGGGGGAAGTGAAGATCCAGAGATAGGAGGGGAGTGTGAGAGGAGATACAGGGGAGCACAAGTGGAAAGGGGGGTTATGATAGTACTAGGAAAAGTGTGAAAGGTAGTAAGTACAAGACAGGATTCGAGAGCAAGAGAAAGGAGTGAGGGACAGAAAGCAAGACCAAGAGGAGGGGAGGGTGAGAGTGTGAAGCACTTTGGGGCTGTTTATTATGTTAAAAGTGCTGTGTGAGTGTAATTTGTTGATCAGCTAAAAAAACGAGGACATATGCCACATTAGTAGTTTGGCCAGACAAATGTAAGGAAGCATGGTGAATTCAAAAGGGATTGATTCAAATTAAGCAGGTAGACTTTTGTGTAGATAAAGATAGGGTAGTGCCTTTGGAACAGAAATATAAAAGACAGAGGTGTAGAGATATTTGCCAGCAGAAGGAAAGGGACCAGGTGTGTACCATTAGCTAGCTGAAACCATCCAGTCAACATGAAGCCATTAACAAAGTTCATTAAGTGTCAGAATTTATTTTTCAAACATTTGATAAGTTAATCTAACTTTATACAGAACAATTGACATGACCACAGTTGAAATACTGCTTTCAATTTTTGACATCACAACATTCAGAAAGAGGGGTTTGGAGAAAACCTACACAGCTTTTTTTCATTGGTGAAAGTAGGAAAATATTTAGAAGCAATAGAAGTGGTAACTCCAAGGTTGGGCATTGCAGGCGCCTGTGGGTAATGCTGGCTGGAAAATTGCTGACATTGTGTCAAATTTTCCATTCACTATAATTAATAGATTTAAAATCAAGTACCACAGGCCCACAATCTCCCAGCCAGCATTCCACAGGAGTGCCATTCTATGCTGGAAATGGCCAACAAACAAATGAGCCCAAAACAAAGGCAAAACATTACTGAGGCTGGAAAGCTGAATAAAAACAGAAAATGTTGGAAATAATCAAGCAGCGACAGAGAGAGGACTCAGTGCTGATACTAGGTCAGTGACCTAGAACATTAACTATGTTGCTCTTTCCATTGATGCTGGCTGACTTGCTGATCATTTCCAGCATTTTCTGTTTTTTTTAATTATAGACGAATGAGCCCTACAGACACAAGCTGGCTAATCCGTTTGAATTGTGGGCAGAGTAGTACAGGTCGGGGCACCATTAAAAATCAGATTAAATCAAAGCATGAAAAAACTGCTTTTCTTCATGTAATAGCAGATACATGTCATATTTTAATAAGTTAATATATTGTTAATGAATTGCATTTAAAAAAGAACAATGCATATTGTCTTTTATTGTGGTCATAATTAGATAAGTATGGATAGAGATGATCAAACACTGAAATATAATGATTTTGAGCTGATACAATTATAATTCTCAATGCTATCGGAATTTATTGTAAAATAGTGGTGCCTGTGTCTGTTATGTGTCTGTGTATGTGTGAGAGACTTAATTGGATTAAAGGCAGCTGGTCTGAAGCCTTTGATGTAAACATGGTTAACATGGGGGAAGTTTAGAATGTAAGGTGTAAAAAGACATTTGCATTTTTAAACAAACCAGACTAGATTGTTTTCAAAGGAGGGGTGAAATGTGTCCCCCAGCCAGGTGAAGTTTAGAAACTGTGTGTTTACTTTTCCCAAAGATTACTGGTAAAACTTAGTACTATGAGAGATTTTTATTATCAGAAAGGTAAAGTCCAAAGACATAGTGAAACAATGGGAATTTGCATTCAAAGGGGAAAATATGTATAAAAGAGCGAATATATGTATAAAGGATGTGTGTAAGGGTAGGCACTTTTAAGATCTAACAAGTGTTAAAAACCTTCAACATCTACGCCTCAAGCTGCTGCTTTCAAAGAACTGAAGTTAAGAAAATCTACTTTGAATTTGGCTGGTTCAGGGTGTGTCACCTTGTCTGGGTCTTTTAAAGTCTATGTTTTACTGTTGCCTTCACAAAAGTGTAACTGGGAGTCAGAATAAGTAGGGGATTTAGAAGTTATCATAGCAGTAATCTGTATATCTATGTTTAAAATAATTTCTCTTATTAATTAATGTTTAATCCTAGTTTTGTAAAAACCTATAAGACTTGGTCGTCTTTTACTACTGAATTCAAGGCACACCACAAAATTTATACAAATTACAAAACAAGTTGTGGCAGTTGTTTCAAGTTTCCCTTTGGGATTTGAACAACTCAGCATTTACCATCGGCTGTGCCTTAACACCCCTGCTAAGCAACCAGTCAAAAAGATTAACAAAAGCAAAAACAGAAAATGCTGGAAAAACTCAGATCTAACAGCATCTGTGGAGAGAAAAACAAAGTTGACGTTTCGAGTCCTCATGACTCTTCTTCAGCTCTGAAGAAGTCATACGGACTCCAAACGTTAATTGTTTTTCTCTCCATAGATCCTGTTCGATCCGCAGTTTTTCCAGCATTTTCTGTTTTTGTTTCAGATTTCCAGCATCCACAGTATTTTGCTTTTATCTTAGTCAAAAGATTAAGAATGGTCCGATCACAATATTGGGACATTGATCAAATGATCTTACCAATCCACAAAAATTCTACTTTCATGCTTCTCTGTTTGCCAATCAAGCTTACTTGAGGTTTTCCTCAGATGGTGTAAAGAATATACCAGTGCTCAATAATATAAGAATTCAGAAAATTTGCAACATAATCATGCTTCAGAAACCTGCTTTTTAAATGTTTTGAAAAGCTTCAATACAATTTATGTTTGTATTATCTGATTATGATTTTTAAAAATTCATTCACGGGATATGGGCTTCACTGGCTGGGCCAGCATTTATTGCCAACCCTAGTTGATAACTAAAAAGCAGAAAATAACCAAGAACCACAAGTTAATACAACTGTGGCAATAGTAACACCAATCTTATTCCTAAAAAATCATTGCTACATTGATTTGCACAAATGCTTATAGAAATTTGCAAGCAGTGGGGAAAAAACCCAATCAGCAGTTTTTTTCATATAATTTTCAAAAGTTTAATTCAGATTTGCAATGCTCCTTACTTCATCAGAAGCAGAACGCAGACATTGAACAGCAGCCTGTTTCTTCATTTCCTCAAGACTCAGATCTGAACACTTCCTTTTTCCTCTTCCCCATTTCTTGGTGGTTCCTTTCTCCCAGCCCAAGAAGATGTCATTTTCCTGTTTCATAAAATTAGAGTGGAACAATTAGCCTACAGAAAAATTACCACTTCATAATTCAAAGTGAAGCTCAACTGAGTACTGGATTTGGTAAAATGCAATAAATCGATCCATTAATAAAGAGCACTAAGCATGGACAGAATAATGGGATACTGCGGTTGCATAACATCACTCATATTATGAGGGATATTGAAGCAGACAGTAGAAATTTGTTCAGAATACAAGATGCATGTCTGAAAAAGACATCAATATGGTTGTACAAGATTTTAAGAAAGCACAATGATGAGTATCTGAAATTTTTGTATTTTTTATTTGAAGTGTGAAAAACAAACAATACAATTTAGAATTTTCCCTAGTTCTGTTGAAGGGTCATGAGGACTCGAAACATCAACTCTTTTCTTCTCCGCCGATGCTGCCAGACCTGCTGAGTTTTTCCAGGTAACTCTGTTTTTGTTTTGAATACAATTTAGAAATTGTGTTATTAGTAATATTTTTGAGCTGAAGTAAAGCACTATTTGTTACAGGTTTGCCATTGTAGCTAGTACTGGTGATGATTTCTCCTTTGGTTATTTTGCTAAATATCTGTATGCTTTCGTTATCGACCATCCTCTCAGTGGAAACAGTGTCTCCCTATATAGTCTATCACAACCCTTCACAATATAAAAAATAACCTATTCAATCTCCCTGAACATTTTCTGCTCAAGAATAACGCAGCTTTTCCAGTCTCCATCAAACTCAAGTCGTCACTTGGTAGTACAGAACATGAGTATTGCGGAAAAAAGAGAAATGCTGTTGAAGCTTTTTGGATTGCACTCATCAGGACAAGAATACCAAATTTCAAAGGGAACAATTTATCCTGCATGAGAAAAAGGGTGCTGACTGGTTAGCAAGTGGACTCTGATTGGTTGAGGCGTTGCCCTGGGGAATGGGGAATGGTTGTTCCCCAAGCTTTTGCTTAATTGAAAAAGGCACAATGCCTGGACAAATTCCTTTTGCCTGCAGAGGACCAGCCCTACATATGAATGTATGTAGCTTCTAGCAAGCATAAGTGAGCCACATTGCGACCCCAACTGATATTCTTAAATTGGTAGTTAGTATAATTCTTGGCATATTCGGGATTGTCCAATAAGTGATGTCCAATCACAGAATCACATCTAATTTTGGACAATATGTTCTGAGTTTTGCAAGCATGGTCAGTATTCTACCATTACCACCAAGCCAGGGGATCAACCCTGGTTCAATGAAGAGTGCAGGAGGGCATGCCAAGGGCAGCATTAGGATGACCTAAAAATGAGGTGTCAACCTGGTGAAGCTACAACACAGGACAACTTGCACGCCAACCAGCATAAGCAGCATGCAATAGACAGAGTTCAGTGATCCCACAACCAATGGACCACATCCAGTCATGAATGGTGGTGGACAGTTAAACAACTCACTGGTAGAGGAGACATCACAAATATCCCCATCCTCAATGATGAGGCAGACCAGCACATCAGCACAAAAGATAAGGCTGAAGCATTTGCAAGAATCTTTAGCCAGAAGTGCAGAGTGGATGATCCATCTTGGCCCCCTCTGGAGGTCCCCAGCATCACAGGTCTTCGGCCAATTCAATTTACTCTTGATATCACATAGAAATGGCAGAAGGAACTGGATACTGCAAAGCCTATGAGCCCTGACAACATTCCGGCAATAGTACTGAAAATGTGTGCTCCAGAACTCACCGCGCCCCTAGCCAAGCTGTTCTAGTACAGCTACAATACTGATGTCTACCCGCCAATGTGGAAAATTGTCCAGGTATGTCCTATACACATGGACTACATGGCAGCATTTGACCAAGTTGGCATCATGGAGCCATAGCAAAACTGAAATTAATGGAAATCAGGGGAAAACGTTCCACTGGTTGGAGTCATACCTAGCACAAAGGAAGATGTTTGAGGTTGTTGGAGGTCAATCATCTCAGTTCCAGGGCATCATTGCAGGAGTTCCTCAGGGTAGTGTCCTAGGTCCAGCCATCTTCAGCCGCTTCATCAATGACCTTCCTTCCATCATAAGGTCAGAAGTGGGGATGTTTGCTGATGATTGCGCAATGCTCAGCACCACTCATGGCTCCTCAGATACTGAAGCAGTCCATGTCCAAATGCAGTAAGACCTGGATAATATCCAAGCTTGGGCTGATAAGTCACAAGTTGAATTCACGCCACACAAGTGCCAGGCAATGACCATCTCCAACAAGGGAGAATCTAATTGTCGCCCCTTGACATTCAATGGCATTACTGTCGTTGAATCCCCCACTATCAATACCCTGGGGGGTTACCACTGAACAGAAACTGAACTGGACTAGCCATATTAATACTGTGGCTACAAGAGTAGATCAGAGTCCAGGGATCCTATGGTGAGTAACTCATCTCTTTACTCCCCAAAGCCTTTCCACCATCTTCAAGGCACAAGTCAGAAGTGTGATGGAAAACTCTCCGCTTGCCTAGATGAGTGTAGTTCCAACAACACTCAAGAAGCTTGACACTAACCACAACAAAACAGCCTATATAATTGGCACCCCTTCAACACAAACATTCACTCTCTCCCCCACTGCGGTAGTGTGTACCACCTACATGATGCAGTGCAGAAACTCACCAAGGCTCCTCACCATGACCATTACCATCTAGAAGGACAAGGGCAGTGGATATATGGGAACTCCACCACTTGGAAGTTCCCCTCCAAGCCACTCACCATCCTGACTTGGAAATATGTTGTCGTTCCTTCACTGTCACTGGGTCAAAGTCCTGGAACTACCTCTCTAACAGCACTGTCGGTGCACCTACACTATAGGGACTGCATTGGTTTAAGAAGGCAGCTCACCACCTCCTTCTTAAGGGCAATGAGGGATGGACAGTAAATGCTGATCTAGCCTGCGACGCCCACGTCCCATGAATGAAGAAGAAAAAAAAACTGTGCCATTGGCAACATGTTCAGAGGAGGTAAATGCATCCAAGGCACCACCATTGCAGCAGTCAAGCGCATCCTCCATCAGCGCAGACACATTGACCTTGATGGAGTTTCACACAAGTTTAGAACGGATGGCACAAGGTAACCATCACTTCATGAGTGAGCAGGAGGAAGTGATGGAGGCAAATGCAGATGTAAGCACTCGAAGGAAGGGGGAGTTCCAGCCATGCTCAGCTAGACAGAGATGCAGAGCCTCGAGGTCATATACAAGGTGAGTCTTTCTGCAGCAGAAACAGAAGATGTCAAAATGATTTGCCTAAACATCAGAGTTTTCCAAGGTCGAGCAGGGCCTTCAGCATGTCTCTGGCATACGAGCACATGAACTCCTCCATCGAAAGAGCAGCCACCCTCATGAAAAACGATATGTGGCATCATGCTGAGTGGATGTAGGAACATCATATTGCTATACACAGAATACATGCCATGAGTGTTTAGTTGCACTGATGGCACAGAAACCCTTGAGTGAGCATGCTGGATGGAATCCATCTGAATACTCAAAGCAGTGGATCTGCATTCTCAGTCTGATGGCATGCCCATGTGCTAAGATGGTAGCAGTGTAATGACTCTGTGCCTTCACTGAGGGGTTGAACACATGTTAGCAGACATTCCTTAAATGGATAATCTTGTCCTCTAGCAACCATCCACGTAATCTCTCAGGTGGCATGAACTCTTGTGGCTGCCTCACAAAGGTATCATGGCAATTGTCAGGAAACTTTGCATATACCTGCAGAAAACATTTTTGGTGGTTGCACACCAGCTGTACGTTAGGGAAGTGGAATCCCTTTATGTTGATAAATGTCTCTGGCTGCTCCACCAGGGCCATGATGGCCACATGGGTGCAGCTAGTCACGCCCTACATCTGAGGAAATCCTGCCATGGTTGCCAAGCCCATGGCTCTCTGGGCCTGGGTAGCCTCATCAGCCTGGAAGGCAATTTGATCCAATACTCGCTCTCTGATGCTTGTAAGATGCCACTCAGGTCCACTGCTGCCCCTTTAACGAACCAGAGGCAAAGTAGTTCAAGGCCACTGTCACTTTCATGGCAGCTGGCAGATGCAGCCGCTCAACCGGCAATGCCCAAGATCCTCTTCCACACAGGCACACAGTAACGCCCTGCCTCAAACGATGCAGCCTCTGACTATACTGATTCACCGACATGGCCAGGAAACTGAATCTTTGGCAGTACACCCTTTGGTGGCTGCAGCACCATCATGCCCCTCAGGCATCACCTCTGCCTCCCTCTGAACCAAGGGACTCCATGCATTGACGCAGCTGTCCTCATCACTACTTGGTACCACATCCAGGGATGGCCTCATTTGCCACCAGTTGCATGGCAACGGCTGTCTGAAACCTGCTGTGCCCTAATGATCTCTGCAGATGTACTTCCCCGCAAAAGCCTCAATGCCTCCACCTGAAACACACTGCGAGTTTGACTTATGCAACGGCTACTGTGTGCCTATGCACAAGCTGCTCTCTGCTTATTCCATAATTTATTCAGTGTCAAGAATGGTTCTTACTTCTCTAGATGGGTCCTGCTGTGCAGCTCCCTCATCTCCTCAGAGGTGCTGCCAGCCCAGCATGCTTCCTGTGCATTGTCGCAAAGTTCTGAATCAGCCTTTAAGTGGCTTATTAACTGCCTTAATTGATGAAGCGCCACTGTTGGGCGGGTTGCCATGACTTTCAAGAAGATGCCTCCACCAAAATTGCGGAGGGTGGGAAGTTGTGAGTAATCTGAATGCTGCTTGGTGCTCCAGCTCTTCCAGAAAGCCTGCCAAATCCACCTCCATCTCAGGATGAGAATTCAACCCATTATTTGAGTTGAGGCCTAAGTCATAATACATAAAGATTTAGCATAGCTTTCTTGCTTTTGTATTCTGTGCCCCTGCTCTCTCAACTCTATTCACACCAAACCACTGACTACCCATCTTCTGCGTCACTGGCTACCCAATTTCCCTTCCTGGCCCCTATGTTCATCAATATTTTTAATGGTTCTCTTTCTTTAGGTGTTGTCCCTCTCTCCTTTCAATCTGCCACCATCAGCTCTCTCCTTAAAAAAAGCCCAATCCTTGGCCCCATTGTAATTGCAAACTATTGCCCCATTTCCAACCTCCCTTTCCTGTCCAAAGTCCTTGAATATATTGTCATTTCCCAAATCCATGTCCACCTTTCAATGTTTGAATCCCCCCAGTCAGGTTTCTTCTCTTGCCACAGTACCAAAATGGCTCATACCAAAGTCAAAAATGATACCTTCTCCGACTGTGACAAAGATAAACTATCCTTCTTTATGCTTCTCACTCTATCAGCAGCCTTTGACATGGGTGACCACACCAGCCTCCTTCAACACCTTTCCACTATCTTCTAGATGGGTGGGGCAGCTCTTAGCTGTTTCCATTCTTAACCATCTTATCAGAGCCAGAGTATCAGTTGCAATGGCTCCTCTTCCCCCAAGTTTACCTTTCGTGTCTCCCAAGGTACTATCCTTAGCTCCTTCCTATTTTTTATCTACATGCTGCTCCTCAGCAACCCTGAAGCAATGCATTAGTTTTTATATTTATGCTGATGACACCCGGCACTATCTCACTGCCACCTCTCTCGACTTCTCCGTTGCTACCAAATATCTAACATACAGCACTAGACAAGCAGAAATTTCCTCCAATTAAATGTTAAGACTGAAGTCACTGTTTTCAGTACCCACTCTAAACTTGGTTCCCTAGTTACCAATTCCTTTCTTCTCCCTGGCTATACCAGACTGTTTGCTATCTTTGTGTCATACTTGACCCCGAGATCTTCTGACTACAAATTTGTGCCATCACTAAGACCACCTATTTCTGCCTCAACAACATTGCCCAGCTTCACCCATCTCAGTTCAGCTGCTACTGAACCCTTCGCTTATGCCTTTGTTATTTCTAGACTTGATTATTCCAACACAATCCTGGCTGATCTCCCACACTCTGCCCTCTGTAAACCTGAAGCCATCCAAAACTCTGCTGCCCGTGTTCTAGCTCTCATCAAGTCTAATTCCCCTATTTATCCTGCGCTCACCTGCCTACATTGGCTTCCGGTCTAACAATGTCTTGATTTTAAATTCTCCCCCTTGTTTTCAAAGCCCTTCATGGCCTCACCCCCCTGGCCTTTATAATTTCCTCCAGCTGCACAACCTTCCAAGGTATCTGCACTCATTTAATTCTGGCCTCAGGCACTCCAATTTTAATCACCCCATAACTGGTGGTCATGACTTCAATTGCCACAGCCCTAAGTTCTGGAATCTGAACCTATGCCTCTCCACCTCGTTTTCCTCCTTTAAAATGTTCTTTAAAACCTGCCACCTTGACCAAGCGTTGGCCATCTGATCTAGTGTCTCCTCATGTGGCTCAGTGACATATTTTGTTTTATAATGCTCCTGTGAAGCAGCTTGGGATGTTTTAATACATTGGAAGTGCTATATTACTATAAGTGCTGTCTTACTATAAGTATCTGCCACTGTCAAAGACTTATGTGAAGCTCCAGCTATTTGTTTCTGCACCTCATTTAAAATTGTGCCTTTTAGTTTATATTGCTTCACATTCTTCCTACCATACGTCTGTGAAGTAAATTTCACTTGTTTCATCATTTCACCAGGTTGTCTGTGCCCTCCTGATATCTATTACTCATTTCAGCACTGTTTATTACATTTCCAAGTTTTGCAAAATTATACTCCTGATACCCAAGTCCAAGTTATTAATGTATATCAAAAAGAGCATTTGTCTAAATATCAATCCTAAAGGGACATCTAAGTACCTCCTTCAGCCTGTTAAACAACCATTCATCACAACTCTCTCTGCTTTGTCTCTTAGCTAGTTTCGTGTCCGCACTGTCACAGCCCATTTCATCCCATGACCTTTTACATTGCTTATAAGTCTTGCATGTCCCTTTATCAAACATCTTTGAAAGTCCTCATAGCACAGCATTAACCCTCTGGTATTTCTTTGAAGAATGCAATCAAGTTTACCAGACATGATTTACCTTGTCAATTAATTCTGTTCTGCATTATGGACTCTACAAGCTTCCCACCACCAACATAAGGTAAATGGCCTGTTGTAACCAGGCTGTCTATTGCCCCTCAAATATGTGAGAAAATAATTTTGCATGTGTTAAGAAGCTTAGAATAAAAGAATACAGTCCAAACATGTCGTGGATACCAACATAAACAGGACAAGATATACCAACTAAATTGGCTTTTCTCATTTTGCTCTCAATATTTTAACAAAGCTATCACTTTGTATTTTAATTACATGCTTCACTTTTTGCAAATGGAGTTACAGCCACTTGAATAAATATTAAATTTTCCAAATTAAAAAAAAACAGTTCAATAGTTTACACACAGAGCATGAAAGAAATCTCGGAAAGAGATGATGGCAAAAGGGGACGTGGAAGTGGGAATCCCATTCAAAGCACTCCCACTTCTAACTCATTGGCCTTGCTTCATCCAGTACTCAACATGCTACCTCATTCTATGATGGCAGAGTTTATTCTTGCACAGATGCATGGGGAGCGGTCTATGATAGGGCCTTCAAGGGCTCAAAAAATTAAGAGGTGTAAACCTAACCATCTGGGCAACCTGGAGCGGTGATCTAAGCAACGTACCTCTAACTGAACCGAAGCCACACATAATGCTTCCCTTCCTTTCCTACATTGTGCATCAAGTTGAAAAAATTATAATTCACCAGATATTTTAACATGGGCGTTTAATGAAATGCTATGTTGTTAAATTTCCTTTTTTTAAATAATGCCACTTTAAGTTAATAGATTAGCACCACTTCCATATTTTCACCATCCCTGCAACCTGAAGGCTAACTCAACTTTCACTTGTTTCATGATGGATGGCAATAAGTGTCAGGACCCATTGCAAGTGTGCAGTGGGTGGTGAGTGGTAGGAGTGAACCCACAGGATTTCATTTATGTTTCACAGTAGGTGTATTAGGGCATACCTGGCATCAGTGCAAGTGGCTGGTCGGGGGATGGGTGCCCCATCTTCATTCTTTTCTTTCCTCCCGTTCGTCTGCTCATTGAAAGATGAGTGATGAGCCCCAATGTTCTCCTTCATCTGCAATTATCTCTGCTGAGAGATACTGTGCAGCACGCAGGAACCACTATCATTCTGGACACCCTGGCGGCCAATAGTGAAGGACATCTCTAGTCATATCAAAGCACCTAAGGCCACATTCACCATTCTAACGGTTTGCTCAAAGACACGCCTGGTGGTCATGTGGCTCTCATTGTAGCGCTCATTGGTGGGGTTACTCACTGGTGTTATGAGTTAAGTCTGATGTGGCAGATCCTTTGCCTCTAACAAGCCAGTCCTCAAATCTGCTCAGAATGAGATGTTGGACTGCCTAGTATGAAAGAATCTAGACAGCTCCCAATAAATCTGATGTAGGCCTGCATGTCCCACTGCACGAAAAAGAATATTCCTTGCAGTTAATAAAAACTCTTGTTGCTGTGGTAGTGGTTGGATCGTCAATCAATGGGAGCCTCTACTTGGAAGAATCCAGCCAGGGTGGAGGATCAGTGTGTCTGCTCATTCTGACAATTGTCATCACAGATATCTGCCACCACCTGACAGGACAACAACAACCTACTATTGTTCTGCAACTGAGGAGTCAAGAAAGCGGAGGGTCTTCTCTAAATTCCATGGTATGGGTAATGCCATCCACTACCTCCACAAGTGCTGATCCCATCACAACTTGTGATCTTTGCCACAAATGGCAATGGCATTCCATGTATGTATTGTCAAACATAGCCAAGCCACCTCCCATTCTGACCTTGTCAATTTCAGATCTTCAAAAGGTTGAAAAAAAATCTGTACTCACGAACCCTCTACTGAACATTTACCAGCAGCAACTGAGACAGCATCTGCAATATGAGCTTTAATTCAGATGGAACAAGGATAAGTTTAAATACCCACCTGAACTGCAGCTCAAATTTACCTCAGTTTTTCCCAGTCAGTTTCTTGAGCCCCAGAAAACCCATCCTAATCAAGTAATATTTAAAATTAAGTTAAAAAAAACTACTTAAAAAGAGCTCATTAACATCTTCCAAGGTTGATAATTGTGCTAAAAAGCACCCAATCACATCCAATTATGAAATTCCCAACTTCAGCGAGTGGGTTACTTGCCAGCATCCAACATGGCTCCTTTAAACCCAGAAATGCATGCACAGGAGCCAGGTTGTACCTTCACAATGAAAAACAAAAACAAAAGCTCTCCCCTGCTCTCAACCCCCGCCCCCCACCTCCCCGCATTGATACAGAATAAACTTGCAAGAAAATTAGCTTATATAATACTAAAGGAGCAAAATAATTCCCAGATTTTACTACCGTTGAGGTCAAAACAAAAAAAGTTTTTGTTAATCTTTTGATGGCAAAACTGAAGTGCAATTATGAAGTTCATAGCAGTGAGGAATTTTAACGATCAAAATGACCAAGTGGTCTAGAATTGGAACTAGCAACATAAAGCTACTTTCTGGGCATTCATTAAGGATGCCACATGAAGCACTCACATGATAATACAACTTGATAATAAGTGATCTGGAGAAAATACATCAAACTGATGAAAAGGCTTAATTTAGTGATCGCAACTATAACATGACGATACGTGATCTGGCATTAACACAAACCAATGTGCAGATTGGCAACTTTTAAAGGGCAACTTCAAAAGGAATAAGAGTGGACAATTTACTCCCTTAATTATGAACAACGAGAATATCTTTTGAGGAAAAACCATTGACCAGATAGGATGATTACACACTAAGAAATAGGAATCAATGATTAAACAAGCATGATCCTAAATAGATTGAGAATAGCATACAAAGTGAGCAAGAAAAAATGAACTCGACAAGTCTGTACGAAGAAAGGTGAGCAAGATCACTAAGAATAATATATCAGGAACTAAAAATTGCTTATAATGGTCCAAGGGGTAAATAAGAAACTTAAAAATTGAGACAGCTGGAAGATTAAACACAACATTAAGGAAATACTTAGAGCAGAACAGCAAGAGGTTTACCAAAGAAGAATTGAGATGCTTTACAAGTGCAAATGGGTTGAAGCTATTGACCAAGCTTTTGGTCACCTCTCCTAAATCTCACCCACATTTGGCTTGGCATTCATTTTCCCTTACACCTCTGAAAGCCTCAAGGTTTTTATTCTTACATAAAAGGCAATATATTAAAGCAAGCTATTGTTGCTGTCATCATTAAATGAATACCTTAGGGAAGTATTCACTAGGAAGGCAAATAACAGTATCCCATCCATCATAGGATATTCCTTTACTAAAATTTGATTACTTTCGTAGGTATAAATGTTAATCAGCCCTGCCCATCTCCCTGTCTTATTCTTGCCTTCATCCCAGACATCCCAATGAAAACCACAAGTAAGATGTTTGGAATTGAATGGAATGTCTTGGTTCATTGATCTCTCCAAATTATTTTAATGACTGCAATGGTTGGTCATAAACACATTATCCAGGAAACCATCATGGAATACTACTTGCCAAAATAGTATCATATTGATACTATTGTTTACCAGGAACCAAAAGTCAGAGATACATTATTGTTTTTGGCCTGTTAAGCTATTTGTTGTATTCCTAGACTTTAGGATTAAAGGAAAAGAATTAAGCCTTTCAGCCTGAGCCTTTTCTGCTATTCAACAGGATCATGCCTGATCTGTACCTTAACTCCATCTAATCGTCTTGGTTCTGTATCCTTCAATACCATTGCTGAAGAAAAATCGATCAATCTCAGTTTTGAAATTTTCAGTTGACCTAGGCTCAATAGCTTGTTCCAAGACTTCCACAGCTTTTTGTGCAAAGAAGTACTTCCTGACATCCGACAGCCAAAAGAAAGTAACATTAACTCTGCATACTGAGGTCAACAATAAAGAAACCCATCAATCAACTAACACAAGTAAATTATCTCATACTTGTTGAAGAGTTTTTTCAGAAAAATATTTAGGTTAGAAAACAACAATTTTATATTTAATTTTTTTTTTTAATTAACAATATCATAGCTTAGAAAACAATGTTAAATCATAGAAGCCTTTTATTTCACAATCAACGGAACTCTAAACAAGCTGCTTGCTAGACTAAAATAAAAATGACTAATTTTGTAATTATAAACAAAGTTACTCTGCGTACCTGTTCCTGCATGTCGTAGTCATAACTGTCATGAAGCAGAAGACTGAGGACGTAACGAGTGTAGATCATGGCATCGATCCCACATTTCTCCAACTCTTGTCCTAACCAGGTCTGCACTGGACCCAAAGCTTGAAAGAGAGACATTTCAGGAGCAGATGTGGGGCCTTGGCAAGAGCTTGGGGATCCCTCAGATGGTGGGCCTTCCACAACAACTGCACAGGTTGGATGCATGAAGCTAAGTCGTCGGCATTCTTAAATCTTGCAGCATTTTCCTTACAGGTATTGAATAATTATCTGGAGCTGCTCACTCCAGGTGTAATGGAAGACCAACTGCTTGGACTACCATTTATACTAGTTGCAAGTAGTCAATAGATGGAAGTCTCACTCTATTGGCATGACCAATGGTGAATGAAATATGATCTCAACTAGCAAAACACTCTCCTGTGTTTGCAAAATTTCAGATGCCTTTCATGATGTTACAATAAGGCTACTTGCAGTAGAGCCTGAAAAATACAATAAGGGTTTGCAAGGGTTACTCTTAAAATCTCAAACTTTGGACCACTATCAATATTGAAATAACGATAATACAATCTAACATGCGCTATCTGCAATTCAGCAAAACTGAACTAAATTCTAGTTGATCTACTTTAGCTTAAGCAATTCTGATAGATAAAATGAAACCATAGATACACAGATCTCATCAATGTTAGAGATTGGAATCTTTAAGTAAAGATTTTCATTCTTTTCATGCTGAATTCAGAATTTTTTTCTTAAAGAACTGAAATAGGTTTGACTTGGTGATTTTTATTTAACCCATTTACTGCAACATGGTTCAAATATTCATAGATAACCAGATAGAGATTGAAAATATGGCAAGGGGCAACAAAACACAATCTGTCACCACTGGGATCCAAATTCAAATTACTCTCTCTATGAGGTGTAACAACTCAAGCAAAATTAGTCGAGAGAGTTTCAGTACCTATATAAAAATTGCAGCACAAATGAGGTAGCTGTTTATATACAGAACTGATTTTTATGGTGGTAAGGCTCAATTTTTTAAATGCTATACATATATAATTCATGGGTGCACCACACACTGGTGATTCATAATGTAAAATGCCACTTGTTTCCTTTATAAACTATTATGAATCTCCTAGTCATTTTTCTAACAGAAATACAACATAAAGCTTTGCTGTAGAGCTTCAGATATTTTTCTATTTATACCAAGTGTATGAGATACAGGATAGTTTGTTTAATCACTTTGACAAATGAATTGTAATTCCTACATTCTAAAAGCAGAAATTATACAATTATAATATTTAATTCTAAAAATGAAAATAATTTTACCCCACATTTTCGGAAAAGAACATAACCAGCTCTTGGGGTGTTGAAAAGACAGTGACTTTTTACTTCATCGATCAAAATGTTATACCTTTCTCCTGCAGAGAAAAGTCAAACCTTCCCTAAAGATAGCCACAACAATCTGCGTTTAACCACTTTCTGTGACTTGACACTACAGCATTTGACATGTTTAGGATGAACCAAATGTACCACTTAAATAACCAGAGTACCCGTTTCCTTTTGAAACCATTAGTTGATAAGCGAGACCCCAACTCCTACAGCCCATGTCAACAAAATGATAGCCCCATCTCCCAATATCCAGCAGGTAATTTAAACCACCCTCCTTATCTGACCCCATACCCCAACCATCAAGAAAAAACTCACCTTGTCAACCCTTAGTGATAAGATGTACTCTGCATCTGCAAGTACCACCCAATGCAATCTATAATGCAGCATATGAACTTTGCAGACCAAAAAAAGTG
Source organism: Carcharodon carcharias (assembly GCF_017639515.1). NCBI lineage: Eukaryota > Metazoa > Chordata > Chondrichthyes > Lamniformes > Lamnidae > Carcharodon > Carcharodon carcharias. Next base: position 22,989,742 of record NC_054467.1, on the reverse strand, counting down.
ATATTCATTAGATTCAGAAGTACAGAAAGTTGAAGCTGCATTTCAACAATTGTCAGGCAGTGTGATGTGTGACAATGGTGCATGCTGGGAGTTGTGTTTGGCTCTTTGGTTAAGCTCCATGCACAGCAATACATATGACAAGAAGAAAACCTTAAGCCTCAAGTGGCTGAAAGAGGGAGAAGACTCCAGAAGAAAACATTATTGGAGATTTCAAACATAGAAAACACAACTGCCCAAGTAAACTCAATTATTTTATTCTAAAATATGTCTTTTTTCATGTTGGAATGCTTTTTGTATAATTTACCCCCTTGAGTTCCTGACACGCTAAGTTGGCATCTGAAATTTTTCAAAAAAATTCAACTTTCTGATTTATCAAAGCTTTGTAATCAATTAAGTTATATTTTTCTATCAAGGAAGCAAGTAGCTGAAAATAAAATTTCAGCATAACAGTAAGAGAAATTGATCGCAGATTTATAATAAATAAACGTGTGACCAATCAGGGTAAATTTCCAAGCCTAACACTTTCTACCCAAGGTTATTAGAAGAAATAGGAGAGAAATTGGGACACATTAGTCATAGGGGTGCAGGAACAGTAGCAGATTATTCGGCACCTTGTTTCTGTTCCGCCATTCAATTACATCATGGCTAATCTGTATCCTAACCCCATTGACCCGCCTTGGTTCTACATTCCTTAATATCCTTGGCTAGCAAAAATCTCTCAATCTCAGATTTAAAATTATTAATTCAACTAATATCTACTACTTTTTGTCAGAGGGAGTTCCACACTTTGTATTGTGTTACACCACATAATGCTCCTGTCATTAGTCAGTTATTAGCCATTGTCTACAAAAAACTATATTACAAATGGTATATCCTGTGACTTGCTGAGCAATGGCATGGTATCTCTGCAACTATTTCATTAAAACAGTTTATTATTTCTGTGATGTGCAGAGAGAAGATGGCAGTAGATTCTCCCCTAATTAAATCCCTCAATCAATTTGTCTTCCAAGGTATAAGCATGGCAATGATATAAGAGATTTTAAAAACGTACAGGTAGCATTGGTACTTGAGAACTGCTTTAGCCTTTATAGTTTTAGGTAGGGGTAAGTTTAAGAAGAATTAAGTCAGGCTTCCCAACGCGGAGACGAATTACATTAGTCTCCTTAGAAATGCAAATGTTTGAAACAGCCACCTTAGACTATTCCTTTTGTGCTTACGCCCTGAATCAGTATTGTGATGAAAATAGAAATAGATACATTGTTCTTTTAAGAGATTGGCACCATTTGAGAGCCATTTTTGTCTCTGCCCCATGAAACCTTATGCCAAAAGCATACTTCAGGTTTTTTCCTTTTGTCAGCACCTATTGGTTCCGTTGTCAGAATTTTAGCAAATATCTTCTCTGTTCTGGCATTATTTTCATGTTATTAATTATAGATTTTGTTAAAAAATTTGAAACAATGTATATTTTTGTTGCATTTACACTTCTGTAAAGCAACTAGCATTTACTTATTTTCTCAAAATATTCATGCCTGAATTATTGACAGACTTCTGCTAACTGTATTGTTGCTCTGGTTGACTGCTTTTCTGGTCAATTTGACCTTGGTTTTTGATTGATGCCAGAGCCCAATTTAAAAGCTTTGTATATACAATGTCCGGTTTGTAATAACATTTGCTTTGTTTTCTGAAATTGCATCGTTTCTAGAGTGTGTAGTCTGTTCCAGATCAAACCAGGTTTGTTCTGAATGGTTTATCCCCTGGAAGGAAATTGTGAAGGGTTGTTGGTGTTATCTATAGAGAATATAACTCAAGTTTCATAGTTTAGTCATTTAAGTCATTTGATTTACAGGTACCATCTTGCTGATTTGTTACCTGGCTTTGACCAAATTCAATATTTATTTCCTAAAGTGGAGTATCTAAATTGTTCCTATTCCAAATAAGGTATGATCAGTGCTCTATGTAATTACTGCAGAAACTAGCTTTTAAAAATCTATGCCTCTTATACTGAAGGCTAGCATCCTATCAGTCTTTGATGCTATATAAAAAGTTCAACATTCAGCCCAACCAATTCATGTTGGCATTTATCATTTACACAAGCAAATAGTTCAAATTGCATTACTCACATTGTTCCTATACCCCTTCAACCATTTCTCCTTCATCGACCTATTCAGTCAAATCTCCAATGTCTATAGTGGCTTCAACCACTAACCCTGGATGTGGATTTCACTGCCACACATCTGTGTATATAAAGAAGTTTCTCATATCCTTTATTGTAATTTTATGGCTTTTTACACCTTAATTAATGTTTATATATTTATGTACTGGGTCCTAAATGCCTTTGTCTCGCCTATCATGAACCCCCCACTTTGCCATTCTTGCATCTAGAATGTACGACTTCACACAATGCTTTTAAATTGCATTAGCCATTGCTCTATATGCTTACTTAACCTACTTATGTCTTTGTGATTTTCTGTATTCCTTCATCGCTCACAATCTCCTAGCAAACTTGCACAACCTTCCATCTATTTGCAAATCTAGGAATTTTATACATAAAATGAAAAAGGTAGGACCCTGCAACTACACCATATGATAGTATTTTCCTATTCTAATCAATATCTAAAGACGTTTTTCCCGAATATCCCATTGGATTAATTAGTGACTATTTAATATTTATGGCTTCTAGCTAGCACTCTTGAACCCAGAACCTTGTGACTCAGCAAGACCCATTCCAGAGCTTGAGCACAAAAATCAAGGTTGACACTCCAGTGCACGACTGAGGGAGGACTGCACTGTCAAACCTGCTGTTTTCTTTGGTTAAACCGAGACCCCTATCTGCCTGATTGGATGGGTGGGTGAAAAAGATCCCATGGCGCTATTTCGCAGAGGAGCAAGGGAGTTATTCCTCATGTCCTGGTACATATTTCTCGCTTCATCAACATTACAAAAACAGGTTTTTCTGGTCATTCTCACATCGCTGTTGGTGGAAGTTTGTTGTGTGCAAATTGACAGCTGCTTTTCCTACATTACAACAATGCCTACACTTCAAAAATATTTCACTGGCTGTAAAGCATTTTCAGGTGATGTCAGATAATGTCACTGGACGAGTAATCCAGAGGACCAGGCTAATACTTTGGGGATCTGCATTCAAATCCCACCATGGCAGCTGGTGGAATTCAAATTAAATTCATAAATCTGGAATATAAAGCTCGTCTCTCAGTAAAGTAGCTATGACACTATCATCGATTGTTATAAAAATCCATCTGGTCCACTACTGTCCTTTAGGTAAGGAAATCTGCCATCCTTACCCAGTCTGGCTTACACATTACACCAGACCCACAGCAGTGTGGCTGACTTAACTGCTCTCAGGAATGCCTAGCAGGCCACTCAATTCAAGGGCAACTAGGGATGGGCAACAAATACTGGACATATCAATGATGCTCACAACTCATGAAAGAATTTTTAAAAACCTACTTGATTAATTCAGTAATGGGATAGATAGATCAGTGTCTATGAATTAAGATTCTTCCCACTCCCTCCAAATAATCCTGAAAACCAAATACCACAATGGGAAAGATTGTCCTAGATGTGCACAATTAACTGGTTCCCTAATCCTTGGCTCTACATATGTATGCTCTGCACTTCCCCTACAGGAAGAGTGTGCATTCCATATCAGATGAACAGAAACACTATGCCCGCTTATTTCTCAGTATTTTGGTTTGGAAACTCAAACACAATAATGGAATTCTACAGATGCCTGACACCTATGCATCACAACCAGCTGTTCTTGAAAAATATATTTTGTAGATCGAGGCAAGTATCACCGTTTTATCTTACTATGGCACAAAATACACATAAGCAAATTAACATATGCAACAAAACCAATCCAGCATAACTGAAGTGTTAACTCTAGACGTCATTTATAACAGTACAGTGTAAGAGATTTTTCTTTCTGCAGTTGTGCATTACAGTTCTATCATTCAAAGGCAACGTACAAATGATGCATTCAATGTGCTAATTTGAGCGTTAGGCCAAAGAAGTCTGGGGAAACTTTCATTTGTCAAAACAATTTTGATTAGCCACTGAACCATGATGAAGAAAGTGCTATTTAAGTAACAAAACTACTAAAATATCAAACAGATTACCAAATTAATTCCAAACTACAAATTTTACTTAAATTTGCCTTGATTTTTCTTTTGCTCCCTTCTATTCTCGGTGTTGTGTTTAACAAACTTTTGGTTCACCTTTTTTAAAAAACCTGATTTAAACTACCCTATATCTTATCCCAGGTTCCCACCACCTCCTTATAAAATTTAATTTTAAACCTTCTGGTTACCTATACGCCAACCTTGCATTTTGAAGGTAGAAGTATGCTGATAAAATCTGATCATTTTTAGGTAAAAACTACGTTCAAAAGTTTTCCAATAGAAAGCCCAAACTCAATTAACTCATCATATCACATCATATATAGATTATTTTTTCACAGCAGTGTCCTCCCATTAACACCTGACAACAACCTAGAAAAGTAACTCATCTACAATGTTCAATGGGTCATTAACCATTTTAGCTGCTAAGATACACATCAGTCTTTAACACTGCCAAGTGGAGGTTCTCAATGGCTTAATTAGTAAAGGCATATGTCGCTGAGCTACACAGCATAAACTAAGAATTGATGCAAGGACTTGCTGATCTGAGTTAACTGACTGAAGCTCAATTGGCTCCAATACAAATGATCTTAAGGCCCCTGAGCAAAGCAAAGAAAATCAGTTGTGATTTCTGATCCCATTGATTATCTGACCCCTACTGGAAAGTGCATGTAAACAAAGGACAAGGACGGGATCAGCCTTGCCTGTGATGCCCAAGATTTAAATGCCTCACTATTACACACGATTAAAGCTTACCCAGAAAGTGACCAGTAATACAACAATACTTGAATGCACAACACAAGAGATAGGAGCAGGGATAAATCATAGACGTTAAGCCTGCTCCGCCATTCAACATGATCACGGTTGATCTTGGGCTTCAGTACCACTTTCCCACCCTCTCCCCATACCCCTTGATTCCCTGATGGACAGATTTTTTGGTCTATCCCAGCCTTAAATATATTCAACTTCAGAGCATCCGAAGATGGTGGAGAGTTCCAAAGATTCACATGCCTTAGAGTAAAGAAATTTCGCCTCATCCCAGTCCCAAATTATCATCCCCTTATCCTGAGACTTTTCCCATGCATTTTAGATATGTAAGCCAGTGGGAAAAAACACCCAGTGTCTACCCTGTAGCCGCTTCAGAATCTTGTATTTTTCCACGAGATAATTTCTCATTCTTTGAAACGCTCGAGAATATAGGTCCAATTTACTCAGTCTCTCAGAGGATAACCCTCTCATCCCAGGAACAATCTACTGAACCTTCACTGTACTGTATCTGATGCAAATGTATCCTCCCTTAAATATGGAGACCAAAATGGGACACAGTACAATTGTGGAAAAACTTCTTTACCCCTGTACTCCAATTCCCTTAGAATAAAGGCCAACATGCCATTTGCCTTCCTAATTACTTGCTGTACCTGCATGCTAACTTTGAGCTCCTTGAACGAGCACATCCAAGTCTCTCTCAACTTGTGCTCCAGAACTAGCCGCGCCTCTGACCAAGCTGTTCCAGTACAGCTACAATACTGGCATCTAACTGGCAATGTGGAAAATTACCCAAGTGTGTCCTGTCCACAAAAAGCAAGTCAAATCCAACCCGGCCTGTTACTGCCCCATCAGCTTACACTCAATCATCAAAGTGATGGAAGCGGTTATCAACAGTGCTATCAGGTGGCACTTAGAAATAACCTGCTCACTGACATGCAATTTGGGTTCCACCAGGGTCACTCAGCTCCTGACCTCATTATAGTTTTGGTGCAAACGCATACAAAAGAGCTGGATTCCTGAGGTGAGTGTGATTGCCTTTGGCAGCAAGGCAGCATATGACTGTGGCATCAAGGAGCCCTAGCAAAACTGAAGTTAATGGGAATCAAGGGGAAAACTCTCTGCTGGTTGGAGTCATACCTAGCACAAAGGAAAGTGATTGTGGTTGTTGGAGGTCAATCATCTCAGCCTCATGACATCGCTGGAAGAGTTCCTCAGGGTGGTATCCTAGGCCCAACCATCTTCAGCTGCTTCATCACCTTCATACCATATTAAGGTCAGAAGTGGAGGTATTTGCAGATGATTGCACAATGTTCAGACCATTCGCAACTCCTCAGATACTGAAGCAGTCCATGTCCATATGCAGCGAGACCTGGATAATGTCCAGGCTTGGGCTGATAAGTGGCAAGTAACATTTGTGCCAAGCAAGTGCCAGGCAATGAGCATCTCCAACAAGAAAGAATCTAACCATCTCCTCTTGATATCCAATGCCATTACCATCACTGAATCTCCCCACTATCAAACACCCTGGGGGTTACCATTGACCAGAAACTGAACTGAACTAGCCACATAAATACTGTGGCTACAAGAGCAGGGCCTGAGGCTGGCATATTTGGCATGTAACTCACCTCCTGACTCTCCAAAGCCTGCCCACCATCTACAAGACATAAGTCAGGAGGGTGATGAAACACTCCATTTGCCTGGATGAGTACAACTCCAACATCACTCAAGAAGTTCGACACAATCCAGGACCAGGCAACCCACTTGATTGCCGTCCCATCCACCACTCTCAACATCCATTCCCTCCACCAGCAATACAGAAGTGACAGCAGTGTGTACCATCTACAAGATGCAATGCACCAACTCCTCATTGCAGTCTTTAAGGGCCTGCCCCTCATTCTGAGACTGTGTCCTCTGGTTCTAGCTTCACTAACAAGGGGAAACATCCTATCTACATCTACTCTGTCATGCCCTGTAAGAAATTTGTAAGTTTCAATGAGATCACCTCTCATTCTTACTCTAGAAAATACAGGCCCAGCTTCCTCATTATCTCCTCATTAGACAAGCCGACACTCCCAGAGGTTAGATTGGTGAACATCTGTTGCACTCCGTCGATGGTAAGTGCATCATTCTTTTCTACGGAGACCAAAACTATACCAAAACTCCAGGTGCAGTCTCAGCAAGGCGCTATACAATTGCAGTAAACATCTTTACTCCTGTACTCAAGTCCCCTTGCGATGAAGGCAAATATACCATTTCCCTTCCCAATTACTTGCTGTACCTACGCGCTAGTTTTTAGTGGCTCATGAACATGGATACCCAAGTCCCTTTGGACATCAACACTTCCCAACCTCTCACCATTTAAGAAATATTGTGCCTTTCTATTTTTTCTACCAAAGTGGATAACTTCACCCTTATTCACATTATATTCCATCTGCCATGTTCCTGCCCCTTCACTTAGCCTGTCCAAGTCCCCTTGAAACCTCCTTGCATCCTCCTCACAACTTACATTCCACCTAGTTTTGTGTAAATTCAGCAAATATGGAAATATTACATTTGGTGCCCACATCCGAATCACTGATATAGATTGTGAACAGCTGTGTTCCCAGCACTGATCCTTACGGTTCCTTACTAGTAACAGGCCACCATCCTGGGAATGACCCATTTATTCCAACTCTGTTCTCTGTCTGTTAACCAATTCTCAATCCATATTATCCTCAATCCCACTTGGTCTAATTTTGTGCACTAACCTCTTGTGTGGGGCCTTATCCAAAGCCTTATGAAAATCCAAATAGACCACATTCACTGGTTCACATCTATGCTAATGTAACATTCTCAAAAAACTTCAACAGGTTTGTCAAGCATGATTCTCCTTTCATTAATCTATGTTGACTCTTCCAAATCATATCATTATTCTCCAAGTGTCGAGTTATCACATCCTTTGGAATAGATGCTAACATTTACCCTACTACTGACTTCAAACTAACAGGTGTGGTGTAGTTCTCTGCTTCCTCTCTCCCTTCCTCCTTAAATAGTGGGATTACATTTGCTTCTTTCCAATCTGCAGGAACCTTTCCAGAAACTGTATAATTTTGAAAGATAACCACCAATGCATCCACTAACTGTATAATCACTTCCCTCAGCACTCGAGATGTAGCTCATCAGGTCTAGAGGATTTACCAAACTTCAATTAAATTAATTTGAGTACTACCTCTTTATTAATAATATCCAGTGACACTCACATCATGTGAAACAATAAAAAAAATGTTCCGATTGGAAATCATCCTGCTTTTCACACTTTAATTTTTTTTTAGCAACTCCAGCGTATACTTGAATCTATGAGTAACCAACTCTGAAGGACTACCATCAGTGATGATTGTAAAACAAATTAAATTCAAGACACATTTGACAGGATTAAACTAATTTCATCCCTTTGTTTGATTGTGAAATTACAATCTCCAATTACACTACTAATACAATAAATCTTAATCTAAAACCTCAGCCTACATCATTGTAACCGTTTCATTTCCCTGAAAAACACTGGTTAAGCTTTCTGCTGCATTATAAACTGAAATTAGACAGGTTATTTTGTCCCTGTCCCAAGTGAAAGGACTGACATCCGATTCACTGAACTAACTACCTAGTTTCCAGCTAAAGAATAATGATTTTCAACTTAACTGGAGAACACAAATAGCCTGACAATTCATGATGCTTCTTTGGCATCACTCTAGGGTTTCCACCTTATCAGAATCTGGTAGTTTACTTGTCTATTTTTTCTTATAATAAAATGAAGATTATTGATCTGTCTTGATATATGTAGCAATGAGTCACAGGTCACTGAAAGGTCAGTTATTGTGAAGTGGCTCTTTTCACTGGTCACATAGCTACCTATTGTCGAGTCATTTGATGGCAATGATCTATCCTGCTAAAGGTCTTTGGCTCTAGTTGCAATTACAGAGTGTCTGCTTGTCCAGAAGAGGCAAGTAAGACTTGTTGTTCAAAGTGACAAGATTCTCTGCACATCAAATGATGGACATTACGGACGTAATCATAGATAATGGTTCTGGGCTTTGCAAATCCGGGTTAGTTGGTGACAGCCTTCCAACATCTGTCATACCATCCATTGTAGGTACCTTCAAAGTCAAGGGAAACACACGTGAAGCCTCACACACAGAAATTTATTTTGGAAAAAAGGCTCTAGCTAAGAGAGGCAGTGGGTGCCTTAAGTACCCTATTGAACGTGGCATAGTAACCTCCTGGGAACTTTTGGAGAAGCTTTGGAAGCATGTTTACACATCTGAACTTCATATCAAATCAAAAGAGAGGCCAGTTTTGATGACTGCTGCTCCACTGACTTCTTTCTTTAACAGAGAAAAAATGGCAGAAATCATGTTTGAATGTCTTAATGTGCCAGCTATCTACATGGCTATTCCTGCAACTTTGGCACTCTATGCATCAGGAAGGACTAGAGGAATAGTCCTAGACAGTGGCTTTGGATTAACTGATGCTGTACCCATTTACGAAGGCTACTACCTGCCCGATGCTGTCAAAAGACTTAAACTGGCTGGAAATGATATCACTGAAAATATGAGGAGACTCCTATTGGAAAGCGGACAAAACATCCCAAATACAATCTATAAGGAAACCTTTGAGAACATCAAGGAAACACTGTGTTATATTGCTCTTGATCCTCAGCTGGAGACCAAAAGTCAAACAGATGACATTCAACAGGAGTATACACTTCCTGATGGAAATCTGATCACACTCCAAAAGGAGCTCTTCAAAGCACCAGAACTACTCTTTACAACTTCCACTGTAGGATTGGAAGAACCTGGAATTCATAAATTGATTTACGACAGTATTTTAAGATGTGATATAAACTTGAGGAAAGATCTATTTAGCAACATATTACTATCCGGTGGTTCTACTCTTTTCCTGGGTCTGGAAGAAAGATTGCTGAAGGAGATTAAATTCCAAGTTCCCAGTGGATTACCAATTAAAGTCATTGCACCACCAAACAGGAATAATTCTGTTTGGATGGGTGCCTCAATTTTAACTAGCTTGACAGCATTTAAGGATATGTGGGTTACTAGTAATGATTACAGAGATTATGGGCCAGCTATCATTAACAAAAGGTGTTTTTAGGAATTACTTATGTGACCGTTTGATTAAATTTTGACTGCGTAAGATCAAATACTTTAATAAATTGTCCAAAACCCATGCTAATTTTGTTTGATGGTCAAACGCGAGGAATTCAGTTTACATTTGAGCATAATCTGACTGTACTTGCAGTTTACAGAGCGTCTAAAAGGGTCCAACTCCTCCAGCCCTAAGGAATTTGCGAATCAGATAGAATGCCACACTGGAACGGTGTTAAACTGAGCCAATGCAAAAGTGCCCTTTCCAGACAGTCTACCTCTACATCCCTCTAGGATTAATTGGTCCTTGACTCAGAATTTACACTGCCAGTTTACCATCAGAGTGAAGTTGAAATAATTTTGTACTAATATTAAACTTGCACTGTAAATGTATATTTGATTAAGAACTCAGCTGCCAGCATTAACATTAATAGTCCTGCTGGAAGACAAATTTAAACTGAAGATTATTAATTTAGTTAATTTACTGGTATAACATGAATTAGATAAAACTAAAGGTGATAATTTTCTGTCTTTGTGTGTTTAAGAAACAGGTACTCAAATGATTTCAAAATTAATTGTTTGCAGAGTGTGAAAACTTTTCGGGCCCAAATTTTCATTAAATGTAAGAAATTGTAAAAACTTCAGAATCAGAAAGAGTTGGGTGAAAAAACCTTGCTCTTTATCTTTTTTCTGTCAACTATTTCAGCCCATAGATCATTTTTGGTGATACCAAATCCAAGCTGAATGTGGGTTCTTCAAATGTTCACAACTTCCTCATATCACTGCAATCTCATGGCATCACTGAATGATAAGATGGTGCTCTGAAATACACTGAAATCAATGTCTGTCTGGTTTTCTGGATAACCAGAATAGAACTGTATAATATCTTTATTATTTGACATTCCTTGAAACATGATGCTGCATACCAAATCCATACCAATTTCTCTCACAACTCTAAGTTTGAACCTCTCCAATCAGCATTCCACTCCTGCCACAGCATTGAAATGGGTCAAATTAAAGTCATTAATGGCATAATGTGACTATGGTGCATTCAGTCTTCTCAATCTTCCCAAACTGTCTGAAACATTTGGCACAGTTGATCACATCATCCTACTTCAGCTTTTCTCCTCTGTTGTCTAACAGAGTAGGACTGCTCTCCATTCATATCTATTCAGTCATAGCCAGGAAACCTCCAGCAATGGCTTGTCGTCTCACTCCTGCACTGTTACCTCCAGTTCCACCATGGATCTATCCTTAGCCTCCTCATATTTCTCATCTACACACTGCCCCTCAGTGACACCAACCAAAGACACACCATCAATTTCCACCCGCATGCTGACAAAACCAAACTGTCTAAATACCACCTCTGAACTCCTCCACTGTCTGTGTTGTCAGGTTGCTTGTCCAACATTAAACAGAACGAGCAGAAATTTTCTCCAATGAAGGATAAGCATGGCAAGTTTCAGGAACCTTGGATAACAAAGGATATTGCGAGATTAGTCAAAGAGAAAAGGGAAGCATTCGTATGGGCTAGAAGGCTGGGAACAGATGAAGCCTGTGGAGAATATAAAGAAAGTAGGAAGAAACTTAAGCAAGGAGTCAGGAGGGCTAAAAGGGGTCATGAAAAATCATTGGCAACCAGGATTAAGGAAAATCCCAATGCCTTTTTTACATTTGTAAAAAGCAAAAGGGTAGCCAGGGAAAGGGTAAGCCCACCCAGGGACAGAGGTGGGAATGTGTGTGTGGAGCCAGAAGAAATGGGAGAGATACTAAATGAGTACTTCTCATCACTATTCACCAAAGAGAAGGACTTAGTGGTCAATTTGTCTAGGGAAGAGTGTGTAGATAGCCTGGATCACGTTGAGATCAAAAAAGGTGTTAGGCATCTTGAAGAACATTAAGGTGGATAGGTCCCCTGGGCCAGATGGGATCTACCCCAGAGTTCTGAGGGAGGCAAGGGAGGAGATTGCTGGGGCCTTGACAGAAATCTTTGCATCCTCACTGGCTATGGGTGAGGTCCCAGAGGACTGGAGAATGGTCAATGTTGTTCCATTGTTTAAGAAGGGTAGCAGTGATAATCCAGGAAATTACAGGCCGGTGAGCCTTATGTCAGTGGTAGGGAAATTATTGGAGAAGATTCTTCGTGACAGGATTTACTACCATTTGGAAGCAAATGGGCGTATTAGTGAGAGGCAGCATGGTTTTGTGAAGGGGAGGTCGTGTCTCACTAACTTGATCGAGTTTTTTGAGGAAGTGACAAAGCTGATCGACAATGGAAGGGCAATGGGTGTTATATACATGGATTTCAGTAAGGCCTTTGACAAGGTCCCTCATGGCAGACTGGTACAGAAGGTAAGGTCGCACAGGATCAGAGGTGAGCTGGCAAGATGGATACAGAATTGGCTTGGTCATAGAAGGCAGAGGGTAGCAGTGGAAGGGTGTTTTTTTGAATGGAGAGCTGTGACTAGTGGAGTTCTGCAGGGATCAGTGCTGGGACCTTTGCTGTTTGTAGTATACATAAATGATTTGGAGGAAAATGTAACTGGGCTAATTAGTAAGTTTGCAGGCGACACTAAGGTTGGAGGAGTTGCAGATAGTGAAGACGATTGTCAAAGGGTACAACGGGATATAGATCGGTTGGAGACTTGGGCGGAGAAATGGCAGATGGAGTTTAATCCGGACAAATGCGAGGTAATGCATTTTGAAAGATCTAATACAGGCAAGAATTATACAGTAAATGGCAGAACTCTTAAGTGCATCGACGGGCAGAGGGATCTGGGTGTACAGATCCACAGGTCAATGAAAGTGGCAACGCAGATGGATATGGTAGTCAGGAAGGCATATGGCATGCTTGCCTTCATTGGCAGGGGTATTGAGTATAAGAGCTGGGAAGTCATGCTGCAGCTGTATAGAACCTTGGTTAGGCCACACTTGGAACATTGCGTGCAATTCTGGTTGCCACATTACCAGAAGGATATGGAGGCATTGGAGAGGGTCCAGAGGAAGTTTACCAGGACGCTGCCTGGTCTGGAGATTATTAGCTATAAGGAGAGGTTGGAGAAACTCGGATTTTTCTCATTAGAGTGACGAAGATTGAGGGGCGACTTGACAGAAGTTTACAAAATTATGAGTGGCATGGACAGAGTAGATCGTCAGAAGCTTTTTCCCAGGGTGGAAGAGGCAATTACTAGGGGACATAGATTTAAGGTGAGAGGAGAAAACTATAGAGGAGATGTGCAGGGCAAGTTTTTTTACGCAGAGGGTAGTGAGTGTCTGGAATTCGCTGCCAGAGGAGGTGGTGGAAGCAGGTACGATAATGGTGTTTAAGAGGCAGCTTGACAAATACATGAATAGGATGGCAATAGAGGGATATAGACCCTGGAAGTGCAAAATGTTTTAGTTGACGGGCAATATGATCAGAGCAGGCTTGGAGGGCTGAAGAGCCTGTTCCTGTGCTGTAGTTTTCTTTGTTCTAATTCAACAAAGGGAAGATCGAGGCCATATACCCATTCCCTAGACACCCGTCCATGGCCACTCTCAGACTGCTTGCAATCTCTGCTTATTTGACACTGAGTTGACCTCCCGGCCCTATATTCTTCCCATCATTAATGCTTCCATCTCCATAACATCGTCCCTCTCTATCCCTGCTTCAGCCCATCTGCTGTCAAAACCCTGACTTCTGTTAACTCCAGGCTCAACTATTTCAATATTCTCCTGGCCAGTCTCCCATCTTCCACCCTCCACATACCTCAGCTGACCCCCAAACTCTGTTGCCTATATTTCTGCCACACCATGTCCCATTCACCATTACCCCTGCACTTACTGACCTACATTGGCTCCTGGCCCACTAACACCCCAAACTTAAAATTCTGATTGTGTTCAAATCTATCCATATCATCAGCCTTCTCTGGCTCTGTAACCTCCTCCCGCCCCACCACTCACCCAAGAACTCTGCCTTCCTCCAATTCTGGACATGTGCACATCTCTGACATCCTTTGGCCCCACTTTAGTGGCCATTATTTCAGCTTAGAATTCTCTCTTAAACCTCTCTGCCTCTCATCCCTCCTTTAAGTCTTTAAAATCCACCTCTTTGAACACGATTTTATATACCTGCCCTAATCTTTTCTTCTTTCGCTCAGTGTCAAATTCTTTGGATTGTCAGATTATACTCCGGTCAAGCACTTTGGGACTGTGAAAGCATTTGCATAAATGCATTTATTGCTGTTCTAATTATTACCTCCAAAGTCCCCCGTTTTGATGCTTTGTACATCATTATACAGGCAATTCAATATCCCTTAGTTTTATTACTCCTGCCTCAGAATGAAGAGATGTCCTTGTTGGGTAAATAGACTCCATAATTGGGCAGTTCTGTCAAATAAAACATTTTTCATGCTTGCCTAGTCCAAACAGTACTGCCTGGTAAAGGGGTGCATCACTCCACTAATCTGCTATAGTGGATGCTCAAGAATGAACTGTAAAAATCACTGTCCCTTGCAGATTACCTTCAAAGTTAATTGGCAAAAATGCACCACAAGCAATCTGACAATTTTTTGGTTATCACAGGAGAATAAACAACTAATTGCTCACTTGAAAGAACCAAATTGCTGTCTAACCACACATCATGTTAAAGCCCTGTGGACTGAGGTTTGCAGGTGGGAGGCTATGCATCCAAATTTTGTGCAAGACATTGCAACAATTTGAAATGTTATTGGTCCAGTTGAATACCTGAGCAATGAACTTCAAACTTTTCCTTGTCTTTGGCCTCTTAGTATTTGAAGAATTGGGCACCAGATGATGACAAGTAACACTTTTATGGGTCCAAATTGGAACAACTAGTGCTAGGCCATGCAAGCTAAAAGGAACCCACCTGTGCCTTTGCAGTTGGTGCTGTGTTTGTCTGAGGTATTCAGCGCCAGTCAAGAAATATCAGCAATAGACTGACAAAGGTGGCTCATCATGACATAGATCGGAACTGATGCTGTCAGTTGGACTGGACTTAATGAGTGACATGCTTTGGCTTGTGGAACCAGCTGCATCAGGTGTGAGCTCAAATGCCCAAACAAATGTCATAGCTTTGGTGTCATATTTAAATTCTCAAGGCCTAGAATATAAGAGCAGTGAGGTTATGCTGGAACTGTATAAAATGCTGGCTAGACCACAATTAGAGTATTGCATGCAGTTCTGGAATCTGCATTACAGGAAGGATGTGATTGCACTAGAGAGAGTGCAGAGGAGATTTACCAGGATGTTGCCAGGGCTGGAGAATTTTAGTTATGAGGAGAGATTGGATAGACTGGGGTTATTTTCCTTGGAGCAGAGAAGATTGAGAGGGGACATGATTGAGGTGTATAAAATTATGAGGGACATGGATAGGGTAGACAGGAAAAAACTTTTCCCCTTGGTGGAGGGATCAATAACCAGGGGGCATAGATTTAAGGTAAGGGGCAGGAGGTTTAGAGGGGATGAGAGGAAGAATTTTTTCACCCAGAGGGTGGCAGGAATCTGGGACTCACTGCCTGAAAGGGTGGTAGAGGCAGAAACCCTCATAACGTTTAAGAAGTATTTGGATGTGCACTTGTGATGTCATGACATACAAGGCTATGGGCTTAGTGCCAGAAAATGTGATTAGAATAGTTAGGTACTGGTTTGACTGGCGCAGACTCGATGGGCCGAAGGGCCTTTTTCTGTGTTGTAGACCTCTATGACTCAAACTGATGGAGGTGATGGCTGCAATGAAAGATTTTCAAATGGAATCAAAATGGCAGAAGCCTTAAATATGAAGTATCTTTTTTCTAAAATCCAGCATAGTCAAGAAATTTTAAGGTTAGTTCCAACAAATTCCCAAGAGTCTTTGAGAAGTACTTGCATTTGAGCAAACAAACACTCTCCAGCCGTAGCTTTTACAATGCAAAGCATTGTATTGATCACAATGGAAGACTTAGAAGGTTCTGCATTCAACAACACATGAGGCAGACAAAGCACACCCTTGCGTCTCTTTCTAAAGCACGCATTTCCTGGAACAGGTTGCTAGCCTGCACCAAAGGCTATAGTTTGAGAGGCACCACTCTGCATCAAGCATGGCTGACCAAGACAGTCTCCTGCTCTTACCTCCAGCCATGGGTGCATTGGAAGGATTTGTATGTTGATAATCAACCTGCTTGGCTGCATTATGAATGCGCCTTCCATGACCATCAAGTCCTGAAATGGGACTCAAACCTGGAGCTTCTGGCTCAAAGGTAGGAACTACCCACTGAGCAACAAGACATCCTCTTAATGAAACCTCTCTGGAATAAATGATCTCTATTACTACTACTGCTACCAGCATTTATATAGTGACTTTAATGCAGCAAAATGTTCCAAGATGCTTCACAACAGCACTAATCAAAATTTGACACTGAGCCACAGAAGAAGCTATAACAGCAGATAACTAAAAGCTTGGTCGAAGAGGTAGGCTTCAAGGAGCATCTTAAAAGGAGAAAGAAGCGGAGAGGCAAAGGAAGTTAGAGGTTAGAGGGAGTTAGAGCTTGCAGCCTAGACAACCAAAAACACTGTCTTTAAAGGTGGGGCAATCAAAATACTGGATACACAAGATAATAGAATTGGAGGAGGGCAGAGATCTTGAAGACTTGTAGAACTGTTGCAGGTTACAGAGATTGAGAGGAAGGAGGCCACGCAGAGATCAGTAAACAAGGAAAAACATTTTAAAATTGTGGACTGCAAGCGAATGTAGGGTACACAGGGTGATGGGTGAACTGAACTTTGTATGTTAAGATAGAGTAGCAGAGTTTTGAAAGAGTTTAATTTTATGTAGGGTGGAAGATGGAACGCCAGCCAGGAGAGCAGCGGAATAGTCAAGTCTAGAGGCAACAAAGGCAGAGATCAGGGTTTCAGCAGCAGAATAGCCGAGGAAGGGTCAGCGTTGGGCAATGTTACAAAGATGGAAGTAGACAGTTTTGATGATGGAGTTGAAAGCTTATCTCAGTCAAACACAACATGAAGGTTGCAAATGGTCTGGTTTGGCTTTAGACAGTTGCAGGGGACAGGGATAGAAATGTGGCCAGGGAATGGAGTTTGTGGTGGAGACCAAAGACAACGGCCTTGGTGTTCCCAATATTTAGTTTAAGGAAATTGTTGCTCATCCAACACAAGATAATTATTGAATAGTTCCTTTTTCTATGCAAATAAACTTTTAGTCTTTAGATCCAATGCACATAACTCTAGTCTTATGGTAGTCAGTGCCATCACGTATGCTTTAACCTTCAAAACATCTGTCTGATGATGCCCGTGACAATCACTGTGAGAACCTATACCCAATTGCACTAAGAATGGTAAACTACAATCGTGTGCACAGGAACAATTAAACCATTTAAAATCTGAATTGAACTGCCAACATTTAAATTATAAACATCATTTAAAGTATTATTTTTGGAAAAATTACTTGGCATATTCTTTTATGGTTACATCAAATTTGTACTGAGTGTTGCAGAATGTTTTAAAAAGGACAGTAATAAAAATCCAATCTGACCACAAGGCACAGCTTCCTTGATGTGTATAGCACAAATCATGGAAGTAATTGTCCAACAAGCTTTCTGCTTTCACGAGTTATTTACAAACCACTATCAATCACTCACCATATCCAATCCTGAGGAACGAGACCGCAAAGCTACACTCCCAAAAGGTAAAAACGATGTCAAACTCCAGAATACCTATTTACTTTTATTATTACGTTCTTAATCCAATACTGGTTGCCTTTATTGGCAACATATTCTCTCATTTGAAACATATTGAAAATTTACTGTTGCCATTGTATACAATTTAGATATCTATTCTTTTAATGTTGGAATTAAAAATTTCCTTTCACAGCATGACAAAGGCCATTTCAGGAATGCAAGTTTAATTATGTATTCACAAACACACTGCTACAAATCCACACACCAATGTTTTAGATCACAAGATAAATGAGTAGAAGACCTATTTTTGTTCATCCATCCAGAAAAACTTAGTCACCCCATTACAACATCCAACTGTCTCAGCAAAAACTCTTACAAAAATTTCCTACCATTCTTAAATTTACCTTTCATGGCTTTCAAATGTGTCCCTTGTCCCAGTGTCACAGTTTAATTACACTAGACCAACCCCCAATCACAAAACTGACCAGTTTGCTTAGAGTTTCTGAATCCAAGTCATTAGGAATTAAAGTATGGGCAAAAATGTTAGTAATGTCTGTTGAGCCTTTCTGGGTCTTTATAACTAGTTTTTAGTGGCAATAATGCTAAACAAGCAGCAACTTTTGCAAAATGAAAGTTTTCCATTTTTGGCACCTGATGTCAACACTAAGTATGGATGATTTAGTCAGGTCCAGAAGAACTTGATGGGGTGTAAATCTCTCTTCATCTATCTTAACAAGGTCCCTAAACCAAAATTCTGAAGAAAACTCCTTGCTGCACCAGGATGAATCTGTTGCCATTTTCCACACCAGACATCTTCATATCTCAAATCAAGATTGAGAACCTGTACAGTTTTGTGCTCTGGCCTCCATGCTGACTAGAACCAAGTTGGAGGCTGCACAAACTCATTTCACGTAGATTAAAGCTGGTGTAATCAATAATTGATCTTCAATTCCATGAGCTTTAATTCAATCTGAGGGACTTTATCAAGTGCTTTCTGGCAGTCTATATAAAAAACAACTATAGATAATATTCCCCTGTTCACTACTTTAGTCACCTCTTCAAAAAATTCAAATCAGATTTGTCAGGCACAACGTACCTTACGATCAGCTGAAAGCTTAGGATATTCGGTCACTCCATCATAATTAGAGACTGTATTAATTTCCCAACAACAGATGTTAGGCTAACTGGTCTATCAAGTTCCATGGTTTCCCACTCTCACATAGCCTAAAAAATTTCCAATCTAAGGGAACAGTGCCTGAATCAAAAGAACTTTTGAAGATTATAGTTGGGGTGCCTACAATTTTCTCACCTACTTCTTTTAAAAGCCTGGGTGGAAACCACTTAGTCCTGGGGATTGCTCTTTGGTGCTATTATTTCCTTTGTTAGTTATTTTGCTTACGTTAATCTTTGAGTCCCTGATTCAGTATAAGTTTCCTTGGAATATCCGTTATCCTGAACTCTTGCTCTACTCCAAGTATTGGCACAAAGCAATTATTCAGCATGTCTGCCATTTCCCTATTTCCATCAACAATACTCTCGTTATTAGTTTTGAAGGGGCCCTGCATTGCTCTTAACCACTCACCCTATTTCTCCTTAGGTAACTGTAAAAGTTGTTTGTTGACTTTTGTATCACTTGCAAGCCTCTTTTCATACTTTATTTACTTATAATCTATTTTGTTATCCTTTGCTGTTCTTTCCAATTTGCCAGGATCTCTGCTCCTTTTTTGCATACTTTTCAGTTAGATTTGTGTTGTTTCTTAACTCTACTATCATCCACACCTGTTTTTTTTTCCCCCAAGTAGTGCTCTTGCCCCTTGGAAGTAACAACTGGTTCTGTATCACCTTAAGTTCCTTTTTGAATACCTACCACTGATCTATCATTTCATCCATTAACAGATTCACCGACACAATCAAACTTCATCATTATTCTGCTTTAACAGTTCCCTCTCAGATACTGAATTATTTTGTATCAGCACCAGCTCAAAGACAAAACATAGACATCAGCATCTCCTGGTTCCTTATTTGGTTTGCCCAACATCACTGAATTCCAGCTACTAACTGGAATCCACCTCCAACATTCTTCTACATAGTGAGTTTTCTCTTCAGTGTTCATGGAACTGGGCAAGCAAGACTAATCTTAAAAACCTAACGGTCTAGAGCCATTATGCAACTCCAGCCCCTTGACCAAGTGGGCTTTAGTCTCTGCTGCAAAAGTGGCATTTTTACATTCCAGCACTATACAAATCTAGGCCCAGGTGGAAATATTGGAAAGAGAAACCATTAACTACAATTGCTGAGCCTGCCTCCGATAAGCTCTGTTTCATATTTTATATCAACAGCTTTTTTTTTCCAATCGTATCTTCTTAATTCATTCATAAAGCCGACTGTTAAAGACCAAGTATTATTCTCATACCAGTGATCTTGGACTAAGCAAATTTCCTTCAGAATGCATTAGTGATGTTATACATATGGGGATCTGCAGCATTTGAAGCTTTTATCTAGTGGCAGAAATACACAGCTGTCAGCATAGCTGTGTCACAGAACGGTAAAATCCAAATAAGCAGCATGTGGCAGACACAGTACATTTAATGCAGTATAGATTGGGAAAGGCAATTCTAACACCTCTCTTGCATTCCTAAACACGTCATCTAATAGGAATTCCCTCTCTCATCTACGTCCTCTAAGTTCGTTCTCTCTCTCTCTTCCCATCACAACTTTTCTCATCTCCAGTGTTATTAATGGATCTCCTGAGTGGCTGTGGAGGAGAGAGAGACTGCACTACTATAATGACAGGAGCATTAAATTAGGTAAGACATAATGATGTAATATCAGTCTCATTAGATCCTATTCAGAGAAAATTCAGATCATATAATTTGTGAAATGGAAGAATATTCACGATTTTTAAGGAATACTGCCATTAAATTCAGAGAAAGAAACCTTGTGGGGTGGAGCTGCAAATCCTGATGCCAAATACTTCATTAACTAGAATTCTTCAATAACAATATGAATGCTTCATATTGTATTCCAATGTGTCAATTGAGATGATTTGAAAAGAGTGAATAATCTTTGCCTCGAGACTGAAGGTGAATCCTTTCTCAAGCAGCACATCTATATGATAATTTCTGAATAAAATGAACTTGACAAATGTGACTTTACAAATAGCGCTGAATCCTGCATCTTCCTGAGAAGGACTGCCACGAAAATAAAACACATGGGACAGGTTGGGGATGAGATTAAAGGGGAGTTGAGATTTTAAAGAACTAAGCAGATGAGATTGCTTGGCATCTGGGAGGGACAGGGATTGGGTTCCCTCACTCTGTTCTACGTTGTTGCTGACACTCAAAATGTGAGTGGAACCTGTTAACACAGTTTTAACACGCACAACACAACTTTATCAGGACAGGACAAATAACTCGCACCACTTTTAACAGTGAAACACGCACAGATAACACTTTTTTTTAAAAAAAAAGAGCTTGGATGGCCCATGGGAGATCATTAGATGTTCGGTTTACACACCTGAAGACTGAAAATTATTAGGAAGAGTAGATGCAAGCTGAATAAAATGACCAAAACTCAAAGAATCAAACAAGCCTGTGAATAAAATATATTGGTTAGTTTTTAAAAGTTTGGCAATACTGTGACTAAATTTAAAGAATATATGTTACAAATTATTTACGTTTTCATGTTTGTTATGTTAAATTGTTTTACAAATATATGGAAGCAAAATAGCTGTTCAAGAAAAGTCAAGGAAAAAAACTATTTAAGCATTTTGATTTGTTGCTTTTGCGGTAGTTGTCAATTGTTGATTGTTAGCTTTATAACTACTTTTGAAGAACTGCAAGTGTTTGTAAAGAGCGATCGTGGTTTAATTAAAGCAGTTTTAGATCACGGGGTAAATAGTGCTAACTGGTTGGTTCACAGTCTTGATTTTGTTTTATTGACCTGCAGACATTCCCTCATACCCTATGATGTTTTCTGCATTATAGGCACACAAGTGATGAAACATTTTATCATTGACAAGAACTTGTATTTAAATAGCCCCTGTCTCAGGATGAACTAAAATACTTCACTGCCAACAAAGCACTTCTAGTATGGTCAATGTTGTAATATAGCCAAATGCAGCAGCTAGTTTGTATGAAGCAAAGTTCCACAGACAACAAGTTATTTGACCAGATAATCTCTGTTTTTGTGGTGTTGGCTGAGAGAAATATTTTGGCCAGGACATCAGGAGAAGTTCCTACTCTCATTTGAAAGGCATTACTGGATACTTTGTGCCTACCTCAAATGGCAGACAGGGCTTGGATTTAGGTTTTACCCAAAGGTGGCATCTCCAACAATGAAGCATTCCCTCAGTACTGCATTGAATTATCAAGTTAGATTACGTGCCCAAGCTTCTGGAGTCTGTCCTTCTGTTTCACAAGCGAGACAATATGAGAAAAAAAAGCTAACTGGTTCATCTAGCCTGCCTCATACTATTGATACAATACAGATACTCCCATCCGAAACCATCGCCCATGAATGACAAAACCACAAGATTAAAAACCTAGACCAATTCAGGGGCAAAATCTGAAAAATTCCCCTGAATCCTTTAAGCAATCAAAACCAGTATCACAGACTATACTGAGCCTGACATATTACGGGGCGCAGACTCTTGTACACCATGATCTCTGCTCCAGCCAGAAGCAGATCCCACTCAACTTTGAACACCCCCATCAGGCTATTAACTTTCTTTCCCTGTTCTATTAAAACAGGCCAAGTTTCCTTACTTTCTCCTCATAAGTAAAATCTCTCATTCCCAGCACCACCATAATAAATCTCTTCTGTACCCTCTTAATGGCCCTGGCATGGGTTGGGGTGGGTTATGGAGGTAGGGAGCAGCATAGCCATGAAGTGATTTAAACACCAATCATAAGGAATTTAAAACTGAGGATTTGAGAGACAGGCAAACAAAGTAGGTCAGCAAGGACAGGAATCATTGGGTGAGTGGGACTTGGTGTGGGATTGAATATGGCCAGCAGAGTTTTGGTTAAGCTATAGATTTGACATGGTCATGGACGATCGTGGCCAAACTAGTTGCATACCAGGTATGATTAAACTTATACCGCTTGGACTTAAGGGAAATTAAGATGGAGGCCATGCCAGGAGATTATGAACAGGATGGGAAACAGTAAACACTTTGCTGGGGAAAAAGATATCTAGAGGTAAGAGAGTAAGTGGCTGGGCCAATTAACAAGAACTGCATAAGTATTGTAGCAAGTAGATTAAACAGTTGAGAGTTTGAAGTGCAGGGAAAGAGATTTCTTTCCAGGCAGGAATGCAGAAGGAAATGGGATGGAAGGAGGTCAAGGATACAAGAAAATGATCTGAGGTAGCCTTGCCAATGATTGAGACTGTGAATTTGAGTATTGCTGAAACGAAGATCTTTTTTGTCGACTTTTTTTCAAGCAATATTCAAGTTCTGTACTATCAAACGACCATTTGTATAGAAAATTCATGGGAGATACTATGGTCAAGGATGGACATGAATATGGGTAGGAGTGTCTGGGGAGAACAAGTAGGCAATGAATTCAGGGGGAAGCAGGCAAGGAAAGCCGGGATGAGATTCAAATGACTGATAAGTTATTCAGTAGAACCTAATGGATGAACTATGGGAGTATTTCAGGGCCTTGGGAAGTAGTACACAAAGGGTATTTAAAGGAATCAGGATGAGGGAAAGGTGGTGAGGTGCTCAAAGGAGGAAACAATGCCAAAAGGAGTAAAGGGAAAACCAAGGTTTTGTTTAGTAATAAAGGGCCACATGCCATAACAGCAGTTTGTGGAGGGATCAGTAAGGGGAAAGGTGTTGCTACTTATAACCCAAATTTCAGTCAAAGTTACAATGTTATTATAATCACCCATAAGAAGTTTGTGGGTGCTAAGACCATTGTTTCAGAGTGAATTAATATTCTGAAGGGAGACGTAGAGATATATCTTAATTTTAACAAGCTACCTAAGCAACCTGATTAAACCATCTCTTCAAGATCCATTTGCACAATAACCACTGCATTTTCTTTATCAACATGCTTCATTACTTATGTAAAGAACCAGATTAATTTTTTCAGTGCAATTTGTAATTTATAAATATGTGCCTGTTGTCCTTAATTAACTCACATCTTGCTTGCTGAAGATTGTGGTCAGAGCCTATGCTATTTCCTCAACTACATATGCCATCAAAGGATCCATCACCAAGCCTGGTCACTTAAAACACTGTTGGGCACTCCTAAAACTGGTCATTATTTCAGAATCAATCTGGGTTGCAAAGACAACATCTGGCTTTTTTTCCCCTCTGCAAACTGTCTTCTTCAACCCCTCTCCCCTGTCCCACCTACCCTCACCTCCAACAATAAATGCAAGCAGGTCATGGACTTGGTCACTAAGATCAAGACCAGATGATCAGTTGCTTCTGCCATGTCCCTCCCTTCCACTCACCCAAGCAGCTAAACTTCCTCTAATGCTCGCCCCCATCCTAGCCCTGAACTTGCACTTTTCCCCCCCGAGTTTCTCTCCTATCTCCCCTCATGCCCTCTCAGAGTTCATCTTGTCCATGAGATCCACTTCCTGCTCCCTTGATCATATTCCCACTAAACTGCTGACCACCCAACCTCCCTTCTTGGTCCACATGTTAGCAGATATTGTTAACAGTTCTCTCTCTTTAGGTGTTATCCCTCTCTCCTTGAAACCTACCTTCATCCCCTCTCCTCAAAAAACCAAACCATAACTCCACCATCAGATCTCCAACCTCTCTTTCCTCTCCAAAGTCGCTGAATTGTTGTTGCCTCCCAAATCTTTCCTGAAACTCTATATCTGAATCCCTCCAATCAGCCTCAGAGATATATACCTCTGCCACAGTACCAAAAAGCTCATATCAAAGTCACAGATGATATCTTACGTGAATATGACAAAGATGTACTTTTTCTCTTCATTCTGCTCAGCCTATCTAAAGCCTTGAACACAGTTGACCTCATCATTCTTCTTCAATGCTTGGGTGGAGCTGTTCTCACCTGGTTCTATTATCTAACTGTAGTTAGGAAATCGCTCGCAATGGCTTATCTTCCTGCTCCCACATCTTACCTCTGGTGACCCCAATAATGTAATATATACTTGACCCCCTATTTCCTGTCAGCATGCTGCCTCTCAGCAACATCATCCAAAATTAGTGTTAGTTTTCATATGTATACTGACAACATCCAGCTTTGCCTCACCACCACCTCTCTTGACTCCTCCTCCACTGTTGCTAGACTATCAGACTGCTTATCCGACATCGAGTACTAGGTGAGCAGAAATTTCTTCCAATTGAATATTGGGAAGATGGAAGCCATTGTTTTCGGTCCCTGCTCGAAACTCCATTTCCTAGCTAGTGACTCCATACTTCTCCCCGACAACAGTCTGAGACTACGCCAGTCTGCTTGGCACCTCGGTGTCATAGTTAACCTCAGGATTAGATTTTGACATCATATTGGCATCACTAAAACCACCTATTTCAACCTCCGTAACATGGTCCCTGTCTCAGCTCATCTGCAACTGAAATCCTCATCGATGCTTTTGTTACCTCTAGATTTAACTATTCCAACAAATTCCTGAAAGGTCTCCCACATTCTACCCTCCATAAACTTGGGGTCACCCATAACTCTGCTGTCTGTGTCTTAACACATACCAAGTTTGATCACTGATTGACTCCTGGCCAAGCAACATCTTAATTTTAAAATTCTCCCCCTTGTTTTCAAATCCCATCAAGCCCTATCTGCTCTCCAACTTAATCTCCTCCAGCCCCACAACTCTCATGTCTGCACGCCTTTAATTCTGCCTCCTGAGTATCTGCGATTTTAACTGCTCCATCAATGATGGCATGCTTTCAGTTGCCAATGCCCCAAGCTCTAGAATTCCCTCCCTGGTCATCTGATCTAATATCTCCTATGTGGCTCAGTGTCATATCTTATTTAATAATGTTCCTGTGAAGTGCCCACGGATGTTTCATTACATTAAAGGCACTACATAAATGAAAGCTGCTGATGTTAAACCAAAGTTCAATGTTTATTCCACTTTGAATTTCACTAACTTTTTTTAGTACTATTTCCTTCTTGCATACTGTTTAATTCCCAGGATCATGCTTTGCTGCATGAAAACAAAAATGTACTCCCCTATCTGCCATCCCTTTTGTATTTCTAACCAGTCCTACTTCTTCAACTTAATTTTTACTTTGTGTGGTTATATTTTTCCCCCCCAGGTCTCTTTTCAGTTCCTTGCTAGTCTTTCTTCTTCCTACCCACTTAGCTTTCCATTCTTTTTGCTTCTCTTTTCTGTTTCTTTTCCTTTTTGACTATTATTTCAAACCTAATTACATTTTAATAGCTGTTTTGCCAATGTTCCTCCAACTTGCTTTACCTGTTTGCTCCACTTAATTCCCTAGAACTAGATAAAGAATAACCTCCTTTATTGAACTAAAAATGTTTGATCTAGAGAACAATACTCATTATCATGTAGCAATTCCTCCCCTTCTTTTCTGTTGCAGTCTCGGACTTGAATTTGTTCTTTCAAAAACCTAAAAATTGTGAAATTACTCTGCTCCTTGAGTTTTTCATTCCTTCTACTGTTCAGGGTTGAAATCCAAACCTGGAATCTCATATTCACTAATTCTGATTTAGCTCATCTCTCTTTAATTCCTTTTAACTTTGGTGATGTCTTGCACTGTTGGCCTTCATCATTCATTTCGATTTCTCTTAGTGAGAAGGCAAAATATAACTTGATGCATAACCAAATGTTGACAAACTGAGATAGTCTAAAGTTCAAATAAAAATAAGCTACAGTATCCTATATACTGCTATAGGATTATTTGCTGTAGTGACTTTCCCCTTAATTAGCTCAAGACTAAATTTGAAAACTGAACTTTTCAGAAGAGAGATCAATTGTGCCTCATCAAACATGCCAATAACAATCAGCTCTATTTGTACAACATTCTTGCACTAACTTCAAACTATAATCATTTAATCTTTTCTTGCAACCAATTGGCCATTAAGGAAGTGGGTCATAATTGTGCAAATTAGCATTTGTTCGAAATAAAAAATGTTTTAATAGGTCAAATAATAACAGGTTTACAAATAATACAAATTTCAGTGCAACACACCAAAATACTCCAGGACCGTAATACGTACAATAATTTTTTTTAAAATTCAAGTTCCCGAATTGTGATCACATAGGAAATAAGCTGGTAATCGTCCATAATGGTTGACAATCTTGGCTCCTCTTTACCCCCACTTCCCAAAAATAAAAGCATTGATTTCCTTTCTCCCCATAGTACTCTCTTGCTCTTCTGGTGAAAATTACAAGCTTTCACTCTCAGAATACTTGAATATAAAGCAAACTAGCACAAACCAAGAGGGAATTTTTTTGCATTCTGCATCACAAGCCCAAGAATACACTTCTCAAGGTTCTAAGTGTGGTCAAAGAATATCATACCAGTCTCCAATTAACCTGTTTTTTGAAAGAAAATAAATGTTTTTTATATATGAAAATCACCCCAAATAAACCAACTGGCAAATTAAACTGTGGGGAACATAATCACTTAAGGTACAACAATATAAGTTCATTACCTGAAATATCTAAACGATAACCAGTAATGTCAAACTAACAAATTATTCAGAAAATTCACAAGTGAACGATTCCAGAGCATGATCTGCAGCATTATTGGCAACTCCCACAGACTTCCCGGCAACTGCAGTGCTGATGATAAAATGACGTTGTATATAGAAATGTACTTTGAGTAACTACATTGGATATACGGCACAAATGCAGGCCATTCGGCCCAACCAGTCCATACCGGCAACTAAGCACAAGCCAAGCATAGCATTTCTTACAGTAGCAAATTCTAAATGACAGACCAAGAAACATGCTGTACAATTTAAGATTGTCCGCTAACATAATTCCACACTACAGATTTTAATTCATGCAGCAATTAAACCTCTGTCCCGATACTGCAATACAGAAACTACATTATGCAACACTAAGCAGTTAAGTCACTCCTTCGTGTTCTTTCCTACATTACTGTTTTCCTCCCAACTCAATTATTCTTGGAAGTGAGAATTTAGAGCAACGAAAATCATGGTTCTCCCAGGATGGTTTTTAAAAGTTTGCATCCTGGATTATTTCAAAAATTAAGAAAAATAAACCAAGCAAATTAGAAGAATTCTTCCAAACAACTTCATAAACCTACATTCAAAATGTGTTTTACCTTAACTAAGTACAACTATTGTCAGGACTCCGACATCTACGTTTTAGGTTCCCTCAATTATTTTACAATAAAAAGATATACCAAGGAACAAGTGTTATCACGTCGAAACAGAAATGCATTGTCAACATCATGGTTTCGCGATTCGCAGCTGCAGTTTAGCAACAAGTTTGGTAACTCTACAGCGAGTGGTTTTACATAGTTTCTCTTACTCCACCAGCCACGCCCCATATCCCAACAAGTTTATAAATAAGGCTGGTAAAGCTCTAACTTGCTGCCATATAGCATTCATATATCGAATAGAACAAACAATTTATAAAACGAGATAATCGTGCAGTTGATGCTTTTTTGACTGAACATTAACAATTTAATTAGACTTAGATCTTCGGTTACCACTAGAGCCTCAAAAGCATAACGACATGACTTTAAACTTACAAAAGGTCAAAGAAGCTAAATGGACTTTTGTGCCGAAAAATCTATTCACTTTACAAACTCGTGAGAACATTAAGTAACACCACAATCTGATCGGATAGTTAAACCTAAACGTTCCATAGAATCCTGATAAAATCGCCATAAAATCGAGGGTGTCCCAGGAATAGTGTTAAAATAGACAGGGATAATGACCTGTGTTAAAGGATTTGAGGCTTTTTTTTAAACTCCGAATTACAAGGTTGTGTATGCAAAATCCAAAAATGCTAGGTAAGGATAAGGTATTTGGTTCTTGCTTTTTAAAGCTGGGATGTCAAAATAATGACAGTGCCCAAGTGTGAAGGTGAAAATTGGAAGAGCATCCAATTCTTTTGCAAAAAAGAAATCACAATGAACTCACGTCACCAGTTCCTCATACAGAAATTGAGATTATCTGGTACACCAAAACGTAGATCTTATCAGAACGTTTGCAAACATGATCAGCGGACTCTGCATCAGGTGGACCCAAAACTAGCCTCAATCCGACTCAACACTCCAGATTATGAACCTAACCTTCCCCATATACTAAGCATTGACGGGAAAATAAAATTCGGTTTTAGCTGTTATCCTTGGACTCTTATTGGGTTGGCTACCTGAATAAATAAGCCTGAGGCACAAAAACAAAATGAGATGTGGAATAGGAAGGGTCATGCCAACCTGTATTAACACCCTTGTGGATAGCAAAGAAACGTGACAAGCTGGAAAACGCACTGGATGCTTAAATGGAAAAAAAAAAACAGGTCACACAAACCAGTTTTTTAAATACTGTTTAAAAATTCAAAAAAGAGCTTTACAAATGGCAACACGCGAATGTATCAAAGAAAATCATTCGACCCTCATTTTTGAACTTGACCTTTTGCTTAACTGAGTCTACGAGCTGTACGGAGGATTTAAAAGGCCGGCCATGACGCATTATTCATACAGTTCACACGCGGCGCGGCGTTTGCAAAGAGGAAAGAGGGGGGCTGGGGAGTGGAAGCTGGCATGTTTCAATCGGAAATTTTACTTAGGAATGAATTAAACCGATCGAAATAAACCCTGACTCTCCTTCCCCACCCCACCTTCTCACTGTGTGACTCCTCCACCGAACCTGAACCAGGAAAAACACCCGCCCCTTCCCCAGCCCATTGGCGGGAAGCGGCCGCGGACGCACTGACGTGAAGGCCGGCCCACTTCCCCATTGGCTGAAGGTCCCGTCTGTCCTCATACGTCACAATGGCCGAGGAGGGCAATCAAGTCAGGTTGTCACTATAGCCATTAATTCAAGCGAGGCCCCATCGGATAAGGACAAACACAGCGGGAGAAGGAGGGAGGGAGGGAGGATCAAACACATACGCACTTGTTCTTATTCCAATAAACCATTATCGCTCACTGACAATTCGCATGTGTGGACACATAAACATAAAGAGAAGACGCTGGCGTTCCCAAACAGGCGTCCCCCATGGACAGGGTGGCGATCGAAATCCAACGCTTGACCGACCTGTCACTCGAATTAAAACGGTGTTTTTTTTTGAATTTTTAAACCGCTCTGACGCAGCTCGAGGCCGCCGGCTGACATTTAAAAACACAAACACGCCCCCATCACAACCGGGGTTAACTTCGCCACAATAGAACGTACGATCCCCCCCCCCCCCCACTCCTCCTCCTCCTCCTCTCCACACACCTTTCCCCACCCCCGTCCCTAACGGTGCGTCAACCGGTGAGAGGAGCAGTTTGAGGCGGCCTGGCCTCCGCTGTTACCTTGATTTCTTCCCCTCTTACAAGGAGGCAGGATGAGGATGTGCGGCCCCGATCTCTCTCTCTTTCTCTCTGAGTGCGTGTATGTGTGTCCGGCTGTTGGCAAGCAGGGATCGCCTTTTTTTTCCCTTATCCCGCGGTCTCGCTCGCTTGCTTTCGGCTTGTCCTTGTGATTCGATTAACGTTTCCCCCCCCCTCCCCCTTCTTTTCCCTGTCCCCGCTGCCGCCGCCGAAAGCCGCAGCCTGACAGAGCGCGAGAGAGGCCTCCTCCCCCTCCCGCGTCGCCAAGGGAAGCACGTAGTCAGGCGACAAGGCCGCCGCCGCCGCCGCAGCACCGCCCAATCCAGCCTAGCCCCCTCCCCCACCCACCCAAACCCAACCCAACCCCACCCCCCCGTCCTCCTCCACCCCTCCCCTTTCTCTCTCTCTCTCTCTCTCTCTCTCCCCCCCCCCCCCCCCCCCCCCCCCCTTCCCCGCCCCCTTCCCTGGCAAGTCGATCACTCCGCCGCTCGTTCACGTCACCGCGCAGGCTGAAGGCGGCCGGGAGCCCAGGGAGGAAAACCGGACAATGTAGATCCGCACGCGCCCGGCCGCACCACGCCTCCTTCCCCGCAGGCCTTCCTCCGCGGGCTGGGCTGTACAGTGAGGGAGGAGGTCGCCGCGCGGCAGTTGGTTTTGTCGGTTGGTCGCTCGCTCGCTCACTCACTGGACGCTTTCTTTCTTTTTGTGGTGTATAGTACGGATGTGTTCAGGGCATCACTTGTCCAGCGGTCAATAAAATAACGCGGGCGGGAGGTTGTGAAAGATCTTTTGCGGTGGGATTCTTGACAAATCGTGGAAATGCGCCACACGCGCTTGAATGTAATAAACTTCGATATTAACGCGTCAGGTTCTCACGAGCATAACAGAGAGAAATGTTAATATTTTGGTTTTCAATCACCTCCGAATAAAATAGTCGCAAAGATGTGGGGATGGGGGTGGGCGGAGAAGCTGCCAGTCCGCTGAAACGTGCGCGTTTATTAAGAGTGGCGCACGTCAAAATAAAGCAAAGGTGGCCGATTGCCAGCCTTAGAGAATGAAGCGCCTGGGATGAAGTTAACCCCACCAGCGACCTGTTTAAAACCCCTGACTATTTGTCAGCGGTATCCGAGATACAGGCAACGTGTGTTGCAGAGGTGAGTAATGCAGATGGGCCTTACCTTGCGTGCTGGAGTTTTGTCCCGGTCTTTTATTTCTTATGTTAAGCGGGGCACTATAAAGCGAGGCGGGTTAATGGGTGAGAGTTGCTATGGCTGCAATTGTGAGCTCACTGGTACTCGGTACTAGTGAACATTTTTTTTTTCTCTCTTTTCATTTGGGTCTGATTTTTTTTTATCTCTTTTTAAAAACTGCTCTCGGCTTCTTCGGAAATGCGCTTTTGTCGAAGTGTTCCCTACCAAGGAGGGGAGTTGGGGGGTGGGGGGAGGAGTAAGTTCAGCATTTGGAAGCTTGGAGCCTTTAGGGCGCAGGGGAGGGAGGCCATTGAGTCCTTGTGGGCTCTCTGTGGATCGGTCCCATTTCCCCCGCTATATCTCCTGCGGATGCTGGAAATCCAAAACAAAAACAGAATTACCTTGGGTGGGGGGTGGGGGGGGGAAACAAACTCAGCAGGTCTGGCAGCAACTCTTTCCTTCTCTGCCGATGCTGCCAGACCTGCTGAGTTTTTTTTTTCCAGGTAATTCTGTTTTTTTGTTTTATATCTCTGTTAAGTCTATATCCTCGAATGCCCACCCAGTTTCCTTTTTGAAATCATTCGCCGTCGTCGGCAGAAGAGTTCCACATCGTTCCGGTGAAGAGTCATACCGACTCGAAACGTTAACTGTATTCCTCTGCGCAGATGCTGTCAGAACTGAGCTTTTCCAGGTATTTTTTGTTTTTGTTTTGGATTTCCAGCATCTGCAGTTTTTTTTTGCTTTTATGCTTTTATCACAAGCTATTTTTTTTAAAAAAGCTCTTCCTCACATCTCCCAACCCCCCTTCTCCCCCCCCCCCCAGCACGCAAGATCTTGCCCTTAAATCTGTGTCCTCCCGTCCTTGTACCAATTGCTTACCTTTGTCTACTTTATCCAAACCTGTCATAATCTTGTGTACCTCTATCAAGGAAAACAACTCCAACATTTCCAACTTACCCTTGTCATTAAAATCCTTCATTCCTGGAACCATTTTAGTAAATCTCCTTTGCACCCTTTCAAAAGCCAAGGAGAGATGATAGTTGCCTGCCACATGGGTTAAATACATAATTAGGCTTTTATGTACACAGCTGCAACAGGTTATATTTTTGTTAATGGGAGAAAAGTTTTGATTTATGCACAAGGTTGAATTGCCAAATGCAGATAATGAAAATAATTTACCATTACTGCACCTACAATAAAGTTTGCTTTGGAGATATGTTCTTAGTATTTCATGAAGTCATCAAAAGCGCAGAGAGATTGCCGAGACTACCCTGCAACTTGTACATCGTTACAATTTGTATTTAAAGTTATCTTGCATTGTTGCATTTTAATTATTTACCTAAAATAATTCCAATCTACCCATGATGCTATCCAATAGTAATTTTCACTCGGACATTAAAGAGGCATCAGGTCAGGCCGAAAATGAAATTTAAATTGTTACATGGTTTCTTATTATACATTTCCTATTTATATTAAAAGCAAAAATAAGTTATTGTACATACGAGGAATTACATGATTTTCAGAAGCCTCTAATATGCAGTATTGTGAAGAAACAATAGACTAAAATTAATTACAATAGATCTTTCCACTTAATTTTTCTACTTATTTTTCCTAACAAAGACTTAAAGGGATGCGTTTTTTTTTAATTAAACGGTGTTTCTAATCATATAACATGAACCATATTGGCAGCAGCAAATAAAAGTAAAGGAACAAGAGGAAGTACCTTTATAAATTGGCTTTTAATCTCAAGGTTACTCTTATTTCAGATTATTTTTTACAATTGCCTATGTTTTCAATGTAGTTTTATTTTCTCCCTGCTGTTGTTTGGTTGAATATAGTTATTATACAAGATCACAACATCTTCAATGTGCCACACCAATTTGGTCAGACTGCAGGTGAGCAGAAACATGTACTCTCAGTTTTATAAGCTGTCATTGTTACAAGATGGTGGGTCTGCAAAGATAACCAGAAATGGGAACAAGTGCTGTATTTCTTCTTGAAAAATAATCATTAAAGTATCTGTTAATTATATTTTGTCAGTGTTTTATGTTAATGGTGGAATTACCTGGAAAATATTGCATTTATTTGACAAGGTAACCAGACTGGTGGGGCAAGGTAGCCCTGTTGACATCATTAATTTGGACTTTCAAGAAGCTTTTGACAAGGGGCTACATAATAGTTTACTTAATTAAGATAGACTCTGGTAGGATTGATATTGGATTGAATAGGGAATTGGTTGCCTTCTTGCAGAGGATCGTTTTTATGGGAGTGTTCTGTTTGGAGATTGGTACTACTGGTGCTCAAAGGGACCTATTGGGCAGGCAAACAGAGTGGCATGATATATAGCGAGGATAATTTAGTATAAAACCCAAAGAGCTATAGTGGCCTTGTACAAGAATTTAGCTAGGCTCATCACAAATAATGTGTTCAATTCTGGTCCGCTCGTGGTGAGCGATTTGTAAATTTTAGAAAACATTTACAAGGAGGACCAGTTAAATAATCCCATTTTATAAAAGCTCTTTTTATAACAATAGGCTTAAAGAGCTGGATCTTTTTACTCCAGAAAAGCTTGGGCTTCTGGGAGATTTAATTGAAACGTTCAACTTAATGAAGGGACTAAATTGTTTTGCTTTTTTTTGGCACTAGACTAGGCCCTTTTCTGTCAGGACAGACTATTTGAAATAGATTAAGGAAAACAAGGTGTCATGCTTATACGCTATGCAAACATATGAGTAGGTTAAATGTCAGGAGTTTTTTTCTTTTTGCAAATTGTTGTTGACACTTGGAACAAGTTACAGGGTCCTGTGGCAAGTGTGAATATTCTGTAAGAGTTCAAGAAAGAGCTGGAGGAGTTCCTTACTGTGCCTAATATCACTGTACAAAAAGAAAATGGGATATTGGGTATTAACCTCAAAGTCAATTTGATGCTATGGAACATGGGTCATAAAAAGATTTCCCAGATTTTCTTTAACTTACGAACTAGCCTAACATTTCTTTCAATAGATTTTGCCTCTTCCAGGAGATTACATCACTGCAAGTCAGAACAACCCATGAGACATGATGATGCTAAGTTTTATCATGACTGTTTAAACAGATTTGATGGACCAGCCAGTTTTTTTCTGCTCTACTTTGTGTACACCCACTGTATTAATAATCCTAAATTGTATTCTTTTAAGCTTATTGCTGAAAAAGTAAATTGTACAATTATAATATGCAATCGCATAATTTTATGCCTTGTGGAACAGGAGTTGGCCATTCAGCTCCTTGAGCTTACACTGCCTTTCTGTTAGACCATGGCTGACCTGTACCTGCCTTAGCTCCAGTGTCCTTATAATTTTTGCTTGCTGTGCACAAGCAGCTTGTTGCACTGTGTGGTCCCTTTAAGATTGACATGCAGCCATGCACATCTTAAAGGGAACATTGTACGTGGCTTGTTCCCTGCACAGTACATTTGAGCATTGAGAAACCATGCACTTGCACACCTTGCAAGGAACTTTGCTTATTTCTACAATCCCTTAATACCCTTACCTAACAATACTATATAGATCTTGGTTTTGAAAATTTCAATTGATCCAATTTCAAGATTGTGCCCACTTGTTCCCCGACCAGCGGAAATGGTCGCTCTGCATCAAGTAGCTTGATTTAGTCAACCTTCAAAACTTGAAGTACAAACCAGCCTTATGCAACCTGCCTTCATAATTTAACCCTTTAAGCCTCTGTATCCTTTTGGTGACCCTTCCAATGTGAATACATTGGGCTGTAACTTCCTACTGTCATCAGAATCAACAAAAAAATACGTACTTACCTGCCCTGCAAATTTACGCCAACCATTCCGATCCCGAGAGGTGCTTGGGCCCTGCGTCGAAGGACTTCTCACTGGTCCCAGCAAAGGGCAACTCGGGTGAAGCCACGCCCCCAATGACACAACCAGAGTGGGGAACGCCCTGTGAGGGCAGCATTTGACACAAGAGTTTTAGAGAGACAAGGTGAAAACCCAAGGACTCTCCATAATTTTAAAGGTATTTCCCAGCTTTTTTTTTGCTATTTCTTTTAAACTGTTAATGCAGTTATTAACTCATTCGAAGTGTAATCATTTCTTTTAATGATTGGATATAATTTTTATTCAAGATTTATAAGTTAACTTAATTTTTCTTATTTTAAATCTAATGTTAAATGACTAAGTGTAGCGTGCTTAAAAATATTAATCTTTGCATTTAGAAAAGGGCAACTTGTGACAATGTGGTGAAGAAGAGGAGTCAAAACTTCACAGATGAGGAATTGAATATTTTAAATAAGGTGGAAGAAAGGTGCGTGTACATCCTCGGGCAAGGAAAATCTAAGCCTCCAAGGAAACTTTAGACCATGGCTTGAAACAGGTTGCAGCAGTTCTGAATGCTAACAGCATTGTGCCTAGGACAGTGGATCAGTGCTGTAAGAAACTGAATGATTTAATGCATTCAGCCAGGGTCTGTATGTATCTGAATACATAAAGTAATTTCTGAAACTTAAAATCCCAGTTTGTGACTTCAAAAAATTAAGAAGGATCAGAAATTTTTGTTCTGTCTACTAAGTTTGAGGTGTCAAAAATGTAGTTGCCCTGGAAATACTTTGAACCAGTTATATCCAATCTTGATAAGACATTACAGAGGTGTGAAGAATTTAATTGCCTTGGAGATGCAATGAACTAGTTCCATTCTGTATTGATAAGACAGTACAGTTTCTTTGCTAACTTTTGAGAGGTGTCAAAAAATAGGTGCCTTGGAGACGCAATCTTGATAAGACCATGCAATTTCCTTGCTAACTTTGAGAAGTGTCGCAAAATGCAGTTACCTTGGAGATGGCTCTGACTTTATCATAAGTGTTATAATGGAACAAAAAGTCCCCCTGGGTACAAGCTTTCATCTGCCTCCAGAAGTCGTAAAATGTGTCACAGGACAATCAGTTTTTTTAGGCAAAAAAATTCAATTTATTTCTTTAAATAAAGCTGGTTGATAATGCTGGGGAGCGCTCATGGACTGGAGGGTGGCTGCCGTACATTAAGGATCTAACTGAACAGGAGGAGCATGTATGGAGGCTGATGGGTTTCTCCAAACCCATGAGAAACAGTGGCATAACAGATGTGGGGATAAGCGGAGGTAAAAAAAATGCTGAGTACTCACGCCATCAAGATGGCAGTTAATTTGTTACCAAAATTAATTGTGCTTATTTTGGTGTCTCAAATGCTGCAGTCATATCAGACGCCAAAGCAAGTGAGTTTGGTGCAGCAGCAGATTTAACTGAAAGAGGTCAGGATGTAACGAAGGCGAGTACATCGCAGCAATGCAGCATTGTAGCTGCAGCCAAGGGTGGGGGGGAGGCCTTGCAGGAGGGTGAAATTTCAGACTTTGCAGGTGATGCTGTGGAAAGTCCTGTGTTGATGCTGAATTTAGTGGTGGTTGGGGAGGGGGAATATGGCTGCTGTGATGGAGGGAGGGCACTCAGAACATTCAGGAGGTAAGGAGACTGCAGTATTGGCAGCAGAATCTCCCCCAACTCCACAACCACACAGGCAACTTGTGGCCCATGCAGGTGATGAGTAAGATGCTGAGTTCTTGCTTGACCGCCTATATCAGGATCTGGTACAGAGGGGTGAAAGATGTGAGGCCAATTCACAACAGCAATACCAGGCCTTAACAGATGTTTTCCAGCATCTGCAAAGATTGACTGAGGTCAGTACTCAGCATGTACAAACTTCTCAGGCAGAATGAGCTTATGCAATAGCACAGAATCTGACAGAGACTCAAACTAAAATTGTAACACCTGCAGCTGCACCCTCTGTCCTGGAGCCACTAAGTTCACAGACATTTGCTACTAATAACGTTGCAGCACCTGCACCTTCTGCCCAGCAGCCGGCCCATTTGGATAATCCAGCTGCTGGGCATGCACCTTAGACACAGGCGGTTACGTCACGGGGATGAAGCAGAAGGCATGAGGGTCCCTCCCCTCTACTTCCGACACTGCCTCCTCTACCTCATCCACTCCGCTTTTCTTCATGATGGATATTTTCATTGTTTTTTTCATTGCTTTTCATTTATTGCGCTTTTGACCACTGACTTGACTGTAAACTTTTTTACATTTGGTTTGTGTTCTTTATTAGTATATTCATTTAAAAATGTTCCAGTTGTTTGAGTTATGTTATTCCATTATAGTTATCTTCAATTTAAGAGTTGTGTTTTTGATGTTGTAATTACACATTTATAGTTTTATGAAAAACATTCACAAAAATCATGTAAGAAATACAAAAGCTTAAATTTTTGACAATACAGTGACCTTTAACTTAAGCAGCTGCAGTATGACATTTTGAATAATAACTACCTCAATGTTTTTACATTTTACAAATAAAATGAAACTTTTGTTTTAACTTTACCATAACAGTTCTCTTGTCTTATTTTCGAGCGAAGGGAGGCAGAGACATATTGTGAACTTTCAAAGTTCAATGCCCAAAAGCAGAAGCTACCAGGCAATCCTGAGCTGCCCTGGCAGCAGCTGGAGCCTGGGCCTCTTCATGTGCTCCAGGAAGCATGTCTGCATTAGGCTCTGCATTGTCCAGCTCCTCCATTTCAGACCCCAAGTCATCTTCAGGGTGAAGGTTCAGTTCTTGTTGGAGGGCAAAGTTGTGCAAAGCACAACATACTACAACAATCTTTGAGACACTCAGTTGCATACTGTAACATGCCCCTTAACCTGTCCAGACATCGAAAATGTGACTTTAGAAGTCCAATTGTCCTCCCCACCACCTGACATGTTGCTACATATGCATGGTTGTATTGCTCCTGTGCTTCACTGGTGGTTGTCTGAAATAGTGTCCTAAACCACGTTCTCAGTGGATAACCCTTATCACCCAGTAGCCATCCTGTAATTACTGGTGGTGATATCATGACTTGGTGCAA
Source organism: Carcharodon carcharias (assembly GCF_017639515.1). Lineage (NCBI taxonomy): Eukaryota > Metazoa > Chordata > Chondrichthyes > Lamniformes > Lamnidae > Carcharodon > Carcharodon carcharias. The sequence continues at coordinate 22,951,424 of NC_054467.1, read as the reverse complement.
CTTTGAGTTTGCCAGGATGAATGAGCTATGGGCACTTCCCCGGTTGTTTGCATTCACATTGAGGATCCTCATTTGGGCATCAGACACTATCATCACATTCAGTGAATGGGACCCCTTCTTGTTGGTGAATGAAACAGTCTCATCTATTGGTGCCTTCAATGGAATATGCATTCTATCGACAGCCCCAATCACTTTTGGGAAACCAGCAATCTTGTAGAATGCGATTGACCTCCTTCATCGTCATAGGGTTCATGTCAAAACTAATAAACTCCGAAGCCCGTTGAAAAATTGCCTCAGTTGTCTGGTGAATGCAGGCCCTCACAGCATTCTGCAAAATGTTGCACATGTCACTAATCCCATGTTGAAAAGACTGATGTAAAAAAAAAATCAGTACTGTCCTGAGTTTCATCCCCACTGTGTTGAGGCAGTGTATGGCATTTCAATTTGGGCTTCAGGTCTTCCTTCAACATTTCAGAGGTTTCTCATCGTTTCCTTGCTGAAGTGTAGTCTGCTGACATACTGCTCCTCTGAAATCCTTTGCTTTGGCGGGGTGGGGAGGGGTAATTGATTTGCTTTCTCAGCAAGCGGACATATTGCCTGACTCTCCTCTCGTGGTCCCTTTGCCGACGTCGAGCCTTCAACAAAAGTAGATTGGTTTTAATAAGCAGTGCAGCAATTGTGATGTACCAGTTGTTGAGCATAACTCCAGATCAAGTATGAAATCTGCATTAGATTCTTAAATACCTGTTGGAGAGAAAGTTCAAATCAGCTTACAGAAGGCTTGCATATGTCTTTTTAAGTATTATATTCTTCTAAAGCATATGAAATAACCAAATTACATAATTGTAACTGAAAGCAGAGCTCCTTTTCACATACATCAACTACTTAAGAGGTTTCTAAGGATCAACATTGCATTAAAGGAATTCTTAGAACAGAAATGCAACACACTGCCTTAAAATGCATTGTAAACATATTTTATAAAATTACCTTAGCTGAAACATGGACACTTCTATGAGTCAAGCTTACATTGTTAAATAAAAAAGGATCTTTTAAATGGAACAAACAGCAAAATTGCATGAAAAGGTTGTGAAAAGAATAGCATTTCTATCTTTCTTACACTTCCTGCACATTAGTACTACTTTCAACATTTTTAAAAAATATTTAAAGAAATTCACCCACCTAAAGAATCATTCCAAAATGTCTGATGCCTCTCTTTACTGCAGTTAGACCAAGAATGAAACAAAAACAAAAAGTGCTGGAAAAACTCAGCAGGTCTGACAGCATCTGTGGGGAGAAAGAGTTAACGTTTCAAGTCCATGTGACTTCTTCAAACCTGAAGAGTCATACAGACTCAAAACGTTAACTCTGTTTTTCTCTCCACAGATGCTGTCAGACCTGCTGAGTTTTTCCAGCATTCACAGTATTTTGCCTAGATCAACAATGGAAGTGTATAAAGAAATCCATGGAAATACTTGCCTTATCACCAGGGCATCTATGCAAAGTTAGCACTGTGACATCAATTTAAATAGAAGTCCTTCAACGTGCTGTTGCGGTCAAAAATCCTGAATTGCAAGTTCGAATGCAGCATGCTTTTAGCGGCACGTGCGTGGATTGAGACTTCTGCGGGGTCCTGACACGCAACTTGCAGGTTACACTACCGGAATGCCAGTAAGTAATGAGAAAGTTCAGGGTCATTGTTTCTTATTTCACTCTTAACAAGGACCAGGACAACTAGACCTTTCATCTCCTAAATTCCTTTCCAGCTGTTTTGAGATATTCCTTACCCTGGCACTAGGGAGACAACACATCCTTCCGGACCCTTTATTCATGAATGCAAAGCACGCTATCCCCTAATATTTGAATTTTCTATACTATGTACCTATTCTGCTTTTCTGACCTTTGGACAACCTTCTGCTTGTGGTGCCTAGGTCAGCATTGTTACTGCCACCCCATAGCCTTTCTCCTCATCGTCACAGGTATAAAGTATATTGTTGCTATTGGATAGGACGAGTGTCTGCAAGACATCCTCTATTTTCCCTCAGTTCAGCCTGTCCTGCTGATGAACAGTCATGTTTCTCCCCTTTCCTGCACTGTCGTTTCCTTTGAGGTGTGACTGTACGCTGGGGAGAAATCCACAGAAATTCCTTCCCCTCCTATACATTTGTAGGGGATTCTCTATCTTGCATGACTTAGCAGTCTTTGTGACAGATGAATAATAATCTTCATTTTTATATTCTGTGATGTTTGTTCGAATTGGCTTAGAGCCAATTTGGAATAACATAAATAAGCCCCTTGAATGTAGTGAATACAATGATTTGTATCTTGCCATGTCATCAGGACAGCCTGAGTTATGGAGTATGTAAATTAAATGTCATGATTGGTGATGATGTATTTCTCTGTTAGTTGTTCATGCTCTTGTGACACTTAATATAAAACTACCTTACTACCAAAGCCCTGCACTTAACTCTACCAAAGCCCCGTGCTTAACTCCAGATAGCAGACACACTGGCACTGTGATATAGTTACTGAATATCAGTCTCGTTGCCTCAGGTCCCATGCATGTGCACAGTTGTCCCAGTGCACGCAATGTCATTTGAATGTCATTATTACTGATTGTTGCAGACAATAGGGCTATTTATATGGCATCATTAAACATGAATATTTCCTCTGGCAAAGTATTAGTGAAGATCAGTGAAGAATCAGCTTGTTATTGTTTGCTAAATCCTTGGGGCATGCGATGGATTTCTGTTATAAATTCTGCATACTTTAGCTTGGAAACTGGTTGATGCATGGATTAAAATGCTTCTATTTTCATCTTTGGGGCGTGGATTCATATCCAGTCTTAAAATATGAGATCTCACATGTTTACTATAAAGGGCAAATATGAAATTTAAAAAAAAAATCTCAGCCAAAATTATTACTGGGCAGTGGACATAGTACAAAACAAGGTAAATGGCAATTGATTACACAATACCGAGGAAATGTAAAGAAGTTTAAATTTTTAAAAGTAACAGTTAAAGGGCGATAATCCTGAATTATCTTTATTTTTTGCAAGTGCCGTTGCATTTACTTTTCTTGCAATGGTATTGTGGAAAAAGCCCAAACGTGCAATCTTGAAGCAGCTAGCATGATGGGATTGGGTCTTTGAAGTGGAATGTATTGAATTAAATCCTAAATGTCATTAAAGGAGTACCTAATTGTTTTTCTCAAGTTAACTGTGGTCCTGTTTCATGTTTCGAAACTGTCCTTTAGAGGCAACCTGAGAGTAGACACTTTTGTGTAGCATTTATTTTCATGTGACACCATCAATGTGCAAGCCAGAATCTATAATGTTTAAAGATTAATTGGAAAATATTATGGGGCCAAAAATGTCATTAAAGATGCCCCAAACAATGCTGTGTGCATTGTGCACTGGTTCCCAAGAAGACAAGATGCTGAGAGCCAGTGGCTGCAGAATGTCCAATATGCACAGAGATCGTTAACATAACACACAAGTGCTTGGACCTATGCACTTGGGGAGCAAAAAGTATTCCAATTTTCACCCAAATCAGAGGAAAAGCCATATTGCGAGTGGAGCTACTGAAAAGAATCCATATCAAATATATTTATACAGTGTTATTAATATATTTAAAAAGCTTCAAGACTCTTCACAGAGACACAGGAAATAAAAGAAAAATGTATTAAAAAAGGACCAAAATTTTTATCACAGATGGATTTTGAGGATTTTTTTTTAAGGAGGGGGAGGTGGTAGCATAGTGGCAATGTCACTGGACCAGTAATCCAGAGGCTCAGGCTAATGCTGTGGGTCACAGGTTCAAATCCCACCACAGCAGCTAATAAATTTCTTAAAAACCCATCTGGTTCACTAATGCCCTTTAGAGAAAGAAACCTGCTATTCTTACCTGGTCTGGCTTACATGTGACTCTAGACCCACAGTAATGTGGTTGACTCTGAAATGGCCTAGTTGTATGAAAACCACTACAAAAAGGAATGAAACAGGATGGATCACCCAGCACTGATCTGGCCACCAGAAACCACAACAGAAAACTCAGCCCTGTCAACTCTGCAAAGTTCTCCTTAGTCACAGCTTGGGGCTTTTGGCAAAAGTGGGAGAGCTGTCCCCCATTCTAGTCAAGCAACAGCCTATCATTGTGCTAAATGGGATAGATTTTGAACAGATCTAGCAACTCAAAACTGGGGATCCAAGAGGTGCTGTCATCAGCAGCAGCAGAATTGTATACAACCACAATCTGTAGCCTCATGGTCTGGCATATCCCCAATTCTAACATTACCATCAAACCAGGGTATCAATGATTCAATGAAGAGTGCAGGAGGGCATGCCAGGAGCAGCACCAGGCAAAACTGAAAATGAGGTGTTAACCTGGTGAAGCTACAACACAGGAATACTTGCATGCCAAACAGCATAAGCAACATGCGATGGGCAGAGCTAGGTAATCCCACAACCAACGGATCAAATCTAAGCTCTGCAGTCCTGCCACATCCAGTCGTGAATGGTGGTGGACAATTAAACAACTCACTGGAGGAGGAGGCTCCACAAATATCCCCATCTACAATGATGGGGGAGCCCAGCACATCAGTGCAAAAGACAAGACTGAAGCATTTGCAACAATCTTCAGCCAGAAGTGCCAAGTTGATGATCCATCTTGGCCTCCTCCTGAGATCCCTAGCATCAGAGATGCCAATTCGATTTACAACACAAGATATTAAGAAACGGCTAAATGTACTGGATCCTGCAAAGGCTATAGTCTTCTGATAACATTCCTTCAATAGTCCTAAAAACTTCAGAATTAGCTGCACACTTAGCCAAGCTGTTCCAGTATAGCCACAACACTGGCATCTACCTGGCAATGTGGAAAACTGCCCAAGTATGTCCTGTCCACAGAAAGCAGGACAAATCCAGCCCAGCCAATTATTGCCCCATCAGTCTACTCTCGAACATCAGCAAAGTGATGGAAGGTGTTATCAACGGTGCCAATCAAGCAGCACTTACTCAGGCACAACCTGCTCACTGGCACTCAGGTTGGGTTCTGCCAGGGCCACTCAGCTCATGACCTCATTACAGCTTTAGCCCAAACATGGACAAAAGAGCTAAACTCATGAGGTGAGGTGTGAGTGACTGCCCATGACATTAAGGTCGCAGTTGACCGAATGTGGCATCAAGGAATCCTAGCAAAACTGGAGTCAATGGGAATCAGTGAGAAAACTCTTTGCTGGTTGGAATCGTACCTAGCACAAAGGTGGTTGTTTGAGGTCAATCATCTCAGTCGCAGGACATCACTGCAGGAGCTCTTCAGGGTAGTGTCCTAGGCCCAACCATCTTCAGCTGCTTTATCAATGACCTTCATTCCATCATAAGGTCAGAAGTGGGGATGTTAGTTGACGATTGTACAATGTTCAGTGCCATTTGCAACTCCTCAAATACTGAAGCAGCCCTTGCCCATCTGCAGTAAGACCTGGACAGCATTCAGGTTTGAGCTGATAAATGGCAAGAAACATTCCTGCCACACGAGTACCAGGCAAAGACCTTTCCAACAAAAGAGAATCCAAAAGAGATGGCATTACCATCACTGAATCCCCACTATCAACATCCTGGGGTTACCACGGACCAGAAACTCAACTAGACCAGCCATATAAATACTGTGGCTACAATAGCAGGTCAGAGGCTGGGAATTCTGTGGAGAGTAACTCATCACTTCACACCCCAAACCTTGTCCATCATCTTCAAGACACAAGTCAGGAATATGATGCAATACCCTCCACTTGCCTGGATGGGTGCAGCTTCATTGACACTCAAGAACCTCAACACCATCCGAAACAAAGCAGCCCGTCTGATTGGCACTATATTCACACCTCCAACATCCACTCAATCCATTACCGATGCACATTGGTAGCAGTGTGTACCTTCTACAAGATGCATTGCAGGAACTTGCTAAGACTCCTTCGACAGTACCTTCTAAACTCGAGACCTCTACCAAATAGAAGGACAAGGGCAGCAGATGCATGGGACCACCACCACCTGCAAGTCCCCTTCCAAGCCACACACCACCCTGACTTGGAACTATATCACCGTTCCTTCACTGTCGCAAGGTCAAAATCCTGGAACTCCCTCTCTAACAGCACTGTGAGTGTACCTGCACCACATGGATTACAGGGGCTCAAGAAGGCAGCTCACCACCACCTTCTCAAAACTCATTAGGTTTGGGCAATAAAAATGCTGGCCTAGACAATGACGCCCACATCCCATGAAAGAATTTAAAAAACAATATATTTAGGAGATATTCCTGGACCATGACCCCACCACTGAACATCAAGCCATTGTTTCCAAGACTGTCACTGACCTCATCTCCTCTGGGGATCTTCGTCCCACAGCTTCCAACCTGATTGTCGCCCAACCTCAGACGGCCCACTTCTACCTCCTACCCAAAATCCACAAACAGAACTGTCCCGGTAGATCGATCGTGTCAGCTTGCTCCTATCGCACAGAACTCATCTCTCGTTATCTTGACTCCCTTCTCTCTCCCCTTGTCCAGTCCCTTCCCACCTACATCCGTGATTCCTCTGACACCTTACGTCACATCAACAATTTCCAGTTCCCTGGCCCCAACCGCTTCCTCTTCACCATGGACGTCCAATCCCTCTACACCTCCATCCCCCACCAGGATGGTCTGAGGGCCCTTAGCTTCTTCCTCAAACAGAGGCCCGAACAATCCCCATCCACCACAACTCTCCTCCATCTGGCTGAACTTGTTCTCACACTGAACAATTTCTCCTTCAACTCCTCTCATTTCCTCCAAATAAAAGGTGTAGCTATGGGTACCCGCATGGGCCCCAGCTATGCCTGTCTCTTTATGGGGTATGTGGAACATTCCTTGTTCCAGTCCTACTCCGGCCCCCTTCCACAACTCTTTCTCCGGTACATTGATGATTACTTCGGTGCTGCTTTGTGCTCTCGTCGGGACTTGGAAAAATTTATTAATTTTGCTTCCAATCTCCACCCCTCCATCATTTTCACGTGGTCCATCTCTGACACTTCCCTTCCCTTCCTTGACCTCTCTGTCTCAATCTCTGGTGATAGACTGTCCACCAATATCCATTACAAGCCTACCGACTCCCACAGCTACCTTGACTACAGCTCCTCACACCCCGCTTCCTGTAAGGACTCCATCCCATTCTCTCAGTTCCTTCGCCTCCGTCGCATCTGTTCCAATGATTCTACCTTCAAAAACAGTTCCTCTGACATGTCCTCCTTCTTCCTTAACCGAGGTTTTCCACCCACGGTCGTTGACACGGCCCTCAACCATGTCCGGCCCATCTCCCGCGCATCCACCCTCACGCCTTCTCCTCCCTCCCAGAAACATGTTAGGGTCTCCCTTGTCCTCACTTATCACCCCACCAGCCTCCGCATTCAAAGGATCATCCTCCGCCATTTCCGCCAACTCCAGCATGATGCCACTACCAAACACATCTTCCCTTCAACCCCACTGTCGGCATTCCATAGGGATCGTTCCCTCCAGGACACCCTGGTCCACTCCTCCATCAGCCCCTACTCCCCAACCCCCACCTATGGCACCACCCCATGCCCATGCAAAAGATGTAACACCTGCCCCTTCACTTCCTCTCTCCTCACCGTCCAAGGGCCCAAACACTCCTTTCAAGTGAAGCAACGTTTCATTTGCATTTCCCCCAACTTAGTCTACTGCATTCGTTGCTCCCAATGCGGTCTCCTCTACATTGGAGAGACCAAACGTAAACTGGGCGACCGCTTTGCAGTACACCTGCGGTCTGTCCGCAAGAATGACCCAAACCTCCCTGTCGCTTGCCATTTCAACACTCCACCCTGCTCTCTTGCCCACGTGTCTGTCCTTGGCTTGCTACATTGTTCCAGTGAAGCCCAACGCAAACTGGAGGAACAACACCTCATCTTCCAACTAGGCACTTTACAGCCTTCCGGACTGAATATTGAATTCAACAACTTTAGGTCTTGACCTCCCTCCTCCAACCCCCACCACCCCCCCCCCCCCCCGCCCCCTCTGTTTCTTCCCCCTTCCTTTTGTTTTTTTCCAATAAATTATATAGATTTTTGTTTTTCCCTCCTATTTCCATTATTTTTAAATATTTTTAAATCTTTTATGCTCCCCCCACCCCCACTAGAGCTATACCTTGAGTGCCCTACCATCCATTCTTAATTAGCACATTCGTTTAGATAATATCACCAACTTCGACACCTATGTGTTCTTTTGTTCTGCCGTCTGTGACATCTTTTGATGATCTGCTTCTATCACTGCTTTTGCCTACAACCACACCACCCCCCTCCACTTCTCTTCCCCCACCCAACCACCACCCCACCCCCAACCACCTTAAACCAGCTTATATTTCAACCTTTCCTGGGATTCACCTAGTTCTGTCGAAGGGTCATGAGGATTCGAAACGTCAACTCTTTTCTTCTCCGCCGATGCTGCCAGACCTGCTGAGTTTTTCCAGGTAATTCTGTTTTTGTTTTGGATTTCCAGCATCTGCAGTTTTTTATTTTTATGTTTAGGAGAGGATTTCCATACAGTAGGACCCATGAGGCTGAAGGCTGTGCTATCAATGATGGGAAAAAGAGATTGGAGATGTGAGAAAAACAGTTTAGGAGGGATTTAAGGCTGGAGGAAGGAGTGATGACAAGATGGCTAAGGCCATGGGGGGGATTTAAAAATTAGAATTTTAAACCTAAGGTGCTTGGAGCCAACAAGTCATTGTAGATCAACAAGTCATTGTAGATCAACAAGGACTGGGGTGAGAGGCAAGTCAGATTAGTAAACATACAGGGTATGTGGAGCAGGGTTTTGAATAACTGGTATTTATCAAAGCTGCCAATAAGGAAAATGCTGGTTGATTTGAGTCTGGAGATGATGAAAGCATATATGAGGGTTTTGGTTTTTGAAAGGTGAGGTAAAGTTGGAGGCTTTTGATATTTTAGAAATGGAAACAAATGGTTTTTGTGATGGAGAAAATATTGGGGTTGAGCAGGATTCTGAAGTTGCAAACTGTTTGGTTCAGCCTGATAGAATGACCACAGAGAGGAATGGAATCAGTGCCAAGTGAGTGGAATTTGTGGCAGGGACCAACAACAGTGGCTTCTTAATATTGCATTGGATGAAATTAAGTCATCTAACTGTTTTTTGAGAGTAAGTCTCACAGCAAAATATAGTGAGGGGCTTGAGAGAGGTGGGTCTGAGTAAGATGGTAGAAAGATAGTTGAGTGCCTTCATTGTACAATGGAGCTTGTTATATCCAAGTCCATTTCAAATATATATTGCAAGTTAAGTCCTTACTCTTAAAGGTACTTGCTGTTTTTAATGTATATTTTGCTGTTCACAGTTGCCCTCCACTGGCTATTGTTGGACATACAAATTTATTTGAGTTTATCTGACAGTTATGTATGGGAAGTGACGTAGAATAATTTTCCCCTTTTTCTTGCCTCTTGCCTGACAACAAGATGTATTTTTAGAGAGAGGGTGCTTTAGTCCCTTGAGTGCTGTGACTTTAAAGAACAGACATGGACAGGCTTTTTTGTAAGTTTAAATCTAAAGAAAGGATAGATTTTTATTTCTCACAACACCTGAAATGTAAGTGCAATAAATACCCACCCTCCACAAAAACGCAAACACACACACACAAGAAAAATTGACTTCCAAAGGTGTAATCTGCACTTAGATCACTAGAAAAGTAAAACAGAGTAAAAGGGAACAGGTCACTTGGTTAAACTGTCCTTAAGATGGTGTTTGAAAATGTTGCAGGCCTGAAGGATCCTCCTTTGGTTCCTTGAAGACAAATAGAGGTTGGAAGTTTCTGGCTTTACTGTCAAAATTGCGGTCGAGCCTCTGTGGTGAAGAAAAAAATAATCTTGCAGGTAAAATGAATTAGCCCTTCTTCACTACATGCTATGACAGTCTTTTCAAGACAGGGTTTTTTTCCTTTTCTGGGAGAGATCTGTCCCTTTGAGGTGCTGGTCCCAGACTGCCTTGGTGGGCTGCTCTTGTGGATTAACAAGGTTTTGGCTTCCTCGCCAGCCAGTGACAATCATGTGATGATGGTATTAATGTATTCCATTGTCCACAAAATGGGTTGAAGCCAATGTAATTGATTCACAGTGGGGAAATGTTGATGCCCCATCAACATTCCAGCTATAATCATCCTCATTGAAAGACTTTATTTGAAATTCTGTCTTCATGGAGCAGCCAATCTAGCAGCCATTATCACTTAAAATCTCTCCTTTTGAAATGGTGAAGGGGTAATCAAGCAACACCTGGCAGGCCATTTATATTTTAGGTGACTTCCTAAAATGTCCAGACATGTCTGTGCAGAAACCATGAAAGAAATCCCCTGACTTTCTGGAGTCCATTTTGTGAAGGTACAGTGTCCATATTTCATGTTGCTTTTTAAATTACTGTCCATCTGCCAATATGCTTTATGGGCGTATGATGTGACTGTAATGGATAGCTTCTTAAAACTGCACTGCAAATGTCATGTATTGTTCCTTTGTTTAATGAATCCCACACCCACCAGCACCCTTGATGGGGGGGGGGGGGGGGGAACTATAAATGGCTGTTATATATCTTGGTTTCTGCACCGAGAAATGGAGGTGCCTACTAACACAGCACAGAGGTACAGAGGTTGAGGTCACTCAAGCTCTATGTTTCACCAATTGCTCTTTGTTGAAACTCTTAATCTAAGCCCCTTACGATAGATATGTCTAACATGGTGCTTGCCACGATCAAAATTTTCCACCTGATTTTATAGATGTATGTATGCATTGTTCATTGAATATTGTATTGTGTAAATTTCCTTTGGAACATTTTTTTGCATTTTATCGATACATTTTAGATAATTTCAAGAAAAACTTTGCCTCCATGTTCACTTTCAATTTTGAAAAAAATATCTCTAAGCTCTTTACTTCTAATTCATTCATGGGATGTGAGCATTGGTGGTAAAGCCAGCATTTATTATCCATTCCAAATTACCCTGGAGAAGGTAAAGTTGGACTGCCACCCTCCAGTCCATCTAGTGTAGGTACGCCCACAGTGCTGCTAGGAAGAGAGTTCCAAGATTGTACCTGTGATATTGTTCCAAGACAGGATGGTATATGACTTGAAAGGGAAGTTGCAGGTGGTAGTGTCCCATGTGTCTGCTGCCCTTGTTCTTCTAGGTGTGGAGGTCTTATGTTTGGAAGGTGCTGTGAAGGACCATTGGCAAGTTGCTGCAGTACATCTTGTAAATGGTACAAACTGCTGCCACTGTGCACCCATGGTGGATGTTTAAGGCAGTTGATGGGTGCCGATGAAGCAGTCTGCTTTTTCCTGGATGGTGTTGAACTTCTTGAGTGCTGTTGGAGCTGCACTCATCCAGGCAAGTGGAGAGTATTCTGTGACATTCCTGACTTGTGCCTTGTAGATGGTGAAAAGGTTTAGGGAGACAGGAGATGAGTTACTTGCTGCAGAATTCCCAGCTTCTGACCTGCTCTTATTTGGCTGGTTCAGTTAAATTTCTGATCAATATTAACCCCCAGGATGTTAATAATGGAGGGCATTATAAAGTCATTGGATGCCAAGGGGTGATGCATAGATTCTCTCTTGTTGGGAAAAGCCATTGCCTGGAACTTGTATGGTGCAAATGTTACTTGCCACTTATCAGCCCAAGCCTTAAGGTTGCCCAGATCTTGCTGCAGGTAGACATGGACCACTTCAGTATGTGAGGAATTGTGAATGGAACTAAACACTACAATCATCAGTGAACATCCCCATTTCTGATCTTGTGTTCTGGGGAAGCAGCTGAAGGCTGAGGAACTTATACAGCAACGTCCTGGGGCTGAGTAGATTGGCCTCCAACAACCACAACCATCTTCCTTGGTGCTATGCTTCCAATCAGAGGAGAGTTTTCCCCGATTCCCATTGACTTTAATTTTGCTTGGGCCCCTTGATGGCACACTTGGTCAAGTATTGCCTTGATATCAAGGGCAATCACACTTGCCTCATCTCTGGAATTCAGCTCTTTCATCCATGTTTGGACCAAGGCTGAAATGAGGAGGCCCTGCTCAAACTCAGACTGAGCATAGATGAGTAGGCTTTTGCTGAGTAAGTGCAACTTGATAGCACTCTTGACGACACCTTCCATCACTTTACTGATGATTGAAAGTAGGCTGATGAGGCGGTAATTGGCCAGATTGGATTTATCCTGCTTTTTGTGGTGGGACATACTTGGGCAATTTTCCTCATTGTCGAGTAGATGCCAATGTCGTAGCTGCACTGGAACAGTTTGGCTAGGGTGTGGCTAGTTCTGGAGCACAAGGCTTTAGTACTACATCTTGGATGTTTTCAGGGTCCATAATCTTGGCAGTATCCAGTGTGCAGCCATCTCTTGATATCATTTGGAATGAATGGAATTGGCTAAAGACTGGCATCTACGATGGTGGAGACCTCAGGAGGAGGCTGAGATGGATCACCCACTCAGCACTTCTCAATAAAGGTGTTTGCAAATGATTCAGCATCATCTTTTGCACTGACGTGCTGGGCTCTGCCGTCATTGAGAATGGGGCAGAATTTTTTACTGAAGATGCACAACCTTCTGGCATAACCCCAACTGGCATGATCAGGAAATTCTCTTTGAGGTCAGTTTTTTCCACAGAAGTGACAAAGGTTGTAAAATATGAGTGGATGCATTGTAAACACATGTAAATAATGGAAATTCCTCACCCTATTCACAGGGTAGCAATTTGCATAGGTTGAGGGCATTGTAAAACAAAATGCAAATGCGTGGCCCACTCCATAACTGACCAAGTACACTACATGGCTGGTGCCCAAGACCTGCTGCAGCCATTTGGTGACTCTTTCAGGCAGGCTTCGAATAAAAGCAGAAATGCCGCCAGAAGCCCAGGACAATGTTTATATTGCTTTGAATCTGGAAAATCTGTCAGATTGGAGGTAATTCATTAGGGCAGGCAATACTGACAGAAGTTCTGGCAGACCTCCATAACATTGCAAATTCCCAGCAAAAATCTTTGTAATTACAGTTTCAAATTTTATTGCATAATGGAAAATTACGTGTTTTTGAGTGTGTCCAGCATCTGTGGTTATTATAGAAAAGTGCCCTAGGTGATATTTAATCAAACTATTTAAATGAAATTTGTATTTTATTCAAGTTTTAGCTGAAGTTCATTATTAGAGTTTTAACATATACAACATGTTTTGGTATCATTCTTTGCAGTTTGAGTGCTTTGCCGTTTTAGCTATATGAACAGTTCTCACAAATGTGTTTCAACAGATCTACTGTGGCACTGGATGTGGTGAGTTGTTGGATACATTGTTCTCATAGTGCTGATATCAAAAAATTGTCATGGGGACAATGTTAGAGGAAGTAACTGACACAGAAAGCACCCAAGACTTTCAGTGTATTAATAGCAGATTTCCTGTTGAGTTGCTCACACTGAGTCAGGGGTCCATTCTTTTGTCCTGTGACTCGTTCACAGTGGATTTTGGTGTACCAGCCTAGTTGCTGCAATATGTTTTAAAAATCTAACAAATCCAAGAGCCTATTTCTGAACATTGCACTGAGAAACTACAAAGGACTAGAAACTGGGCAGACAGGCTGGCGGCTATAAAGAGTTTGGACAGGTAGGCCAAAGGTGCTATGTTTGAGGCCTGATCACCACAGTTAAGGACTGGGAACCAGATGGACAGAGAGTGGGTAGGCCTTGGCTCAGAATTGAAAGGCCACAGATGGGCAGGGGTTAAGTCTGGGTGGGGGTACAGGCTAAATTCCAAAGTCTGTTTTTGAGAGCTTATTTAGAAAAGTAAAATGGGAGCAGATCTGTGTTATATGACTGGGAGATGCAGTACCAACATGTCATCTTGGCAGGCTTGCAAGCTTCTATATTTTAGAAGATGTGTGACTGTTGACCAATTGATTAACATAGATAAACATGACATCTTATAAACATCAGCACTTAGAAGTGTAACTGAATGATTGTGACAAGGAGTAAAGTTAGTGTACTTGTCATATACAAAATTTATATTATAGGTAGTGAAAACATTTAAAAGAAACTGAAATTCAATGAATCTTTCAATTTTGTTTTAAATTTAATTATATACACTTATCACATGCCTATTTATAATTTTAAAAGATATTGGGATAAAACATTTCTTTTTTTCTGTCTTTCTGAACAGTGTGCTCTGAACATATTCGTGCCATCACTAATACTGCCTATTTCCATTTCTGTTATTTCGCCCAATATCACCCCTGCCCCAGCTCATCTGTTGCAGAAACCCTCATTCATGTCTTTATTACCTTTAGAATTGACTATCCTAATGCACTTCTGAGCGGACTCCAATATTCTACACTCCATAAGCTTGAAATTGTCCAAAACTCTGCTGTCCTGTCATACCAATTCTAATCAGCCTATCACCCTATGCTCGGTTACCGACATTGGCTCTCAATGTCTTGATTTTGAATGCCTCAGTTTGCAAATCCCTCCATAGACTCTCCCTCCCTATCTATGTAATATTTTCCAGCTCCACAACCTCCGAAATATCTGCAGTCATCTAATTCTGGCCTCTTTAGCATCCCGTGGTTTAATTGTTCCACTGTTGGTGGCCGTGCCTTCAGCTGCGAAGGCACAAAGCTCTGGAATTCCCTCCTTAAACCTCTCTGACTCTACGGACAGAATCTTACCGCCTCAGTCTCTGGCGCAACAGCAAGACTGTTTTCAGGCCGCAAGCCAGACCTTCTGGATGCTCTTCGCCTGAGCAAACAAATTAAGAGTTCGCCTCTGGGCTCCCCGACCAATTAGGGAGAGCAGGCGCGATGACATGACCATCCAGTCAGAGGAAGTATTTCTGGTGAAAGGGATTGCGGCATGTTTCAATAAAGCTCAGCAGCACTTGGATTTTTCAGGCTGCAAAGCACACATGAATAGAGAAGATGCCGGGGTCCACCTGAGGGACTGCACTGAGCTGAATGCCCTCAAGGATGGGTGGAAGAAGGCAGCTTCTTCGAAGCATCCAAGTGGCTGAGTAAGTCAGCAGGAGAAGTGTGTTTCCTCCAAATTGAAGACCATGCACCAAGAAAGGTGAGTGGCATAACACCTTCAGGTGCCAATCTGCATATTCTGAATTGCCCATCTTTCTCCTGATCAGGTCAACACCTTGCAGCTTCACTCACTCCTCTCAGCAAGTCCCTCATATCCTCCATCTGAGCAGCCAACGCTCATAATAACGATCAACCTATTGTCCTCTTGTGCCCATGCCTCAAAGTCACCCTGCACAAATGGTGTCTTTCCCTTCTCTGCATACAAACCATTATTGACACTCTTGTATCCCTGCTTTCCTTGTAGAAGAAGAGAACACACAATTTGATGAGAGGCAGAGATACAGGATTGGGGCTAACCCGGGTGTGACAGGCACTTGTCAGCCTCAGGCAATGTATGCCCACCTGGTTCACTGGGAATGAGGCCTTGCTGCATGAAACCACAGATGTCAGCAGCGACCTGCTGTGCGAGCCTGAGCCTCCAGGGGCACTGGTGCTCACACATCTCAAGAGAGCTGATACTCTGCCTTTTTTGGGGTCTCCCCTCCTTGGAATGGGATCTCAGGTGTCCATCCCACCTGGCCTGTGGAAGGACATGTGGCTGAGGAGAAGGCAACTGGGGAGCTGCTGCTGTTGGTGGTGATGAGCTCCGTGCCATTGACCCTCAGCAGAGGTGGATTGTGGAGCTGAATAAGCTGCTCCAAAGCCTGGCAGCAGGGAAGTGCAGCTGAAGGTGGGTGAAATGCTGGACAGGTGAAGTGTCTTCTCAAGCAGTCATCAATCACCTGCAAAGCAGTGAAAGTACTTTCTGACAGAAGAAGTGCTCGAACAGCAGCCTCTCACCTGGCCATGGCTGGAGCTCTTCAATATAACTAATCAAAACCTTCAAAGTTCATCAGTGTCACTGAGGAAGTTCTTCCCACAGTTCACTTGCATTCTCCAACCTGCTGGGTTGCAAATACAGTGTGGACCACTTGCGCTAAAGAGGGAACCCATGCACAAATTCGCTTGTAATTACCTTCTTGAATACCTCGATTGACTTCTCACCTAAGCCACAGGGGTTGTGCAGCCTGTCCCTGGAAAGCCAGCAGTTGATATCCCAACCAGAGATAATTTTTTTCCGTTTTTGTCTCCAAAACTGCCTCCAGCAGGTTGGGAAAATTCCATTCTGCCTCTCTTTCTTCCTTGAAGATGCTTCTTAAAATCTAACTCTTTGACCAAGCTTTTGGGCAACTTCCCTAATGCCACATTACGGGATTCAGTGTTTAATATTGCTTTGTAAAGCTCCTGTGAATCGCCTTGGGACCTCTTATGTTAAAAGCGTTATATAAATACAGGTTGTGTATGAAACACATTAGCCAGTGCCCAAGAGAAAGGGGCATAAATCCGCACACACTAAGTTAACTAGGGGTAAGATGTCCAGTTACCAAGATACGTGAGAGGGTGATCCCAAGTAATTGGCTCCCTGATTTTCCCCTCCCTGTAAAGAAAAATTGGCCTCCATCAGCGCTTCCATATGATGGCACCGCTGAGATAACAATAGTCACCATTTGAAGAATCACAGATACAGAAGAGCATCTCCAAAAGCAAGGCATAGTGCATTAGAGTTGCTGTATTGCCGTACCTTCAAAGATCACAGTAAATTAAATAATACATCATTTGTCATTTGTTTTTCTGCATATTTAACTCCATGGCTAGTTTCAATTTAGATGCCAATCGCACTGTTTCAGAAGCCAATGTTAACGTCAGCAAATGAACATTTCACAAAGCACCTGCTAACTGAACATCATGATCTATAAATGACTTCTAACCTTTCTTCGAAACCACCCAAATCCAATGATTAGAACTCCACATAGGAAGAGACATTATGGGCTAAATTCTTACTTTAACTTAAAAAGAGTACAATTTGAGGCATGAACTATTTGCAAAGAATCCATTATTAATAATTGTACAAAAGTGTAGATCATTATAGAATATTCAAATAATTGTAACAACTCCAGATGCAACATACATTCATATTTCAATATGCAAATGGTTGTCACTTTAAACAACTGATAATTAGAAAATATACATAACAGACGGCAGATTCACAGTGACCTTTTTAATCCTTTTCTTCAAGCAGTTCAGCAACCCAAGGGATTTAATAACCGCATAAAAGGGTGAGCAGGTGACCCATTAGGGATTATACTACGATGAGCACTACAAATCTCCGTACTGTCATTGGTAATGAGGACTAATATGATATTCTTGCTCCTTTACGAGAATCATATTTGTAATAGAGCTGATTTAGAACAACTTAGCTGTATGCGTGTGTAAAAATGAAACCATTTTCCAATCCTTAGGTAATTACACACACTAGGAATTACACCCCTCTTCAAAAAAGAGGAAGGATAAACCTTGTAACTAGGCCAGTCAGCCTAATATCAGTGAAACATCTAGAGACCATAATCCAGAACAAAATTAATTGTCACAGAAAAACCTGGGTTAATAAATTGCAATCAGCATGATTTTGTTAATGGCAAATTGTGTCTGACAAACTTGGATTGGGTTATTTGATGAAGGAAGGGAGGGTGTGCAGTTGATATTATGTATATGGACTTTCAAACATTGTTTGATAAATAATAGACTTGTTAGCAAACCTGAAGTTGATGGGGTTAAAGGGGAAGTGGCAGCTGGATATAAAATTGGCTAAGCGACAGAAAGCAGAGAGATGTGTTTTTCTCCCAGAAGTCAGTATTAGAATCACTACTCTTTTGAATAACTATGAATGTCCCAGACTTGGGTATTAGGGGCATAATTTCAAAGTTTGTAGATGGCACTAAAAGTTGGAAATGTACCAACTTCAGGGGGCACATGGGAAATGAAATTTAATGTAGAGGTCTGAAGCAATGTATTTTGGAGGGAAGAATGAGAGGCAATATAAACTAAACTGAACAATATTCCACCACAATCTGTAACCTCATGGCTCAGCATATCCCTTAGTCTACTATTACCATCAAGCCATCCCTGGCTCAATGAGGAGTGTAGAAGAGCACACTGGGACCAGCATCAGGTGTACCTAAAAATATGGTGAACCTACAACACTGGACTATATGCATACTAAGTAATGGAAACAACGTGCCATAGATAGAGTTAAGCGATTTCAACAGCCAATGGATTAGATCTTGTCTCTGCAGTCCTGCCACATCCAGCAGGGGATGATGGTAGACTGTTAAACAACTAGCGGGAGGAGGAGGCTCCATGAACATTGCTATCATCAATGATGGACGAGTCCAGCATGTGAGTGCAAAAGACAAGACTGAAGCATTTGCAGTCAGCTTCAGCCAGGAATACAGAGTGGGTAATCCATATCTGCCTTCTCCTAAGGTCCCCACCATTATAGAAACCAATTCAATTCACTCCACGTAAAATCAAGAAGCAGCTGAGCACGCTGAATACATCAAGGGCTATAGGCCCCAACAATATCCTGGTTGTTGCGCTGAAGACTTGTGCTCCAGAAATGGCTTGCCTCTCGCTGAGCTGCTCCAGTATAACTACTAAAATGGCATTTACCCAAAGTGAAATATTGCCCAAGCATGTCCTCTTAGTTGTAGAAAGAAAAGTAATAAGATAGGTGGGTTCCAGATCCTCCAGCCTTCATCTGGTGGCAAATTTGCAGTTACTTCCACGCTCAAGGCAAAGTTAAAATGGCTGTCAGACCCCAATTAGCATATGTGAATTGGGTGGGCAGCTACGATGCCTACCTAGCAGCCTCCATTAACATGAGAAAAGTCAGGAGCTACACAGCATTCTGTTGTGCAAGTAACTTGTCATTTTCACTCGCTACCAGCCTAGTTCCCACGTGGGTTGAGTTAAGATCCACTCCTCGCCTCCCTTACATATGTTATGAGGGGTTACACAAAAAGCATTGTTGGCTTTCGGATGTTGATCAGCCTGTGTTCCCAGCTGTTTCTCTTTTGTTTCTTATTTTTCTTAGACAATGTCTGTGAATGCACAAATGGACTGCACCATTGCTGTAAACTGCTTTTTGAATTTTACTTGTATTAATATTTTTATATAACAAATAAAGCTGCAGCAGCTGTTTAATGGAATTATATATTTGTGCTTTATTTTGACCACAAAATGCTTTTGAGAACACAGGTTCTACTAAAAAAACAGAAAAGCAACTCACTGAAGATTTAGAGCATAGTTTTATAACTGTTTCAAGCAGTGAAGCTACAACTAAGCTGATGGAAACTAGTTGTGGTTAGGTCGAAACCTGTGTTGTACAAAATTTAATCGTGTTGCAGAAAATTCTTCACTCCAGTCTGATTGGAGTCAGCTCAGCATTGAAGAACATTGGACGTCAAATGGCTAGTGAAGGGCTGCTATTGTCAAAACAAACTTAAGCAACACTTGCCACTAAATTGTTCGTCCTATCAAGGATCAAAGTCCAGCCTTTTCAACAATTATTGTGCTTTACACTGCATTAACAAAGGTTCTGGGTTGACTTCATTTGCAGGATCGCAACATCACCCAACTCTGCCCCAGCTTTAGTTAACTAGGAACAAATGTAGGTCAGCAAACACATGGGTGTTGGGTGAACAGGACTCGGTGTAAAATTAGGACGCAATCTGCAGAGTTTTAGATGACTCAAGGTTATGGAGGATGGAATGTAGGAGACTGGCCTGACATACATTGGAACAGTCAAGTCTAGAGGTAACAAAGACATGGATGAGCGTTTTTTACAGCAGATGAAAGTTGGGTGATATTGTGAAAGTGGAAATATGTGGTCTTGGTGAGAGCGAAAATATATGGTTGGAAAGTCATCTCAGGACTAGATATGACACGATGAGTGGAATTTTCCTCGCTTGCTGGTGTCGGGTGTGTATGGCGGTGTGAGCGGACACTATGGCAAGAAGGCCAAAATTCAGTTTCACAACGTTGTGAAACCAGTTTGCAATCGTCCACTATGCCCATCAATGGCGGGCCCCATTTCCAATCATTGGACGTCTGGAACCTCATTGTAATACATCTGCATCTCATCATAAGACCAGCTCGCTGGAATCATCTCCTGTTGTGGCAGGTGAATGGTAAATGCCAACCTGCCCAAATCCTGGAGGGAAACTTGAAACAGCTGCCACAACTATTTGCAATTTGTGCTTATTTTGAGATGCGGGCTTTGAATTCAGCAAAAAGAAGGCCGCCGTGATCTTCCAGTCCCGCTGCAAGTCAATGAACTTCTGGCTGGGGCGCCGCCTCATCTGTGGTGGGTCCCGCCCGCAACGGAGCCGGAAAATCCCAGCCTATGTCTTTGGACTTTTACCTCTCTAATAATAGAAATCCATCAAAGTACCAATTTTACCAATAATCTGTGAGAAAAATAAACACACATTGTTTCTTAACTTCTCCTGGCTAAGTGAAACATTTCACCCCCTCCTTTGAACTCAAGCTAGCCTGGTTTATTTAAAAACGCAGATGTTCCCTTTACACCTATGTTTACGTACTTAATATTTCAAACCTAGCTTATCTTCTGTTACATCAAAGCCTTCAGGCTAGCTGCCTTTTAGTCAATTAAGTCACACACACACACACACACACACATACGCACACACACAGGCAGGCACGCACATGCACACACACACACAGACCTCACTATTATTCTACTTTGCAATAGATTCCAATAACATGAAAATTATTATCTTCCTGACATGCTTCCAAGCTGGATCATTCACCCACGTTGGCGGGAAAACACGTTGGTGCAGAACACATCTTGACAAGTGTGACTTGCAGAAGTTGGGGCTTACCATCAGGGCCTTGCTCACATCACAGACATCTGAGGAGCAGAAAATGCTGGAGCCTCACAGCAATGGGACCCTAGAGGAACATCCCTCACATGTTGGGTGGATTTTAATGGACATGGCTCCACTGTGAAGCAGCTCATGGAAGGTGGAAAGTCACCGTTGAGGGACTGCTCACAATGGATGATCATCGAGGGAGTGAAGAAGAAGGTTCAGCTGTGTTTGGCAGAGGAAAATGTACTGGGGCTGCTGGGAGAGGAAGGTCTAGGTTCAAGGGAGAACAAGGTGTATCTGGGGGGCGGTTGAGGTTGGGAGGTGGGGAACAAAGGTTTTGGGAGGGGTGAGGTTGGGAGGGGGAAACAAAGATGTCAGGAGAGGTAAGGTTGGGAGGGGGGAATGAAGTTCTTGGGGAGTGAGGTTAGAGGGGAGGGAGTATGGGAGGAGGAGAGGTTAATGGGGAGAAGACAGCAACTGGGAAGGTGGGTGTAAGTGGGGAGGAAAGTGTAAGGGAAGGAGTTCAGAGAAGGGAAGGAGTACAGGGGGAGGAAGGAGTTTGGGGGTGGGGGAGGAAGGAGTCTGGAGAGGGAAAGGAATCCTGGGAGGAAGGAGTCCAGAGAGGGGAAGCAGTCCGGGGAAGGAAGGAGTAAAGGTGGAGGAAGAAGTAAAAGTGGAGGAAGGTATCGGGAAGGTGGAAGAGTAAAGCTGGATGAAAAAATAAGGGTGGAGGAAGAAACCAAGAAGGGGGAAGGACTAATTGGGTGGGGTGTAGTCTGTGGTGGGGTGGAGTGTGTGGGGGGGCAGGATTCCAAGTTGGGGGAGGTGTTCTTGGGGGTAGGGAGAAGGATCCTGGAGAGGGGAAGGAGCCCAGGGAGAGAAAGGAGTTCCAAGAGGGGAAGGAGTTCCAAGGGGGGAAGGAGTCCGGAGAGGGGATGTCCTGGTGAACATGAAAGGGACGGCTCTACTAAGTCCATGACTGCCTCCTGGGGAGCAAATTGGGGGTGGACATGGTACGAGGGAATGGTGAGAATGAGCAAGGGCAGAATGAGACGGTAGGGTGAGAGTGTGATGGTATCATAGAAGGGATGGTGAGGTTGGTTGGCTGGGAATCAGAGGGAAACACGGACCCTGGGGGTGAAAGGAGGAGGTCGGGAGGTGGATGGGGGTGGGATTTTCGGGAAGGAAGGGAACGTTCACCTGGACATCCCCAAAAGAAAAGGATTGTGGCTGGTAGGTCATGGTGGGGAGGTGGAAGAAGATGCTGGGGGGTCGACAGTGATGGGGAAAGGAAATGGGTGACTGGGGGAGGGGGAAGGATTGGGGACCTGAAGAAAAATGTTAGATGTACCATGCTTGCTAAATTGAAAGTGAAACGCGAGTCGTGGTGGGCGAGAACAAGTGCTGCATGGGAGTGAGATCAGTGGGTAGGCGGAGATGCAGGTCAGCTCAGATAGACAACTGAAAGTGAACCCCAGCCGCAGCATTGAAAATACTGAGGACATTGAGATGAGCGTGATGAGAGAAGGATCCGGGGTGTGGGAGAGTGCTTGCATGAGGCTCCAAGAACTGGACGCGATGCTCCAGATGAGGCCTTATTGGTGTCTTATACAAATTCAACATAAACTCCTTACTCTTGTACTCAATGCCCCTATTAATAAAGCCTAAGCTACTATATGCTTTATTAACTGCTCTTTCAACATGCCCTACCATCTTCAATGACCTTTGTACATATTCACCGAGACCCCTCTGTTCCTGCACCTCCTTTAGAGGTTCTCCCTTTATTTTTATTACTGTCGTACTATATTTTTCCTGCCAAAATGAATCACCTCACACTTTTCTGCATTGAACTTCATCTGCCACTTGTCTGCCCAATCCACCAACATGTTGATGTCCTTTTGAAGTTCAAGCCAATCCCCATCATAGTTGAAAACATTTCCAATCTTTGTATCATCTGCAAATTTTGAAATCATGTCCTGCACACCATAGTCTAGGTCACTAATATATATCAGGAGGAGCAAGAGTCCCAACACTGACCCCTGGGGAACTCCACTACAAACCTTCCTCCAATCTGAAAAACAATCATTTATCACTACTCTCTGTTTTCTGTCACTGAACCAATTTCTTAACCATGTGTCTACATTCTCTTTTATTCCATGACCTAGAATTTTGCTCACAAGTCTGTTGTGTGGCACTGTATCAAATGCCTTTTGAAAATCCATGTATACCACATCAATGGCATTTCCCTTATCAACCTTCTCTGTTACCTCCTCAAAAGACTCCAGCAAGTTAGTTAAACATGATTTTCCCTTAATGAAACCATGCTGTCTTTCCTTAATTATACTGCACTTGTCTTAGTGATTATTGATTTTGTCCCGTACCATAGTTTCCAGAAGCTTCCCTACCACAGATGTCAAACTGACTGGTCTGTAGTTGCCAGTTTTATCCTTGCACCCCTTTTTGAACAAGGGTGTAACATTTGTAATTCTCCAGTCCTCTGGCACCTCCCCTGTGTCTAAGGAAGACTGGAAGATTATCACTAGTGCCTCTACAATTTCCACTCTCACCTTCCTCAGTACCCTTGGATGCATCTCATCCGGTCCTGGTACCTTATCTGTTTTAAGTAAAGATAGCCTTTCCAACACCTCCTTCCTCTCAATTGTAAGTTCTTCTAGTGTACCAGTTACCTCCTCTCGCATCTCGGCCTGGGTAGCAAATTCCTCCTTTGTAAAGACAGATGCAAAGTACTCGTTCAACACCTCCACCATTTCTCCAGCTTCCATATGCAGGTATCCTTTTTTATCCTTTATTAGCCCTACTCTTTCTTTTATCACCCTTTTATTATTTACATACTTATAGAAGACCCTAGGATTCCCTTTTATGTGCACTGCCAGCCTCTTTTCATGCTCTCTCTTTGCTTTTCTTAGACATCATTACACATTATTCAGTGAAAGTGAATATATTTCCAGATTGTAAAGTGACAAAATGTGTTCACCCATGCAACCAACTGTGATCAGAATTTCTTAACTTTTGAACACTTTAGACTCCTAGGTGCTGCCCTGACCACAGCAAGGGTGGAGACAACCTGTGCAATAGTTGATCCTGTTGCCTCTGATGACTTTAGCGTATGTCCCCTGGAGAGTTGAGGCCTTGAGGGGCCCAGGCTTGCTTTGGTTGTCCTCCTGTGGGCCAGCTGCTCCCTCTGTGGTGACAGAGGATGACGTTGAGGGGGTCACAAGCAAAGGAGACTCGGAGGGAGAGGACGGCCTTTGAGATCCCTGAGTGGATGACCCAGGGGTGCCCAGCTGCTGATGTTCCTCATCCCTTCAGGTGCTCTAGGGCCCCGGCCTGATTCCATATGGGGAAGGAGCACCTGTGAGGGAAATCGAGGTGCCCCGTTCCTCTCTCGTGTTGCCGCTGCAGGAACTCACCCATGGCTACCATGATGGAGTGCAGATCTGTGCACATCTCCGCGTTTTGCTGGACCAGGGTTCCCATGGCATCTGCCATCCTTCCCATGGTGACCTCCATACATGTCCATGTGGACACCACTCCATCAGAGAGCAGGCGGACGCATTCCTCCTACTCGCGGGCCACTCTGTTTAGGGCTTCTAACAGCTCTGCATGAAGTTCCCCCGTCTTCTGCTGGCGCACCACGATGAGCTGGAAGGCCAAATACAGATGTTCATCATCTGACTCGGACCTCACAGATGCCTCTTCCCCAGCAGTCCTCCGAGAGCCAGAGAGCTCAGCTGAACCTGCATTCTCCGGCTGCAGATACGTGTCCGTGCGGTGACCACCAGATTGTGAACCCGAGCCTGCTCTACATTTAGGTCCCACCAAGGTGTGAGTCTCTGCTCTGGTGAAGGGTGTCGGTAAGCACTGTGACAGACATTCGAGGTTGCTTATTTCCGGCTCTTCAATGGAGGAGTCCTCTTGGCTGGAGGTGATGATATGGATGGAGCTGAGGGATTGGCTGGCTGAGGGCGTTGGTCACTTGGCAGAGTTCCCTGTGAACCAAAGTAGAGGTAATTCATGCATGGCAGCAGAGTCAAAAGTAGGAGAGAGAGGACTCACATTTGTGTTGAGAGTGAGACAGAGAGACAATGTGGTGCAGGATCCTCATGAGGGTGTTTGCCACCGACCTCACCGTTGGCACAGGCACGGTCCAGTCAATGCGATGGCACGCTCCTCGAAGTGAGTGAGGGGCCTAATGTGGGCCACTCCCCCATAAGTCTGGGACCTCTCCCTCCTGTTCAAAGCCAGTTTCTTCTGCACAAAAACAGACAGACAGAGTATAAACAGGTCAGATGGCACTGCATGGAATGTGTGTGTGGTGAGCAGAGTCATGGACAGGATGAGGACACGAGCTCGAGAGAATGTGGGCCTGATGGAGATGTGAGGGCACGTGTGAGAGTTAGTGATGTTGTCCCTTGAGGTGTGAGATCCCTGTGGATGTGTGATTGGTTTGTGAGTGTGAGAAGAGTGACTTACCCTGGTGAATGGATGAGACCATTCATCCTGTTGTGGCATCGGATGCCTGTCCTCATTTGCAGGGCATTGACATCGACCACTGCTGCCACCACCTCCCATGCTGAATTGGTGACCTTGCTTGCTGGTCTTCACCTAGAGTAAGGGTGAAGGACATCACGCAGGCCTCCAGTGCATCCAAAAGGCGCACCAGAGACGTACCATTAAATCAGGGGAGCTGCAGTCTTCTTGCCTATCGGGGCCTTGTCTTCCTGGGTCCAGAGATCCTGGGCAGGAAGCACTGAGAGGTGTGCACGTGGCTGTGCTTTAAATAAGGCACCCATCATGATGAAGCGGCAAGGCGGTGGCATGGGTGCATGAGAGCCCACCTGCCATCTAAACAGTGTGTTTCCCAGGAATGCATAATTAATGAGACAGTTTTTGGACGGTAAGGCATGAAAAACTGTCATTGCAACCAGCGGGTAAAACGTCCTTTTCCTCGCCCGCTACTGCACTTAGTGCAAATCTGGGACGATTCCGCTCTATGTTTGTAAAAAGTCTGTTTAGCCTCAGACAGTTGCCAGCATGAGGGATGGAGTCAGTATGGCCAGTGAACAGAGTCTGTGTTGAGTACTGAAGATATTCACTTCTGGCCTTCCTAATATTTAAGTGGAGCAAATTTCTTATCCAGTGCTGGATGTCAGACAATTTGGAGAGAGTGGAGGCATTGCGAGAGATATGGTGAGGTACAGTTGGATGTCATCAGCATTTGTGTGGACTTAAGTGTTTTTGGATGATGCCAGGGGGCAATGCAGATTAGAATTAGGAGGGGGCAAGGATAAATCCATAGCAACAGTGGGAGCAGGAAGAGAAGCCATTGCAAGTGATACACTGGCTATGATTAGACAGATAAAAATGAAACCAGACAATGCAGTTCCTCCAGCTGGATGATGATGAGGAGGAGGAGTATTGAGTGATCATCTATGCCAAAGCCTGGAGACAGGTTGTGGAGAATGAGTAGGGATAGCTTCAGCTTTGTTACAGTCACAAAGGATGCCATTTTTGACTTTGATGAGAGCCATTTGGTACTGTGGCAGAAGCAGAAACCTTCTGGAAGTTTCAGGCAAGATGGGCACAAATTTTGGAGGTGACAGCAAGTTTAAGGATTTTGGAGAGGAGACAGAGGTTGGAGATGGGGTAGTAGTTTGCAAGGACAGGTGGGCCAAAAGGTTGCTTATTTTTTTGAGGAGAACAGTGATGATGGTAGATTTGTAGGAGAGAGTAACTGTATTTGAGGAGCAGACTGTTAACAATATTAGTTAGCATGGGAATCAGGTAGGGAAGTAGTAGTCAGTAGAAATAAGGTCAAGGGAGCAGGAGGTGGGTCTCCTGAATAAAATAAGCTCAGAGGAAGCATGAAAGAAGACAGGAGAGGAACTGACGAGAAATGACAGAAAGAAACAAGTTCAGGGATAGGGCCGGGGAGACTTGGAGATTTAGCCACGTGGGTTAGCGAAAGGAAGTGACAGAGATAGCTGATCGGATGATGGTCTTGTAGATTGGTGAATCCACAACTTCCCTCTTATATTCTAACTCCAAAACCTGTCCAGATGGGGTAAAATGGTCAAGGTTCACAACTTCATATTCTTTCAACGATTTTTTTTTTGACATAGTTAACATACAAACATCAGCATCTGCTCCCTTCATTTTCAATCAAAACCCACATGTGCTGTTCCCTTTAACTCTCCTTAATGTCAAACAGTACTCATCCTGATGATCACTCTGGGAAGTCTGTCCTATCTGAAAGTGAGGTCGTTCAATCTGAAGCCTGAGTGTTAAATTTGAACAAAGGAAATTATGAAGGTGTAAGGGGCAAATTGGCTAATGTGGATTGGGAAAATACATTAAAAGATATGATGGTACACAGGCAATGGATAAAATTTAAAGAACTATTACATAGTTTACAGCAATTATACATTCCTTCAAGGCACAAAAACCCAAAGAGTAGGGCCAGCCAACCGTGGCTAACAGGGGAACTTAAGGATTGTATAAGATTAAAAGACCTATAAAGTTGCTAGAAATAGTAGTAAACCTGAGCATTGGGAGCATTTTAGAATGCAGCAAAGGAGGACTGTTATGACCGATGCAGTTGGTAAAATGGAGTTATTTAAAATTCCCAGAGGGAAACTTTAAACAACAGTCTTAACCTATAATTTTAAATGTTATGTTTGAGATGTGACTCTAAATTCAGGAATCAGACCATCAGTTCTTGCAGTTTTACATTAAACTATTGAAATGTTTTATTAATTTACACAGGTTAAAAATATACATACACATGGCTACAAATTACTACTATCAAAAACTTTAACAAATTCCAAAACTAATCTCCATTAAGGCAACAGCAAGTCATAGACTTAACCAAAACCCAGGCAAAGAATTTTCACCTGACAAATTCAAAATGAGGTTCTTTCACTGTGGAGCCAGTTGGAGGCTTGCAGCTGCCTTTTGATCTTACATTACCTCTGCCTGCACACCCGAAAACTACTGAAGTTATACCTACCACCACTGATTGAATTCAAGTTCTCATTGTCTCATCAGTCTCTTTGAACTTTACCTTTTAAAAATGAAACCCCATTCATTATACCAATTTCATTAGTAATATATGCATATTGCTTGGTAGCTATTAGGAAGGCGTCAAGTTTTCACCCCACTTCTTGAATGTTCTATCCAAAAAATGCAAATGCATGCTTATCTCTCTAACATATCAAAACTAGTACATATCAAAGCACCCAGGCTAGCTGTCTTTAATCCAATCAAGACATACCCGCAGACTAAACCTCTATTTTAAAAGAAAAATATTTTCCAAAATATTATATACATTAATGGCTTCATGACAAGGACCAAGAAACTGATAAAGAAAGGGAGCATAGGATATGAATGTAAACTAGGGAAAAAAAACACAAGCAGATTGTAAAATTATCTGTAGGTTCAAAAGTTTAGTTAAGAAAAATGTTGGTCCATTACAGGCAGAGTCAGGAGAATTTATAATGGAGAATAGCGAAATGGCAGAGAAGGTAAATAATTATTTTGTGTCTGTTTTCACTGAGGATGGTACAAGAAATCTCCAAGTGTTAAAGATCCAAGAGACTAGGGACAACAAGGAATTGAAGAAAATTAGTATCAATAAGAAGGTTGCATTGAAGAAATTAATGGGCCTGAAGGTTGATAATTCCCTGGGACCTGATATTCTACATCCCAGAGTTTTAATAGAGGGAGCTATGGTGACAGTGGATGCATTGGTAATCTTCTTCCAAAATTCCAAAGATTTTGGAATGCTTCCTGCGGATTGGAAGGTAGCAAATGTCACCTGACTACTTAAGGAGGGAGGGAGAGAGAAAAAGGGGAACTACAGACCTGTTAGCCTTACATCAGTAGTAGGGAAATTGCTGGAATCTGTTATAAAGGATGGGATAAATGGACACTTAGATAATAATGATCTGATTGGGTATAGTCAACATGGATTTAGGAATGGGAAATCATGTTTGACAAACCTGTTGGAGTTTTTTGATGAGGTTACGAACAGAATTGTTAAAGGGGATTTAGTGGATGTAGTGTGCTTGGATTTTCAGAAGCCTTTTGATAAAGTCCCCCACACGAGGTTGGTTAGCAAAATTAAAGCACATGGGATAGGTGGTGATATACTGGCATGGATTAAGCATTGGTTAATAGGCAGAAAACAGAGAGTATGAATAAATGGGTTATTCTCTCATTGGCAGGCTGTGACTAGTGGGGTACCTACCGTAAGGATCACTACTTGAGTCCCAGCTGTTCACAATATAACAATGATTTGGATGTGGAGACCAAGTGTAATATTTCCAATTTTCCAGATGACACAAAGCTAGATGGGAATGCACATTGTGGGGAAGATGCAAAGCGGCTACGAGAGGAATTGGACAACTTAGTGAGTGGACAAGAACATAGCAGATGGAATATAATGTGGAAAAATGTGAGGTTATCCACTTTGATAGAGGAACAGATGTGCAGTCTATTTCTTAAATGGTGAGAAATTAGAAAGTGTAGATATACAAAGGGACCTTGGTGTCAATAAGTCACTGGAAGCTAACATGCAGGTGCAGCAAGCAATTAGGAAGGCTAATGGTATGTTAGACTTTATCACAAAAGGATTTGAGTACAGGAGTAGTAAAGTCTTACTTCAATTGTATAGACCACACTTGGCATTCTGTGTGCAATTTTGGTCCCCTTATCTTAGGAATGGTATTATTGCCATAGAGTGAGTGCAGTGAAGATTCACCAGACTTGTTCCTCGGATGGCAGGACTGTCCTATTTAGAGAGATTGGGGAAGCTGGGCCTGTATTCTCTAGAGTTTCAAAGAATGAGAGGTGATCTCATTGAAATCTACAAAATACTTAAAGGGTAGACTGGGTAGATGCAGGTAAGATGTTTCCCCTGGTTAGGGAGTCAACAGCCAGGGGACACAATTTCAAAATAAAGAGGAAGTCACTGAGGACCGAGATAATGCAATTTTTTTTTACTGAGAGTTTTGTGAATCTTTGGGGTTCTCTACCCTAGTGGGCTGTGGAAGATCAGTCATCGAGTATGTTTAAAGCAGAGATTGACAGATTTCTAAATGCCAATGACATAAAGGGATATGGTGATAGTGTGGGAAAAAGGCATTGAAGAGAATGATCAGCCATAATCGTACTGAAAGGCGGAGCATCCTCGCTGGGCTGAATGGCCGACTTCCACTCCTATGTTCCTATGTTCCTGTGCGGGTAATTACTCCTGCCTGCGGTTATCTTTGCAAGTTGCTCCCTTGGTCCCTAAACGTACGCTTTTTGGTACAAAAATTACAGCCTGACAATGAATGACGCAACCCCCACTCCCCCTTTGATTGTAACATCTTAAATCTTGTATTATTTCCACATCCTGGGTTTGTAAATAGTCCATAAACATAGAAAAGTGTTTTGATGGGAATAATTCTGGGCTGAACAGCATCATCAGGTTGGCGAATGAATTTTTCCTTCTGTCACATAAAGCAACTAGATGCGTACCTTTGCTGCTTAAGATCTATCTGCAACAACATGGGCAGAAATTTCTCCTCATTGGGTGGACGTGCGCCCTACCTGAACAAGCGTAAAATGACGTGCAATGACGTCGGGCAAGCATCCAGACATCATTGCGCACTCGTGCAATATTTCAGTCAGCGGCCGTGCCCAGGAGTCAGCAGCGCGCCCGCCGACAATTAACAGGCATATTAAGGCTATTAACAATCTAATTGAAATAAATTTTTCGCTGCCCATCCAACTTTACAGTTAGCGGGCAGGCAAAAAGGCCAAGCAGAGTCACATAGGGGACATGTTTTTAGCATTTAAAACATTTTATTTTTAATTTTCAAAACTCTTCATCTCCCTGAGGCAGCTCTGTGCCTCAAGGAGCTTTTCCAGCAAGTACCCACATGCATGCATGAACTTGTGCTCTCAACCTCCTCCACCCACCTCCCCCATCCCGCCGGACAGGCAGTGCTGAGCGCTGAAGCATGCATTTCACCCTGGGTGAGCCTTGATTGGCCTGCCAGCATGAAATCATGGTCCACCTTGATCGCGGGCAGCGGTCAGCTTCCCGACTGCTCCCGCCCACCCTAGCCGAGGCTGCCCGTTGAGGGAAAAATCCTGGCTCAAATGGCAGGGCAGAATCCCTAACACTGAAGTTCTTGCAAGGTGCTGCACATCTCGTATCGAGAGTTTGCTCATCAGAGCTCAGCTTCGCTGGGTGGCCAGATTGTTTGCATGGAGGATTCCTCCATACCAAAGGTGGTATTGTACATCCAGCTGAACATGGAAAGCCGGACCATAGGAGGTCTCAAATAGGTACAATGACATGCTGAAAGCTAAGCTCAGAGCCCGTAAAATGGACCCCATCATGTGGGGATAAAACATCTCTTAAACGATTTAAATGGAGAAGTCTGTCATCAAGCAACCTCAGCATTTGAGGAGAGCAGAGTCAGGACCCTGCAAGATAAGCGAGCATGCTGCAAAACCAGTGCCTTCACCCACCCTGATTGCATCAGCTATTTTTTGCATAACATATTCATTAAGTCAATCCATCATCTCTGCGTATCTGTTTGAATAATTTTGTTTCAACTCCCAGTTTGTTTCAAAGGTTTAGTTAAAAGTTCCGTTGGTTCCTGGGATATGAAACTTGGCCAGTTTTGACGATTGTCAATTTGCGGTACAGTCGCTTGGCCCTTTAGTGCCAGTTGCCTTTAAGTTAAATGCATTCTTGCTGAAGAACTGCCTACAGTCTCAGGCTTAGTGACCAACAAACCCATGAGCTCCTTGAACTTATTGTTGAAGATGACATTGGAGAGACATGGGAAGGGGATTTAATACGACAATTTGCAGTAGAGAAAAGAAGCACAGGTTACCTTGGATTTCCAGGATGATTCTGGAATACTGAGCAGACTTTTCTGATGAGAGCAGGATCTGATAATAGTCCAGCCAGACCTAGCAATGAACGACTAAACCAATTGTCTTCCATTTCCAAGTGTGCATCCCTTGGACTTAAAGGAACAGAGATGAAGGGCAATTCCAGGGAGAATGGCCAGGGTGAGAAAGAGTAATGGTTTAATGGGGACAAGGCATCAAAAGTAAAGATGAGGATTAAGGTTGAACATATTGGTAGCTGCAGACATGTCTCAAATGGAGGACTAAAGGTTATATGGTTGGGGAGTTTTAAAGTGGAGTTTTAAGTGAATTGGGAGAAAGCCTTTTTCAGGTGTAGATACAGAAGGAAGGGAGGGAAGCAGGAAAAAATGCAGATTAATATAAGGAAGCGATCAAAAATAGCTAAATGACCATGACATCTGATTTTGTACTGGACAGTCCAGTTTTTAGCCAGTCTGGCCACTATCTGGTGCCGGAAGACTCCACGTCCAGTGTTTTGACCCTCAATTCACTTAGCTCAGTAAAAATCACCAGCAGGAGCATGTGCTCATTCCTTTCTCTCTCTGTAGCAGCCTACATGCAATGGGGTTCCAAAAAACAGGTTTCTTTTCATACTATTCCCCCCTCCCCGTTGTCTCCTAAATGATGCCAAACCTCTGAATGTCATATGTCACACCATATGCAATGGCGTCACACCCAACATGTCATTACAGTTTCCAGTTTTGATGGCCACCCTAGAGATGGCCTTAGAGATACTATGGGGGTAGTGAGACCAAGTGAGATAGCAAGGTCAAAGGATTGGCTTTGAACTGGGTTGAGAGTTTACATAGAGGGAGAAATTAAGAGAGGATAGGATGGCAGTAAGTGGAGAGAGTACATAATTAATTGAGATGGAGGTTGAAATCACTGAGATCAGAAGTCGTTCAGTGCAGACTCTGAAGGAGTAAAGCAGTAATGATAGCTTGGTGAGAAAATTGGCATGATACTAAGGTGGGCGGCAGAGAATGAGTATTTTAAATGAACTGAGAGGGGTGGAGCAAGCTAACTCATTTAAAATAAACGGGTTAATGTTTGCAGTAAAATAATAGGCAGGGGAGTGTCATTCCCAGCAATAATTCATTTATTTTAACCATGTTGTAGCATGCTGATGCACTGAATATTTGTACCACCTTCTTTACAAAGTATTCCTTAAGCAATGTGGTTAAATTGCATAATGCAACTGTACTTTTGACCTCCAATGTTATGCTATTTTCGTCAGAGGAGAAATGCAATATTTACAAGCAGATAATTACTCATAGAAATCCCCCTCCTATTCCTGGAATTCTATCAATGCCTGGTTTAAATATTTAAGCATTCTCATCACACGAGCATAATTGAAATGTCATTTTAATTACAGTTTATGCTGCCAACTACTGTCAATCAGTGAGATATAATTAGCTATTGAAAGCCATCCTGAAGAAACTGTCACTGATTCTTGTTGCTTCCCTTTGTGAAGATTGCTTTTACTTCAAGATGTGGATTTGTTAATTTTCAGAGAATTGAAATGTATTTGCGCTATTTAGTTAATAAATGTACCCTTCCATGTTTTATGTAAGCATATATGTTGGCATCTCTCAAAAAAAATCAACTTTACTTTAAATATAAAGTTTATATATTTAAAAATAATGTAGATAAGTATTTATTTTATCTGAAGGAGTTGATAGATACATATTTTCAAAAAGGCATAATTCCACATTGCTGGGTGCAAGAGTGAAAGTGCAAGAAATAATTTTATTTGTATATATTAGCAGCTGTTAATTGAGAAGTGACATCCATCTCCAGGCTGAGATACATATTTAAAAAGGGCTCCGCCTTAATAATAACACGTAGGAATTTTTTGGCGAAGTCGATGACTCAGAAGAGCGTGTGTTTTTTGTGTCATGCAAAGGTCTTGTGTAAGTATTATGATGAATTGTTTTACACAAGGCAAAACAAGTTTTGCCAAGCATTTTTTTGATAAAGATGGTACCCATGAAACTCAGACCTCCATTCTTAAGGTTAAACTCAGATCAAATTCCTCTGTGAAAACATTAGTAATAACAAATACCTCCATCAGATCACCTTAATTCATCTTTGTTCTAATAAAAATAACCTCAATATTCCTTGTATTTGTATTTCCTCATACCAGGCTGTATTTGAGTGCACCTGTGCTGTGCTCATCCTATTGCCACAGGCAGGTACACTGGATCCAGCAAGAATGTGGAAAGGCACTTACCTCCAGCTGTTCTCGTCTTCCTGTAGCTGCTGGGTTTTCCAGAGATAAGTTTGGATATGGTGTATAAAAATGAGGCTGCGTGCCTCATTATAATATTTAAATTACAATCCTGCTTCCTGGGAACAGGCCCACGCCTCATCCTGCCTTAGTTAAAACACCTTGACCTCTTACCTGACCCAAGCCTGCAAATTTTGGGGGTTAAAATTAATCTAATCATTACACCTCAATTTATATTTCAGATCCTTTCACAAAATCCAGTATTCCATTCATCTTTTTATAGTGTTATAAACTCAGGTTCTACCTTGAATGCCTTTTAAAGCCTAATCCTATTCTGAAAAACCTCCTTTCCTCAGGGCAGGTTAAGACCAGTGTCTGGGGCTATGAGGCATGTGGGCACTAGAGATATACCTGAAGTGCTGCTTGCACATACCTGCTGCATGCAGATTATTTGATTTATAAGTAAACCTGGAAGCTGTGATAAGGCTAACACTGAAAGGTAGCATTGAGCATGAACTTGGCAATTATGGCAAGATTAGGACCCATGCAAATTCAGGACCTTGAATTCTTAAAATGTGATTGTAAGGTTAAATTTCATTAAACTAAGTCAATTTGAAGTCAGATTAATGCACAATTCTAATATCAATACATCTTGGTTTCAATGGATGAGCTCTGGCAAACCCTAGTTGAGTCTATTTTGAAGCCCAATTCTTAAATAGAAGTGTGCTGTAATTTGATCCTCACACTGAATTACTGATAAAAATGTAAATGGTTTTATCAAATGATATTCAACTGTCTAAGGAAATGGATAAAAAATTGTTTTATCTCTACCTTTTAGCCTTTTTCGATTCCTTCACCCCACCCCCTCTAGGGCTATCTGTACCTTGCTCGTCCTGATTTCTACCCTTAATTAGCACATTCCTTTAGATAATATCACCTCTTTCAACACCTTTTAGTCCTTTTGTTTGTGATATCTTTTGGTTATCTCCACCTATCGCTGGCCTTCAATCCATTTCTTCTTGTCCCATCCGCAACCGCCCCCCCCCACCCCCCCACCCCCACCACCCCCCTTAAACCAGCTTATATTTCACTCCTTTTCTATTTTTCCTTAGTTCTGTTGAAGCGTCATGCGGATTCGAAACATTAACTGTGCTCCTCTCCACAGATGCTGCCAGACCTGCTGAGTTTTTCCAGGTATTTCTGTTTTTGCATTGTTCTTTCTCTACCTTTTAGCCTTTTTTGATTCCTTCACCCCACCCCACCCCCACTAGGGCTATCTGTCCTTTGCTTGTCCTGCTTTCTACCCTTAGTTAGCACATTCCTCAGATAATATCACCACCATCCACACCTCTTTGTCCTTTTGTCTGTGACATCTTTTGGTTATCTTCACCTATCACTGGCCCTCTATCCAGCTCTAGCCCCCGCCCCCAACCCCCACCAACTTAAACCAGTTTATATTTCACCCCTTTTCTATTTTTACTTACTTTTGTTGAAGGGTCATTCGGACTCGAAACGTTAACTGTGTTCCTCTCCACAGATGCTGCCAGACCTGCTGAGTTTTTCCAGGTATTTTTGTTTTCGCATTGTTTTATCTCTACCTTTTAGCCTTTTTTGATTCCTTCGCCCCACCCCACCCCCACTAGGGCTATCTGTACTTTGCTCGTCCTGCTTTCTACCCTTAATTAGCACATTCCTCAGATAATATCACCACCATCAACACCTCTTTGTCCTTTTGTCTGTGACATCTTTTGGTTATCTTCACCTATCACTGGCCCTCTATCCAGCTCTACACACCCCCCCAACCCCCGCCAATTTAAACCAGTTTATATTTCACCCCTTTTCTATTTTTACTTTGTTTTTTTGAAGGGTCATTCGGACTCGAAACGTTAACTGTGTTCCTCTCCACAGATGCTGCCAAACCTGCTGAGTTTTTCCAGTATTTTTGTAATTATTAAAGACTATAGTTTTCCATTTTTGTAATGAATAATCTGACTAACATTTTCTGTTAATCTGCAATCATCTGATTTAAATGAATAACGTCACTGAAATTT
This sequence comes from Carcharodon carcharias, assembly GCF_017639515.1. Lineage (NCBI taxonomy): Eukaryota > Metazoa > Chordata > Chondrichthyes > Lamniformes > Lamnidae > Carcharodon > Carcharodon carcharias. The sequence continues at coordinate 22,915,329 of NC_054467.1, read as the reverse complement.
TGTCATTGGTTAAGCAACTCATCATACTAATGTATCCATTATCCAAAGAGCCAGGATACTCCATATCTCATAATACAAAAGAAATGACAGAGGAACAGCAGTACTGCTGTGAATGAAATCACCAAAATCTTAGCCTTTTATTTTCTTTCTAATTTTCTAATCCTATTTTGGATCTCCAAAGTTCATAATTTTCTTTCTTTCTCTATGGAAGGAATAGCGGGTGCTTTCTTACTTTTTTTCCCCTTCTGTCTGCAGAATTGTCCACATACTATTTTGGAATGATGGATAGACTGAAACACCTTATTTGTATCCCTGACAATATGATTCATTTTATGGACATTGATAAATCTTAAAGACCTAAAGCTTAATCTATTAATCTTCGATCTGCTTACAACAGAGGGATCTAATATTTTGGGTAACATTATGGCATGATCACTTAGAGTGTCTTTTTTCAACTGAGGGGCTTCTACAAAATAATTGTGGTTTATGAGATAACTTTTTTTGTTTATCAACCACTTCAAGGATTAAGTTATGAGGACAGAATACACAAATTAGGGTCGTATTTCGTAGACTTTGGATGGTTAAAAGGTGATTTGATCAAACTTTTCAAGGTATTAAGGGGAACAGATTGGGTAAATAGAAAAAAGCTATGTCAGCTGGTTGGTTGCTCTGGGACAAGAGAGCTTAGTCTAAAAATTAGAGCCTAACCTTTGGGAATGAAATTCAGAAACACTTCTCACAAAGGGTGGTAGAAGTTTGGGACTTCTTCCACAAACAGTAATTGAGGCTTGATCAATTGTAAATTTTAAATTTGAGATTAGTATAGTTTTGTCATCAAAAGATATTGAGGGATAAGGGGCATGGGAGTTTGGTCGCAGATCAGCCATGATCTCATTAAATGGCAGAACAGGCTTGAGTGGCCTACTTTTGTTCCCATATCCCAATGCAATTGGAGCAAAAGTAAGCACTAACATTAGGCCAACTTTAAATGAATGCTAAAAACTCACAATCAACAATAAAAACAAAAAAATATATATGTGTGCCTTACCTCATAGCCTTTCTGTATGCAGTAGCTTTTCCAAAAATTTGATTTATATAAACCTCTAAAGAGGCATATTATAGAATTGAATTCTTGGTGCACAATATTCAGAATACTGTGATCTAAGCTAGAAATTTTCTCAGAACTGGTCTGCCACTGGCACCATAAATTTACCAGAAATGTGTCTGAAACCATGTTCACATGCATATCAGGAGTTTTAACAATATTCGTGGTGGAGACATGGCAGTGGAGTTGGACCAGCTCCATGAAAGCTCCCACTCTAATTAGATTTTTTTTTTTTGTTCTGGTGTAGAAATACTGTTGCAGAACAGAAAGGGCTAAAATCTTCACAGCATCCTGGTCACAACGGGAGAAAGTGTGAAACAAGAAAAGGCCAGCATCCCATCAAGTCTATTCTTCATGGGCCAGAATTTCCCCGTTGGCATGTGGGGGGGCGTGTGCATGCCTTTGTGTAAAATGACGTGCGGTGATGTTGGGCCAGTGTCCCGACGTCACTGCGCGCATTGCGATATTTGGGAAGGCGGCCGCTATAAGTTCAGATGCACACCCGCCATCAATTAACAGGCCAGTCAAGGCCCTTGAGGCAGCAATTGATCTTGATTTTTCGCAACCCGTGCTATCTTCAGGATGTCACATGGGCACAACGGCCAGGAGGCATTTGTATAAACCTCAACCACGGGCGGGATAAGAGGGGTGAGTGGGGTTGCGAATGTGATGTTTGAGGGATTTAAGTGTGAAAGTAACTTATACTTGCCTGACTGAGCAGGAAGACTTCAAAACTCATACCAGCTGCTAGGACAGGAGTAAAAGCTTTGGTCAGGACTCAACAGTCAAGATCATTTCTAGGGCCTCCAGTTCTCAGGAAGCCTTTCCTTAGCCTGGGAATGGGAATTATGCATTCCATTGGAGGCACCTCCACTGAGGAGGAATGGAAGGCCAGAAGGGGGAGGAAGCCAGGAGTCCACATATAGCCTCCAGGGGTGCCACCTTTGGGAGGAGAGGCACAGGCACAAGGGGTGCAGGGCCAACAGGAAGTGCAAGGTGGAAGGAGTTGCAGAAGACGCCACTATCCAGCTGCCAGAGTTTACAGGCATGAAGCAGCTACCTCAATATGCCTGATGTCCAGTGCCGAAGGAGGCTCCATCTCTCAAGGGAGACAGTCACCTCTATCTATCAGATGATAGGCCCTGAGATCTCTGCAAACTGTGTGGGTGGGCACCTCATGCCAGTGGCTCTAAAGGTCACAGCTGCCCTCAATGTCTATGCCTCCGGCTCTTTCCAGGCGGCAGTGGGTGATCTCTGCGGAGTCTCCCAATCAGCTGTCCACATTTGTGTCAAGCAGGTGACAGGCGCTCTGTTCAGGCGTGCATTGACTTTCATCCACTGCCACTTGGATGATGCCAGTCAGACAGAGTGAGCCAGAGGCTTCGTGGTGATTGCTGGCTTCCCCCGTGTCCAGTGTGCTATAGGCCCATCAAGGCGCCAGCAGGTGAGTCCAGTGCCTTTGTCAACAGGAAGGGCTTCCACTCCATGAACGTGCAGATAGTGTGTGATCACAGGATGCTGATTCTACAAGTCTGTGCAAGGTACCCAGGCAGCTCCCACAACACTTACATACTCAGATGCTCCCAGGTGCCGAGGCTCTTCAGTGCTCTAGCTCGACTGGATGGATGGCTGCTGGGTGACAAGGGCTATCCCCTCAAAAGGTGGCTCATGACATCCCTCCACCATCCAAGAACAGAGGCTGAGCAGCGGTACAATAGGAGTCACGCCTCCACAAGGGCTGTGATGGAGAGAACCATCGGTCTTCTCAAGATGCGCTTCTAATGCTTGGACCCCCCCAGATAGTGTGTCACTGATAGTGGTTGCATGCTGTGCTCTCCACAATCTGGTGCTGGAAAGGGGAGATGCAGTGGACGAGGAGGGTATGGATGCAGTTGCTCCGGCTGCACGCAATGAGTCCAGCAGTGAGTCCGAGGATGAGCATGCATAGGAGAACGCTGAGGGGGTAGACACTGAACCGGGCATGTTACAGGGAGGCAGGGACACCCAGGAGGCTTTAACCCAAAGAGCCTTCAGCTAGCTCGCAGATGGACCTTCAACACATGCCAGGGCTGCAGGCTCCACACTCGATATCTGAGTGCTAAATCAACCTGGATAATAACATTAACTAAGGCCCTTGTCAATAAAGCTCAATGTCAAACAACTCACAGATAACATCAGGCTTCCTGTACATATGCATAAGTAAGGAATCACCCTGAGGCATGGCAACATGTCAAAATTTATAGAGCAAACAAAAGTGAATTCATAAAGCAAAACAAAAATGGTGTTGAACATCACATCAAGTCTTCAACTAAGTACTATGGGCCAACATAAAAGCACCAGTGAGAAACCCATAGTGTGCCTAAGGTGCCTTAAAATTACGCTTACGGGTGCTACATCTAGCTGTCCCCTCGCTGGCACTGATATTCGAGACAGCCTGCTCACTGTGCTGTCCTCGGTGACCTTGGCGGACGTCCTCAAGCCTGTGGAGCCTTTGATGGCCCTACCTGGGAGGTAGCGGCCAGTTCTACAGCTGGATTCTCCACAGTCTCATCGGATGCCGTGGTCACTGGCAGAGGGATGGAGGAGTTGCTGCTCTCATCCTGAGTGCCCTGAGAGGAGCCCGCAGAGACGACAGGCAGCTGCTGCACCAACATGAGGTCACTTCTGACCTCCTTGCTCACCGTAGATGGATGGGCACCGAGCTGGGATACTTGCTGCCCAAACCATCTCCCACACTGGCACTGACCAGCTGTGGCCAATGCCGCTGTGAGGACTTGCAGGTCTGAGCACAACCCCAGGAGGACCTGATTGTTCTCCTGGAGGTGCCTCTCCACAACAGTCACCACTCTCTCCATGGAGGAAGCATGGCGCTCAGTCATGAGGCTCATTGCATCGGTGATGCTTTGCTAGGACTCCTCCAGCATGGGCATCATGTCACGCATAGCCTCATTTATCTCCACCAGATCGTCCCACATACCCTGCTGTACTTCCTGCGTTCGCTGCCTCATGCCCTGGGCACTCTCTGTCTCTGACCTCACACAAGCGAGTGTGAAGTGCCCTCACCGCCGTGCTCCGGGACACTGGCCGAAGATCTAATTCCCACCGAGGTGCTAGTATCTGCGCTGGTGCCTGCCTGGCTGAGATGGTGTGACGCTGGTGAGTGCATTTGCTCGGGGGCTTCAGGGGTGAGAGGTGGGCCCTGTGCCTCCTCTTCCTGGCCCTGCTCTGGTGATGCTGAAAGGAAGGAAAAGGACATTTGATTAGTTACAGAGCAGACAATGTCAACTTGCATGCCGTTCCTCCGGATCATTATGCTCTCATCGTTCCATAATCAATGGTAAATCCATGTTGTTAACTTCAATCAAGGAGCATTCAGCAGTGCCATGGCTTCTTTGACACACATGGTTACCTGACTGCTCGCCAAACATACCTCCCCGTGGCACCCCAGCCTCACCACCACCACCTGGAGGCATGGCACCTCTCAAGATCAATGACCTGCTGCTCGAAAGCCGTTAGAATGGCCAACTGGGCCTGCCCTCCGCCAGTCTGCATTCGTTCCCCCGCATTGTGCACAGTATTTTCCTGAAAAGGAGAGAGGAGCATTGATTAGTCCAGCCTGCACCCGAATTCCCATTACATCTCTGCCAACCCAGTCAGAGTGGGACATTGCAGGACTCCAGTTCCTCATCACCCCACAGCTGCTGCACACTCACCCAAACAAGCCAGGGCTGACCCCACCCCCCCCGCCCCCCCGCCTTTGCCCAAATGCTGCCTCCTTCACATGTGGCACCACAAAGTGTCACTTTGCTAAGCAAAGAGGCACAAGCACGTGGAGCACAAACACCAGAAGATGGATTGGTGCCCCGCCAACTGGAAGCTCCCCTCCCAGCATTTTAGCACCCTAACTTTGACATGCTTTGCAGTTCCAGCACTCTGCCCAGGTGCAGACCCTTGACTTTCACCCCCATTCTATACTCTGGGTGTCAGTCTCTCACATGCTGCAGATTCAGAACACATGCTCAACCCTCTCAGGGCGAACTGGGCATGGCCAATCTCTGCTGTCACACCCAGCGAGGGATCCATGTCGTGAGGGATTCAATGATGTTACTGTACTCAGAGTTGGCGGGGCGGGGGGGGGGGGGGGTATGCTGGGTGGTTTAGGGGGAAAAGGGTGACGACTGCATTAAGTGACTTGAGGAAACATGGTACTCATCCTTCCCGAGCGCAGGAGATCATTGAACATTTTGTGGCACTGGACCACTGGACCCATGTGTGCCGCACCACATCACGGGAGCTGACACCCTCAGCCACCTCCTCCTACACACGTTTGGTCAGATGGGGAGGCCTCTGCCTTCCGTCCCTCGGAAGAAGGACCTCCTGCTGCGCTGCCACCTCCTCCAGGAGGGCAGCTAGGCACTCGTCTGAAAAACGAGGGGCACACTGCCCCACTGGCCTACCCCGATAGCCAACCCTCCGGCCTGGCCTGCCCCGATGGCCTACCCTTCGGACCTGTGTCACGAACATTGCCCCTCTGCAGAGCCCTTCTCCCAGCCATTGTGAGCAGCCTTGGAAAGGCCTTCATTTATACAGGCCGCCGGGTCGCCATTGGACCGGGCGGTCTGAGTGTGCCCGCCGCCACCCGCCCACTCCCGCTATGCATGGGAGTCGTGAACTACGCTGGGCGGGCCTTAATTGGCCTGCCTGCGCAAAATGGCGGCGCGGACCCAATTGCAGGTGGCGACCGGTCTGCCTGACATGGGGAAAGTTCTCCCCCATATACTGTAGTGGTGCACACACAGCCAAAGGTTTGCTTCAACCTGACATCAAAAAGTATTAAGCACTGAAATTACTGGGATATAACAGTGAAACAAAGACAAAATTTGTGGGTAACCCCCTCACCCTTTTAAGTGACCATAAAAGCTCTGCATAAAAATGGAGGCAGGCCCATAACATGCCTGCCCCTGTATAGATGGGCATGTTATAATGGCTTGAAAATGAGGGACATACATCATACAGTGTGTTTTCCCTCATTTTCATCGAAGCAGCCCTAGTTATAAGGACCACCTTTGTGCTCCTGCCATCCAGCACTGCTATGGGCTTCAAGGGATTTCAATTTTAAAATACTAACTTCAGCAAAGCAATTGATTGCTGAATGATCAACTTGTAGTAAATAACCTAGTAATAAACTGCCTGCTTTCTTCACTTTGCCAGTAATGGTCCCCTGTATTGTTTAAGACTGCTGCAAAATCCCTCTCTCACATCAAAGGCACATGCCCCAGCTGCTATAAATGGTGCAGATCTCTGCCCAATATATGCAAATACCTAAGGCCCCAGAACATGGTTGGGATTGGAGCCTCAGGCAAAGGGCAGGGTAAACCTTCATCCCAGCCGAGATTTACCTCCAGATGGAATCGATGGGAATTTCTAGCCTTTATTGTTTAACAGTAAACTTTGACGTACTTCAGGCCTGTGGTTACCAGAGAGGCTAGAACTGAAAAAGATTTGGTCTGAATAAGTTAATCTTCATATCTGCCACACTGAAAAAAATTTTTTGTCTGAGTTATTCGGTATCACACAGGAGAGGATCTCATATAAGCAGTAAGGTATAAGGAAACAATACCTCTTAGTCAAATAATTACATATCTACAAGCCTTCCATTTGCTTTGATTGACTGCACAACTGTAATCCAGATGATGGATGACATTTGGAAAGCTCTGATTTGGAAGATGAAATGAGGAATGGGTCACTTCCTATTGCTCAATGAATTTGTCTAATGAATAACAGGGTGGTTTTTTTTATTCATTCATGGGATGTGGGTGTCATTGGCTGGGCCAGCATTTATTAGCCATCTCTAATTGCCCTTGAGAAGGTGGTGGTGAGCTGCCTTCTTGAACCGCTGCAGTCCGTGTGGTGTAGACACAGTGCTATTAGGGAGGGAGTCCAGGATTTTGACTCAGCCACAGTCAAGAAATGATATATTTCTAAGTCAGGATGGTGAGTGACATAGAGGGGTACTTCCAGGTGGTGGTGTCTGTCTGCTGCCCTTGTACTTCTACATGGTAGTGGTCATGGGTTTGGAAGGTGCTGTCTATGGAGGCTTGGTGATTCCTGCAGTGCGTCTTGTAGGTAGTACATACAGCTGCCACTGTGCGACGGTGGTGGAGTGGGTGAATGTTTGTGAATGTAGTGCCAATCAAGCGGGCTGCTTTATCCTGGATGGTGTCAAGCTTCTTGAGTGTTGTTGGAGCTGCACTCTTCCAGGCAATTGGAGAGTATTCCTTCACACTCCTTTGTAGATAGTGGACAGGGTTTGGAGAGTCAGGAGGAGCTACTTGCCACAGGATTCCTAGTATCTGACCTGCTCTTGCCACAATATTTATTTGGCTAGTCCAGTTAAGTTTCTGGTCAATAGTAACCCCCAGGAAGTTGATAGTGGGTGATTCAGTGATGGTAATGTCATTGAACGTCAAAGGGCGATGGTTAGATGCTCTCTTGTTGGAGGTGGTCATTGCCCAGCACTTGTGGGGCGTGAATGTTACTTGCCACTTGTCAGCCCAAGCCTGGATATTGTCCAAGTCTTGCTGCATTTGGACCTGGACTGCTTCAAGATCTGAGGAGTTGTGAATGGTGCTGAACATTGTGCAATCATCACCCCCACTTCTGATCCTATGATAGAAGGATGGTCATTAATAAAGCAGTTGAAGGTGGTTGTGCATAGGACACTACTCTAAGGAACTCCTGGTACAGATCAGCAAGGTCCCAAGTACAATCCGAGTTTGTGCTGAGTTAGCTGATTTCACCCTGTGGATTTTACAATTAAACTTAATATCTTTGGTTAAAGAGTTCAATATTGGTCACAGGTCTCACTCGAAACTAACAGGTGACCTCTGCTGGCAAGTGCATGTAAATGGACAGGTTGTGGTAGATTTTCATCTTTATCACATAGGCATTAAATCCTTCCTGGGTGGCATGTTGGGTGGATCTTAGTGTCGGTGATGGGTTCTTTCCCATTGGCTGGAGAGCCAATGAGAGCCTGGTATTGCGTCTTTTCAAGAAGGCCTGCCACATTAAGTGCCAATCAGGTTAAACTGGTGAGCAGTGGCCCTTTCCTGGGATCAAGGACTCCCGGGTTGCAAGTCCCACCTGCTGAGAGCTACTGGCAATTCAGAGGCCAGCAGCTCTTCATTGCTCAGTGCGCCACAAGGAGGTGGTGGCTGCTGCCAGTAATGCACCCACCTGAGGCCCAGGATCGCTGAGGGACCCAGAGCATGGTTGAGTGGGATCGTGGGTAGGAGTCCTGTGAGGGAGGGGATCAGCAGCAAGTGCAGGGGGTTGGTTCCCTGTAGACCCCCCTTCCCAATGCTGGGTCCCACAGTCAGGCATCGACCACGACAGTGACTGATTTTCAAGCTTCTGGGTGAATAGCAATGGCGGTGGGATGAGGCCCTTAAGTGGGCATTAATTACCCACTTAAGGGTCTCAATTGACAACAGGGTGAGATGGACTTAATCAGGGCAGAGGCAGGAAGGTGGTGGGATCCCCACCTGCATACCCTCCCATCTGATTAAATGCCCTGCCACCAAACTTGCCATGGGGGTGGGCATTAAATTCTGCCCAAAAAGAGGAAAATCTAACAATGTGGATTGCATGTCCCTAAGAAGTCACCTGATTTTTCTTCCATTTAGAATGAGGAAAGATTCTGTAACAGTTGTGCCATTTCCCCCTCATCCCCATCTAGCCCCATCCAGTTTTCCTTTCTGTGTTCCACTCAGACAATACTTAATGTAAAAGACAGTAAAGGTGAAAACCTTGCTATATGTCTAGCAAGGTTTCCTGTCTCCAGTTTGAAATCTGCTCTGTAAATAGTGTTGCCCTTAATGCAGGAGAATTTTTGTAGCTAAACTAGCAAGTCCAACAAAACAAGGGATAGTTCTGGACTTGGTTTCAGGGAATAAATGTGGACAGATCAAAGGGGTATCAGTGCGAGAGCATTTTAGTAGTAGTGATCATAAATCAGTTAGATTTAGAGTGGAAATGGAAAAGGATAAAGAAAGACCAATAATTAAAGATATAAATTGGGGAAAAGGCAATTTTACTCAGCTGAGATTCAGTTGGTAAAAGGGGACTGGAAAGAGCTGCTTGAAAGTAGATCAGTGTCAGAGCAGTAGGAAGCATTTAAGGAGGGGATAAGGAGGTTCAGAATATATATCTTCCCACAAAGGAAAAGGGTGGGACTCTCAAATCTAGATGCCAAAGAGCATACAGAGGAAGATAGGTAAAAAAGAAATCTTATATCAGATACCTAAAGAATAATGGTACAGAAAGCCTAGGGGAATACAGAAGGTGTAAGGGTGAAATTAAAAAAAGGAATTTAGGAAAGCAAAGAGGGGGAATAAAAAACTATTGGTAAGTAAAATCAAAGTAAATGTAAGAATACATAAAGAGCAAAAAGATAACAAGGAAAGAGTAGGGCCAATTAGAGATGAAGCAAGGTAATTTGTTTGCGGACGGGGAGGAGTGGGCGAGGTTCTTAATGAATAGTTTGTGTGCTTTCACAAAAGAGGGGGACAAAGCTGACATTGTAATTAATGAGGAGGAGTGTGAAATATTGTACTGACTAAAATTGTGAGAGAGAAAGTATTAAAGTGTTTAGCATCCTTGAAAGTGGATATACAAGCAGGCCCAGATGAAATGTATCCCAGACTGCTAAAGGTAAGTGCAGGAAGAAACAATGGAAGCTCTCCTTCATTTTCCAATCCTCTCTAGCTACTGGCATGGTGCCGGAGTACTGGAGAACTGCTAACATTTTATTGTTGTTTCTAAAGAGAATAAAGGACAGCCTGAGTAATTACAGATCAGTCAGCCTAACCTCAGTGATAGGCAAATTATTGGAAAAAAATCTGAGACAGAGGATAAACGATCATTTAGAAAGGCGTGGATCAATCAAGGACAGTCAGCATAGATTTGTTAAGGGAAACTCGTGTCTGACTAAGTGATTGAATTTTTTGAGATAACAAGGAGGATTGATGAGGGTAGCATGTTTGATTTAGTCTACATGGATTCCAGCAAGCTTTTGACAAGGTTCCATGTGGCAGACTGGTCAGAAAGTTAAAAGATCATGGGATCCAAGGGAAAGTGGCAAGTTGCTTCCAAAGTCGGCTTAGTGGCAGGATGTGTTATGGTCATTGGATGTCTTTGTGACTGGTAGGCTGTTCCATTGGGGTTCTGCGGGACTCAGTACTGGTTCCCTTGCAATTCACAGTATATATCAATAATTTTCATAAGAAGCAGATGATGTGAAAATTGCCATGTGGTTGATGGTGAGGAAAAAACAGCATACAGCAAGAAAATAGCAATGGATTGGTCAGATGGGCAGAAAATGGCAAATGGAAGTCAATCTGAAAAGTGTAAGGTAATGCATTTGGGGAGGACAAACAAGGCAAGGGAACACATAATAAATATGAGGGTTCTGAGAAGTGTAGAGGAACAGAGGGACCTTGGAGTGCACATCTACAGAACCCTGAATGTTAACTATGACTCTGACGGTGGCGGCCTCACCAGTGAGCCGGTCTGGATAGTAGTTACTTGACCTGTGGTGGTTTGGTGTTCTCGCCATCCACAGGGTCGGTCGTGCCTCTTGCTGGTAACAATGTCACCGTTATCCGAGTTGGCACAGGGAGAAAAGGTTTTGTTGGCTAAATGACATTCAAAAGAGCATTGTGTTAGTTGTGGTCTGCGGAGACCAGCAATTTCGTATAAAAATAAACGACCATCGTTGGTCAGAGTGGCCTGGTTGGGAAGCGACCTGGAGAAAAAATGTCCCCGCAGTTGTCCCTTTTGTAGCAGGCCACTGCGTAAATTGCAAGCGCTACGCAAGTGCTAGTTCCAAGTTCAACGGACTAGAGAAAAAGTCCACCTCAACACAAACCGCCGAGGTGGATTCGAGGCCATATAGACACAATTACCTACCCTCCTGGGAACCAGTGAAACAAATCAGACTGGAAGATCTGCAACCCCCAGTAGTGAACGACGATCAACACGAGAAAGTATTGGAGTCAAGCCTCTAAGCAAAAGGGATGACACGAGAGCCATAAAAACGCTGACCTTTTATAACAAAAAATTCAAGGGATCGTTAGCTTTGGACGAGGATGAGGTTGTGGAACCCCAAGACTAGACAGGTATTCCACCAACCTACGTCGAGTCTGTGGTGCTGCCACCCAGTGACGACAGAACCGTTCAGAGCGAAGTGGAGATCCAATACCCTGTTAATGGGCTGCTATGCAATCAGTGCAATCTGCTACCCTCCAGGGTGGGTGAGTTCTGCAAACACATGGCCGTGAGACATCAGATCAAACACGTTCGTATGATATGTTCCAAATGCAGAAAATCTGGCGAGTACCATTCCATTGCTTGTCACTTGAACAAATGTAAAGGGGTAAGGCCACCTCTCACCGGTACGATCTATGCATGCGAACACTGTGAAATGCAGTTCACATCGTAAATTGGGCTCAGCCAGCACGAGCGTCATGAACACGCTGAAGTACGAAAGGCAAAAAGATTAGCAACTCACCCACCACAAGCAAAGTCTGGCCGGCGAGACTATAAATGGACAAAAGAGGGAATGGACCTCCTCAGAGAATTAATGAAGCAGTACGAAGGCCGTACAGACGTCAACAAACAAATTACAGTCCATCTAACATTTAAAACAAATAGGCAGATTGCTTCCAAGAGGAGATGTCTCCTGAAAGCAGAGCAGAGTACAACGAGCGTACCAACACCGCAAAGCAGCCTGACAGAAGGTGCTTTGGAAACGGAAACTCCACAAGAAGGGGATGATGCAGAGATGGTGACGGGGAACAGTCCCCAAACGGCGAGGAATGTGCGACCCCCGGCCAGTATCCCTAGACACAGAAATCTGGATGATCAGCTGAAATCAGCTAAAGAACTAATGGCAGTACAGAACGACCCAGAAACAAGAGTCATGGCCAACGGCCTCGTGGAAAGCATCACAGATGCTATATTAACTGAAGGGAAGGAAGAGAAAACTGGCAGGCAGTCCAGGAAGACAGTAGCTCGCCCCCAAGGATGGAAGCAGAAACACGAATGCAAAGAAAAAGTGGGCAGCTAAAAAAGCAAATTTCAAAGCTACTCAGTTGGTGTACAAAACCGACAGGAGAAAGATAGCATGGGTGCACTGTCCACCCTACAATGTCCACTCAGCAAAGCTGAACTCGAAGAGAGTTTTACAGATAAACTCACAAACAGAATCCTTTATTAGTTCAGGCCTAGACCATAAGAGCAGGGAGGTTATGTTTGATCAGTATAGAACATTAATGTTAAGATTTTGGTTATGAGGAAAAATTAGATAGGTTAGGATTGTTTTCTTTGGCACAGAGAAGGCTGAAGGGAGATTTAATTGACACATATAAAGTTGTGAGGGTCCTAGGTAGAGTGGGTAGGAAGGACCTATTTCCTTTAGCTGGGAGGCCAGTAACCAGGGGCATAGATTTAAAGTAATCATATAAGTATTAGAGGTGAATTGAGGAGTATTCTTTTCACCCAGAGGGTGGTGGGGGTCTGGAACCCACTACCTGATGGGGTAGTAGAGGGAGAAACCCTAATTACATTAAAACAAAACCCTTGGAGTTGCACTTGAGCTCACTGAAGGGCTATGGATCAAAAGCTGCAAGGTGTATTTAGGCTGAATTGCTCTTTTCTGGCCATCATGAACTATGGGTTGATTATTGCTGAAAAGAGGGACACGCTATCAAAGCTTTTCATCTGGACAACACTTGCTAAAAAATCCTGATTGTGCTAAGAATTACACTGAAAACCAGTGTAAGATTATCAGTCGGGCTTGCAGTGGTGTTCACTTACGGATGCTAGAAGCCACATATATTCACACACAGGGCCCTGTCCTTTGCAGACAGACGAAACATGTTCATGTTCATGAAACATGCATAACAAAATGGATGAATTGGGAATAAAAATAGAAATAAATATGTATGATCTGATAGCCAGTACAGAGACATGGCTGCAAAATGACAATGGCTGGGATCTGAATATTCAAGGGTATGTGGCATTTTGGCAGCACAGGCTGGAAAAAGGTGGACAGGTAGCTCTATTGATTAAAAATGGCATTTGTACATTAGAGAGGGATGACCTTAGTTCCAAAGATCATGATGTAGAATCAGTTTGGGTAGAGGTAAGAAATAGTAAAGGTCGGAAGTCACTTTTGAGAGTAGTTTGTCCCTCTAACAATAACCACACGGTAGGATGGGATATACAGGAAGAAATAATGCGGGCTTGTGAGATAAGTATTGTGATAATTATGGGTGATTTTAATCTACATATAGATTGGGTGAATCAGATTGGCAAAGGTATCCCGGAAGATGAACTCATAGCGTGCTTTTGGGATGGTTTCTTAGAGCAGCATGTTCTACAGCCAACAAGAGGTCAGGCTATTCTAGATCTGGTAATGTGCAGTGAGACAGGATTAATTAATGGCCTCATAGTAAAGGAGCCCCTAGGTTGCAGTGATCATAACAAGATTGAATTTCACATTCATTTTGAGGGAGAGAAGAGTGCGTCTAAGGCTGGTGTTTTGAACTTAAATAAGGGCAGTTGTCAGGGTATGAAGAGAGAGCTGATTAAAGTGTTAAGGGATAGATCAGTAGAGAAGCAGTGGCAGGCATTTGAGGAGATTTTCATAACATTCAGCCAAGACACATTCCAGTGAGAAAGAAAGACTTTAGGGGGAAGGATGCATCAGTCGTAGGAAACTAAGGAAGTTAAAGAGAGTATTAAATTGAAAGAAGATGTGTACAATTCTGCAAAGATTAGTGGCAGGCCAGAAGACTGACATAATGTAAAAAACAGCAAAGAATAAATAAAAGAATAATAAGGGAGAAATTAGAGTGCAAGAGAAAACTAAACTAGAAATGTAGGCCAGGATTTTACTTATGGTGGGCGGGCTGGGTGGGAGTGGGTGCAGGTGGGTGCAGAGTCGATCGTCCCTAGCGATTGGCTGCGTACCTCTATTTTGCGTGGGCAGGCCAATTAAAGCCCGCCCAGCGTAATGCACGGCCAGTAGCGCTCTGCGACCTGTGCGGGCGGTGGGAGGAAGGAGAGTCGCGGCCTGCGTTCTTTCGTGCACACAAAAGAGTACAGCAATCTCCCTGAGGCACAGAGCTGCCTCGGGGAGATTGAATAGATTATAAAACATTTTAATAAATGAAGTAAAAATTTATTTAAACAAGTCCCCTCAAGTGAATGTCACATGAGCTTGGACATGTTTGTGAAGTTAGGAAATTTCATTTATTTATTTTATGAAAGCTTCAGGAAACCTCATCTCGCCCGTGGATAAGGTTTCCTGAATAACGCTAAGGCCGTGTGCTCTTCACCTGCCCGACAACCTTAATGGCTTTAATAGGCCCTTCACATTTAGGCGGGCACGCAGCCGACTCCAGGGCGTGCCCGCTGAACGAAATATCGCAATGACGCACGATTATGTCGGGACGCATGCCCAATGTCATCGCGCGTCATTTTACACAAAGGCATGTTGGACTCGACCCCGCACGCCAACCAGAAGATTCAGCCCATAAAAACAGATAGGAAGAATTTTTACAGATATTTAATAAGGAAAAGAGTAAATAAAATGAGCGTTGATCCTCTACAGAGTGAGTCGGGGATTAATAATAGAAGATAAGAAAATGGTGGATAGACTGAACAGATATTTTGCATCTATCTTTACTGCAGAGGATATAAATAACATCCTAGAAATAACTGTGAATCAAGAGGTGAAAGAGTCAGAGGAACTTAAAGCAATTGCAATCATCAGGGAATCACACAAAAAATTATTAGAACTAAAAGCGGACAAGTCCTCAAGTCCTGATGGACTTCATCCTAGGGTCTTAAAAGAAGTGGCTTCTGAGATAGAAGATGCATTGGTTTTAATTTTCCAAATTTCTCTAATGGATTGGTTGGTTAACAGGAAATAGACAGTCAGCATAAATGGGTCATTTTTGGGGTGACAAGATGTAACAAGGGGAGTGCTACAGGATCAGTGCTGGTGCCTCAACTATTTACAGTCGATATCAATGATTTGAATGAAAGGACCAAATGTATAGTTGCTAAATTTGCTGATGACACAAAGATAGGTAGGAAAGTAAGTTGTAAAGAGGACATAAGGGATCTTCAAAGGGATATGGATTGGTTAAGTGAGTGGGCTGAAATTTGGCAGATGGATGATAATGTGGGAAAATGTGAACTTGTCCACTTTGGCAGGAAGAATAGAAAAGCAGCATAGTATCTAAATGGAGAGAGATTGCAGATTTCTGAGGTATGAAGGAATTTAGGTGTCCTGGCACATGAATCACAAAAAGTTAGCATGCACGTAAGTAAGTAAGTAAGTAATTAGGAAGGCAAATGGAATGTTGTTTATTGCAAGGGGAATGGAATATAAAAGTAGGGATGTTTCACTACAGTTGTATGGGGCATTAGTGAGACCACACCTAGAGTACCATGTACAGCTTTGGTCTCCTTATTTAAGAAAGCATATTTGAAGTAGTTCACAGGAAGTTCACTCAACTGATTCCCGGGATGAAGGGGTTATCTCATGAGGAAAGGTTGGAATGCTTGGGCCTGTATCCTTTGGAGTTTAGAAGAATGAGAGATGATCTTATTAAAACATATAAGATCCTGAGGGGGGGCTTGACAACGTAGATGCTGAAAGTATGTTTCCTCTTTTAGGAGAGATCAGAACTAGGGGACACAGTTTAAAAATAAGATGGAGATGAGGAGAAATTTTTCTCTCAGAGGGTTTTGAGTCTGTGGAACTCAGTGGTAGAGACAGGGTCATTGAATATTTTTAAGGCAGAGGTAGATCGATTCTTGACTAACAAGGGAATCTAAGGGTATCAGGGGTAGGCAGGATAGTGGTATTGAGGTCACAATCAGATCAGCCATTTTCTTAGTGAATGGCAGAGCAGGCTCGAGGGACCGAATGGCCTACCCCTGCTTCAAATTCATATGTTCATACCTTGTAATTTGTACTGTTCATTCAAATTACAGTTAAATATTTTTTGATAAAATAATTATGACAGGTAGAGGTGACTGCGGCTACCAGAACAATAAGGTCTTAGAAATCAATTTGTGACTTATAATTTCCATTGAATTCTTTAAAGTTTTCCAACTGTATTTCGATTCTAAATACACTGAAAAATAAAGCAATTATGAGAAGTGATAAAACACCATCAACTCTTGTTCTGTTCTTATTTTCGTTGAAGCATTGGCACATTTAAAATCGAATTTAGCGTCATGTAAAAGCATAGAAAGTTCTGTCTGTAATTAGTTTATACCAAGTGAATAAACTGATCCCTGTGGTATTTTATATGGTTATCATAAATTTATCAGTTCTCACTTTCTGTTGCTAAGCTTTTGCATGTCCAAAATTAAAAATGTTCAAAATTGTATTACATTTTAATATGCTATTGTTCACTTGATTTTGTTTTAAAATAACAGGTGGTTGGGCAACTTAGGCTATAAAGTTAGTAGAATACTTTATCTACGCTAAGTGGTTTTTACTTGACAGGAGGAAAAAGGAGCAATAGGACAGGGACAGATGTTACATTAAGTGCATTTGCTTTTAATTGGGTATTCTCATTTTCACCTACCTCTCCATTCAAAATTTTAGTCAGATTGCTTCTGTTACTGCTACTACAACAGCAGATGGCGCTCAAATCCTACTATTGAATATGAGTGTGAAACATTTAGACTTTTTTTCTCTCTATTTTAGGATTAAAAGTCAATGTTGGATCAACCCACACACCATAAGGTGATAGTTCAAGGTCGTGAATTATCAGTTCAACTTCAACTCACCACCGCCAGGTTGTAAATAGTGCCAAACCTGATTAGAATCTCTAATTACCGGACAGCAGATCATATTCTAGAAGGTAATGTATTTCCTACAGTGTGTCAGTCTCACAAGTTTATTCCAGCTAAACATGAGTGATTACATCATGACAAACATTGGAACCTGAGCAATGTTATGCACTTACATTTAGGTAATGGAAACATTTATTTATTTCTGAATTGCAAACTGTCTTAACCTGCAATCATAGAGTGGATATGCTTTCTTCTGCCAACGTGAGTCATCCTACCAGGGTATTTAGTGTGAGCTGGAGTTGCTGTTCAGAAAGAAAATATTTACAGGATTGCAAGAGGTACAAGTCTTGGACAAAATGTGCCATTACAAAAGGGGGATAGCAATAGGGGTGCTTTAAAGCTCAATGCAACTAGGACTTTTAACAGTTTGCCCCACACACAGTCTGCTGTAGAAAAGTAATTTTCGGTTACAGATTTATTTTCTCCCGTAAGAATCTTGATGGTTTCCATTTGCAAGTTACACAAGTACAGATCAGCTATATTGGCATATGTGTGAAATAATGTTTTAACATTTGACCAGAATAACAAGAGAACAAGTGAATAGCAGAGCTAATTCTGCCCAGGGCATGAGGTTTTTTACTGCCTTTACACAAGCTCATTGTTAGTGGAATCATACTGTACTTGTCCAGTGCTTCAGATACCTGGGAACTAGTCATTCCTATCCCCTCAAAATAGAACAGGACATGTGGTTTTATTTTCTTTGTTACTATATTCTTTTGCAACCTGCGCCAGGACATTGAATAAAACAATAAAAGCACTTATACAAATGGCACAGAAAATGCCCCTAAATTATTTAACAGCTCAGATATATGTCAATGTGTTGAGAGATTCAGAGATCAATGTTAGAAATAATCTAGTAGAAACCTGCCAGTTTGATTAGACACTAAACCCAAGCTGTTAAATAGGCTAAAATCTCCACTGGGTAATTTGGTAACTTTACTACTCACCATGTCGAATTGAGCCACACTCTTTTAGTCCTTGCTGTGGTGGCTGATTATGGTCAGGGTAGCATTTGAAATGTTACAACTGATCTTAGTGCTGGACCAGAGAAAGTATTGACTCCTGATTGTCATCTAGTGAGTCCTACTGGACAGCATATTTGGAAATTGGAAAAGGCATTGATGTCCCTTCTCCCCAACCCCCACAATGAACAATTTTTACCTAAGCTCACACATATAGAATGGCCACTTGTGTGAGGTAATGAGGGGTTACGTGCCCATTGAATCATACCCTGGAAAGTGACATCATTCTTTGGAATTAAAAGAAGTGATGAATTGGTCAAGTGTTACAGATGGATGCATGTGTTACATGGTTGGCAAACTCACTTTAACTGGAGGACATGAAGGTTGCCGTCGCCCTCCCACAAAGCCAACACACCACACACTGTTCACTCACCCTGGTTTACCCAACAGCAAAATACTGCTGTTCAACCTGGCTCAGGGGCCGCCACACAAACATGGTAGATAGTCCACTGAAAAGCTTCAGCTGACACAGGGTGAATGATTGGGATGCCACTAGGAATGGATCTCTCGGGCAGAAGCTCAGTAGTTGGGTGATGGTCTGATTTGGATGGCTGCAGTCTCAATTTGAAATATTCCTCATGTTCCACTTGTGGAGCAAGTGGCAACATCTTCCCTGGCTTGTCCTCAAGTGGTTGAGGGCTGTCCAGGTTTTCGGTGGAAGGTTGAAACCTGGGACTTCAACACATGGTGGGTCAGTTACCAGGTTGTGGGTGGTGATGTTTGCAGTCAACCATCGGGTGCGCTATCAAGATTGTTTGGGGGGGGGGGGGGGGGGGGGTTGCTGCTGTCATCAGGTTGTAGGATGTGGAGTGTGTTCCAGTAAGGCCTCTGGGATTGTTTTTGAGATCCTGTGTGAATGGGAGTGCTTCGTCAGTTGTCAGCCAGTGGTGTTCTTTGAGGAGGATGGTTTCCCTACGGACATCAGGAAGTTCAATATGTGCTATCACAGGAAGTCACCCAAGCTACGTTGGTCACAACATCCAGGAAATAATTCTTAAACCCCACCAATCTGCTCCACACCGGCTATCCAGCCAACTGAGCCAATCAGCCCCCTGCAAGAAGTTCAAGTTGCTGTGGTAACATATACTTTTACATGCATGTTGTAGCATGGAGCTATGGACTGTGATAGTAGAGGATCCAATTTCTTTCCACCACATAGCTGAATAAGAATCTCTCCCACTCTTACTGCCTGTCATTGACGTTTGTTGGAAGGATTTACAAGTTGATACTCAACTTGATTGGCTATGTTGTGAACGCACCTTCTTTGACCATCAAGTCCTGGAGTGGGACTTGAACCCAAAGCTTCAGGCCCAGAGGCAGGGATGTTACCCACTGCCCAACAAAACCTCCTAGAAGGGGCTTACAGGGTTAAATAATGATGGCAGGTTGCATAAATTTGCATTGCATTCCCTTAAGATTGAGGAGTAATCTGATCAAGATGTTTGAAATGTTGAATGGATTTGATAGGGTAGATACTGACTGGCGAGGTAATCAAGTACGAGGGAACATAACCTGAAAATTCATGCCAAGCCATTCAGGAAGGAAATCAAGAAGCACTTTATCACACAATGGTTGTAGAACTGTGGAATTTTCTTCCCCAAAAGACAGCAGTTCCAGGGGCACTGGGAGCTCATGACTGAGATTGATAGACTGCTTTTTCACTGGATGTGGGTTCTGCAGGCTGGGCCAGCATTTATTGCACATCCTTGGTTGCTCATGAGAAGGTGGTGGTGAGCTGCCTTCTTGAACCGCTGCAGTCCATGTGGTGTAGGTACACCCACAGTGCTGCTAGGAAGGGAGTTCCAGGATTTTGACCCAGCGACAGTGAAGGAACGGCGATATATTTCCAAGCCAAGATAGTGAGTAACTTGGAGGGGAACTTCCTGGTGGTGTTCCCATCCATCTGCTGGCCTTGTCCTTCTAGATGGTAGTGGTTATGGGTTTGGAAGTTGCTGTCGAAGGAGCCTTGATGAATTCCTGCAGTACATCTTGTAGGTGGTACACACTGCTGCTACTGTGCGTCAGTGGTGGAGGGAGTGAATTTTTGTGGATGTAGTGCTAATCAAGCAGGCTGTTTTGTCCTGGATGTTGTCAAGCTTCTTGAGTGTTGTGGGAGCTGCAGGCAGGTATTCCATTACACTCCTGACTTGTGCCTTGTAGCTGGTGGACTGCCTTTGGGGAGTCAAGAGGTGAGTTACTCTTTGCAGGATTCCTAGCCTCTGACCTGATCTTGTAACCACAGTATTTATATGGCTAGTCCAGTTCAGTTTCTGGTCAATGGTAGCCCCCAGGATGTTGATAGTGGGGGATTCAATGATGGTAATGGCATTGAATGTCAAGGGGTGATGGTTTGATTCTCTCTTGTTGGAGATGGTCATTGCCTGGCACTTGTGTGGCGCAAATGTTGCTTGCCACTTGTCGGCCCAAGCCTGGATATTGTCCAGGTCTTGATGCATTTTGACATGGGCTGCTTCAGTATCTGAGGAGTCACGAATGGTGCTGAACATTGTGCAATCATCAGCGAACATCCCCACTTCTGACCTTATAATGGAAGGAAGGTCATTGATGAAGCAGCTGAAGATGTTTGGGCCTAGGACACTACCCTGAGGAACTCCTGTAGTGATTTGCTGGAGCTGAGATTACTGGCCTCCAACAACTATAACCATCTTCCTTTGTGCTAGGTATGACTCCAACCAGTTTTCCCCCTGATTCCCATTGACTCCAGTTTTGCTGGGGTTTCTTGATGCCATACTCAGTCAAATGATTATAGTTCAGTAAGAGTATCAAGGGATATGGAATGAAAGGAGGTAAATGGAGTTGAGATCCAGATCAGCCACAATCTGAGTGGCAAAGCAGGCTCAAGGATCTGAATGGCCCTACTCCTGTTCTTATGCCAGCTCAAACCCAAAATGAATTGAATCAAACGTTTGTAAGAAATCCACAAGATCCAAAATCATTCCTTTAACTAAACAGATCAATAATAAAAGTTCTGTTTAATGGTATCTGAATCTTCATTGACATATTTTTGAAAACCTAAGTTACTGCTTCTAATTTCAAAAGAAATGTGTCAAAAAACACACTTCTTCCAGTTGGTCTGCACAATTTGTTAACTGATTGTCTGAAGCAGAACTTTAAAATGTTCCATTTCCTGTTGTAGACCTGTGTGTGGGTTTGAACTGTCTGTCTTGAATGAATAACCTTTACACTAATCATAATGCTTTTACTTAGATGTAACAGTAGCTCTAATGAGACTATTTCTATTATTATCAATAAATCTTCCAAATAATTTAAACTTTGTCATCAAGGTATATAATACACTGAAGCTACATCATTCATATTGACGCTACATCACAAATTATTTTTCTCTTCATGCAATTTAGAACTGAGTTCACCAGATATATACATTGCATGTTTTAATCTCTTGTTAAATTAGATTAATAGGAAACCAGGAGGACTTCCTTCCCACAAAATCTAATGACAGTTTAATTTTTGATTTACATGTATAAACTTAGAGAATATTTCCTTCTCCGTCATTCCTCTGGTTTTTTTCCAATCACTAAATTTCATTGATTAAGGATTGAGACTGTTGGTCCTGTCATTCACCAAGGCCCTAAATGCTCCATTACCCCTATTATCAGTTTGCACTTCCAGCAATTTGATGCGCAAAATATTTTCAAACTGAAGGGTGAGGAAAAATTAGCAATGAGGTGTCTTGCTCAGCAAATTCTTGGCCATTAACACTATTTTTGTCCCTTTATGTTGCAAACAGTTATCTCTGCAAGCCTTGACATGTTGAGTTTAATTTCACCTCCAGGCTAATAATTTAGTTTTAGAGAACGTTTGAAAAGCACGTGTCTTTCTATCCAGTGCCGCGAGTCACAAATAAGAGGTGTGACATGATGTTGGATTGTGATTTAGGTAAAATATGTGATATTTAATCTGCGCTAGATTTCCTTATTTTTTCTCTAGGTAATTTATCATGAAAAACAATCATAATTAACATCTTTGCTACCTTCTTTCTGTCTATTTAAAGGTCAAGTGCTGATCAAATCACCAACAATGCAGACTGGCAGCATTTTCTGAGCTCGACAGTTAACCCTTGCTACTTCACCAATTGAATGACTTCAGTTCAATTTTACGTTCTTTCTTGTCTGGTTAGTTAGCGTGTAGTGTAATATAACCAGTGATATGCTGTCGCTTTGGAGAAGACAGAATGGATGAGCTACACACATATCCCTCTCATCTCCAGACGCCCACCCATCTCCAGCCCAGTGGTTGCACCTAGATGTTTTTGCATTAGTAACTCAGACACGGGAAAATAAAAGTGAATGTTTTTTGAAAATCTGAAGATTAAAATGAAAACCATAATGTTGCAGAGAACATAACTGCACTTGAAATGTTTTCCTCTTAATCAAGCAGGCATTTGGAATCATGTCAGGAACTAAGCCTACCTCAAAACTCTTCAGTAGGGTGACATCCCTTGAAGTTAGCTTCCTCCCAAAACCCAATAGCAGACTCAGGAAATTCATCTAATTCTTCTTCCCTGATTATGTGCTCAACACTTAACAGTTTAAAAAGACATAAGAAAGAAAAAACACTTGACTAAACCAGCTTCTTTTCATGCTTACACACTCATTATTAAACCCTCACTTACCCTCAACTCACATTTCACATGAAATCTGCCAGCTATTCTGCTATCACAGCCACATTCCCCAAACTCCTCTCAAAATTCTCACTGACACACTTCCATCTTTCTCACCGGAATAAGTCGCACAAAAGAGGCTGGCCCAGAGAAGGAAGAATCCACCCCACAACTCCTTTACCTGCCCTATCTCCCCTGATGAGAGCATCAAGGCAAGGGCCAGATGGAAGGCCATGGCTACTGGTAATACTGGAGGAGGTGCTGGGTTTCTTTATAACTAATCCTTTTTGTCATTTGTGTTCTCCATCACCCCACACACTATATGACAAGCTGCAGATGCTTTCAACACCCACCTTTCTCTCACCGATCTCCCTCACACACCGGGCCAAATTTTCAAACATTGATAGTGTTTTGGCATTTGGTGCGGGCGCAACCTGAAAATCACGGTCCCGGTGATCATCTCGGGGTCCTGATGCCTCCAGAACAGTCTAGAATTTTCAAAATTCTGGCAAGGGAAAGGGAGCGGGGAACCTACCCATCACCAACTAACAGCCCATTAAGTTCCCTTAGGAGCTTGTTAAAGAGCCACTGCAGTCAGGAATGCAATCTTCAATTAAACACAGAGATAAAAACAAAAAACTGCTGATGCTGGAAATCCAAAACAAAAACAGAATTACCTGGAAAAACTCAGCAGATCTGGCAGCATCAGCAGAGAAGAAAAGAGTTGACGTTTCGAGTCCTCATGATGAAGGGTCGTGAGGACTCGAAACGTCAACTCTTTTCTTCTCCGCCGATGCTGCCAAACCTGCTGAGTTTTTCCAGGTAATTCTGTTCTTGTTATGCAATCTTCAATGCTTATTTCAGCAAACTCAAACAAACAGTCAGGTGAACTTTAGTGCTCAGCTGTTTGATTCAATGCAGGATCAAAGAAGATATCTTGTTCTGAGAGAGTTATTGGGCCTGCAGGTAATTTGCGCCGGAACTTGTGTATTACCTTAGTTTGGTCTGGACACCCTTATTCTCAAACATTTATCCTCACAGCCCTCTGGGGAGCTGCCTGCTTTCTTTCCAAGGTGGCGGCAGTCCTCAACACGGCTGCCACTGCCATTGGCATCAGTTAGGCAGCTCCTGCCTCCTGGAGGCATTCAGTGCCACAAATTGGGCAGTGAGTTCCCCTCCCTGCTGGGCACCTGCATTCAAACATAGCGTTGCAACAGCGATACATTGTAGGGTCAGGACTCAAATTCATCTGGGTGTCAGGTTCCTGAAAATCCAGCCCCATAAGTTAGCACTTGCCCCTTTCATTCATCTTCACCACCCAGAATGTAAACTGTACCACTCAGCTAGTGGAGGAAGAGGAGTGCAGTGTCTCTGAAGTTGCACCATCACTCGACCTGACTCTTGCAAACGCCAGTTCAGCTATTGACAGCACACAGAGGTTAGAGAAAGGATCAGCATGTGGTTACTTACATTACTGTGCAGGAGCTAGAGCAGGGGGAGAGGAGATCATAGGGGCCAGCTCGCCAGCAGGCAGAGATCTCACAGTAGTTCTGCTACAGAGGACTCAAATGCTGACTTCATGGGCCCAGATTACTAAAGAAGCTTCACGGAGGTACATTGGGAAATGTTAGTTTCACTGGGCAAGCTGTGAGAGAGATGGTGCACAATGTCACAGTTCATTGAGTAGTTTAGGTCCAACCTGGTGCAAGGTTTTGTGTAGAGAGTGGAGATCTATTTCACTCAATGCGGACTGAGTGATCCATCGACAGCACAATGAAACATCATGGTTGACAGCTTCCATGGCTGCTATCTGGGCTATGGGTACCACTGTTGAGAGAGGCTTCCTTGGACTTAACTACTAGCGCTAGGATTGCTGAGGCATCACCACAGGATAGTGGCCTGGTTCCATCGGAGAGGCACTTGCTGTCCTCTTTCAGGAGGGCAGCATGTCTGCTCGCTCACCAGGCATTCTGCCAGCACCCTTGCTGGTGCCTCTTAGTCAGCTAGCCCAGACTACTGCAGGCTAGGCTGAGATGCTGCAGTCTGCAGTTGGGCCCTCAAGGAGATTTAGGGAGCAGGAAATAAGTCTCATGAAGGAGATGAACTTTGAGAAAGAAGGGGAATAGAGAAAAGAACTGAAATGATTGATAATTGCAGGTAGGGTGAGCACAGGACTGTCAGGTGAATGAAGGAAGATACTCAGATATCAGAAGAAGCAACGACATGGATGGTCTCACACTTAGAGATGAAGGCATCCAAGGGCTCTTTTCCTTTGATGAAAGGGGCAGGTGACGAATTTTGAAGACACAGTTCATTGTAGAAAAAAAGAGCCATGGATTGGCCTTTGTTTCCTCCAGGAAACCCTGGAGTAATTAGACTAAGTTGAGGAAGGTAACATGGTTGAGTTAGATCTGGCAATGAATGCCTAGGTCAGTCATCAAATGTACACATGTTTGCAGCCCTCAGATGCAAGGAAGTGAAGATGGAAACTAGCATGAGCCACAAACATAAGGGGGAAAGGCTCAGAGGCTGATTAGTTGTCTTGCACTTGCAGAGAGTCAGCACAGAGACAATGGGCTGAATGGCCTCCTGTGCTGTAATCATTCTATGATTCAAACATAGCATGTATGAGAAAGTGAGTTATTTGGCATGCTATAAGGTAATGACTTTTAATGCTGCTATACATCAATTATTAGGACATCCTTAAGAATATAATGTTGAAATTTTCTCATTGATTTCCTTTCCTCAGGAGTACAATTCACTGTCTCTGGGCTTCAATGATGGCTTGGAGACCATCCTGCAACAGCGCAGCTTCGAACAAAAACTCAGGTAGGGCACTGCAACTTTCCATTGTATTACATTACTGCTCAAACACCACAGCACTGTGTTGATAGATTCCATGATCATGTTTGAATTAAAGCCCAAACTGTGAAAGGCAAAAAATGTTGTGTACACTCTTTTCACAAAATCACTGGGTTTGGTTTTATGTTAACCTCTAGTGATGGTATGAACCACTTTTCTCCCTCCACCAATCCCCCACCAACTTTTCTCTTTCACGAGTCTCCCCAGGCTACCGACCTTCTGCAGCTGAGAATCTGTCTCCATTCCATTCCCAAACGCCCCCTGGGAAGATGCTTCTGCACCATTTAGTGCCTCACTCCATAAAACACTCCACAAAACAGCTGACAGCAGAAAAGCAACAGAATGGGGAAATCAAGTCTTTGTTTCTCTGATCCATGGTGTTTAACACTGGTGCTCCAGCAGACCATACCACCTGACACAGCTTCTGCTAACTCATGGCAGGGTTCTTTCCCATCACAGCATAGCTTCCAGTCAGAGAGCAGCTGATGACTTTCAGTCTTGCTGAAATTTTGAAAAAGTTAAAATACGAGCAAAGTTTATTTTGAAAATACTTTTCTCCTTTTGCATAACGCAGGATGTGGAAAATTCAACTATTTGAGGCATTGCAACTGGTTCCTTTGTTTCCACCTTTGATTGCAAAATAGTCAAAAGATTGATACAACGATGAGTCTACCTGAAAAAGATAGGGAATTATTTATTAGTTGAATGGAACTCTCTAAGATAATCACCTAACCAACCACAATCTTTTCCAATGTGTTACTGAGGAAACAAGGAATGTTGGATTCACCCTCATTCCTAATCAATGGGAGGGATTTTTCAACCTAAGGCGGTTATGAGTTTACGAGTTTAAACCTTTTGCACCTCAAGCTCTTCTAAAATGGATTGTAATTTTCCATGAAACTTAGAACATGGCATGAAGCCTTTAAATTATGAAGGTAATTGTCAATTCCAGTTTGCATCAGGCATTGAGTTGTTCAAATTGCATCAACAAAGTTAAAAATGAAGAATTGAGCGATCTGGACGGTGCCACCACACTGCCCTGTCTTTTCTAGTCCACGAAGTTCACGAGTGATAGGATGAAGGTATTCTCTTCCTGTTAGCTAGGTTTGAGGCAATCTCAGATTAATTCCCAAAACAAAATCAAAATACTGCGGATGCTGGAAATCTGAAATAAAAACAGAAAATTCTAGGAATATACAGCAGGTTTGACAGCATCGGTGGAGAGAGAAACAGAGTTCCATTTCAGATCACAGCCTGTCATTGCAACCTAACATTAGAAATGTAATAAGATAAAAGCAAAAAGCTGCAGATGCTGGATAACCAAAACAAAAACAAAAGTACCTGGAAAAACTCAGCAGGTCTGGCAGCATCTGCGGAGAGGAACACAGTTAACATGTCGAGTCCGAATGACCCTTCAACGGAACTAAGTAAAAATAGAAGAGAGGTGAAATATAAGCTGGTTTAAGGGAGTGAGGTGGTGGGGTGGGACAAGTAGAGCTGGATAGAGGGCCAGTGATAGGTGGAGATAACCAAAAGATGTCACAGTCAAAAGGACAAAGAGGTGTTGAAGGTGGTGATATTATCTAAGGAATGTGCTAATTAAGGGTAGAAAGCAGGACAAGCAAGGTACAGATAGCCCTAGTGGGGGTGGGGTGGGGTGGGGTGAAGGAATCGAAAAAGACGATAAGGCAGAGATAAAACAATGGATGGAAATACATTTAAAAATAATGGAAATAGGTGGGAAAAGAAAAATCCATATAAATTATTGGAATAAAAGGGGGGGGGGTCGGAAAGTGGGTGGGGATGGAGGAGAGAGTTCATGATCTAAAATTGTTGAACTCAATTTTCAGTCCAGAAGGCTGTAAAGTGCCTAGTCAGAAGATGAGGTGCTGTTCCTCCAGTTTGCATTGAGCTTCACTGGAACAATGCAGCAGGCCAAGGATGGACATGTGGGCATGAGAGCAGGGTGGAGTGTTGAAATAGCAAGCGACAGGGAGGTCTGGGTAATGCTTGCGGACAGACCGAAGGTGTTCTGCAAAGTGGTTACCCATTCTGCGTTTGGTCTCTCCAGTGTAGAGGAAACCACATTGGGGGCAATGAATGCAGTAGACTAAATTGAGGGAAGTGCAAGTGAAATGCTGCTTCATTTGACAAGAGTGTTTGGGCCCTTGGACGGTGAGGAGAGGGGAAGTGAAGGGGCAGGTGTTGCACCTTCTGTGGTTGCATGGGAAGGTGCTGCGGGAGGGGGTTGAGGTGTAGGGGGTGATGGAGGAGGAGTGGACCAGGGTGTCCCAGAGGGAACAATCCCTGTGGAATGCCGCCGGGGGGTGAAGGGAAGATGTGTTTGGTGGTGGCATCATGCTGAAGTTGTCGGAAATGGCGGAGGATGATCCTTTGAATGCTGAGGCTGGCGGGGTGATAAGTGAGGACAAGGGGGGCCCTATCATTTTTCTGGGAGGGAGAGGAAGGTAAAGGTGTCCGGCCCATCTCCCGCACATCCGCCCTCACACCTTCCTCTCCCTCCTAGAAACAATGATAGGGTCCAAGGGCCCAATCACTCCTTTCAAGTGAAGCAGCATTTCACTTGCACTTCCCTCAGTTTAGTCTACTGCATTCGTTGCCCCCAATGCGTTCCTCTACATTGGAGAGACCAAACGCAGACTGGGTGACTGCTTTGCAGAACACCTTCGGTCTGTCCGCAAGCATTACCCAGACCTCCCTGTCGCTTGCCATTTCAACAGTCCACCCTGCTCTCATGCCCACATGTCCATCCTTGGCCTGCTGCGTTGTTCCAGTGAAGCTCAACGCAAACTGGAGGAACAACACCTCATCTTCCGACTAGGCACTTTACAGTCTTCCGAACTGAATATTAGTTCAACAATTTTAGATCATGAACTCTCTCCTCCATCCCCACCCCCTTTCCAATCCCCCTCTTTTTTTTTCCAATAATTTATAATAGACTTATCTCTTCTCACCTATTTCCATTATTTTTAAATGTATTTCCATCCATTGTTTTATCTCTACCTTTTAGCCTTTTTTGATTCCTTCACCCCACCCACCCCCACTAGGGCTATCTGTACCTTGCTTGTCCTGCTTTCTACCCTTAATTAGCACATTCCTTAGATAATATCACCACCTTCAACACCTCTTTGTCCTTTTGTCTGACATCTTTTGGTTATCTCCATCTATCAATGGCCCTCTATCCAGCTCTACTTGTCCCACCCCACCCCCCACCCCCCTTAAACCAGTTTATATTTCACCTCTCTTCTATTTTTACTTAGTTCTGTTGAAGTTTTTCCAGGTATTTTTGTTTTTGTATTAGAAATGTAATAGCTTTCCAAGAGGGGAAATGGGTTTTGGTGGAAAGACAACAGTAGCGAAAGTCTGTGATAGGGCGGAGACTGGTAATCTCTGCCACCAAACAACCCCACTCCGCCATTTTGTCTCCTTTTCTTTGCATGTGTTGGTCTTAACTTTGATTTCTTTTTTCTGTTCTCATATGTTAGCTCTTCATTATTCTGTCATTCACACCTCCTCTGGACCCATCTTTTGTTTCTTTACTTGTCCCATTCCCACTCATTTTGGCCTTGCACCCCTAACCCTTTTGTAATTTAATTTCTTCCATCTTCCACCCTATCACAGACCTTCCCTTTTGTCCTTTTCTCACCGTCCCCATTCTACCTGCTTAAAACCTATTACATTTCTAACATTTTCCAGTTCAGATGAAAGGTCAGGACCTGAAACATTAACATTGTCCCTCTCTCTGCATATGCTACCAGACCTGCTCAGTATTTCCAGCATTTTCTGTTTTTATCCCAGTTTCTAAGTTGCCCTTTCACAGTGTGAAGCTGTGGTTATTAACTTATCAGTAGCATTTAGAGAATTCACAAGGGTAGTTACTGTGGGAAATGCAGTAGTGGTGCTCTTCTGAGGTCAGAGGGGAATATTTGAAGGTTCTAATGAAAGGTTTAGAAGCCATTCAGATATAGATGTTTGTTTAAGTGTGTCACTTGTATGTCAAGTGAGGTTTTCCTAAGAATAATGGAAATGAAATTTGAACTAGCTTTCAACCAAATATAACCAAATATAAGATATATCTATACCAAATTGACAGAATGCTCAAGAAAAAATGGAGAAGCTTCAGCAAGTTGTCTCAGGAGACCAACATTCAAAAACCTCTACTGTACTGACCCAGATGGGTGAGAATCATCCAAGATTCAATACGAAAATGTCCAGAGCTCTTCAGTAATAAGCTGAACTAACTCTATATTTTTAGCATATCCAGTAGACTTGCTGTTCAAATCTGTTAACTTGTCAACTGTACCAGGTATCTAACTGTAAGCTAGCCAAGTCAACTTTATGCTAATTTTGGAATTGAGCTTAGTTTGTACTAGGTAGGCCCTAGCTGATTAATAATGGTCTGCATAATCTTTGCAAACTTAGGTTTATTGATTCTATCACTTAATATTTATAACACCTTGTGTACTATTTAATGTTTTAAACCAAACTGCTGCAAATGGATTATCTTAAGTATAAATAAAGAAATGCTAATTCACGATTTTGTTGTTTGACTTATTGGACTTTGGCAGGAAATGGCTCATTTACTCATTAGTATACTGGGCTTCTGAAGTGTAGTTGGTGGTATAAATATTAGAATGATTTCTACTGGCTAATATAAAACAGTTCCACTAAACAAAACCTAGGCATCAAATAACTACCTAGTCTAGATCACTACCATCTTCTCAAGGGCAATTAGGGGTGGGCAACAAATACTGGCTTTCGTGCTCCCAGAAATTAATATAAAAGCACCTGGATGTAAATCTTGAAGTGACATTTTGATAAAAATTTAAGGTGAAAGGGTTAAGGGTCCATTTTGCCCTTTTTTAAGCTAATCAAGGTTTATGGATTTATTAACCATTTCATTCTTAATGGATCCACATTACCCTAGGAAATTGGTAATATAATTGAATTGACTTTTGGTTCTGTAACATACCCATTGAGATGAGCCTCTTGAAGATGAGTTTTCCTCACTTCCTTCATTCTCATGGTTTTCTTCATGGATCTCTTCTCTCACAGCATCAGCTGGCATTTAAAAGGGGACAAAGGAAACCAAAGGATGGGTTATCCATGTTAATACACAAAACAGACAATAAGCTAAATGGTGCAAGACCCTAATTATTCAATACTAAGAACATTAGAAATAGGAGCAGGACCATACAGACCATACAGCCCTCGAGCTTGCCCCGCCATTCGTTACAATCATGACCAACCCTCAGTCTCATCTCCACTTTCCTGCCTGCTCCGCATATCCCTCGATTCCTCAAGAGGCTTAAAATTTGTCTATCTCATCCTTAAATACATATAATAATGCAGCATTCACAACCCTCTTGGGTAAAGAATTCCAAAGATTCACAATCCTTTGTGTGAAGAAATTTCTCTTCATCTCAGTCCTAAAGTACCATCTCCTTATCCAGCAGTGGTGTCCTGTGTTCTAGATTACCGGTCCAGGGCAAACAACCTCCCAGGGTCTATACCCTGTCAAGCCCATTCAGAATTTTGTATATTTCTGTAAAATCACCTTTCTAACTTCCAGATGCCCAATTTGCTCAATCTTTCATCATAGGACAACTCCCTCAACACAGGAACCATCCTAGTGAGCCTTTGCAGTATCACCTCCAATGCAAGTTTATCCAGATGTACTGTACTCCAGGTGTGGTCTAACCAAAGTCCTGCACAATTGTAGCAAGACTTCCTTATTCTTGTACTCCAATCCCTTTGCAATGAATGCCAATATGCTATTTGCCTTCCTAATTGCTTGTTGTATCTGTGTTACCTTTCGGTGTTCCTTGTATGAGCACACCTACATCTCTTTGAACATAAATGCGAAAAGTTTCATGACTTTTAAAAAATATTCTGCTTTTCTATTCTTACTATCAAAGTGAATAACCTCACTCTTCCCCAAATTATACTCCATCTGCCACCTTATTGCACACTCCCTTAACCTGTCCAAATATCTTTGCACTTTGTGTCCTCCATGTAGCTTGCATTCCCACCTAGCTTTATATAATCAGCAAACTTAGATACATTACTCTGTCTTTTTGTCTAAGTCATCAATATAGATTGAAAATGACCAGTTGACCCCTGCTCTTTGCTTCCTGCCATTAACCAGTCCTTTAATCATGCTAACTCCATAAGTCCATAACTTGCATATTAATCTTTTGTGTGCCATCTTATCAAATGCCTTTGGAAATCTACATCTACTGGTCCCCTTTTTTCTATCCTACTAGTAAATCCACAAACATCTTTAATAAATTTGCAAACACAATGTCTCTTTTGTAAAAGCATGCTGACTTTGTCTTTGACATCCTATGCTTTTCTAAGGGCATTCTTAAGATTTCCTTAATAACAGATTCCAGCATTTCCCAACTGATGACCGGCTAACTGGTCTGTAGATTTCTGTTTTCTATCTCCTTCCTTTCTTGAACAGCAGTGTTATCTTTGCTAACTTCCAATCCAGAGTGACATTCTAGAATCCATGGAACTTTGGAAAATAATAACCAGTGTACCAACTATCTCTGCAACTATTTATTTTAGAACCCCAGGATGTAGGCCATGAGATCCTGGGGATTTGTTGGATTTTAGTCCCTTAAATTCTCTAGTATTTTTTTCTCTGCTAATAACTACCAACTTAATTTCCTCACTCTTATTAGCCTCTTGGTTACCTTCTATTACTGGTTTGTAACTTATGTGTTCTACTGTGAAGACAGGCTCAAAAATACTTGTTCAATGTGTACTTCAATATATTTCACTGTGGGATTCTAGGGAGTCATTTAAAGACCTATCTGCCAGATTATACTCTGCAAAGATCCACAGCCCAGGTCCTCGACCCAAGCCCTGAAGACATCCCGGAAGAGGAATCTGCTGAAACCCCAATTGAAGACCCGTCATGGCGCTCACCCACACCCTTTACCAGCGCAGAGACACACACCTCGGTGGAACCTAGTTCTAGAGTAGCCTCAGGGTCACAATCTGGTGAGCGCATCACACTCTGATCCACAGAAGGCAATGGCAGGGACTTCCTAGGTTTCTGAGGAGGACTGCTGAAAGCCAGAAATTTTCTCAGACTGAGTCAGATGAGGAGCCTCCGGACTTGGTCAAAACTCAGCAGGAGCTGCAAAGGCAAGCCCGGGAACATCAGGAAGGGATGTCTGCTGCACTCTTCAGATTACAAGGCACATTGGAGGAGTCCCATCCGCCTTCAGTCTGAGGTGATAGCGCCAGGGTGGCGGCCGCCATGAAGACATTGGTCCTGCACTGCTGCATGGGCTGAACTCCATCACTGACGCTATAGTTGGCTTCCAATGGTGTCAATGTGACAAGGGTGCAGGGCAGCTCGATCTCACTCCAGCTTCCCTTCTCCTTAATGAGTCAGCCAAGGGCCCTCAGGCATCCATAGGGAGGAAGATCAGCAGGTGCACACCACAGGGCCATCCACCCAGGTGATGTGGGAATGACCGGCCCATTTGAATCCCCTCTTCCAGTGACCCCAAAAGCTCCAGCTCCACAAGTTGAGGAGGGTGTCTTTGCCACACAGCAGGACCCCGAAAGTAGGCCAAGGCCTTCCAGGTCCAGAGGACGCCCATCAAGATCATCACAGGCAGGGCGTAGTAGTCAGCAGGCTGCCTGCACCTCTGCTGTGGATGGCTGGGGAGCACCAAGACTTAGTGGCAGGGTTAGGAAGGTTAAGAAGGCACAGTTGTACAGCCTGGGCACTGGTGTTAATCACACGTACATAATGTTCATTATTGTAAATAAAATTCCAAGAATGTCTCCTTGCCTATGGCTCCTTGTTATGATGAGCAGCATTCATGTCACTCAGATGTGAAATTTTGACTCCTGCACAAGTTAAAGGCAGGAGTCTCAGTCCAGGGCACCTCCCTGTGCAGTGTGTAACCTTCAGACCAAAGCGATGGTGAGCATCACACTTACTGGACACATTAGCGATGCCTGCACCTCGATGGTGCTTGTCATTACTGCCAGAATGTCATGGGCAGACTTCACAGTGTTCTGTCATTCTCTCTGTGTGCTCTCAGCACATTTGAGGTGGGGTAGTCCCCATCTCTTCAGCAACTGTGTCCGATGACGGTGTGCTCCTGAAGGGGTCAGGTGCATTTAAAGTTTCACGGCTGTGTCTCCATGATATGACACTGATCACAAAGTGCAAGCGTGCTGCCCTCAACCAGACAGGTGTCAGATTTTCACAGAAGCAATGTGAAGATCTACGGAGTATCCTCACTGTATGTCGTCATCATCCTCCTGGAATCGAGCGACTATTAGGGCCTCCGCCACATCTCCATGACAGGAGCATTATCACAGAGGGTATGCGCGCTGTCACCAGCACGAGCATCATCAGCCATGTCCTCTGCGGGTAGACCTTATTTCCGAAGAGCCAACCCTGCAGCCTCTGTGGACCCTGGAAGACATCAGGGATCTGGGACCTGATATGGATATAGGGGTTATGAACACTGCCTAGGTACAGCGCACAGACCTGCAGGATGCGTTTGTGGTGGTTACACACCAGCTGAACATTCAGTGAGTGGAAGCCCTTGTAGTTGACATAGTTGACTTCTTGGTGCTACGAAGATCTGAGCACCATGTGAGCGCAGTCAATGCCACCCTGCACCTGTGAGAAACCTGAGATCTGGGCAAATTCCAGTGTGTTGCATCCTGGCTCACTTGTTTCCTGGCGAAATGCACAAAGTTGTGCCTGTGATGATGCCTGTGACCTCATGGATGCATTTGTGGGTGGAGGCTTGCGATATCCACAGAGGACACCTGTGGAGCCCTGAAAGGAGCCACTGGTGTAAAAATTGAGCACTGTGGTAACTTTCACAGCTACTGGCAGTGGATGCCCTTCATGTCCTCTTGGCGTAAAATCCTGCAGCAGGTGGCAGATGTGACCAACCAGTTCTCCAGACATGCACAGTCTTCAGTGATACTGGTTCTCGGTCATCTGCAGGAATAAAAGGTGGCGTCTATAGACACTGAGTCTAGCTAGGTACCGAACAGCGATGGCTCACTGTGGCTCTTCAGCAGCGTGAACAGGAGCCCCAGCCATCCTTTCTACCTGAGGGTGGTGCTCCCCCCTCTGCCCAGCCAGGCATCTCCGTCGCTGTCTTCTCCTTCGTCTCTGCTCTCTGCACGCCATGAGGCATACAACTAGGATACCAAGCTCCATGCTTCTGATATACTCCTCCTGCAGGATGAAAGAGAGATGTGTGTGTTAGCTTGGGTGTTTTAAGAACCTCTCTTGGTTAAGTCTGAAGGCCCCTTAATGCATCATAGAAAGTGCTGGCCACCACTTGGATGGCCAGAGTTTATTGTGCTGCATGGCTGCCCAAAACCCACCCACCTCCATCCCACTCCACCTGACCAATTGCCGGCAGCTTTGCCTATTGGACTGCATGCTGTGCTCTCAGGTGCAGGCATTCTCCTAACCCACACTGCAAGGCTGTGCTGTTAGCTTGAACCATGGGGGATGCTGGTCCAAACAGGGATGATGACATTGCAATGGGCTGTGAGAACCCCCAGCAGTGACTGCTCCATGGCCAGCTTTAGCAAGGAGATTGTACAAACGTGCCCAATCATCCAGCTTTTCTGCAGTCCACTAAAACGCTCAATAGTTTGCAGTCTGTGTCTGATAGCAAAGAGTTCTGGAGCATTTGGCGGTATTTTCAGGCCCCCGTGTTGCTTGAGTGGGCCTCAAACCTGAATATGTGGTGCCTCAACTTGAGTTCCAACAGGCAATCCTGGAGAACGCTGCGCCACATTACTGTGCACTCATGTCCGAATTCCCCTCGAAGTGCAGCTCACCAGGCGCACACCTTACAAATGCTGTTGTGAAACACATTGTCGTAACTTGGATAATCCAGCATGGGGGTATGATTCTGGCAAGCCAGGTTTATATTGCCATCCAGATGTATTACAATGAAATTCCCAACGTCCAGCAGTGGGAAATGTGGACCACCCTTGATGGGCAGAGCAGATGGTTGCAAACGTGTTTCACGGCGGTGTGAAACTGATTTTTGGCCTTCCCACCTTATTGTCCGCACATGCCCATCATGACACCCAAGGCCAGAGGTGACAGAAAATTCCGCTTGTAGTCCAGATATAAGTGCACATCTAGCCACCAGTTACCAGGTAGCAATAACACTGTGGGAAAGATTGGAGTCCACATTACGCCATTGAAACAGACTTTGTGGCACTGAGAAAGAGAAAAATATTGAAAAGAACGAAAAAATTAAAATTGATATCGACTAGAGACCACAGACTTTCGTGCTCTCCTGCAGTAACTCCACCAAATGTTATGGTATTGGAGCAAGGTTAGCCCACGGATATTTAACTCCCATCCAGCAATCTTAGGAATCGGTAGAAATTGTGAGTAGATCAAAACTCTGATACATTTGATCATTTAATTTTTTGATGAATAAACTGTGTTTCACAATCAAAATAAATAAAATCCAAGGTTTAAATTTGATAAGTAAAATGTTAATTAACAACACTATTTAAGCCAAGCCAGCAAGTTTTATGAGTCTCAGGAAAACTCAAGTTAAGAAAGAAGGTGAACACTGGAATTAAATTCATCCAAAAGAGAAGAACATGGAACCATTCACATCTGAAATTAAACCGATTTTAACAACTGTCACTAGCCATCCAAAAATTAGAATTTGTAACATATTGCAGGAATAGATACAGCGTTTTAAAAAAAGAACTACTGTATTTCAGTGACAATGGATGGTTGTTTTGTCAGACCTTTTCCCACTCCGCTGCTATTACCTTGCCAGAAATGTGGTGGAAGTCCTATTTACTTACGTAAATGAGATTTATGCCACACTACTGCCGAGGTTACAACAATGGAGCAAGAACAGTTCCGAGGAATATCCTAGAAGAAGACTAGGTATTGTTTGAATGAACAAAGGGTTGCAGCACAAGCTGAGTTAGTGCACAACGAAATGCCCAAGAGAGAGGTTCAGATCTATGGGTTCAACATGTCCTTTATTGCACATCCACAGGCTGGTGCATGTTTGAAATGTAAAGTAATGATCATTTATAAATTATGCAAATACTTCTCTGTAGAACATTGGCCATTAGATAGGGAATGTATACTACATTAATGTGAGCACTTAGCCCAATACAGGCATCCAATTCAGACAGCACACTTTCAT
Organism: Carcharodon carcharias; assembly: GCF_017639515.1. Classification (NCBI taxonomy): domain Eukaryota; kingdom Metazoa; phylum Chordata; class Chondrichthyes; order Lamniformes; family Lamnidae; genus Carcharodon; species Carcharodon carcharias. The sequence goes on along the minus strand of NC_054467.1, from coordinate 22,878,528 downwards.
TTGTTGTGCGCTTGTAGTAAAAGTAATGTGTTGTGACAAATAAGGGGAAAGAGAAGTGCCCTAATTTGCACCATGCAAATGCATTTGTTTTCTGTGCTGCGAACCTGAATACAATTGTGACCCATCAGTTCAACTGCTTTTAAGTTTGAAAATCATATTTTGCTTTTAAGAAATGCTTAGTAGTTACATACCTGGCATCATTGCATTTCTCTGACTTTTTTGTCGTTTCTTGTAATATAAAATTGCAGCAACTAATATCACCAACAGTAACAAAGCTCCCAGCTCAGGCCTATTATTAGCTTTGTTCTTGGCTATAAAAATTGAAGAGAAAATAATACTTTATTGGAAGCGGACACAAGTTTCAAATCTGAATTGGATATCTGGATTAACATTTTGAACAGAATAATTAATTGACAAAATAATAAGTGAGAGTTAACATTTCCTGAACCTTAGCACAGAAGAAATCACATTGGTTTAGTTCCAGAGGCCTCTGCCTTTGCAGATCATACAATTCAGTATTCTCCTATGGTCATTCAAGCTATCCAACAGATTTCAAAATTATCAAATGGAAAGTAAGACATCTAAACTATAGCCCCATCTGTCAAAAAGGAATAAAATGAATTTTTAATTACAAGCTGTGTGAACGCATCTTTTGAATATTATGATATTCCAAGAATTATAATTAACTACAATATGCTTTTGATCATTCTCAATTTGTGACAATTTAAAATAATTAATTCTTATTGGATTGTGAACATTGACATTATTGAAGGAACTAGCATTAGAGTTCTTGAGCCCAGTGGTGTGAGAGAACAAACAAACAGTTGTAACAGTTGTACCTTTGGTTAATCATTCCAATTGTACTGGTGGTAATTTAGGCCTCCGATACTGTTAAACTCTATAACTTTTTCCATCATTGGATGTATGGAATTAAATTTAATAAGTTACATTCAAGATCCCAAAAAAATAGCAGGAGTAGACCATCCAGCCCACCAAGCCTGCTCTGCCATTCAATAGTTCAGAAGTTCTGAAGATGAGTCATACGGACTCGAAATGTCAACTCTGTCTTTCTCTCCACAGATGCTGTCAGACCTGCTGAGTTTTTCCAGCAACTTTATGTTTTTGTTTCAGATTTCCAGCATCCACAGTGTTTTGCCTTTATCTTAGTGACAGTATGGAGAACTACTCAGCTATGTGCCATCCACAAAAAAGACACACAAGAAGAAATGCCACAAAGTCAGATAGATGGAAGAGGAACAGAAGGAGAAAATGGGATGTGGAATTTAAACGTGAGAAGAGTAAGCACAGTGAGCGCTCTGCAACAACTCTCAAGTGTGGTTCTTAGGCCACAAATCATTGCATGATGATAGAATGGGGATGGCAAAGTTTTAAGCACCCAAGTCAACTGAAACAAAAATAAGGTCACAGAAATATAGAGAGGTTGTGAGAAATTCCTCAGATAATGGAGTGGTCCATGTCCACGTGTAGCAAGACCTGGACAACATTCAGATTGGGTTGATAAGTGGCAAGTAATATTCATGCCACACACAAGGTTAGACAATGACATCTCCAACAAGGGACAGTCTAACCACCTCCTCTTGACATTCCATAGGATTACCATTGCTGTAATCCCCAGCACCAACATCCTTGGGTCATAACTGACCATAAACGTTAACTGAACCTGCTATAAAAATACTGTGGCTACAAAAGCTGGTCAAAGGCTGGGAAAGCTGTTATGTGATTCATCTGCTGACACCACAAACCTTTTTACCATTTATAAGCATAAGATGGAGTACTTTCCAGTTGCCTAGATGAATGCAGGTCCAACAACACTTAAGAAGATCAACAGCATCTCTGGACAAGCAATCTGCTTGATCAGCACGCCATCCACCATCTTAAACATCACTTTCTCCACCACCAGCACACAGCGGTTGCAGTGTGTACCGTCTACAGGATGCGCTGCAACAACTCACCACGGCCCCTTCAACAGCATCTCCCAACCCACGATCTCTACCACTTAGAAGGAAAGGGCAGCAATTTCATGGGAACACCACAGCCCCCAAGTCAGACACCTTAACTTGGAAGGATATCTCTGTCCCTTCACTGTTGCTGAGGCAAAATTCTGAAACACCCTCCTTAAACAGCACTAATGACGTACCTACTCTAAATGAGCTACAGCGATTCAAGAAGGCCACTCAGCACCACCTTCTCAAGGGCAATTAGGATGAGCAACAAAGCCTTGCCAGCAATACCCACACGTCATAAAAGAATGAAAAAAAAGGAAACAGAATTTGAAGTGTTTGCAACACAATGAGCCAAGGAATCCAAAATAATTAAAGCCGGCATGTGATAGATGAGGAAGTGATGCAGTATATATTATATATGGTGATGGAGAGAATCAATGGAAACCAAAGATATTAATGGACGAGGTTGAGGAATACTCAACATGGCTGAAATATAATTTTAATTTAATGCACCCAGTTGGAAACTGATGAAATTGGATTGACTGCCCAGTTTACACTCTGCTTAATTTTATTTTCCTGGCAGGTTAGGTTGTAAAGATCCCCATATACACAAAAGACATGTTTAATACCAGGTTTCAAGTTCAAGGAGAAAACTCTGTCTATGTGAAATAATCTTACAAACAAAAGGCTGTTGCTGTTAAACAGTCTTGTTGAGGAAAGAATTACAGACATACAGGCAAATGAAAACAAAGGTCAGAAAAGGACCAGTCACCCATCAAGATTATCTTATATCATCACAATCCAATTTATTCACACATTAGCCCTCATCTAACTGACCCCCCACCACCAATCAGTCACACAGTATTATCACACCTAAAGATCACAGCAGAATCAGATTACTGAAAACAAACAGGTTCACGTTTAAAGAAAGCAGGCGACTACAATTTATGTAGATATAGCCACAACATCTATCCAATACTTGCAGTATAGTAGGCAACTTGAGTGCAGTAGAGCTGCCACATCTTAGAATGGAAAAACAAATCAGATCAACTTGGTCAGCCACAGGTAATGAACTATAAGCATTGTGGTCATTCACAAGACAGGAAAAAAATGTATATTATAAAGAACATTAATACAGAAACTGCAGCATGGAAACAGGCTATTTGGGCCAACTAATTGGCATTTATCTTCCATACAAGTAGCAGTCCAAATGCAGTAGAGCAACCTTGTTCCTAAATCCCTTTCTTATCCCATTGCTTCAACCACCTATCTAATCTAATTGGGAGGGTTAAGTTTTGCCCAGGATACAGGAATATGAACTCCTACTCATCTTTAAATACTGCCATGGGATTTTGCATTTCACCCTGAGTTTGGCATCTCAACCAAATGGCAACACTTTTAGTACTTGAATGAATTGTCAGCCTAAATTCTGCACTCAAGTTAAGGAGGTGGGTTTGAGTGGGTGTGAAATTACACCACGTTAATAGACTGCAAAGCCTAACCAGCATCACCCTCATATAAGAATTTAAAAGAAAGTTCATAGAATGGTAGAGCAGTCTGAGAACACAAATTCTATTACATGAATGTAATTTAGCCATGAGATTATGCTGAATGGATATTCAACCTCAAGATAAGAGTCATGAAACTAACTTTTTTTTTCATAATATTTTTCTGGTCTATTGTGAAGTGGGTTTATGGGGGTAAGTGCAGTTGGGTCTGTGTATGATTTAATTACATTTTGTAGTCAAGCAGACTACAAGCTTTAAATCATCAAAAGAAGCTAAGTGCTTGGCATGCTAATGAGCAAATATGAATGCTGGCTTAGCATGTAAGATGTGAAGGGAATTTGCATTTTTAGATAAATGAATGGATATTTGGATTTCAAAGGGATGCCTGTCTGTTTACAATTGGCCAAATATGCAAGGCTAAGGAATGTGTTTATTTTTCCCAAAAGTTACTGGCAATGTTGGCACCATGAAAGTTATGATGTTATGAGGAAGATACAGTTTCAAAGACATATGGAAGATTTACATATTAAAAAGAAAGAAACATATATAAAGGAGAATGAGAGGTTATGTGTCAGAAGGCCAGGTAAGATCTAACAGGATTGTGTGTAAAGCCTTAATCAGGCCTCCGCATGTGTGCTGTCTTACAAAACTGGAGTTGGGGAATGCCATTTGGAATTCCATTGTCCAGGGTATTCTGTTAACATGCTGAGTCTGTTTTAAACCAAAAAAGTATTTCAAACATTGCCTTAAAAGGGAGTGTAACTGGGGGTCAGGCTAATTGGGAATTTTAGGAATTATAGTGGTAATTGTAGTCTTATGTATGTGCTTGAAATCTTTTGTTTCATTAATAAATATTTTAAGTTTTTAAAAAAATCCTTAAAGGTCTTTGTGGACTTATTACTGTCTGAATTCAGTGCACCCATCTTGTAATAAATACATATTGCAAAACTGTTGTGATAGCGTAACCAAGTTTCCCTCGCGGATTTGGTCTGCCTGGCACACATCGTCTGCCACAATGTAACAATAAGCAACAGAATTATTAATTTTACCTGAGACTCTAGAATTCAATGTAGTGCTAACCATGGTCAGTCTAAAGAAGTTGAGTATAATAATGATCAAATCAAATGCAAAGTTGGTGATGAACTGTGTATAAAACATCAATTTGATAAGGAAATGTAAAGTGATGAATGATTATAAAGATAAATATCAAAGTCCAAAACTTCAAATTTAGAAATGGTGGCTGGAAGTTTTTTTTTACAGAAGCGATAGCCCCAGGGCCACTCTACCTCCGCAAGGCTAGGAAGCCACAACCTGATTTTATGGTTGTCAGGCTGTTATGTGCCTAAGATCATGGCTTTCACTCCATCTAGAAGGATGTCCCATCTCTCAGAGTTGCCAGCCAATCAGATGGCTGACACCTCTCCAATCCCAGCAATGCCACTGGGAGTGGTGGCCACTGCTGGGGCTGCAGCAATTCACTATGATGAGCAACATGAAGGCTGGATCCCTGGGTAAGTCAGGGCCGGGTACCGGGATTGTAAGGCCGAGGGCAGAGCAAATGGGGGCTGTGGTCCGCGTGGGAGGGGCCTCCGTTGGGCAGATGGGAACCACTTCCCAAACCCACTGGCAGGGGCTTCACCATGTACACCCCGTGCCACTGGTAAACTACTGTAATGGTGGGAGGAGACCCTTGAGGGGCCATTAATTGGCCACTTAATAGCCCCAGTTGGCCAAAGGGCGGCTGCGGCCACCCAACACCTTCTGCTTCATTGGTAAAAGTCTAGGAGGCATGACATCACCCACTGTTCCACTACGATTTTTTGTTTTACTCGTTCATGGGATGTGGGCGTCATCCAACCCTAATTGCCCTTGAGAAGGGGGTGGTGAGCTGCAGCCCTTGCGGTGCATGTACATCCAAGTGCTGTTAGGGAAGGAGTTCTCGGATTTTGACCCAGCGACAGTGAAGGAACAGCGATATATTTCCAAGTCAGGATGGTGAGTGACTTGGAGAGGAACTTCTAGGTGGTGGTGTTCCCATCTATCTGCTGCCTTTATCCTTGTAGATGGTAGTGGTCGTGGGTTGGAAGGTGCTGTCTAAAGAGCTTTGGTGAATTCTTGCAATTTTTCTCATAGATGGTTCACACTACTTCCACCGTGCATCGGTGGTGGAGAGAGTGAATCTTTGTGGATGTGGTGCCAATCTAGCAGGCTACATTGTCCTGGATTGTGCCAAGCTTCTTGAGTGTTGTTGGAGCTGCACTCATTCAGGCAAGTGGAGAATATTCTATCACACACCTGACTTGTGCTTTGTAGATGGCGGACAGGATTTCGGGACTCAGGAAGTGAGTTATTTGCCATAAAATTCCTAGCCTTTGACCTGCTCTGGTAGACACGGTATTTATATGGCAAGACCAATTCAGTTTCTGGTCAATGGTAACCCCCGGGATTTTGATAGTAAGGAATTCAGTGATCGTAATGCCACTGAATGTCAAGGTGCAATGGTTAGATTCTCTCTTGTTGGAGATAGTCATTGCCTAGCATTTGTGAGGCGTGAATGTTACTTACCACTTGTCAGCCCGAGCCTAAATATTGCCCAGGTCTTGCTGCATTTGGACATGGACTGCTTCAGTATCTGAGGAGTCGCAAATGGTGCTGAGCATGGTGTGATTATTAGCAAACATCCACACTTCTGACCTTATGATGGAAGGAAGGTCATTGATGAAGCAGCTGAAGATGTTTGGGCCTAGGACACTACCCTGAAGAACTCCTGCTGTGCTGTCCTGGAACTAAGATGATTGACCTCCAACAACCACAATCATCTTCCTTTATGCTAGGTATGATTAAAACCAGCAGAGAGTTTCCCCTGATTCCCAATTACTTCAGTTTTGCTAGGGTTCCTTGATGCCACACTTCAATTGCTGCATTGATTTCAGGGGCAATCACTCTCACCTCACCTTGGGAGTTCAACTTTTTTGTCTATGTTTGAACCAAGGCTGTAATGAGGTCAGGAGCTGAGTGGACCTGGCAGAACCCAAAAGGAGCATCAGCGAGCAGGTTATTGCTAAGCAAGTGCTGCATGATAGCACTGTCGATGACCCCTTCCATCACTTTACTGATGATGGAAAATAGACCGATGAGGCGGCAATTGGTGAGGTTGGATTTGTCCTGCTTGTGTGTGTACAGGACATACCTGGGCAATTTTTCACATTGCCAGGTAAATGCCAGTGTTGCAGCTGTACTGTGACAATTTGGCTAGGGGCATGGCAAGTTTTGGAGCGCAAGTCTGCAGTATTATTGCCAGACTATTGTCAGGGCCCAGAGTCTTGCAGTCTTGACACGGGACCAAACAGAGTCAGGTGGGAAAAAAATGCCAGCTGGAACTCAGATTTGGCATTTCCCATCCCCATTTCGTGTGCCGGCCATTTTCATCAGTGCAAGAAAGGGGGCGGCATCATGAGAAATGGTGGTGCAATTGCCATTGAGTTGAGAGCTGAACCAGTAACTCCAGGATTTTCATGTCAGGCAAATTTCCGAAGACTGTCTAAACCATGGCAGCACAGTGCATTCAAGAACAACCTGGGAGGTTGGAAAAGTTTGGAAAGTGTGCAAGTAAACAAATCTTTGCAGGAATAGCCCAGGGAAAGTGCTGGAGTTGCGCTGTTGGGGAAAAGGCAGGGGTGAGCTCCTTGGTAAGTCAAGGGCAGGTCCAAAATATGCCACCAATGGGGCATTCAGCCAGGTTTGCAGAAATTCTATCGAAAGGAAGGAGGTTGCACTATAAATGGGTGCAGCTCCTTTGCGCCTGCAAGCAACTGAGGCAGCAGAGCAGCAGCGTCACATGGCGTGAGAATTAGTCCCTGGGCATCAAGAGGGCAAGCTTCAGGAGCCAAGGTCAAGAAGGGGGAGCCGAGAACACCCTGAGAACCAGGTCAACCGCAACAGGCTCACCTACCTGGAAATGTCCGAGCGCCGGTGCAGGAGGAAACTGCAACTCTCCAGGGAGATTGTGACTGACATCTGTCCTCTCCTTAATGACAAATTGTCACCTAGAACAACTCATCAACAAGCCCTGCTGGTAGCACTGAAGGGGACAGTGGCCCTCAAACTCTTGACCGTATGATCATTTCAGGGTTCTGCTGCTGACCTCCATGACATTTCTCCGTTGGCTGCTCACCGCTGCATTCATGCCATCACAGATGTCCTTTCACAAGGATCACTGACTTCATCAACTTCCCCACGGATGCGGCCTCACGAGCTTTGAAGGCAATGGATTTCACCATAATAGGTGACTTCCTCCAGGTCCAAGTTGTAATTGACTGTACCCGTGTTGCCATCAAGGCACTCACAGTTAAACCTGACAGGTTCAAAGGAAGGGTTACCATTCCATCATTGTTCAGCTGGTGTGCAACCACAGAAAGAACTTCCTGCACGTATGTGCATGTTTTCCAGGCAGCTGCCAATTTATACTCAAAGAGTCAAGACTGCCTCAGCACTTTCACCCCATCCTCAGTTATGTGGATGGATTCTGGGTCACAAGGGTTACCCTCTAAGGAATTGGTTCCTAGCTCCACTGATGGATCCTCAAATGCAGCCCCATCATTGGTACAATGAGAGTCACCTACGTGGCAGGACCCTTATTGGAGCATTACATACATATCTGCAAAGGTATCCAGCAGGGCTGTAATATGCTGTATGCTGCAGAACATTTGTGGAGAGTGACACTTGCAGAGGCAGAGCATAAGGAAGGCTCCATATCGTTGGAAGAGGAGGACTGCAAGTTAACTTTTCACCTACAGTGCTTGTTACTTAATGCGTGGAGGGCCCTACTCGGCTACCTTACAAATATAGAACTGGAAAGGGAAGGTGTATTGAATCAAAATTCCCTCCTTACACAAATGCCACAAATGACAAAGATTACCCCATTACTATGTGCATAGTATATTGTCTCCCAATGTTATAAACAACACTTGAGTGAGATTATAACAGAAAGTGAAAAAGATCAGTCATTGCAAAAGTTTGATCCCAGCAGGATTTTCCTTCACCAAGCGGTAGATTTTAACTATGGGCAGCTGACCAGCAGAGTGCACCAGCTGGCTGCCCATTAGAGCTATTTTGAGGCCACATTACCATAATACTAATGGTTCTTTAAAAGTTAGAAAGTTCTTGTGTCTACCAGTCTGAGGAAAAACAGCAAAACCAAGAGACTGAAAATCCAAAAACTTAGCAAAAATTGACTTGTTCTGATCTCAAACATTGCCACAAATTGAAGATATAGTTAGCCAATATACATATAGACATAAAGCACACAAAGAGCAAAAGAAAACATTCCAGCAAATTCCAGTCACAGAAATTTGGGACTGATGTACTTCATTTCAAGTCAACATTTAATAAGGGCTATTGCTGAATTTCTACATACCAAGCATTGAAATGTGATGGTATATTGAAAGCAGATGTTTGCAAGGCTGACAGAGCAGACTCAGAAAAAGGACTACAGAGTCACAGAATTTTAACAGCACAGAAGGATGCCTTTCGGCCCATTGTGTCTGCACCAGCTCTCCAAATGAGCATTATGATCTAGTGCCATTGCCCTATCTTTTCCACATACCCCTGCACATTATTTGAATGGAAACAATCATCTAATGCCCTCTTGAATGCCTCGATTGAACCTGCCTCCACCACACTTCCAGGCGCTGCATTCCAGACCCAATCCATTCATTGTGTGAAAAGTTTTTTCTCACGTCATGTTTGCTTCTTTTGCAAATCACTTTAAATCTGTGCCCTCACGTTCTTGATCCTTTTTCATGCAGGAACAGCTTCTCCCTATCTACTCTGTCCAGCCCCCTCATGATTTTGAACATCTCTATCAAATCTCCACTTACCCGCCTTCTCTCCAAGTAGAACAGAGTCCCAACCTTTCCAATCTACCTTCATCCCTGAAGTCTCTCATCCCTGGAACCATTCTGCACTCTCTCCAATGTGTTCACATCCTTCCTATGGTGTGGCGGTCAGAACTGTACACAATACTCCAGCTGAGGTCTAACGAGTATTCTTTATAATTTCAACATAACCTACCTGCTCTTGTATTCTATGCCCCTATTAATAAAGCGCAGAACACTATATGCTTTATTAACTGCTCTCTCCACCTGTCTTTGCCACCTTCAATAATCTATGCACATATACACCCAGGTCTTTCTGCTCCTGTACCCCTTTCAAAATTTCACCCTTTATTTTTTATGTTCTTCCTACCAAAATGCATCAACTCATACTTCTCCACATTGAACTTAATCTGCCACCTATCTGCCCACTCCACCAACTTGTCTATGTCCTCTTGAGGTTCCACACCGTCCTCCTCACAGTTCACAACACTCCCAAGCTTCATATCATCCTCAAACTTTGAAATTGTACCCTGCACACCAAGATCTAGATTATTAATATATATCAGGAAAAGCAAGGGTCCTAAAATCGACCCCTGGGAAACATCAGTACAAATCTTCCTCCAGCCCGAAAAATATCTACTGACCATTACTCTCTGCTTCCTATTTTTCAGCCAATTTTGTATCCACATTACTACTATCCCTTTTATTCCATGTGCAGTAACTTTCCTCACAAGTCTGTCGTGTGGCACTGTATCAAATGCCTTTTGAAAGTCCATGTACACCACATCAACAGCATTACCCTCATCAACCTTTTCTATTACCTCTTCAAAAAACTCAAGCAAGTTAGTTAAATGCAATTTCCCTTCTAGAAATCCATGCTGGCTCTTCCTTATCTACCCATATTTTTCCATGTGACTACTAATTCTATCCTGAAAAATTGTTTCTAGAATCTTGCCCCCAACTGAAGCTAAACTGACTGGTCTGTAATTGCTGGGCTTATCCTTACAATCATTTTTGAACAAGGGCGTAAATTTTGCAATTCTCCAGTCCTCAGGCACTACCCCTGAGTCTAGGGAAGACTGAAAGATTATGGCCAGTGCCCCTGCAATTTCTACTCTCACTTCCTTCAATATCCTTGGATGCATCTCATCCGGTCCTGGTGCCTTGTCAACTTTAAGTACCAACAGTATATTTAACACTTTCTCTTTATCAATTTTGAATCCTTCTAGTGGCAGAGTTTCCTCATCTGTCACCATGCCTGGGTATCATCTTCCTCTCTGGTAAAGACAGATGCAAAGTATTCATTTAATACTTCAGCCTTGGCCCCTTCATCCATGTGTAAATTCCCTTTTAGGTCCCTAACTGGCCCTACTCCTCCTTTTACCACCCTTTGCTATTTATATACCTATGGAAGACTTTGGGATTGCCCTTTATGTTGGCTGCCAGTCTTTTCTCATAATCCCTCTCGCTTCTCTAATATGCTTTCTCACCGCCCTTCTGAATTCCTCTTGGTTCTCAATTGTATTTTCTACTTGGCACCTGTCATAAGCGCACTTTTTCTTTTTTATCCTAATTTCTATCTCCCTTTTCATTCAGGGAGCTCTGGATTTGTTTCCCCTATCTTACCCTTTCGATGGAATATACCTTGACTGTGCCCAGAACAATTATTTTTTGAAGGCAGCCCATTGTTCAGCTGCAGTTTTTCCTGCCAACCTTTTGTTCCAGTCTATCTGGCCCAGCTCCGTTTTTGCCCCATTGAAGTCAGCCCTCATCCAATTAATTATTCTTCCTCTGGATTGCACATCATCCTTTTCTATCATCATCCTAAAACATACAATACAATGATCACTGTCTCCTAAATATTTCCCGCTGACATTTGATCTACTTGGCCCACCTCATTTCCAAGAACCCAGTTGGATTGGACACGTACTTCTGTAGAAAATTCTCCTGAACACATTCTAAGAGCTTTTTCCTCTCTCCGCCCTTTACACTACCCACTGTCCCAGTCCACAGTGTGGAGTTCAGAAAATGAGCAACATCTACCAATTCAAAAATACAATCTCTTCAAAAAATCGTAGGAAATTGTTCAAATTGCAAAAATGAAAGATGATGTTAAATGCAAAAGGCCTGGATGCATACCAAACCTTTCTTGGCTTTCCTAACAAAGCTGTTGATGGTACAATGTAACCAGCACTATTGATGAATGGACCATCATTGAACAAAACCATTTACAATCTCAAAAGAACTGCTGCTCAAAGCAAAAATTGCCAAATATGTTAATGATTTAAAAAAACTATTTATCCACTTGTTTGTCCTTTTAAGAACCACAGTGGATTTAACTCCTTTTGATGTTTCTAAGTGGGTCATTCCATGTCCTTACAACCCTCCACATGAAAATGTTTCTTCTAACTGCTCCCTTTGCTATTTTGTTGATGACCTTGAAGTTGACATTTAAACAAACATATTGTATCTATAAAGCACAGTCAGACTGGAAAAGTGGGCAGGTGGATAATGTATGAACGTGAGCATTACTTGCCAAGTAATTTCCTGTTCCCTTCTCTCTCCCTAATAGGAATCATCTGTCTCTCCTACACTGTTTCTCTGTAATATGTTTGAGTGCTATTTAGCACATTTAATGCAGTAAAACATTTCCAGGTGTTTAACAAGAGCGGTATGAATATTAACATTTTTGACACTGACATAAGGAGGAATCAGGAGAAATAACAAATGAGCTAGGTTTTAAGGAACATTTTAAAGATTAGAGAGAGGTTAGAGACCATAAACTGAACTGGACAGGCCATGTAAATACTATGGCTACAAGAGCAGGTCAGAGGCTAAGAATCCTGTGGTGAGTAACTCACCTCCTGACTCCCCAAAGCCTGTCCACCATCTACAAGGCACAGGTCAGGAGTGTGATGGAATATTCTCCACTTGTCTAGATCAGTGCAGCTCCAACAACACGCAAGAAGCTTGACACCATTTAGGACAAAGAAGCCACTTGATTGGGACCCCATCCACAAACATTCACTCCCTCCACCACCGACACACAGTGGCAGCAGTGTGTACCTTCTACAAAATGCCCCTTATCTGTCCATAATGTGGAATCACTTTTTTTTTAAAAAGGTAAAGAGGTGGAGAAGATTAGGGAGGAAATTCCAGAGTTTAAGGCCAAGGCAACTGACTTCATAGCTGCAAATGGAGTGATTAAAATCTAGGATGCATAAGAGGTCAGCATCCGTGATCCCAAAAGTTGGAGGAGGCTACACGGATAAGGAGGGCTGAGCCATGGGGAAATTTGAAAGCAAGGATGATTATTTTAAAACTGAGGTACTGTTGAACAAGTAGCAGTAAAGGTCAGCAATCACAGTTGTGTTGGGTGATTTAGACTTGGAGCGAGTTAAGATACGGGCAGCAGGGTTTTGGATGAGCACGAGTTTATGTATGATGGTAGATAGGAGGCCGGTAAGAGGAGCATTGGAATAGTCAAGTCTAGAGGTAACAAGGGCATGGATAAGGGTGTCACCTGCAGATGAGCTGAAGGAGTGTAGGAGTCAATCAATGCTAACGAGATGGAAGTAGGCAATCCTGGGGATGATGCAGATATTTGGTGGGAAACTCAATTTGGGATCAAACACAGCACCAAGGTTGCAAATGGTCTTGCCCAATTTAAGATAGTTTTTGGGGGTGGAAACAGCGGACAGGGAATGGAGTTTGCAGCCGGGCTCAAAGGCAATGGCTTTAGTCTTCCCAATATTTATTTGGAGGAAATTTCTGCTCATCCAACATTGGACATCGGACAAGCAGTGTGACAAATCAAACACAGTTAAGGGGCCAAGGAGGTGGTGGTAAAATGGAACTAAGTGTTGTCAGCATACAAGTGGAATCTGATGTTGTAGTTTAGACGATATCACCGAGAGGGAGCTTGTGGATGAGAAATAGGAAGAGACCGAGAATAAATTAAAAGTATTACCTTCAGAAAATTGTGTGTGTGTAGACCAGAAGTATATATTAAGATATATATTGAATTAGATTTAATTATATTCCCAAGATTTCTCCATAGGCATAGTAAAATGGCAAACATTGATCAGATGATGACTTGAAACGTCTGAGCAATATGAGGCAAGTTTAATTTAATGAAGCATCACCCACTCAAAGAAATGTATTTGATTTTTCCCTTTAAACATTTCCAAAGCACCATCATAAAACCATAATACTTCAGCAGAAGAGGAGGCCATTGGACCCTTATGCCTGTGCCAGTTTTGGCTTTTCAACTAGAAATGCCACTCTTATGTTATTCCATGCCCTCCTCCCTTAGCTTTTAATATTCTTCCAATTTAAATACTTTGAATGAAGTTATGGTCACTGCTTCTATAACCATTTGTGTTAAAGCCGTCTATGTCCTAACAATAATCCAGTGAATAAATAGGTATGTACAAAAGCTTAACTTGTTCCCATTAACGTAATTTCTTCTATTTTAACACAGGCTCTGAGTTAAACATTTGCATACTAATACTTGACGATAATGCATGAGTGAATAAAATGGCTTATACAATGTAAAATGATATTTAACATTACTAAACAGTTATATTACAAAAATAAAGCATGTGGATTAATTTCAGGAAAACTTTGTCTTCCATATATATTTTTTCTCTGCGCTTGTCAATAACTTTGCTCTGAGAATATTGGCTCTTCGGCTGGGATATTAGGTATTTCAAGGATTTCCAAGCAGGTTCCTTTGCTGTAGGCATTTGATAAAGTCTCTCATGAGAAACAGTTGAAAGTTGAAGCTCGTGGGATTGAAGGCAAATTATTGACCAGGTTAGGAAATTGGCTGAGTGGAAGGATAATGGACAGATACTCCAATTGGCAGGTTGTGATGAGTGGTGTCCCACAAGGATTTGTGTTGGGGCCTCAACTATTCTCCTTCAACTATTTGGTAATGACTGAAATGATGGAAACTTATCTAAATTTGTCAATGATACAAAGATAGGTAGTATTATAAGCAGTGTAGATGGGAGAATAAAATTACAAAGAGATATTAGTAGATTACGTGAATGGGCAAGACTGTAGTAAGTGGATTTCAATATTGGCAAATGTGAGGTCATGCGCTTTGGACATAAAAAGTATAGAACAAAATAAATTCAAATCGCTGATAAGCTAGAAACAGCAGAGGTCCAAAGACACCTGGGGGGTCCAATTATATAGATCATGAAAATGTTGTGAACAAGTACAGAAAACAAGAAGGATAATAAAATGTTGGCTTTTATACCTAGTGGTCTAGATACATGCAGGTAGAAGTCATTCATCAATCATACAAAACTCTGATTTGACCACATTTGGAATACTGTGAACTGTTCTGGGCATCACAATCTTAGGAAGGATATCTTGTCTGGGGAAAGAGTGCAGCATAGATTTGCTAGAATGACACCTGCACACCAAGGATTAAATTACAAAGAGAGATTTTACAAACTGGGGTTGTATTCCTTGGAATTTAGAAGGTTAATTGAAGTTTTCAAGATATTAAGGGGAACAGATAGAGTAAGTTTGGAGATACCATTTCTGCTTATTGGGGAATTTAGGAATAGGAGACATAGTCAAAAATCAGTCATGCAATTAGAAAACACTTCGTCTTGTAAAAGGTGAAGCATAGAAACAGAAACATAGGGTGGTAGAATTTTGGAACTCTTTTTCCAAAGCAGTATTTGATGATAGGTCAATCATTAATGTTAAAACTGAGGTTGATAAATTTTTGTTAACCAAGGCTATTAAGGAATATGGGCAAAGGTACCTGGAGTTAGGTTAAAGAACAGACATGATCTTATTCAATGGCAGAACAAGCAGTGAGTGTATAAATGGCTAGCTCCTGTTCTGATGTTCCTGTGTTTCTATGCCTTTTAAAATAAAACATTAGTAATAACTAGCAAGTGAAATTTATGCTTATGAAGAAATTAACTGTATGCAATCATTTCATCAGTTCACTTGGTGAATTCTGAACTGCATATGAAGGCTGGATTTGTTGGAAAGACTCAAAAGGTATTCACTGAAACATTAACTTTCTCTGTTATGTGCCTTCCTTTTTATTTCAGATGTACAACATTTGCAGTTTTCATCTTTGTGTTACATCTATCATTATAGAGTGGTTCTAGGACCTGATAATGATGTCCAATCATTTTGTCCATTAGACTTAATGTCAACCCCTTTGCACAATTTTGTATGATTTTCCAAACTAAGCCAATCGTATATGGTAGTGAAATCGAAACTATGAAGTTTATTGTTCTTGAAGTCTTTAACAAGATCTAGATAATAATTTGATTTGATAATAATATAAACATTATATTATTGATTCTATTGTTTCAAATTGATTCTTGATGGTTCTTTTATATTCAAATATCAGAGATATTGTCTAGGCAAGAGAGAATTATGATATTTGCACAGCAAGCATTTGAGCATTCCATGTAAGATAAAATGGACTTCATAATTTTAAGGGACCTTTACCTCGCACAGTTAATTTTGTTCCATTTCCAGAGCCTCTTCGAACTGGTGGTGGTATTTCAATATATATCTTACAGAGATACAATCCCGCATCTTCCTGAGCGATATTTTTAATTGTCAGTTTTGCTTTTGTTTTTTTTATGGTACAAGAGAGTCTATTGTCGTAAACTGGATTGACAGTCCAATTTGAACTGGTTGCATTGACAGTCCATTTTGAGTCTTTGCTCCAGTCTACCCTGATGTGTTCCACATGTCGTTCCTCTTCATAAAAGCACTCCATGTTGATGGACGTTCCCTCAACGACCTCTATTTCTGAAGGACATTGAGACACTTCAATCCTATCTGGTTCTGCTATTAAGGAAAGAAATTATTAATTTTTGATAATCAACTGCTTTTGTCTGAGAATGTAAAGAAGGTAAATTCCCTACCTACAAGATTAACATTTAAAAAAGAGTTTGTTTGAATA
The DNA here is from genome assembly GCF_017639515.1 of Carcharodon carcharias. Taxonomy (NCBI): domain Eukaryota; kingdom Metazoa; phylum Chordata; class Chondrichthyes; order Lamniformes; family Lamnidae; genus Carcharodon; species Carcharodon carcharias. The sequence continues at coordinate 22,862,222 of NC_054467.1, read as the reverse complement.
TACGGAAGCTATTTTTTACAGTATTTACCCAAACATACTTAATATAAATAACACCCTAATTACATTCTGTTAATAAACTGTTTTAAGTAGCAGAACTGAATTGTGGCTGGACTTTAGAAAATGTAATGCTTTCAACTTACCTTCAGTTACTTGAAGCAACATATGTGTACACTGCAGTGCCAGTATTAACTGTAGGTAATTACCATTAAGGTTCATCTTGGCAGCAGCTGAGAATCAGCTACATCTGTACACAGCAAATCTTTTGTTGCGTCAATCACTAAAGCAGGGTATGTAACACCATTTCCGTTTCTACGTTAAAACCACATCTGATTGGTATCTGTCACTGCTTCAAAGTTACTAACCTTATAAAAGTTCCAAATTTTCCAACAAATCTCTACAATGCACAGAACTGACATTCAAGTTTCGAGTTGTAAGTCTGAATTAAATCACAAAGCTAAGTCGGTAAACTTTGCTGATTATGTCTTGAATGAGAAACATTTTCGAGGTTGTTTCCCTTTCAAAAAAAAACTCCCTTCATTTTTGTCCCCTCTTTGCTTGAAAGCATTGACTCACTCTAAAAGATGAGTAAAATCGACTTTTATCAATTTCCATCATGAATGGCTGGATCTTTTCGGATTGGTGAACTGCTAAACTCTATGGTCACAAAATTAATTTGTGTGGTGCTGCTTCTAGCTACACAGGCATACCTGCAGGGCTTGCAGTGTGGGAAGCACTGCTGCCTGCGACCAATGCACTGTGAGGCGGCTGGAATGGCGCATGTGAATGTATCCCCTGCATGTGCCCAAAGAGGTTGAAAGAGCAAGATTTTGAGTGGTTGTAATGCAAGCATACTAAAATTGGCCACCAAGTGTGCAGGGTATGCCTCCCTTATTCACTCTTGAAACCACCAAGTGTTAGGAAGCAAAACAAACCCTGTTCTGGGATAATTCAACAGGTTACAGCTGAGGAGCTTTACACTTACATGTGCTCAGGCAAAGTTGATGGAAGCACCGTGGTGAACTGTCAGAGGAGTTTAAAGGTTTCTACTGACCACAGAAAGGCAGAAAATGACATTTGTCTTACCTAAGTATGGAGGCAGTATCTGCAGTGTCATTTGCTATGTAGTGTGAGGGCATGAAGAGGAGAAAGTAGACAGGAGGTCCTCTGAGAGGAGGGAGGAGAAGGAGGGCTCTCCTTAGAAGGCCCCACCTCTGCAAGAGCCTTGCAATTATGAGGGCACAGCCACAACCTCCTGGGATCTGGAGGCCACACTGGGGGGAAGAAGAAGAGGCAGAGGAGGAAGTGGGAGACCTCACTACGTGAAACTGGACAGAGCAAGATAGAAAACATTGTGAGGTGTTGATTAGATTACAATAAATTTCCCCACCCTAACATTCTGAAGCCCTTTCACTTTCTTTTAATTGTTGGTGGGCGTGCTGCCGATTCTGGCGCTTGCCCGCCAAACAAAATAGCGTGGGACTGCACAATGACGTCAGGACGTTCACCCGACATCATCGTACATCCATCCGCAGAGTTCTGTTGAAGGGTCATGAGGACTCGAAACGTCAACTTTGTTCTTCTCCGCCGATGCTGCCGGACCTGCTGAGTTTTTCCAGGTATTTCTGTTTTTGTTTTGGATTTCCAGCATCCGCAGTTTTTTGTTTTTAATCGCAGAGTTAATATTCTGCCCCTGTACTCCAATCCTCTTGCAATAAAGGTCAATATGCCACTTGCCTTACTTAATTACTTGCTGTATCTGCATGCTAACTTTCTGAGCTCCTTGTATGAGCACATCCAAGTCTCTCTGAACATCAACATTTACAAGTTGCATCCCTTTTAAAAAAAAATCTGCTTTTCTTTTCTTATGACCAAAGTGAATAGCCTCACATTTCCCCACATTATATCTCCATCTACCATTTTGTTGTCCAATCACTTAATCTGCTATTCCTCTTAGATGGCAGGGAATTGGAGTCTGAAGCTATGCCAGAGCCACTTGTGACCATACAACGATCATGGAAATGATATGGGTAGACAGATTTTATGCCTTACCCATCTTATTTCCACTGGATGCAGGTAAGCTACAAGCCAGGGTTGCTGTGCCAAATATTGGGGTGACTGAATTTTGCACCCTAGATCCTGGAAACTGGTTTGTGATCATTATCAGGACTGAAAGAGACACACATCAGAAGTCCAGCCTCAGGCCTCATGAGCATATATCAATGAACCATGAACCACAAATGCCCATCAGGTGTTCAGAGGCAGCCAGCAGGTTAGGAGATAACCAAGTTCAGCCAAGTAAACATCAATACAGACAAATAAACAGGGATTAAACATTTAATTAGCACATGCAAGGCATCCAATTTTTAAGGTGCTGGTGAGAGTGCCTGAAGATCACCTGAGATAAAATGGCCTTTGTGGCCTTGCAAAGTTGATCCTGTTTGCTTTGTTTTGTGTGTGAAGATCAGCACAATGAGGTCTAATTCACCTTTCCCTACCCCGCCACTATTTTCTCCCAGTTTTCCCATTAAGGAAAAAAAGAAAGACTTGCATCTATATAACACGTTTCATGATTTCTGGGCATTCAAAGCACTTTATAGCCAAAGCAATTCTTTTGAAATGTAGTCCCCTGTTTTACTGTAGAAAGAAATTTAAATTATCCCTGATCTTTATATGAAAGTTCAGTCCAAAGATTTGCAAGCTTCATATTAACAACATCATCACACTAGGTGCAGAGATCACCAATGTGATGTGAACAAATTTCTTATTTTTTCAGTGCAACTTTCTTTTGAAAGAGTCTGGCGAATTCCTGAGAAGAATTATCTCTGCAATCACCCTCAAGTGCACATTTACACATAATGTTATTAGAGGACTTTAATTTTATTTTTGGTACGTAAATTTCAAGTTCCCTTAATTTAATCAGGCACCTAATTCAGTTAGCATGCAGGTGGCTAAATTGGAAGTAGTAGAGTATTGCTCCCTTGAGGCAGTCAGGTATTGTAAGATTGACTGCTGGAAATGGTGTCCATTAACATTTGGTTTGTTAACATTGAGATAAAAACAAATAAAAAACTGCGGATGCTGGAAATCCAAAACAAAAACAGAATTACCTGGAAAAACTCAGCAGGTCTGGCAGCATCGGCGGAGAAGAAAAGAGTTGATGTTTCGAGTCCTCATGACCCTTCGACAGAACTTGAGTGAGTCCAAGAAAGAGTTGAAATATAAGCTGGTTTAAGGTGTGTGGGGTGGGTGGGGGGGAAGAGAGAGAGAGAGAGAAGTGGAGGGGGTTGGTGTGGTTGTAGGGACAAACAAGCAGTGATAGAAGCAGATCATCAAAAGATGTCACAAACAACAGAACAAAAGAACACATAGGTGTTAAAGTTGGTGATATTATCTAAATGAATGTGCTAATTAAGAATGGATGGTAGGGCACTCAAGGTATAGCTCTAGTGGGGGTGGGGGGAGCATAAAAGATTTAAAAATATTTTAAAATAATGGAAATAGGTGGGAAAAGAAAAATCTATATAATTTATTGGAAAAAAAAACAAAAGGAAGGGGGAAACAGAAAGGGGGTGGGGATGGAGGAGGGAGCTCAAGACCTAAAGTTGTTGAATTCAATATTCAGTCCGGAAGGCTGTAAAGTGCCACCACCCCATGCCCACACAAAAGATGCAACACCTGCCCCTTCACTTCCTCTCTCCTCACCGTCCAAGGGCCCAAACACTCCTTTCAAGTGAAGCAGCATTTCACTTGCATTTCCCCCAACTTAGTCTACTGCATTCGTTGCTCCCAATGTGGTCTCCTCTACGTTGGAGAGACCAAACGTAAACTGGGAGACCGCTTTGCAGAACACCTGCGGTCTGTCCGCAAGAATGACCCAAACCTCCCTGTCGCTTGCCATTTTAACACTCCACCCTGCTATCTTGCCCACATGTCTGTCCTTGGCTTGCTGCATTGCTCCAGTGAAGCCCAACGCAAACTGGAGGAACAACACCTCATCTTCCGACTAGACACTTTACAGCCTTCCGGACTGAATATTGAATTCAACAACTTTAGGTCTTGAGCTCCCTCCTCCATCCCCACCCCCTTTCTGTTTTCCCCTTCCTTTTGTTTTTTTTTTCCAATAAATTATATAGATTTTTCTTTTCCCACCTATTTCCATTATTTTAAAATATTTTTAAATCTTTTATGCTCCCCCCACCCCCACTAGAGCTATACCTTGAGTGCCCTACCATCCATTCTTAATTAGCACATTCGTTTAGATAATATCACCAACTTTAACACCTGTGTTCTTTTGTTCTGTTGTTTGTGACATCTTTTGATGATCTGCTTCTATCACTGCTTGTTTGTCCCTACAACCACACCAACCCCCTCCACTTCTCTCTCTCTACCCCCACCATCCACCACCCCCACCCCCCCCAACCCCCCCCACAACTCTTTCTTGGACTCACTCAAGTTCTGTCGAAGGGTCATGAGGATTTGAAACGTCAACTCTTTTCTTCTCCGCCGATGCTGCCAGACCTGCTGAGTTTTTCCAGGTAATTCTGTTTTTGTTTTGGTTTGTTAACATTTTCTTACTCAGATCAACTGATGAATATTTTACATTGATGTATAGAAACACAGCTAAACAGCATTTTTGAGTCAGAATGTCGCTAATCTTCCATACTAGTTGCGAATTAGGAACAGGCTTCTGATCCTTGTGTACCACATAATTGCTGATTATTCATCACTCCACCCCCTTCCAACGTTCTCAGAGGTGAACTGATGGACTTCTAGGCCAGAATTGTCCGCTCTGGGACTAAGTCCGGTGGTGGGAGCAGGAAGTCAGAGTGACTTCCGCAGGAGTGCAGGGCAGGTGAGCATGCAGAATCATGCAGTGTTCAGCTGAATAATTATGCAGCCCCAAGGATCACGTTGCATCATGTGGGGAACAGCCAGGAAGTCACCCGTCTTGCCGTTGTGCCTGGGCACCATATTTAAAAAGGCGCCCAGGCAGCCATTCAGTCACTGCACCAGCACTTTCGGAGACTGGGAAAATGTCGAGTGGAGGGCAAGCAAGCTTCGACCACGCGCTTCAGCAGTACCTCCCTGGAGGTTCTCCTCCAGGCCCTCAAGGAAGGTGGGAGGTCCCCTTTCCGAGGAATAGGAGCAGGAGGCCCTCCTGTCTGACCACAGTGCCCTGAGATGAGGTCACCAGGGTAGTCAGCACCCGTGGTGTCCAAAAGAGAACAGCCCCACAGTGTAGGATAAGTGCACCTTCCACTCTCCAAACTCACATCAGTGATGATTTTTTTTTTCATCTTTCACAGGGCGTGGGCATCGCTGGCTAGTCCAGTACTTTTATTGCCTATTCCTAATTGCACTTGAGAAGGTGGTAGTGAGCTGGCTTCTTCATCTACTGCAGTCCACATAGCTTAGGTACACTCACAGTACTGTTAGGGAGGGACTTCCAGAATTGTGACCCACCAGCAGTGAAAGGTCAGCGGTGCAGTTCCAAGTCAGGATGGTGTGCGGCTGGGAGGGGAGATCGCAGGTGGTTGTGTTCCCATGTTCCCTTGTCCTTCGAGGTGGTGGGGTCATGGGTTTAGAAGGCACCAACAAAGGAACCTAGATTTGCTGCTTTGCATCTTGTATGTGGTACACACTGCTGCCATTGTGTCGGTGATAAAGGGAATGAATGTTGAAGGTGGTGGATGGGGTGCCAATCAAGTGGGATGCTTGATCCTGGATGGTTTTGAGTTTCTTCATTGTTGTTGGAGCTGCAATCATCCTGGCAAGTGGAGAGTGCTCCATCAGACTGCTGCTTTGTGCCTTGTAGATACAATACAGGCTTTGGGGAATTAGTAGATGAGTTACTTGCCATAGAATTCTCAGCCTCTGACCTGCTCTTTCATCTAACCTCACACTCAATCCACCTGTCTTTATGCAGTACAAGATAGCCCACAACAGGAGTGAGAGAGAGAAGACAAGAGGTGGAATGCCAGAGCTGTGAAACATCACCGAATTTGAGCAGCAGGCTGCAGAGCTGTCAGAGCAGGACCTATACCGTGCGTGCACAGATGGTGAGGTCAGTTCTCCCAACAGCCCAGTAAGGAGTCATCCCTTATGCAGAGAACTTCAGAAGAACATCTGTGAGTGATGTGTATAATGTTTGAGCCAGCTGAGGCAGTCACTCATTCTCTCTTTTCTCCATTCCAGGTGCCAGCAGGATGAGGGGGAGCCCAGCATCCTCCCCAGAAGAAAGCCTCAGCCCCAAGTCACCTCGGAGGAGGAGGAAGAGGTGTTTTCAGCTGTGGAGCCATCACAGCATTCACCTGCACCCTCCACCAGTGCAGGGACACAACATCGGAAGGTCATAGATCTAGAGTAGGCTCAGGGTCACTCACTGATGGTCACTTCATGAACACAGCAAGCAGAGGCAGTGACAGCCAAGGTGTCTGGCACTCGGAGGACTGCTGGAGACCAGGCCCCTGGAAAGTCTGAGTCAGATGACGAGCCTCTGCAATCGACCATTAGACACATGCTGAAGATACAAAGGGACGCAGGGGGATATCAGGCAGAGGCGTCAGAGGCCGTCAACAGAGTGGCACAAGAGATGGAGGAGTTCAAACGCATGCTCTCTGGCGTAGTGGCTCTGGCATGTGAGCACATCGAAATCTCTATGGGAAGGATGGTGCTGCCTTAGAGAACCAGATGCAACAGGTTGTGCCAGATATGCATTTGGATCTACACTCCATCGCTCTAGCCATGGTTGCGATTTTGCAATGGCTAAGCAAGAGACCTTGACCTTCCACCAGGTGCCCCGTTCTATCAAGGAGTAAGGGAGGGAACATAGGACAAAGGAACAGGAGAAGGCTATTCAGCCTGTCGAGCCTGCTCCACCATTCAATACGATTATGGCTGATCAAACACTTAAATACCTTTGACCCACACTATTCCCATAACCCTTTGCATTATTGTTAATCAGAAATCTATCAATCTCTACCTTAAACATATTCAATGACTGATCTTCCATGGCTCTATCGGATAGAGAATTCCAAAGATTCACAACTTTCTGAGTAAAGAAATTTCTCCTCATCTTGGTCCTAAGTGGCTTCCCCTTTATTTTGGAATTGTGGCCCCTGGTTCTAGACTCCCCAATCAGGGGGAACATCTTACATGTATCTACCCTGTTTATTCTTTTAAAGTATTTTGTAGGTTTCAATGAGATCACCTCTCATTCTTTGAAACTCTAGAGAGTACAAGCCCAGTTTGCCCAATCTCTCTTCATAAGACTGTCCCACCATCTCCAGAACAAGTCTAGTGAACCCTTGTTGCACTCCCTCTATGGCAATACTATCCTTTCTGAGGTAAGGGGACCAAAACTACACACAGTACTCCAGGTGCAGTCTAACCAAGCTTCTATATAATTGTTATGACCGATGCAGTTGGTAAAGCTGAGTTATTTAAAAATCCCAGAGAGAAACTTTAAACAACTGTCACAACCTATAATTTTAAGTATCACTTAAGTATCACTGCTTGTTTGTCCCTACAACCACACCACCCCCCCCCCCCCCCTCTTCCACCTCTCTGTCTCTCTATCTTTCCGCCCCCCACACACACACCTTAAACCAGCTTATATTTCAGCTCTTTCCTGGACTCGAACTTAAGTTCTGTCGAAGGGTCATGAGGACTCGAAACGTCAACTCTTTTCTTCTCCGCCGATGCTGCCAGACCTGCTGAGTTTTTCCAGGTAATTCTGTTTTTGTTTTGGATTTCCAGCATCCGCAGTTTTTTTGTTTTTATAATTTTAAGTGTTATGTTTGAGATACAACTCTAAATTCAGGAATCAGACCAACAGTTCTCGAGGCTTTACACTAAACTAAATGAAACATTTTCTTAATTTACACAGGTTAAAATATATATATATATATATATATGCATGGCTTCAAATTACTAATATCATAACTTTTAACAAATTCCCAAACTAATCTCCATTAAGGCAACAGCTACCCTTAGACTTAACCAAACACCAGGCAAAGCATTTTCATCTTACAAATTCAAAATGAGGTTCTTTTCACTGTGGTTCCTGTGGAAACAATTGGAGGCTCGCAGCTGCCTTTTGATCTTACATTGCCTCTGCTCTGCACACCCAAAAACTACTGAAGTTACACCTACCACACCCATTGAATGTAAATTCTCAACACAAAAACAGAATTACCTGGAAAAACTCAGCAGGTCTGGCAGCATCGGCGGAGAAGAAAAGAGTTGACGTTTCAAGTCCTCATGACCCTTCGACAGAACTTGCGTGTAATGTAAATTCTCATTGTATCACCAACCTTTGAACTAAACCTCTCTAACAATAAAACCCCTTTCATAGCACCAATTTTATGGGTAATATAAACATATTGCTTGGTATCTGCTGGATAGGCATCAGCTTTCACTCCACTTCTTGAATGCTCTATTCAAAAAAAATGCAAATGCACGCTATCTCTCTTACATCTCAAAACTAGTACATATCAAAGCATCCAGACTAGCTGGCTTTAATCCAATTAAGATACACCCACAGACTAAACCTTTATTTTAAAAGATAAATATTTTCCAAAATATAAATAGCTGCATGACAATAATTGAAGCAAGGCTTCACTACTCCTGTATTCAAACCCTCTTGCGATAAAGGCTAACATTCCATTAGTCTTCCTGATAGCCTGCTGCACCTGCATGTTAGCTTTCAGTGACTTATGGATAAGGACACCCAGCTCCCTTTGTACACCTACACTTTCTAATCTTTTACCATTTAGGAAATACTCTGCCCCACATCTGTTCCTTCTATCAAAGTGGATAACCTCACATTTTCCCACATTAGATTCCATCTGCCATCTTCTTCCCCATTCACTAAGTCTGTCCAAATCCTCCTGTAGCCGCTTTACGTCTTGCTCACAACACACATTCCCACCTCGCTTTGTAGCACCTGCAAACTTGGAAATATTACATTTGGTCCCCACATCCAAATCGTTGATACATGGGCACCTCCCTCGGGCACCCAAAGGGAGGCAGGGCAATCCACCCAGGAATCTCCAAGGGTGTTTCCGCTGCTCCAAATGCCATATATCTGTGACCCCATCAACTCCAGCTGGTTAGCCAGAGGAGGGTGCCCCACAGCAGGACACCCTTAGCAGGCTTGGGCCCACCAGACCTCAGACTTCCAGAGGACGCATGCCAAAGTCATTTGAGACAACAGGGCATAGCAGTTAGCAGACTGCCTCCACCTCTGCTGCAATTGTAAGGGATGCACCTACACGTAATGGTAGAGTAAGAAAAATTAAGAAGTTCTGAATGCACATTGGTGGCATGGATGTACAATCATTGTATATCATTTTGGGCCTTGTAAATTTATGTTCACTTGCACTGTTTATAAGTTTCCTGGATTCCTTCTTGCTGCTAGTTGCTTTAATCGTCATGTGCACTCGACCCCTTCCTGGTGAAGGACATCCTGAAGGACCAAGGATGGGTGTTCCTCCCTTAATACATGCCCGCACATGGAGATTCACACTTTGACAAGGGTTTTTAAAAATGTATTTATTCACGGGATGTGGGCTTCGCTGGTTGTGCCAGAATTTATTGCTCATCCCTGGTTGCCCTTGAGAAGATGGTGGTGAGCTGCCTTCTTGAACTGCTGAAGTTCATGTGGTGTAGGTACACCCATAGTGCTGTTAGTAAGGGAGTTCCAGGATTTTGACCCAGTGACAGTGAAGGAATGGTGATATATTTCCAGTCAGGATGGTGAGTAACACTGGTGGGGGGGGGGAGGACTTCCAGGTGGTGGTGTTCCCATCTATCTGCTGCCCTTGCCCTTCTAGGTGGTAGTGGTCATGGATTTGGAAGGTGCTGTCGAAGGAGCCTTGGTGAATTCCTGCACTGCATCTTGTACATGGTACATAATGCTGCTACTGTGCGTCAGTAGTGGAGGGATTGAATGTTTGTGGATATGGTGCCAATCAAGCGGGCTGCTTTGTCCTGGATGGTGTCAAGCTTCTTGAGTGTTGTTGGAGCTGCACTCATCCAGGCAAGCAGGGAGTATTCCATCAAACTCCTGATTGTGCCTTGTAGATGGTGAATGGGCCTTGGGAAGTCAGGAGGTGAGTTATTCATTGCACAAATCCCAGCCTCTGACCTGTTCTTGTAGCCACAGTATTTATATAGCTAGTCCAGCTCACATTCTGGTCAATGGTAAACCCCAGGATGTTGATAGTGGGGGATTCAGTGATGGCAGTGCCATTGAACATCAAGGGGCGATGGTTGGATTCTCTCTTGTTGGAGATGGTCATTGCCTGACACTTGTGTGGTGCAAATATTACTTGCCACTTGTCAGTCCATGCCTGGATATTGTCCAGGTCTTGATGCATTTGGACATGGACTGCTTCAGTATCTGAGGAGTCACGAATGGTGCTGAACATTGTACAATCATCAGCGAACAACCCCATTTCTGACCTTATGATGGAAGGAAGGTTACTGATGAAAGCAGCTGAAGATGGTTGGGCCAAGGACACTACCCTGAGGAACTCCTGCAGTGATGTCCTAGAACTGAGATGACTGACCAACAACCACAATCATCTTCCTTTGTGCTAGGTGATGAGAGCCATGTGCAAGAAGCCTCCCACGCACACTATTCCACTTGCCTGCACCGTCCTAGAGACTCTATAGAGAGACCTTTGCCTTGTAATAGTAGAAAGACTTACCACATGAGCCATTGTTAGGCAGGTCCATTCATCCAGGAGAATGGAGGCTTGCAGTCGTGAGCTGATTGCCATTCACCAGCTGTGCACCTTGTAGGCATCCACCTCCCTCGCTGCCTTCATCCCTAACTCTGACTGCAGCCACTGGAAAATGGCTCAGACTTAATGACAACTCTACGCCGGCGCCTTGCTAGGGTCTCATTGTTATGAGAACCCTCTAGCCCGGAACTGCTGCCGTGTGGGCTTCACCAGACAGTGAGGACTTCAAATGACCATACCTCTCATACAGTTTTCCCATGATTATTAGGGTGTCCCTTTCGTTGGCCAGTTGTGCTGACCTTGAGCTCCACCCACCTGAGAAGACCCTCTTCCCACCTCAATGTATCACTGTTGGACATTGAAGGAATTGCCATGCTAGTGAGCTGACATGCTGCAGAGATGGTGCGTGTTACTTTCCAAACCCGCTCCACCACATTTTACCCTCCCCCATCACCCACCAACTTCCCACCATCAGCGTTGACCCTCCCAATGTAATCTTTACTCTTGCCTCTGTAACCCTTGAACCTCCCCACCTCATTACCCTGGACCCCATCATCATATGCCTCCACATGCCTTCCCTCCCCACGGAGCCCACACCCGTTGCTGTGCCTATGCCCACCCTGACCCTGCCCCCTCCTGTTCTCTGTGCCACCTTTGTTGTTCACCACCATGACCCTCCCAATGAGAACTACATCTGCTAAACACACATTTGACCATCCCACCCTACTGTACCCCACTTCCCCCTATCACTTACCACCAGTATCCTCAGTTCTCCCCCCAGGACTCCACCATTAGACTCAATGGACCCCACCCTATAAAATGCTCTGCCCTCTTTCCCCGGACACTTCTTCCATCCCCTCCACCCCCTTTTGTGCCCTCCACCCCCTTGCAGCCTTCAGCCCCTCCCGCTTTGTTACCTCCACCCCCATTCATGCCCTTTATCCCCTTTCCTATGTGTAGCATCTCCTGCATTGGCATTTTCCGGCACCTTAGAGCGATCTTCAGGAATTCTGAAGGCAGCGTCCAGTATCTGCTAAGTCCTCGCCAGATGCACGCCACTTATATTGAATTGTGAAATAGAAAGATCTAAATTCCCACTGGTGGTGCAGAAAATTTAATGGGGGGGGTAGGGGGGGTCAAGATTCCTGTCTGTTGGCCTTTTAACGAGCATTCATGGGATGCAAAAGGGGTTCCTGATGTACATCAGCGGGAAAGTCGACCTGCTATTAACCCCCCATGAAAGTCAGGAGAGCAAAATTCCGAACTGATTCCCCAACATTGAGAAACCACTTTTTTGAATCTCGCCACATCTTGTGCCCCTGCCTGCCATGAATCCTGCCGCTGGTTGCAGTGATCACTTTGGCTCCTCATGTAGGATGCATAAGGTACACACAAATACCTTTCATTACTCCCTGGAAAAGTTTTTTGTACCCTGATCACAGACAGATCTTGCCAACAATTCCAAGCTGATAACATGTAAAAGCAATTTTGACTCTTTTCAAATTTTGAATCAAACATCTGTTGCTTGTTTCTTCAGCCATGAAAAGGTAGATTTCAACTAAGAAAGAAACGTCGGTGTGTTTTATTTTCAATCAAGGGACAGTTTTCACTGTTCATGTTAAATTCTTAACACGTATCTATGCAAACTCTGATATACACACAAACTATAAACTGATACTATTACTGGTCACGTGGTCTAGTTTCTCTCTCCTTTTCCTCATGCTACATCTATGATATCCACCTCCTATTCTCTTGATTCAGTTCCCACTAAATTGCTGACCACCTAGCTTTCCTTCCTCCCTGGTCTTTAAACAAGTTGACCTTGGAAACGAATCTCTTCAAGGTGGGATCTGTTGTATGATGTTTTTTGCACCTGCATTCCATTGTAATGTAAAGGAGCAAGGGTTAATGTGGGACTGGAGAATAGCATCGCCATGGTATGATGTATAGAGTCACATGGTAATAGACTGAGATAACAGTCTGGAGAGAACACTCTGGAATCAGCTTGCATGGAGGTAACAGCTTCATGCATGACCATACCTTGGATCTGTAAATAGTTAAAGACTAACAATAACAGGTTCAGGTTTAAATGTACAAGTCTCAAGATCAAATCTTTGAGATACCACACTGCACCATATTACAATATGGTGGCAGTGGTAGGATATCAGCGCTATCAGCATAGTATAAAATGGTTGGCACCGGTGGGAGCTCTTAAAAGGTATCACATCAGAGATAGTACCATAATCTGACAAGGTGACCCACAGTGACATGAAAGGTAGTAGCTAAGTGCATGAACCCAGAGCTGTATCCCAAGGTATGAAACACTAACAGCAGCTGAATCCAAACTAGAGAGATATGCAGTTAAGAAGAAAAGTTGCTACAGACTTAGGAGTTGAAGAATCCACCAGAGTGAGTGGAAGCCCATTGCGAGACCCCCAAGTGAGGCTGTGTTAGGGCACTTAGTTATATCATAAGGTGAGCAACACAACAAAAATTGCAAGACCCAGAGTGGCGCAGAGTCAAAGGACCTGATCTGTCCACAACACAGTAAGTAAAATACAAAAAAAATGCTGTACTCCCATTTTAGAATAGGTGGTGATCCTAGGGCTCAGCAGCCAGAGTGCAGCTGAAAGAGAACTGTGAATAAAAAACAAAGGTTTTTAAAAAACAAACATATAAAAATCAGCTGGCAGGGTCAAAACTTTAAGAAGAAACACTGCAGAGAAAAGAAAAAGCTGCTGAAAAGAAATGAAAATTACCTGAAAGAAAAAGCAAAGGGCAGGCAGTGCAGAGGGAAAAAATGCTGTCCCTTCAAGTTTAAAAAACATGCCCTCCAATCGGACCACAAGCCCACCATAAATTCAAAAAATAAAATAGGATCTGCAGAGAAAAAAAGGCAACAATTGTCCAGGAAATACATTCTCCTACCTTGAAAGTTTAAACAACGAAGGTCCACAATCACTGGAGAGCCTGACAACACTGGAAACTCACATCAAAAAAGCCAGCATCTGCAGAGACAGACTGAAGTGAAAAAAAAGGTTACTGCACTGAGTCTTAAAAAGGCAACAAAATTTAAAGCTTTAACCACAAAGAACAGAAAACAGCCATGGACAGAAAATTAGATGGGACCCCAGAGAGAGGGCAACAAGAGGCCCCAAGAGAGTGGACAAGCCCCAATACAGTGCTGAGAGCAACAAAAGATCCCAGAGAGAGGGCGACAGAAAACCCCAGGGAGAGGATGACAGAAAACCCCAGGGAGAGGGCGACAGAAAACCCCAGGGAGAGGGCGACAGAAAACCCCAGGGAGAGGGCGACAGAAAACCCCAGGGAGAGGGCGACAGAAAACCCCAGGGAGAGGGCGACAGAAAACCCCAGGGAGAGGGTGACAGAAAACCCCAGGGAGAGGGCGACAGAAAACCCCAGGGAGAGGCTGCCAAAAGACCGCAGAGCAAGGAAGACAGATGGCAGTACAGAGTGAGTAAATGGCTGTGAATGAAGGAAAGCTATCTGAGGGAACTCAAAAGAAGCAAAATGTGCAAAAAGTAAATGAAGCTGTTCTACAGGAAAATGTTCACATCAGAACTGAACTGGAAGATTTAAAGTGCAAGCTTCAAGTTGAGAGTGCACCTTTGAAAACACACAATAAAATGAAGTCTTCAGTGAACCAAGCTGTTCAAGATCTGAACAATAAATTTCAGAGATGACATAAACGTATCAGGAGGAAATAACGACCCTCAATTCCACAACTGGCAAATCAAAGCAGGAGATGGGAAAACTCAACCAGACGTACAGCCAGGCAAAACAGCAGGCAGAAAAGGCACACAAAGAAGTTGCAACCCTGAAAGACTCCTTGAAGAATAAATACGTTGCCATGGAAAAACATGAAGAATTAAAAAGGATGTTGAATGTTACTTCAAAAAATGCTTTGTTTGAATTATCAGTAGCGATGGAACAATGCACTGAAGTCCAGAGTGAGTTGGCAAGAAGTCAACAAGAAAATTCACAGAACTGCTGTCCTTCAAGATCAAATGCAAAAGAAATGCGTAACCATTCAGCAACATAAAGAAACAAAGACAATCATAAATAGCAAAATGGAAGCTCAGCAGAAGAAACTCGAGGAGACTATGCGGAATTACAGGAAAACTCAAGGTGAAGCAAGTGAGCTTCACAAAGAAAAGGAAAACCTGTTGACAGACCTTGACACGCTACAAGAATTATTCAGGACAAAGTTTATTCCTCTGCAAAATTACGTACAGAAAGGAAATAAATTTAACATCACTCTGAACAAACTGACGAACCAGTTAACAGGGAAGACTCCAGGAGGAAGCCAAAAGCTACAAGAAACAGACTGAAGAGCTGAAGAAGCAGTTGAATGGAAAATGAGGCATTGAAAGGAAAAGCTGTTGAACTTTCCAAACTGTGAGCGGATAATGAAGCCATGAAATGTACAATTACATAACTGAAACAAGTTAAGACTTTGCCAGAGACAAACCTGGCCAACACTGAAACCAAAATGAAGGGCAAGGACAAGATTCTGTTGCAGACAGGGAAAGAAAAGAGAGAAATAAGATTGGAAAATATAAATCCAACACTGAAGCACAAGGAACTAGAAGAAGACAGAATCTCGGACGTCTCAGGAGTATTGAGACCCGTTGAGCTGAATGAATGATTCATAAGCTTACAAAACACTTTGAAAATAAAACAAAATTTGGCTGAAATTGTGAAACAAGTGGAAATGAAACTTTCATTTCCAAAACACATATATCCAGCAAGAACGTGACAGACACCATGGAAAAAGAAAATTCAAGTCCACTCTAGGAATGACCGGAGTGCACATTCTGCTCAGAAGGGATGGGACCAACCCACGATGTCTGAAAAAAGCAGATGGCTTGTTAATAAAGAGAAATGCAATGTGAACGAATTCTTCAAACATGACAGACCAAGATGTGGATGAGCTGTCAAGCCTCTAGACCATCTGGATTTGTAAAGTTAGAGACTTGAGGTGGGGGGGGGGGAGAAGGGATAGCAAGTAAGGATTGTATTGCGATACTCCATCGGAAGAGAGGAAAATTTTCTTTGACAAAGAAAGGGGAATATTGCATGATGTGGTGTGTGCCTGAATGCCATTGTAATGTGAAGGTTCTCGGCAGAGCAAGGGTTAATGTTGGACCGGAGAACAGCCCTGTCCAAGTATGATGTATAGAGTAATAGACTGAGAGAACACTCTGGATCCAGCCTGCATGGAGGTAAAAGCTCCATGCATGACCATACCTTGGATCTGCAAGTAGTTAAAGGCTAACAATATAGGGTTCATGTTTAAATATACAAGTCTCAAGATCTCATTGTAGAGACACCACAGCACATCATATTACAACAGGGTCCCGCTCCCTTTCAAAGCCAGCATAGTGCGGAATTTTCCATGCCAGCTGGTGACGGGCATGCTCGGTGGCATGACCGGACAATATGGCAAGAAGGCCAGAAATCGATTTCACGACATCATGAAACAAGTTTGCAATCATCCACTCAGCCCATCGATAGTGGGCCGTGTTTCCCGCTGTTATGTCCCAGCTGTTGGTAAAGCGGAGTTATTTAAAAATTCCAGAGGGAAACTTGAAACAACTGTTATAACCTACATTTTTATTTTTGTATATTTGAGATGCAACTATAATCAGACCACTAGTTCTCGAGAGGTTTTATATGAAAATACATGAGACATTTATTAATTTACACAAGTTAAATATCTACACATGGCTACAAATACTACTTTCATAACTTTTAACAAATTTCCAAACTAATCTCCATTAAGCCAACAGCAACCCATAGACTTTCAGCAGACACCAGGCAAAGCATTTTCACATTACAAATTCAAAATTAAGTTCCTTTCACTTCGGTTCCTGTGGAGACAGTGGTAGGCTTACAGCTGCTTTGATCTTACATTGCCTCTGCCCTGCACACACAAACCTGCTATCTGTTATACCTAACACAGCTCATTGAATGTGAATTCTCATTGTATCACCAGCCCCTTTGAACTCCATCTCTTCCAACCATAAAACCCCTTTCAGAGTACCAATTTTATTAATAATATAAACATATTGCTTGGTCTCTGCTAGCCAGGTGCCAGATTTCACCCTCTTTCTTGAATGTTCTATTCAAAAATATGCAAATGCACTCAATCTCTCTTACATCTCAAAACTAGTATACATCAAAGCACCCAGACTAGCTTTAATCCAATTAAGATGCACCCACAGACTAAACCTCTATTTTTAAAAGGAAAATAATTTCCAACAATATATACAGTAATAGCTTCATGATGTCTGCCATCAGATATTGGGAACCTCATTGTAATACATCTGCATATCATGATCAGGCCAGCCCAGTGACATCATTTACCCATGCTGAATTGTTTGCGCAATCATGCTGATGTGTTCATAACAGCGTATATAAAGCATGCACTTGATGGACTGCATTTTGAGGGGAACTTGGAGGTGAGTGCACAGTAATGTTGCACAGCACTCGTCTGGGTCACTTGTTGGACTTCAAGGTTGAGGCACATTGGGTGTGGGGGTGTGCAAAGGAGGCCCTGTGGTTGAGGTGACTTGGGGGTGGGGGAAAGGGCTGCACTGCAGTTGAGGTGTATTGTGGGGAGGGGCAAGGGCTGCCCTGCACTTGAAGATAGTGCACAAGCACGTATGGGGTCGTGGGGAGGGAAACAGCCATGCATGACGGAATAAAGTGACCATTCCTCTGCAGCTGAAACAGTTCAGATGCAGCTACATTCACATTAGTGGAGTTGGGTCTCTAGCTTATCTGCTCACTCAAGCAATGCAGAGGCATGAAAGTGCTAGCAAGTGCTACAGAGCTTTTCACCTCTCGGGCATAGACTGCAAACGAATGAGCATTTCAGTGGACTGCAGAACAGTTGGATGACGGGGCACGTAGTACAATCTCCTTGTTAAAGCTGGCTGTGGAGTAGTCACTGATGGAGGTGCTCACAGCCCTTTGCAATTTCATCATCCCAGTTTGGACCAGTCTCCCCCATGGTTCAAGCTAACAAAGCAGCCTTGCAGTGTGGGTTATGAGAATGCCTGTGACTGAGCTGAGGGCAAAGCATGCAGTCCAATGGGCAAGACTGCCACCAGTCAGACATTTGGAGTGGAGCAGAGGTGGTTGGGGTTTTGGGCAGCCATGGATGGCCAGAGTTTAGTGCGCTCAGCATTCTTAGGGTTGCTTTAAGAGACCTTCAGGCTTAAGCAAGAGAGGTTCTTAGTATACCCAGGCTAATCCTCATGTCTCTCTCTTTCATCCTGCAGGAGGAATATATCAGGAGCTTGGAGCCTCATCAACTAGCTGTATGCCTCGTGGCGTACAGAGAGCGACGACAGAGAAGACAGCGACGGAGGTGCCTGGTTGCACAGAGGGAGGAACAGCACCCTCAGGAAGAAGGGGCGGCTGAGGCTCCCACACACACTGCTGAAGAGCCACAGTTGGCCATTGTTGGTCGGCGCTTAGCTAGACCCAGGGTCTATAGATGACCTCTTTAATTCCTGCAGATGATGGAGAACCAGTGTTACCGAAGACTGCGCATGCCTAGGGAACTGGTTGGTCACATCTGCCAGCTACTGCAGGATTTGGCGCTGCCGGGACATGGATGGCATCCACTGCCAGTGGCCGTGAAAGTGACCACAGCGCTCAATTTTTATGCCAGTGGCTCCTTTCAGGGCTCCACAGGTGATCTCTGTGGGATATCACGAACTTCCACACACAAATGCATCCATGAGGTCGTGGATGCCATCTTCGCGAGGGCACACAACTTTGTGCATTTCATCTGGGACCAAGAAAGCCAGGATTCAAGAGTGATTGGATTCATCCAGACCTCAGATTTCCCACAGGTGCAGGGTGCAATTGACCGCACTCACATGGTGCTCAGATCTCTGTCGCAACAAAGGGTCAACTATGTCAACCACAAGGACTTCCATTCACTGAATGTTCAGTTAGTGTGCAACCACTACAAAGGCATCTTGCAAGTCTGCCCATTGTTTCCAGGGGCTGTTCATAACTCCTACATTGTCAGTCAGTCTGGCAGCAATGACAAGCACCACCGAGGTGCAGGCATCAGTAATGTTTCCAAGGAGTGTAAGGCCGGACCATCACTTTGATCTGAAGGCTGCACAGAGCAAAGGGAAGAGGGCCTGGACTGAGACAATGCAAGATTGATGTCCTGGACAAAGGTCTCCATGGTGGCCGCTATCCGACCAATGTTGACCTCAGTGCATTGGCACGCCAACGCCATCATCTCAGTCTGAAGGCAGACGGATTCTTCCATTGTGCCTTGTAATCGGAGGAGTAATCCTTTGCTGATGTTGCCGAACTTTCCTTTGCAGCTCCAGCAACTGTGACATGACTGAGTCCAGGGGCTCACAATCTGACTCGGACTCAGCAAAATTTCTGGCCTCCAGCAGTCCTCTGGGGACCTGGGAAGTCCCTGCCACCACCTGCTGTGTTTCAGAAAGTGTGATGTGCTCACCAGATTGCGATCGAGACTATTCTAAAGCTAGGTCCCAACATGGTGTGTGTCAGCGCTGTGACCGGGCTTCAAGGAAGATGCCTTCAGATTCCCCATCAAGGTTTCTTCAGAGCTTGATTGGAGGCCTTGGGTCGTGACTCCATTTGTTTTTGGCAAATGTGCCTGTGAAAACAAGGAGAGATAATTAGTGCATGGCAGTGGCCTGTGAAACAGGACACATCACTCACAGCATTGTTGTCTGATAGATGTTGCACTGCTGGATTCTCACTTGGTAGAGCACTGCCAACCTCACCGTCAGCACAGGAATGGTCCAGATCCTCACCGGCCAGCTGGATGGCTCTGTTTTCAAAGTCGGTGATTTCAGGCATTCCTCCACTAGGCTGCAGCCTCTCCCTCTTGTTGTGTGCCAGCTTGTCCTGTATGAATAGCGATGGAGAGAGTGTAAGCAGGACACCTGCCAAGCCAGATGATAAGTATAAAAAAAACTGCGGATGCTGGAAATCAAAAATAAAGACAGAATTACCTGGAAAAACTCAGCAGGTCTGGCAGCATCAGGTGGAGAAGAGTTGACATTTCGAGTCCTCATGACCCTTCGACAGAACTTGAGTTCGTGTCCGGCGGAGAAGAAAAGAGTTGATGTTTCGAGTCCTCATGACCCTTCGACAGAACTTGAGTTCGAGTCCGGGACTCGAACTCAAGTTCTGTCAAAGGGTCATGAGGACTCGAAACGTCAACTCTTTTCTTCTCCGCCGATGCTGCCAGACCTGCTGAGTTTTTCCAGGTAATTCTGTTTTTGTTTCAGATGATAAGTATGCCTGGCATGTGTGGGTGGTGAGTGGTCCCATGGACGGGAGGAGGACAATGAAGGTGTGTGAGTGTGTGAATGGTGATGTCCCTTGAACTGGCAGTGAGTGAGGATGTGTGATGGGTTTGCGAGTGTGTGGGTTGAGAGTGATGAGAATAGTGACTTACCCTGGCAGAACAAAAGCAATCATTCATCCTCTTGTGGCACTGGGTGACTCTCCTCTTTTGCAGGACATTGGCCTGACCACTGCTGCCACCACGTCCCATGCTGGGTGATGTTGCTGCCCATCCTGCAGCCAGATGGATAGAGGCCATGTCTTCCGTGTAGTAGTCCTGGGCTGGAAGCACTGAGAGGTGTACGCACGGCTGCACTTTAAATATAGTGTCCAGTGAGATGGAGGGGGTGATGACGTGATGGGTGAATGAGGGCCTGCCCACCATGGAAATGGCATGTTTCCCGGGAATGTATAATTGATACGGCGGGTTTGGGATGATACAGCATGAGAAGCCGCCATTCCCCTGGCAGATAAAACGTCGTTTTACCCACCTGCTACCACACCTAGTGCAAATCTGGGATGATTCCACCTATAATCCGGTAATCATACAATCCTCCTCCAACATCACTTCTCCATTGTCATATACAGCGAAACAATCCTACCTCTGCTCCTTGGCAACATTATCCAGAGACATAGGGTACGTTTCTCCATGTTCCACTTTTTCCACTACCTCCCATAACCTGTCCTCCTACACCAGGTGCTGATCTCAGGGCCCTAGGTTGACTCGCAGTTTCTCATTGCTTCAAATTTAAAATTCTCATCCCTGTGTTTAAATCCCTTCATGGCATCCTTTCTCCGTACCTCTGTAACATTCTCCAACACCCATCTCCAAAAGCTCCATTCCTCCAACTCACCCAACTGGAATCTACAACTTGCCAATTTTATGGAAATAAGAAACAAGGCCCAATTTAGATCAAGCCTTGGGACAATGTATGCAGGTGCCTGCTTGAGTTACGTTGTGCAATTCTCCACATGTATGTATCAAAATCCCCATTTTGATGTTTTACTACATTGTGAATGAGCCACATTTACCCAGTGCCATGAAGTTGCATGAAATTCAAGAAAAAGATGGGCGTATGGCAACCAGGATAGAATTTGGAAAGTGCAGCCATCCTGTGCCTCTTTGGAGATGGACTATTTGAAAGTTTACATGGCTAATATCCAAATAGAAATCTAAATGAGTATACAAAACTGTTCTGAGGGACAAAAATAATTGCCTCTTTGAAGATATATATTAAGAGAAGGGCATTATTGTTGTTTAGGTGCTTCAAAAATTTGGCCTGCTACTCTAACACTTCCATCTCTCTGCCTGAGGGTACTGTCAATGGCCTTTCAAAATTGCATGTCTGCCAGATTTCTGTAGAAAGCATGATCATGCTGGTGCCATACAAGATTTGTTTGAATGAGACCTAGCCATAAAAGTAATATGGGCCCAAAGCACTAAAGTAGGTGGAGAAGCTAAGAGGTTTGGATGTTCTGGTGCGTAGACCTTTCAAGGTTAATGAGCAATGGCATGAAATGATGGAGAAAATAGGATCTTTAGGCCTCCATTGGAATATTAGTCCAGTTTTAGTCATCAAATGTGGTGGGTGATATTGAAATTTTGGAAAGCCTACAGAGGAAGGCCACTAGATTAAGTTTTAGCTTGAAGCATCTTAGTTATCAAGATTTGCTAGAAGAGATAGAACTCTACACTTTAGAGAAGCTTAGACCTAGGTGTGATTTAACCAAGGTTTGTAAGGTGATGCAATAGATTGATTATGTTAGGAAAGACCAGATGTCACAATTTTAAGTTGCATAAGGCCAGGTATCAGGTAATGGTTCTTCATGGACCTCAGGTACGGACAACCGCTTTGTCTGGTGCTTACTGATTTGCTGAAGTCTTTCAAGCGATAGCTAGGTCTGTTTCTGGATGAGTCAGGGATCACCTTGTACACGTGGTAGGCATGGCACGTTATTCTCAGGGCCAGAGTGATCTCCTGGACTAAGCTAAGGTGGTCAGAGAGGAACTCCCCAAATTTCTTCCTCCATCTTGGCCTGAATTTTTAAACTGGATTTTTGCCTCTACCAAAAGATGACATGACTTTGGGTTGGCGGAGAGTGGGAGTGCATAGATTGTGATTCACAAGGCATCATAATCCTGTGGGACAGGCTGCGTGGAGGGCCCAGAGGGTTTTTTTTATGTTCATAATGTGTATGTTCATATCTACTTCAGAGAGTGAGAAAGACCGATGCTCACCTGATATGCATTTAAACCCCAAATCATTGTACTGTGTTCCATGATTTATACATAAAAGATGTTTCTTGCAAGCAAAAAGATATTACGGTGAGGGAAATATACATGCACAATATTCTGCCTAAGGGACAAGAGATGCAAGTCCCCAGTAGCAGCTGTCAATCTAGCCTTTCTTCTTTTGGGACACTTAGGCCGAGAGGTATACAAGGTGCTGTGATCACACTCTCAAAGGCATCATCCCGAGGTTTGCACCAAGCTGGGCATCGTGCCTCATTCCTATAAAGCTGGTGAAAGGGTTGAGACACATCGTTGGTGAAGCAGCTCTAGATTCTACTTAAATGAATGGATGATAAATCAGATGGGCTCTGCAATACGTGTGTGCAATGATTCAGATTTCCTGTCTACCATTCAGGTGGTAAAGGCAACAATTTGCTCCAGGAATAGAACCTAAAATTCATTATCAAAGATAATCAGTTGTCAGAGAGATGTCATCAGTTCTTAAATTGGATGATGATGTTATAGAATTTTTTAAACAGTCATGCTCAAATTACTCATGTAAAAGTTAGTTTTGTGTGGACAAACTAATCAAATAAAAAGGAGCTAATATATGTAGCTCTGAGATGAAAAGGGACATCAACCTGAGGATTCATTTGTACTTGGACTCTGAAGTGGGTCAATACTGCAACTACGTGAATGAATGTACATTCAAGCAAGACACGGTTTCCTGTTGTAACCACTGATTGCTTAAGTCAAACTGTTTTTCAGGTGTTGGTCTAGCTGCACGTCAAACTTTTGTCACACCTCTACGTCACACTTGCATATCTGTTGATGTTCCACTTGAGAGAACCAAATATGAAAATAGAATGGCCCTGAATTCTTGATTCCAACTGTGGCTTCAGAAGCCATATCTAGCCATTTATGCCGATTCTCTATGATTTCTGAAAATTTCTCACTGGAAAACCCCAAAAGGAAGTCCAAAGTGAATGTGAACAAGGAGAGATTATTCATTTGGTGAATCAGATGTCTAATTCTGGCATTTACATAAATTAGCACAGAACCACCGTACATATCAAATGAATAAATTGACCAGCACGCTTGTAAGTTTTTTGATATACCTCAGTTATCTAGTAATCAGTCGGTGATTTTATTAGATCTGGGGGTGGTTGGCATGGATATGCTAAAGGGGTGCTCTTGGCGGTCCAGTTGGGCAAAGGACATAAACCAATCTACCTGTCATAGATGCATTCAGTTGTATACACTGGTGGACAATTAACCAACTAACAGGGGGAGGATGCTCCATGAACATCTTTGCCTCAATGATGGCAGAGCCCAGCATATGAATGCACAAGATAAAGCTGGAGCTTCGACCAGGAGTTCTGAGTTGATGATTCATCTTGGCCTCCTCCCGAGGTTCCAACCATCACCAATGCCAACCTTCAGCCCATTCAATTCAATCCACAAGATATCAATAAGTGCCACAGCACAATGGACGTAGCAAAGGCTAGGGCCTTGACAGCAACTGTGGTGCCAAAGGCACCATCACTGAATCCCCCACAAATCAACATCCTGGAGGTTACCATTGACCACAAACTGAACTGGACCAGCCATATATATACTGTGGCTACAAAAGCAAGTCAGAGGCTGGGGATTCTGCACTGAGTAACTCACTTCCTGACTCCTCAAAACATATCCAACATCTACAAGGCACATGTCAGTAGTGTAATGGAATACTCTGCATTTGCCTGGATGAGTACAGCTCCAACAAATCAAGAAGCTTGATGCCATCCAGACCAAGCAGCCCATTTGATTGGCACATTTGCTCCAACTTAAACATTCAATCCCTCTGCCATCGATGCAAAGTGGCAGCAGTGTGTACCAAATACATGCACTGCAAGAAGTCACCAAGGTCCCTTCAACAGCAGCTTCCAAACCCACAACCACTACTTCCTAGAAGGACAAGGACAGCAGATGCATGGGAACACCACCACCTTAAATTCCCCTCCAAGCAACACACCACCCTGACTTGGAACTACACTGACATTTCTTCCCTGTCGCTGGGTCAAAATCTTGGAACTCTGTTCCTTACAGCGTTGTAGGTATACCTGTACCACATCGACCACAGTGGGTCGAGAAGGCAGCTCACGGCCACCTTCTTAAGGACAATTAGGGATGGGCAACAAATCCTGGCCTAGTCAGTGACACACACATCCTGTGATCAACATTTATTGCCCAACCCTAGTTGCCCTTCACCACCTGCTCAAGGGCAACTAGGGGTGGTCAATAAACATTGACCTTGCCAGTGATGCCTATATGCTGTGAATGAATAAAGAAAACTAGCTGAGTCATCCTGTGAATGAATAAAGAAAACTAGCTGAGTCATCGGAGCACAATATAACTTAAATCTTTTGTTGAGGTTCTCCATATAAATGTTGCATAATTAAATTATGTTGCAAGAAGGACACTGAGCTCACCAAGTCCATTTAACAGACCTGACCCAGTCTTCATCACACCCATTCCATCTCTCTAATGGAAGTGAATAACTACAATACAGCACGCAAGAAAAAATATTAGCTCATTGTCCACAATCACAGAAATTCTAAACTTTTTCAACCAGTGCATTTTGTTGAGAATGTTTTTATTTATATCAAAGAGTTATAATTCCCAAACAGATGGCCAGGGACAGCCAAGCAGTGGAGAATTTCAGATCCCATTAACGATAACAGATTGGATGCATTGACCATGCTGTTTATCCTGAAGGGACAGCAACATTCACAGCAAGCTACTGACAAAAGCTGTATTTGCAAGTATTAGAGCCACCTGACACAAGGGTCTTGTGCAGCCAGCAATAACCCTGAGTAAGTTCATCAGATTTGTACAGGTTGGTGGCTGTGAATACTGTTCCATAATTGGGCCTTACTGGTGACCAGCCTTTCAGGTTTGCTCTGGGGTTACTCTCAATGGCAGGTAAGCCAGGTGTTCACAGCTGGTGTTCCTAGCACTTCCACTACAAACAACATAAAAGGTATTTCCAGCTCTTCCTTTTCTCATGTGATCAGGTTACTTTAAGCTTTGGTAGTCTCAGTGTGCCTGACAGCACCGGCATTTTTCCAGATAAAATCCATCTAAATTCTATTCTGATGGACAGTTAAGCACCGTCTCGTGAAAATTTGCGTGTCTCAGCAATGCTGCAAAAATGAATAAATAAATACATTGCATATGCTCAATAACGGAGCACAGCTTGCAGCTTTACATGAATATATTCATTTGAGAGAGGACTCCATAATTGTGCTGTTTGAGCACAAGCAGGTCAAATATTCTTTGATATTTTCATTATTTCTCCTCCTTTCACTGTCTCAGTTCGTGATGTCCCTCTCTCATCGGAGAGCACAAACCAGTGATTTGCCTGTCTCCCAATTAGTACGATTTATATTTAGTAAAATTCTTCCAGTGGATTGATTAGGAACTGACTGGTCACCTAAAGCCCAGGTTTTAATCCCTTTTATTTTAAAAAGGAGGCTTTAAAAGCATTTTTTCAATTTAATACTGTACCAAATAATTATCACCATCTCCATTGATACTGTTGTACCTACATCTTGAAATGGTGTCCAGGCAACTTGTAGATGAAAAAAGCCCCAAGTGGGATTCTCAATCACATTTTCTAACTCAAAATAGCATCAGCCATTACCTCAGACTTAACTAAAATTTCCCTTCTCCTAATCCTGAAACTTCCATCGTGTTTGCTGTTCTGCGTACCTGCTCCCCAGGTCCCAAGCACTATTGGTCTTTCCTTACTGCCCCCTACATCTCTATTACAAGAGGTTTCAGCTTGAGACTTAGTTCTTTTCTGCTATCTCTCTTGATAGAGAATCATCATTTTTAATAATCCATTGTTATAACCAGGTAAGAAAGAGTGTACTGGCCCCTCTCTATTCAACCTCCTTGGTTGCTCACAACAAAGGAACTGCCTTTTCCAAATCAAAATGTATTTACCTATCTATGCAATGACCAATGAGTAGCCAAAGGTCTTCTTGGGTTAAAGAAATAGCAAGTTTATTAAACACGAAACCTGAGAGAAAGTAATAAATTGTGACATCACAAATCCCAGGTACCAGCAATAAGGGGAAGTAGAATCTAAAAATAATGTACAGTTAAGTGTCCTTTGATTTTCCTTAAGGTGCAGATTTTAAACATTGTGGCCGATTTAGGTTAGCTTGTTTCTTGGATGCTCATTTCAATTTACAAAATTTCCAGCCAGTTGAAAGTCTGAAAGCCATATTTTCAAAATTAAAGGGGCATAGCATCATGACATCCTATAATGGTCAGTAGAGAAATGAAGAGAGGATTGTTAGGATGAGGGTTTGAATACCTTATCTGTTAAGTGATTTTTGTTAAATGAAAAAAATTGAAGCATTAGGTCCAAATCTTCCACTACAACCTTGGTAGAAGATTGCCAGAAACTCTGGAATTAATTGCAAACAGAAACTTTTCCCATCATATCATCACCTTCAAGGTGAATTAGGGATGGGCAAGGAATGCTGGCCTAGCCAGCAATGCCCACATCCCATGAAAAAAAAAAAATCTGCACTATTTCCCTTTCCAGTAGTTACACTAAATCTCCCACCAAAGAACCTCCATGCATATTCCAGGAATTAACTGTTAATAGCTCTGGGAGCTAAATTTTAAAATGGAAAGAATGTATTTACATTTATTAAATGCCTTTAATGTCCTTAGCACAACACAAATTCATAGCCAATAACTTGCTTTTGAAGTTTAGTTATTGTTGTTATGTAGGCAAATACAACAGCCAATTTGGGCACAGCAAGGTTTCACAAAGATCAACGTGATAAATGACCAGTTAAGCTGCTTTAGGTGGTTTGCCAAGACATTGGGAGAAATTCCCTGCTTCTCTTTGAATCGTACCATGGCATCTTTTATACCCATCAAATAGGGCCTCACTTCAGCATAAAGCTGGGACTCCATCAAATGCAAATCAGTATTAAAGTGCCAGCCTAGATAATATACTCAACTCCTGGAAGTGAGATGCTAAAATAATGAGTTGGCACTCAAGAATAAACTATTGTGTTACATAAAGTTCCATAACCATTTTGGGTCAAACTAAGATAAAGAAGGAGGTTGAACACTTCTTCAGACAAGAGTATAAAATTCTCTGTGAAAATGAAGGGTCTAAAGAAATAATACATGTTTAAAATAAACTTTCATTTGATTTTAAAAATCACACCATTTATCTCCAGCAATATGTTGTCACCTGTGAAAAGTCCTAAAACAAGAAAAATAATAAGTTTAATTTAAATTTGCTAAAACTGTTCTTGCATATTGGCCACCCTCAGCCAATTTTCAAATTCATTGACGTTCAAGGTTTTTTGAACAATTTTTAAAAATTGATCTTTTAAATGTTATAAATTCTTCTTGCCTCAGATAAAATATTGTTTTCAAACAAGAAGCTAAAAAGGTTTTTAAAGCTCAAAGGTTTTTTAAAATTATGGACTAAGAATTATTGTGCACTATTTTTCAGGCAGGAGTCATAACCTTCCTGCCCAATTTTAATGAAGGTAGGCAGAATAAATGTGCTGCTGCCACCTCATTACAGTAATTGTACCATAGAACCCTGTGTCTGCATTGCTGCTGATTATCTCAGTGCTCAGCAAGGGGCCAAGCAGAGTTTATTCATTCACACACAGCCAGTTTCCTCCTCTTAAAGGCAATCTGTGCCTCCTAACAAGAAACTGCAGAGCAAAAAAAAAGAGGCATTTCACTGATTATTACTACAATTCTAAGCAATGAAACTGGAATATCAGGGCACAGAGAGGGTTCCAAGGTTAAAGATGTGGCACTGGAGGCTGTCATGGTGGAGATAGACAGGAGGAAGGATACCATAGGGCCTCAAAAGACAATCCAAGAGATTGGGAGCAGTTGGTCAGAGATCAATTCCTGGTGTCTGACTGCAAAGATCTGGCACAAGAAGTTTAATGACCTCACATAGGTGATCAAGGTCAGTGACTGCATCTTCACATGGCATCTCCTAACCAATGTTTCACCAGCCTCTCACACAGCTTAAATGCACTACACCTGCACCATTCACCCAGCAGCACTCTCTGGCACTCAAGACTCATGGTTAACATCCAGATACTACAGCTCACCATCACACACATACCTATGTTGCTAGCCTCACACCCACCTTTTGCTGCCTCCACATATCTACCTCCAATTTTCAGTTCTGGCAGGTATGTCACTCAACAGAACTATATTCAATCACTGATGTTCTTCCCCCTCTTTTGCTAGACAAGGTAGCACACAATAGTGTTACTCACAATAAGAGGCTGTAGTAGAAGAATTAATCCAGGCTGGTCTTTTAATTCAAGCTGGTTTATTTTCAAAACAACTCTTCAATACTACTAACTTCCCCACAAAAGTGTGCCAGCTGTGTATTTTTACTGTGCTCCAGCTGTATCGTTTTATTCTGTTTAAATGGGATAACCAATGCCCATCACCTGTTTAACTAACACTTGTCTTTAACAAGGTGATGCCATGCAGTGTGGTTATTTACACATTGACAAATAGAAGGGAGCAGAACTAGCCAGCTGGAACACAAGGACACTTTCATCTCCTAAACCCTATAAAGGAGATGGTGCTTTGTTCTATGTGGTCTGCTGTGATAGAGCCTATCGCATCCAGCAACTCTGAAAACACTCAGGATGAATGGCCTTCCCTTATGCCCCTTCTCAACTTTCAGCTCACCCTCATCCTACTATCTGCTGATGATGTGACAATGGACCACCTGTTTCCAACCCCCAACCTTCCCCTTCTGATTTTCGGCTTTCAGACACCCAAGAACTGCTGCCTGCCCAGCCACAGTAGCCCCAGGAGGAGAAGAGAGGACACCAGTACAGCACTGATGAAGACACCTACTAATCTCTGGCAATGTGTGTACAAAAATACTTTCTGCAGCATTCTCTGAAGCAGCCACAAACTACAGGACATCTGCGTCTCAGAAATGGTGCCCCCCTATATATGCAAATCATCACTGCTCCTCTGCTTTTGGACTCTCTTACTCCCATTCTAGGCTTGAATCATCCTTGAGTAATCCCACGAATACCCTCCATACTTCTCTCAGCAAGACCTCAATAGTTTTTCCTAACCTCCTTGCTAGTTAAAATTGCGAATGGTTTGCTCTCCTCAAGGCTCATCACCATTAACTCCTCTCCTCAAAAGGCACAGCCTCAACCCCTGTCATGGCAAACATCCACCCAATTATCAAAATTCCTGTCTTCTCCAAACACCTTGAATGTTTTGACAGCTCACAGATCCGTGCCCATCCATTTTAGGTTTGATTCCCGAAATGAAGCTACAAATGTCATTCTCATTGACAGTACCATCAGACATTATCTCTCCTCATCATCCTCAATCTCCCTGCTACATCGAACCAGATTCTCCTCCAAAACTCACATAGGATATATGGCACAGAAACAGGCCACTGAGCCCAACTATACTTTTCTGTTGCCATTTCAGTGAGACTGCTCTTTCTTAGTTCAACTTCTTAGTTCTGTCTAGAATGGGTGATCTGTACTTAATTTATGGAAATATCCACTCCGCTTTCCAATCTATATTATAATAATACTTCAATTGCCGGGCGGAAGTGTGGGAATCACAAGAATAAAAACATAGGGCAGAATATTTCAGTGGGTTTGCGGGGGCCGGGCCTGACACGCTGACGTGTGAACTGACATGCGATGGTGTCGGGTATGAGTCTCGACGTCCTTGTGCTGTCTCTCAATGTTTACTTCGGAGGGCACGTGCCAGAGTCAACTGCACATCTGCCAATATTTAAACGGCCTATAAAGGCCATTAAGGAACTAATTAAGGTCATTGTTGATGCTGCCCGTCCAACCTTAAGGTTGGCGGGCAGGCGAAAAGGTCAAGCAGCTTTCAAGTATTTTAGGAAACCTCACCCACGCGTGGGATGAAATTTCCTTAAAGCTTTTGTTAAATAAATTTTAAAAGTTTATGAAATACAAAAATATGTCCCACCTTATGTGACACAGTCACATGAGATGGGGCATGTTTAAATAAGTTTTCGATCCATTTATTTATTTATTTTAAAACCACTTCAATTTCCCTGAAGCAGCTCAATGCCCCAGAGCTTGAAGCGCTCTTTCGCATGCATGCGCGGAAGAGAGCTGGCCCCGGCTCTCTCTCCTCCCCCCGCCCGCACAGGTAGAGCAGAGCGCTACGGCTCGTGTCTTACACTGGGCGGGCCTTAATTGGTTGCCCACGTAAAATGGCAGCACAGAGCCAACCGCCCCCGCCTGCTCCCACCAAGCCCGCCCGCTGACTGAAGAATTCAGGCCATTTGGTTGGAAAAATATAGCTGAAAACGGGGGTCTTGTGGTGCAGTGGTGATGCCCCTACCTCTGGACCAGAAGCTCTGGACTCAAGTCTCGCTCCAGGACTTGATGGCAACAGAAGATGTATTCATAATGTGGCCAAACAGGTTGATTTTAAACCCGTAAACCTTTCCAATATACCTGATAGCAGGCAGTTAGAGCAGGAGAGGCATACTGCAGAAGACAATAATAAACCTTTGCAGTATTTTGCCAAGCATAAGCATGGACCAATCCAATGGCCTGTTAGGGCCTGGTACCTGAAGGAGGAGGAACTGAAAACACACTTTCTATTTTATTGTTTCAATTTAGGAAAGCATCTTATTTGCCAATTTAGCTGGATGCATTTACTAATTATAGTTTTTTGAATAAAACAGGCTTGAAGCATTGTGAATTACTGAGTAAAAACATTTTCATAATTTAATACATCAAAACTCAATTTAGAAAATACAGTTTTGTGTAAAGCGATTTGTAACACAATATTTTAAATATGTTGGCAAACTTTAAAAACCCATTACACATTTTAATGTCATTATACTACATAAATGCTTAAACACTACATTACTCTAGTTACAAATACTTGATATAGAATAGTACTCATCTGTCTCATTACTTATCTTCTGCTGGCTGATTCTGGAACCTTAGTACACAAAGCCTTGTAACGACGAACATCATGAGAACAATTATCCCAAAAAATGATATCTTCAAAGCAGCAAGCAAGTACCAAGATCTGTCCACTGATGCTTGAGTTAACACTGAAACACATTATTATATCACCTGGATATAACATTACAGTTTCACAAATCACATATGGCTTTCCTTTCCTTTAGTGCTCAAAAAAGGAACTCACCCCTTCACAAGGTGTATTTGTGTTCTCATAGGGCATCAATTTTGTTTCTCTTTAGTTATTAGAGTGGGGAGGAATTTGTATCAATCCTAGTCTGGAAACACTGGAGACCATCCAATACAATGATTCTTCAATATTTCATGGTTAATGTGCAATCTATGCATTAACTGTGATTGGAATTTCCACTGGACGGAAGGCTTTATTTTTACTTCAAAAAATTACATTTCACACACAAGAAAAAAATGAAATGACACAAGTGCTTATCATGGGGCATTTTATCAAAATTATCTTCTGTTCATCCTTATGACACCTTTAGATAAACAAAATCCATACAGAACAAAAAACTGTATAACACATTGGTAGTGACTTTGAAATATTTACAACTAAAGTACCATAGTTAACCAACTGTGTCCTCATTCATTTTTTATAATTGCATTCAATAATATAATAGAATCATAGAATGGGTCCAGCACACAAGGAGCCCATTCAGCCCGTGCCAGCTCTCTGCAAGAGCAACTCAGCTAGTCCTGCACCCCTGCCTTTTATGTGTTGCCCTGTAAATCTTTCCTCTTCGGGTATTTATTCAATTTCCATTGAAAGCATCAGCCTCCATTGCACTCTCAGGCACTGCATTCCAGATCCAAACCACTCATCATGTAAACTTTTTCCTCACTTCGCCAAAACCACTTACAGTGTAAACGGTTATCCAATCACCTTAAATTGGCGTCCTCTGATGCTTGACCTTTCTGCCAATGGGAACAGTTTCTCTCTATCTGTCTGGACCCCTCATGATTTTGAACAGCTCTATAGGAGAATAATTCCAACTTATCCAATCTATCCTCATAGCTGAAGTCACACATTCCTGGAACTATTCATGTAAATCTTTTCTGCACCTACTCCACTTCACATCCTTTCACATTTGTTGGTCACTTTTCTCAGTGATCTGTTCATAATATATTAATAAGTCAACAATTGGTTCCTTATTTTGTTCTGATTTCGATTAATAATCATGACTTTTTTGTTGATTCAGAGGTACCATTATTGGAGGATTAACTTGGTTGACATTTTGCCAGAAATGTCAGCAGGCTAAAAAGATATTGATCAAGGAGACTAGCTGAGTTGCTCTTGCAGAGAGCCGGCATGGGCTGAATGGGCTCCTTCTGTGCTGGGCCCATTCTATGATTCTATTATGTTATTTTATGCAATTATAAAAATTGGATGAGGACACAGTTGGTTAACTATGGTGCTTTAGTTGTAAATATTTCAAAGTCACTACTCACGTGTTATACAGTTTTTGTTTTGTGTGGATTTTGTTTATCTAAAGATGCCATAAGGTTAAACAGAAGATAATTTTGATAAAACACCCCATGATAAGCACTTGTGTCATTTCATTTTTTTCTTGTATGTGAAATGTAATTTTTAATTTCTTTGAAATAAAAAATAAAACCTTCCATCCAGTGGAAATTCCAAACACAGTTAATGAATAGATTGCATACTAACCATGAAATGTTGAAGAATCGTTGTATTGGATGGTTGATTTATAAATAAACTGGTTAGAAGAATTAATTGTTTAAAAAATACTGCTTAATTGTCAAATAGTTTTAATTCATTAATTAGCTATCAATTTTTCTCAATTTAATACAAAATTATAAATACCAATGTCTATCATTTTTATTAACTTTATTGGAAACTTACCTTGAACCTTGATAATAATATATTATTGTTTCAAACAAAAACAAAAATAGCTGGAAAAACTCAGCAGGTCTGACAGCATCTGTGGAGAGGAAGACAGAGTTAACGTTTCGAATCCGTATGACTCTTCATCAGAACAGGAGAGAAATAGAAATGAGGTGAAATACAAGCTGTTTAAGGGGGGTGGGGCAGGTGGAGCTGGATAGAGGGCCAGTCATAGGTGGAGGCAAAGGAGAGATTGCCAAAGATGTCATAGTCAAGAGGACAAAGGGGTGTTGATGGTGGTGATATTAGCTAAAGGATGTGCTAATGGTGACATTAAGGGAAGAAGGCAGGATGAGCAAGTGACAGATGGCCCGAGTAGGGTGGGGGGAAGGGATCAAAATAAGCTGAAAGATGGGGATAAAACAATGAATGCAAATAAATTTGAAAATATAGGTGGGAAAAGAAAAATATATTTTAAAAAAATGTATAGTAATTATTAGAAAAAAGGGGATTGGAAAGGGGGTGGGGATGGAGGACAGAGTTCATGATCTGAAGTTGTTGAACTCAATGTTAAGTCCAGAAGACTGTAAAGTGCCTAATCGGAAGATGAGGTGCTGTTCCTCCTGTTTACGTTGAGCTTCACTGGAACATTGCAGCAGGCCAAGGATGGACATGTGGGCATGAGAGCAGGGTGGTGTGTTGAAATGGCAAGCGACAGGGAGGTCTGGGTCATGCTTGCAGACAGACCGAAGGTGTTCCGCAAAGCAGTCACCCAGTCTGCTTCACTTGAAAGGAGTGTTTGGGCCCTTAGACGGTGAGGAGAGGTTAAGTAAAGGGGCATGTGAAGCACCTTCTGCGGTTACATGGGAAGGTGCCGTGGGAAGGGGTTGAGCCACAGGAGGAGTGGACCAGGGTGTCCCGGAGGGAACGTCCCTATGGAATGCCAACAGGGGGATTAAGGGAAGATGTGTTTGGTGGTGGCATCATGCTGGAGTTGGCGGAAATGGCGGAGGATGATCCTTTGAATGCGGAGGCTGGTGGGGTGATAAGTGAGGACAAGGAGGACCCTATTGTGGTTCTGGGAGGGAGAGGAAGGTGTGAGGGCGGATGCGCGAGAGATGGGCCGGACATGGTTGAGGGCCCTGTCAACCACTGTGGGTGGAAAACCTTGGATAAGGAAGAAGGAAGACATGTCAGAAGAATTGTTTTGGAAAGTGGCATCATCGGAACAGATGCGACGGAGGTGAATGAACTGAGAGAATGGGATGGAGTCCTTACAGGAAGTGGGGTGTGAGGAGCTGTAGTCGAGGTAGCTGTGGGAGTCAGTGGGCTTGTAATGAATATTGGTGGACAGTCTATCACCAGAAATTGAGACAGAGAGGTCAAGGAAGGGAAGGGAAGTGTCAGTGATGGACCATGTGAAAATAATGGAGGGGTGGAAATTGGAAGCAAAATTAATACATTTTTCCAGGTCCAGACGAGAGCATGAAGTGGCACTGAAGCAGCCATCCATGTACCGGAGAGAAAGTTATGGGAGGGGGCCGGAGTAGGACTGGAACAAGGAATGTTCCACATACCCCATAAAGAGACAGGCATAACTGGGGCCCATGCGGGTACCTATAACCACAGCTTTTATTTGGAGGAAATGAGGAGAGTTTAAGGAGAAATTGTTCAGCGAGAGAACAAGTTCAGCAAGACGGAGGAGAGTGGTGGTGGATGGGAATTGTTCAGGCCTCTGTTCAAGGAAGAAACGGAGAACCCTCAGACCATCCCGGTGGGGGTGGAGGTGTAGAGGGATTGGCCGTCCATGGTGAAGAGGAGGCGGTTGGGGCCAGGGAACTGGATATTGTTGATATGATGTAGGGCGTCAGAGGAATCGTGGATGCAGGTGGCAAGAGACTGGACAAGGGGAGAGAGAATGGTGTCAAGATAGCAAGAAATGAGTTCCGTGGGGCGGGAACAGGGTGACACGATTGGTCTGCCGGGACAGCCTTGTTTGTGGATTTTGAGTAGGAGGTAGAAACGGGCCATCCGAGGTTGGAAGACTATGAGGTTGGAAACAGTGAAGAGAAGATCTCCAGAGGAGATGAGGTCAGTGACAGTCCTGGAAACAATGGCTTGATGTTCAGTGGTGGGGTCATGGTCCAGGGTGAGGTAGGAGGAAGTGTCTGCGAGTTGACGCTCAGCCTCCGCGAGGTACAGGTCAGTGCGCCAGACAACAACAGCACCACCCTTGTCAGCAGGTTTGATGACAAAGTCAGGGTTAGACCTGAGAGAACAGAGTGCGGAGTATTGTTTCAAATTAATTCTCGACAGTTCTTTTATATTCAGATATCAGAGATATTGTCTAGGCAAGAGAGAATTAAGATATTTGCTTGGCAAACATTTGAGCATTCCATGTAAGATAAAATGGAATTCATAATTTTAACGGACCTTTACCTCGCACAATTAATTTTGTTCCATTTCCAGAGCCTCTTTGAACTGGTGGTGGTATTTCAATATATATCTTACAGATATACAATCCCGCATCTTCCTGAGCGATATTTTTAATTGTCAGCTTTGCTTTTGTTTTGTTTATGGTGCAAAAGAGTCTATTGTCGAAAACTGGATTGACAATAACATCTGAATTGGTTGTATTGACGATCCATTTTGAGTCTTTGCTCCAGTCTACCCTGATGCCTTCCATATGTCGTTCCTCTTCATAAAAGCACTCCATGTTGATAGACGTTCCCTCAACGACCTCTATTTCTGAAGGACATTGAGAGACTTCAATCCTATCTGGTTCTGCTATTAAGGAAAGAAATTATTAATAATGATAATCAACTGCTTTTGTCTGAGAATGTAAAGAAGTTAAATTCCCTACCTACAGGATTAACATTTAAAAGAGTTTGTTTGAATATACGGAACCTGTTTATTACAGTATTTACCCAAACATACTTAATATAAATAACACCCCAATTACATTCTATTAATAAACTGTTTTAAGTAGCAGAACTGAATTGTGGCTGGACTTCAGAAAATGTAATGTTTACAACTTACCTTCAGTTACTTGAAGCAACATATGAGTGCACTGCAGTACCAGTATTAACTGTAGGTAATTCCCATTAAGGTTCATCTTGGCAGCCGCTGAGAATCTGCTATATCTGTACACAGCAAATCTTTTGTTGACTCAATCACAAAATCACTCGATGTTGATAGATTTTATTTCCAAAGAAAATCGAGAGACTTCGATGCCCTCTCGGTCAGCTGTCAAGGGAGAAAAAATAAGTAAGCTAGAGAATGTTCTCAAATGATACAGCACGCCACAAGGCAGATGAGATAAACATTTTTCTTAAGTGGTAAATTTACCTTTACAGCTTAATCTGGCAAAATTTGAATGTTTCCAGCAGTTTCTTGCTGAGGTCGATGAATATGTACGACAGGTCAAAATTATACAGTACAAAACATCAACACTCTATCAATGCAGAGAAATGTCAACAAAATTCCAGTTTAAGTGAAGAAAAAATAAGATGGAATTAAGGTACGAAGAATCAAATGCTTCATCAGAATAAAAATGAAGATTCATGAAAACACATGGAAAAAATAATTATTTTGTTTGATATTGTACTTAAAAATCATTATGATGCTCACCAGCAACAAGTAGATGATTTGTCAGTAGTACAAATAATAACTGACATTTTCTATTTTTCTTCCGAATATCAGGTACTGAGAATGTTGTATATATAACTTTTATCTGAGTGAAAGAATCTTAATGAAAGTTATTTGCTTACATATTTAAAAAGAAATATGCACACACATATAATTTCCAAATACCATGAATTTTAAATACGTATCTATTTAAATGCAGATCAACAAAAAAGGATTAGCCCCTAGCACATAGAAAAGTTTTCAAATAGAGTACAAAAATGTGTATGTTTTCTCAGCCAAATGTTCTTTTGTTGTGAGGAAGCCTTTGTACAATAATCCTATTTTATACTGGTTACCACTTGCCACATGAAAAGGAAACTAAGGGAAAGCAAAACACCTGCATTTACACAATGGCCTGAATAATAATTTTGGTGGGTGGGACTTGTGTCCAAAAGTGGGTGATTGCCAACTCCTGCCTCCGCTAACGCAGCACACCATTTAAAATGGCAATTACCCAATTAACGGCTGCTGGGCAGGTTTAAGCCTGTGATGTCACTGAATTGTCATTTCCCCGCCCAATCTGAGCTGGAGTGTGTGTTGGCCCATGTCTATTATTGGCCATGACCCAGAAGGAGGTCACTGCCACTCATTTAAAAGGACATTTGGCATAGGACACTGTCAGGTGACCCTGCTATTCTGTAAGGGCCAAAGCCAAAAGGAGGTGTTTGTTTTTGCAAGATTATAAGGCATTGTTTGAGTTAAGTATTATTATTAGGAAATATGGTCAAGATCTGCAGAGGCTTAGAGTGAAGTGTTTTTGCTCTGGCATGAAATCTGATCATCCACATAATGTTAAGATCTGAAAAGTGAACAGCTAGTTAGCTATAGCATGTTTTCCTCCATAGATGATCGAGAGAAGGGGGAGAGGCAGAGAAGGAGCTCCAGAACCGTCTCGTGCTTTGGTCATGACTCCCTCTGCACCTTCCTCCAGACTGTGTCCACCTGGCATGAAATCCTGATGCCAGCGGACAGGAGGAGGAGGCCTCCCTAAATAACCCGACCAGCCTAGTCCTAGGTGACCATGGAGGTCAGCAGCATGGGGGTCAGCAGCATGGGGGCAATGAAGAAAGAGGCTGAATGACCTCTTGAGATCCCAAAGGGTGAGTCAGTCCTCACTCTGTATGTGTGTGAGGAAGGTACCTGGAAGGCTTGAAAACGCTCAAGCCCTGAGTCCATGATACTGAAGCAGTCCATGTCTAAATGCAGCAAGACAAT
This sequence comes from Carcharodon carcharias, assembly GCF_017639515.1. NCBI lineage: Eukaryota > Metazoa > Chordata > Chondrichthyes > Lamniformes > Lamnidae > Carcharodon > Carcharodon carcharias. The sequence continues at coordinate 22,824,026 of NC_054467.1, read as the reverse complement.
ATCCAGACTTGGGCTGACAAATGGCAAGTAACATTCATGCCACACAAATGCCTGGCAATAACCAGCTCCAACAAGTGAGAATCTAACCATCAGCCCTTGATATTTAATGGCATTACCATCGCTGAAACCCTCCCACTATGAAAATCCTGGGGTTAACATTGACCAGAAAATGAACTGGACTAACCTTTTAAATACAGTGGCTACAAGATCAGGTCAGAGGATGGGAATCCTGCGGCTAGTAACTCACCTCTTGACTCCCCAAAGCCTGTTCACCATTTACAAGGCACATGTCAGGAGTGTAATGGAATTCTCTCCACTTGCCTGGATGAGTGCAGCTCCAACAACATTCAAGAAGCTTGACAAAGCAGCCAACTTGATTGGCACCACATCCACAGACATTTATTCCCTCCACCACCAATGCACAGTGGCAGCAGTGTATACTATCTACAAGGAATTTAACAAGTCTCCATAGATAGCACCTACCAAACCCACGACCACTCCCGTCTAGAAGGACAAGGGCAGCAGACACATGGGAACATCACCACCTGGAAGTTCCCCTCCAAGCCAAGATTCAAGGATGAGTGTGCCAATAGCGGAGGGGTGGAGGAGAGGCTGCCCCCAGAGAGGTGCTTCCATATGGCGGCAGCTGCTACTCATCTTCCGCCACAAGTATTGATTGATCCTCCGTGCCTTCTTATGAGATCCAAGGAGCTGGATCATTGCCCAAGTCCCACTCCCTAGCCATGCTAGTTTTGGGCCCCCTGAGCTCAGAGCCAGGGCGATGGTGTGCAGGTCAGAGCACATACACACAGTATGGTGGGTTTGCCCGCCAGGACAGTCACCAGACCATCCACAGAGGAAGCTTGGTGCAGTGCACATAGAGCCTGGCTGGGCACCTTCACAGTCTATGCCAGAGCACACAAACTTTATGGTACTTTTGCCAAATCTCCACAACTCCAAATCTCCACTAGCTCCACGTCTGGCCTAGTTAGAAGGCTAAGATGATGGCCAAGGTCTAAATGGACCCCACTGCAGGAGGACATCCAGTATCTGCCGCCTCACGGACAACTCCAGAGGTTCATCATCCGACTTGGTCTCAGCTTCTGCAGCACCTCGAACTCCAATTGCCTAAGGCCTGCTCCACCTCACTCTCTGGCAGTTGCACATGTGAATGCGAAATGCCCTCACCAGATCGTGCTTGCTTTTGTCCTGCTGTGCTAAGCCCTGCTGAGGCGCAAGTATATGTGCCAGGTCTTGGCACAGGGAGAGGGTGTTATGCTGCAACCTCCGAGGCAACTTCCTCCTTCTCGGTGGCTAGTGTCAGTCCCTCAGGCTTGGCGGGGTCAGCAGAAGGTTCACCTGCGCAGGATACACAAAAGAAAGGGAGTTAATTGGCCTTTGGCAGCCTTTATGGGGTGTGCAAGGCCACAATATTAAACACCATTAGCAACATATGGATTATAAGATATGACACTTAGCAACCAATAAATCAGATTTGTGGCAAGCTCACAATGTTTATTACAGAAAGCTTCCCGCCCTTTGAATGCATCAACCACTCATGCCAGGCCTCACTTACCCTCACCCTGGCCCTCTCTCCTGTGTTCCATATCTGGGTAAAGCGCAAAAGAGCTCACTCATCTCCCTGAGGCTAAGTGCTGCTTCAGGGAGATCGGCACCAAATTTAAAAATGGTAAATGTACAAAAACAAAATTTCCCTGGCATGTCCCCTCATGTGACACTGTCACATGAGTTGGGACATGCCCATCACTTTAAATCAAACATTTATTACATTTTTAAAAAACCCTCGTGAAACCTCATCCCGCCCGTGGATGGTTTCATGCTTTTTCTGAAGCCCGCCAGGGCTCCTGACCTGCCCGCCAACCTTAATTTACATGTTGGTGAGCAGGGCACTCCCCCACCCCCCACTCGCCAACCTAACAAACCTAGCCAAGAGATAGAAGCAAGAGTAGGCCTGTCGAGCCTGCTCCACCATTTAAGAGAACATGACTGATCTTGGGCCTCAACTCCATTTGCCTGCGCACTCTGCATATCCCTTCATTCCCCAAGACACCAAAAATCTGTCTATCCCAGCCTTAAACGTAGTCAACGTTGGAGCATCCACAACACTCTGAGGTAGAGAATTCCAAAGGTTTACAACACTTTCAGTGAAGAAATTTCTCCTCATCTCAATACTAAATGATCATTCCCCATCATGAGAATGTGCCCCATGTTTTAGATTCCCCAGCCAGAGGAAATACCCTCTCAGTGTCTGTCAAGCTAATTCAGAATCTTGAATGTTTCAATATGATCACCTCTCATTCTTCTAAACTCCAGGGAATATGGGCGCAATTTACTTAACCTCTCATCACAGGATAAACCCCTCATACCAGTGGCAGATTTAGTGAACCCTCTCTGTACCGCCTCCAATGCAAGTATATCCTCCCTTAAATATGGCAACTAAAACTGCACATAGATTCCAAGTGTGGTCTCATCAAAGCCCTGTAGCAAGACCTCTTGACTCCTGGGGCAGAATTTTGCCCTTGGCGTGCAGGATCGGCAGACAAATGGGAAGCCGACCACTGGCCATGATCGACAGTGCACTGCTATTTCACGCTGGTGGTCCAATTAAGGCCCATCCAGTGTGATACGCGAGCGACTGCCTGTGTGGGGGGAGGGGTGGGGCGGGGAAGGAGTGCGAGCAAGCCTAACACGAACTTCACGCATGCACACAAGAAAGCACTGAATAATCTCCCTGAGGCACGGAGCTGCCTCCCGGAGATGAAGAAGATATTGAAAAAATTAATAAAGAACACAAAAATGTCATAAAAACATGTCCCAGGAACATGTTTTTAATTCAAGTGTAAAATTATTTGATTTTCATTTACTTTGGATGAGATTTCCTAAAAATTGCAATGGCCACTTGGCATTTTTGCTGCCCGCCAACCGTAAGGTTGGATGGGCAGCATAAATTTGAATTTAATTACTGTTTAAATGGCCTTAGTAGGCCTTTTAATTGTTGGCGGGCGTGCTGCTGACTCTAGCGCACGCCCGCCAAACGTAATATCGTGGGACTGCGCAATGATGTCAGGACGCTCACCCGACATCATCGCACGTCCATCCGCAGAGTTAATATTCTGCCCCTGTACTCCAATCCCCGTGCAATAAAGGTCAACATGCCACTTGCCTTACCTAATTACTTGCTGTATCCGCATGCTAACTTTCTGAGCTCCTTGTATGAGCACACCCAAGTCTCTCTGAACATCAACATTTACAAGTTGCATGCCTTTTAAAAAAAATCTGCTTTTCTATTCTTATGACCAAAGCCTCACACTTCCCCACCTTATATCGCCATCTACCATTTTGTTGTCCAATCACTTAATCTGCTATACCTCTTAGCATATATATCTGTGTCTTCCTCATATCTAGCTTTGAGTTGTCAGCAAACTTAAACACATTACTCTCTGTCTCTTTGTCCAAATCATTAATGTAAGCTGTGAATAGCTGAGGCCCCAGCATTGATCCATGGTCATCTGCTGTTAATTACAGTTGTCCCTTCAGCTTACAATGTTTTGCCTAGTAAATTGCTGAAAGTGTGAGCTGATAACAGCACAGTGAGAGAAACAGGGTACCTGAGTTCTGAGTGAACAGGGCAAGCAACAGAGCAACCATTAACCAATGAGAGTTAAGGATTAGGAAATAAAAAGTGGACAAAGTGAGGAGGAGGCAAAATCAAGCTTATTTTAAATTATTTCATGGGATGTAAACATTGCTGGCAAGGGCAGTATTTGTTGCCCATCCCAAATTAACATTGAGGTGGTGATTGTGAGCATATAGATTGTGTGTATATAGATCCACAGTGCTGTTAGAAAGGGAGTCCCAGGCCTCTCACCCACTGACAATTGTTATGTTCCCTGTGGCAACAGTTAACTTGTTTTCCAAGTGATGAACTTCCCAGTGACCAATGGAAAGAACCAAAGGACAAGGTTTCATGTTTAAGATTTTCATTGTAACAAACAAACAAAAATTAACATAGGCTAAACAATACTTAACAGGCAACAAATACACCAAACTAAAGAAAATGGTACAAAAAAGGTACTTTCGTATTAATCAATTAACACAATCATAATATATCTTACAGCTCCTTTTGCTGTGCACAGCACTCCTGGCAGATGTGTGGCAATACAAGAATAGGTCCCAAACTAATCCCAGTGTTCCAACAAGCTCATTTCACCCCACCACACCAGGCTGAATCTTCAGGTGTCCTTCAGAAATTGTTCCACTCAGCCTGAGTCTTCTTGAACCAACTTCCACCAGCAAGGTCCATCTCAGCGATTCCTTGTTCCTTAAATTTCCAATGGTCCTGCCATTCCTGGTCCCTTTCATTCCAACAGAAACCCAAATTTTACCAGCATTTTGCTTAACTGTCAGCACAAAAACTATTCATCCTGTTCTTTACAGCCATAGCTGCTGCTTCTCCAGACAGCAGCAATTCCGTTGTCTCTCTCTCGCTGGCTTGTCTCCAAAGCGCAGCTGTCCATTTTCCTGTGTCAAGGTTTGAAAACCGTTACATAATTTTCAATAGGTTTCAGCTTGGATTTTTCCCTGTAACAACTGGATCATGTGGGCCTGTTTCTGGGCAAGGGTTTAGTATGGCCATCTTCCACCTATCCAGAAAATTCTGTTTCGCCTTAAGTTAAAGGAAATTTTAAAAACACAACCATCTTGTAAAGTCCAATGTTCATAACACAGCGAAGGAACACAAATTTAGTTCCAAGTCAGAATGGTGTGTGGCTTAGAGGGGAAATGCAGGTGGTGGTGTTCCCATCTGTCTGCAGGACTGATGCTTCTAGGTAGAGGTTGCAGCTTTGGAAGGTTCTTTCGAAGGAGCCTTAGTGAATTGCTGCAATGCATCTTGTATATGGTACATACTGATAGCACTATGTGTCAGTGGTGAAGGGAGTGAATGTTTAAGGTGGTAGATGGGATGCCAATCAAGTGGACTACTTTCTCCTGGGTGGTGTTGAGCTTTTTGAATGATGTTGACCCGATCCAGGCAAATGGAGAGTATTCCCTCACACTTCTGACCTGTGCCTTATACATGGTAGACAGACTTTGGGGAGTCAAGAGGTGAGTTACTTGCCTCAGAATTCTCAGCCTCTGAGCTGCTCTTGTAGCTACAGTATTTATATGGCTGTCCCAGTTCAATTTTTGGTCAACGGTAACCTCCAGGATGTTGATAATGCAGAATTCAGTGATGGTAATGCCATTGAATGTCAAGGGGAGATGGTTAGATTCTCTCTTGTTGGAGCTGGCCATGGCCTGACACCTAAGTGGCAGCACTTGCACCACACATCAGCCCAAGCCTGAAGATTGCCCAGATCTTGCAGCATATGGAAACAGATTGCTACAGTATCAGAAGAGTCATGAACATTGTACAATCATCAGCAAACATCCCCACTTCTGACCTTATGATGGAGGGAAGGTCATTGACGAAGCAGCTGAAGATAGTTGAGCCTCAGACACTACCTGAGGATCTCCTGCAGTGATGTCCTGGGACTGATGATTGACTTCCAGTAACCACAACCATCTTCGTCTGTGCTAGTTTTGACTCCAACCTTCTCCCAATTCTTATTGACTTCAGTTTTGCTACCAGTCCTGATACCACACACAGTCAAATGTTAAAAGCAAAAAACTGCAGATGCTGGAAATCTAAAACAAAAATAAAAATACCTGGAAAAACTCAGCAGGTCTAGCAGCATCTGCGGAGAGGAGCACAGTTAACGTTTCGAGTCCGAATGACCCTTCAACAGAACTAAGTAAAAATAGAAGAGAGGTGAAATATAAGCTGGTTTAAGGTGGGGTGGGGGGTGGGACAAGTAAAGCTGGATAGAGGGTCAAATGTTGCCTTGATGACAAGGGCAGTCACTCTCACCTCGAGTTCAGCTCTTTTGTCAAGATTAGACCAAAACAGTAATTATGTCAGGAGCTGCTAGAACCTAAACTGAGTGTCAGTGAGTCGGTTTTTGCTGTGTTAAGTGCTACTTGATAGTACTGTTGACAACACTTTCCATCACTTTTCCGATTATTGATGGGAGGCTGATGGGGTGTCCATCCCTAATTGCTATTGAGAAGATGGTGGTGAGCTGCCTTCTTGAATGCTGCAATCCATTTGGTGTAGGTACACTGTGCTGTTAGAAAGGGAGTTCCAGGATTTTGACCAGGTGACAGTGAAGGAACGGCAATATATTTCCAAATCAGGATGGTGAGTGGCTTGGAGGGGAACTTTCAGATGGTGGTGCTCCCATCTATTTGCTGCCCTTGTCCTACTCAATAGTAGTGGTCATGGGTTTGGAAGATGCTGTCAAAGGAGTTTTGGTGAGTTCCTGCAGTGCATCTTGCAGACGGTACACCCTGCTGTTGCTGTGTGCCGGTGGTGGAGGGACTGAATGTTTGTGGATGAGGTGCCAATCAAATGAGCAGCTTCGTCCTGGATGGTATCAAGTTTCTTGAGTGTTGTTGGAGCTGCATTCATCCAGGCAAATGGAAAGCATTCTATCACATTCCTGACTTGTGCCTTGTAGATAGTGGACAGGCTTTGGGGAGTCAGGAGGTAATTTACTTGCTGCAGGATTCCTAGCCACATTATTTATATGGCTAGTCCAGTTCAGTTTCTGGTCAATGGTAACCCCCAGGATGTTGATAGTGGGGGATTCTGCGATGGTAATGCCACTGCATGTCAAGGGAACAGATTGGATTTGTCCTGCTTTTTGTGGACAGGCCATATCTAGGCAATTTTTCACATTGTTGGGTGATTACCAGTGTTGCAGCTGAACTGGAACAGTTTGGCTTAGGGCACAGCTAGTTCTGGAGCACAAGTCTTCAATACCATTGCCAGAATATTGTTAGGGCCCGTAGCCTTTCCTGTATCTGTTGCCTTCAGCCATTTCCCAATATCACTTGGAGTGAATTGAATTGGCTTGAGACTGGCATCTGTGATGCTGGGGACTTCAGGATAAAGCCAAGTTCCACTTGGCATTCTTGGCTGAAGGTGAAACTGAAGATTCTGAGTAGATCTCTATAGACTTTGATCATGACCTTCTCCGATTTGCTTTCTACTGCCTTGGCTGTGTTGTTCAACACGGAATTAAAAATAAAAGGGAGCATTTGTAAGTAGGAGCTTTATTAAATAGGAGCTTTGAGCTCTGGCCTGAGAGCTTAAAAAGTACAATGATCCTGCATTGAGATCACTACTGATCTCACACACAGCTTGCCAGATCTCGTATTGTCATGCTGAATAGTGAAGGTTTTTACATAAAAATAACACTTTGCGCACATAGTGGTTTTCAACCAAAGGTTTTTCAACAGGGATCAGACCGAATAATTAATTCCTCTGTCAATGCACTGAACCTTTGTACATTACTAAATATTTTACACACTAGAAGTGATGTTTTTACCGATTGCAGAAGGAGAATTGTTGAAAGAATAAATGGGTCAGTCGGAATATCTGCTCAATAGAAGGGAGTGAAAATGCTGCTTTAAACCTTACAGGCTGCTGAACCTTTACAGCAATGTGGCTAACTGGCCTCTGAATTCACCTTGCAAACCACTCAATTATACCAAACCACAACAGAAAAGTTCAAAAGGAATAAAACCAGACCGACCACCCAACATCAACCTTGGCACCGGAAATGGCAACAGCACACCACCCAGCCCTGCCAACACTGCAAAGTCCTCCTTACTAACATGTGGGGGCTTGTGTCAAAATCAGGAGACCTGTCTAATAGACAAGTCAAATAACAGCCTGAAACAGTTATGCTGACAATGTCCCAGCCAAAATCTTTACCATTCCTGGATATGTCCTGTCCCATTGGCAGGACAAACCTACTGCAGGTGGTAGTATACAGTAAGGAGGGAGTCATTAACACTAACTCCAGATCCTGTGAAATCTCATGGCATCAGGCCAAACACAGGCAAGGAAACCTCCTGTTGGTTACAACTTACCATCAGCCGATGAATTAGCAACCCCCCATGACGATCACCACTTGGAAGAAGCACTGAGGGTGACAAGGGAACACCACATATACCCTGGGTGGGGAACTTCAATGCCCAGCACCAAGAATAGCTCAGTAGCCCCACTACTGACCAAGCCCTGAAGGACACATTTGTTAGATGCAACTTGCAGTGGGTGGTGAGGGAACCGATTAGAGGGAAAAACCTACTTGACCTTGTCCTCAGCAAACTACCTGCCGCAGATGCATCTGTCCATGACAGTATTGGTAGGAGTGGCCACTGCACATTCCTTGTGCAAATGAAGCTCCATCTTCACACTGAGGACATGGTCTATGGTGTTGCGTGGCAATACTATTGTGCTAAATTTGATAAATCTAGCAAGTCACAACTGGGCATCCTTGAGGCATTGTGGGCCATCAGCAGCAGCTGAATTGCATTCAATCACAATTTGTAACATCATGGCTTGGCATATCCCTCGCTCAACCATTATCATCAAGCCAAGGGATCAACCCTGGCTCAGAAGAGTGCAGAAGGGCATGCAACACCAGGCATACCTAAAAATGAGGTGCCAAGCTGGTGCAGCTACAACACAGCATTACTTGCATACCAAACAGTGGAAGCAGCCTGCAATTAACAAAGCTTGGTGATCCCACAGCCATCGGATCAAATCAAAGCTCTGTAGTCCTGCCACATCTGGTCGTAAATAGCGGTAGTTAATTAAACAACTAACTGGAGGAGGCAGCTCCACAAATATCCCCATCCTTAATGATGGAGGAGCCCAGCATGTTGGTGTAAAAGACAAAGCTGAAGTATTTGCAACCATCTTCAGCCAGAAGTGCCAAGTGGATGATCCATGTCGGCCTCCTCCGGAGGTCCCCAGCATCACTGATTCCAGTCTTCAGCCAGTTCCATTCACTCCATTTGATACCAGGAACTGGCTGAAGGCACTGGATACTGCAAAGGTTATTTGGCCTTTTCAATCGGGAAAGAAGATGATTGAGAGATGATCTTACAGAAATATATAAGATTAAGTATAGGAAAAGTTATCTAAAATATTACTTTCAATTATGGGAGTAGAACTGGGGAAACAGATTCAAACTAGAGAAGCATACTTGCAGGAAAGACAACAGGAAATTTTTCTTCACACAAATAAGGACCAGCATGTGGAATAAACTTCAAATAGAGTAATGCAGGAAAAAAATCTGAAATCATTTAAGGAACACTCAATGGTATTATAACATGATATTAGCATTACTCTGGATGGATAAATTCATTTGTGCCAAGTAACCTTCCATTATTGTATTGTGACTTTGTGTGTAAGCACTGCCAGGTTAATTTAGCGCAAGCCACATGCAGGGTATGGTACCCTTTACTCTACTCTAACTATGTGCTTAACTTCAACATTACTAGATCACTTCCTCCACACCACCACCCTAGTGTTGTGTGAGATTTCTAAATTTGAGTAAATTTGTCCATACTCGGATTACCTGGGCTAAGACTATCCCAATCTATTTTACATAAGACACACAAGAATCAACAGAAATAGGAGATTTTCATACCAACAATGTGAACTATATCTTAAGCAAAGTCCCAGAGGAGAATGAGAAGTGTCTAACCAATTGCATAAACTAGATTTTACAAAGCAATGTTTCAAATATATATTGGGCTGGATTATAGGCTGAGGGTGGGGTCCCAGCATAAATGTCGGGGCTGAGCCATCTCTATTTGGCCGGCTTGGCCTCTTTAATATTTTGGGCGACGGCCCTTTAACTAGTGTGTGGAAGGACTTCTGTCCATCTCCAGGAGGATGTCCCACCTCATTGAGTTGCTGACCAATCGGAGGCCAGCAGCTCTGCACATTGGCAGTGACAGATGGAGCAGTGACCACTGCTGGTTCAGTTATGATCCCAGCTGTTGTTCCTACTGGACAAGTCAGATCCCAGGATGGAACCTGGCTTGATAGATCCTAAATTTTATTTTTTGTTTAGAAACGTGGAGAGTGGCTGCGGAACAGAGTCACAGGAATCAGCTGATGAACTTTTAACAAAAGAATAAAATATTTAATAAACAAGAAAAGATGAAATATATTACAATACTCCCTTACCCACACCAATACCCTTACAGATATATTCAGATTTGTAAGGAAAACACAAATTACAAAAGCTAGTATTCACAGTAAGTACACAGTCCATGTAAACCAACTGGCGACCTGTGGTCAGGCACACCACACTGAAATCAAGGGGAGAATTTTCGGCTTGGCGAGTGGGGGCCGGGCCTGCTTGTCGAGGCGTGAAATGGCATGGGGTGATATCGGCTGCGTGCCCGCTGAGCTGTCAAAGGCCTCTTAAGGCCATTAAATTAACTAATTAACCCAATTGAGAAACCTTAAGTTTAGCAGGCAGGCGAAGAGCCCAGGCGGCCTTTGCATTTATCATGGCACCTCATTCACGGGCAGGATGAGGTTTTATGAAGGGTTTATAAATTAAATTAAATTTTTCATTAAAGTTCATTGACATGTCCCAGCTCACGTGACAGTGTCAGACGAAGGGACGTCTTGATTTTTTTTCTTTATTAAAAGTTCTCAAACTTAAAACTTATGAGTGCACTCCCGACTCAAAGAACTACCCCACCACCAACCCCCCTCCCCCCCCAACCCCACACACACACAGGGAACACACAGTGCTTCCAGGTTCATGTCACGTTGGGTGGGCCTTAATTGGCCCGTCCACGTAAAATGGCGGAGCAGACCCGATCAGGAGCGCCAATCAGGTCCGCGCCCAGCCACACACAACCCCCCCCGATGGGGGCGAAAATTCCTTCCCGAGTGACAGATGCTACCGATCTCTCATCAACTCCCCCCAAATGCTTGTCACATCATGAGCTAACCGGTCTCACTGAACTCTGTCTTCCAAACAAGGGGTTCCAATCTACACTCTTGAAGAACATACATTGGAATCTTCTCCCAAACAATATTTTCCCTTGAATGCCTTCCACAAGGGTCCACCTCTGGGGTTTCGAACTCTCCTTCCAATGTTTTTCTCCCCTGGATTGGCACATGCACTCAAGCTTTGCTTTCCACACACTCTCTCTTAAATGCTCAGCCGTGCCAACAGTACACCACTGCTTCACAGGCCCATAGTAAACAGTTACAGACCTTGGCTGTCTCCTTGGATCTTTTGGTTTCTCGCAATCCTATTTTGCTTTAAGTCTGCGTTCTGCAGCTTTCTCCCTTTAAACTTGGAGCCTTTCCCTGCTCCTCACTTTTAACTTCACTTAACAGGGCATTTCCAGATTGCTGTCCTTGTCCTTTGACTTAACTGTCCTCTTGGGACCTTTCCTGTTCCACCCTTGGTTTTTGGGGATTTTCTTCTTTAGATTTTGGAACCTGCTTCCTGTAGTTCCCTCTCCTGGCAATGCCTTTCCACTGAACTCAAACTGCTTTTGGTTTGTCTGTCCCTATGTGAGCCTCCTGTTGCTGGCAACAGCCCAGTCGTTTCTATATTGTGATAAAAGCAAAAAACTGCGGATGCTGGAAATCCAAAACAAAAATAAAAATACCTGGAAAAAGTCAGCAGGTCTGGCAGCATCTGCAGAGAGGAATACAGTTAATGTTTCGAGTCCGTATGACTCTTCAACAGAACTAAGTAAAAATAGAAAAGAGGTGAAATATAAACTGGTTTAAGTGGAGGGGGGAGGGGGTGTCCTACCTGTCCCAGCCCTGCCCCCTTAAACCAGCTTATATTTCACCTCTTTTCTATTTTTACTTAGTTCTATTGAAGAGTCATACGGACTCGAAACGTTAACTGTGCTCCTCTCCGCAGACGCTGCCAGACCTGCTGAGTTTTTCCAGGTATTTTTGTTTTTGTTTTCTATATTGTGTTTGTTTTAACTTCCCTTCAAAAGCCATAAAACCTCATTATAATGCAGGCATCTTTTAAAGTGAAACTAAAACTCAAGCTCCCCCTTCTTAACACACAAATACAGAAACACAAATTGAACTTAAAGTTAAAGCTAAAACTCATTCCTAACAAATACAGATACAACTGACTTAAAACTATCTCTAGTTCCTAACAATGGACTCAGACATTCAGTTACATCCAGGATCTCACTGGGGCCAGGCTGATAGGTGCCAGCGAGAAGGGTTGGGGGGCATGTTGGGCAGGGTAGGTGGGAAGGGTGGACATTGAGAGATAAAACTGTTGGGGTTGGGGGGGCGTGAGGCCTCCAATTGACAGAAGGAGCACAGGAAGGATGCAAACCACCCCATCCCTGTTTCGCTGACCAGAAGATCGTAAGGTTAAACCTGAGGGGTTTAATGGGCACAGGCCTCTTCTGCCACCTGTTAAATTAGAGCAGTGGCAAGATGGGCCCTTAATTGGGCATTAGTTGCCAAGTAAGAGCCTCAATTGGCTCACTGGCAGGTATCCCACCCAACACCTCCCCAGCTTCTCGTAAAATTTTGGCAGAGTGGGGGTGAGGTGGGTGGATGCTGGTAGCATGCACAACACCAATGGCATAGTAGCATAATTGATGGGCCCATCTGTCTGTTTTCCTGCCTGCAGGTGTGTGTGTGTGTGAAGAAACAAGATAGTTGATAAAATAAAGATAAACCGCGTTATCAGGGATTCATTTCCTGCTACCACAATCTCCCCTTAATCTCTCCATATTTGCTTTTTGCTGTAAACAATATTGCCACATATGCTTCCATGAATTGAAATTTCATATTTCCATCAGCTTTAAAAAGGGATAAATAAAATGATCAAACAAATTCAGTAAACAAATCAAGCATAAGTCAAGGAGTGCTCAAGAAAACTTACCTTAAAAACTAGTTGGAATCTTACAAAATAACTGCTTAAACCTGTGGCATTAAGAATAGGTTTTGTAGAGATTAGTGCACAGTGTATGAGCTAGTGATAAAGCTGTTAGGAAAAACAAGATTTTAATTTTATTACCATTTGTGAATCCTCATGCTGGTAGTTCCTGAGATCAGGAACCAAATGACACTAAATTTACATCATTTATGTGAGGGATGTCCATTCAGGCAAGGCACGGGACCACTGCCAAATGTAACTCACGTCTTCAGGAAAGGAAATTAAATCATTTGTAAATAATGTTTTCTTAAAAAATGTGAGTCAATATTTTCATGAAATTTAATTTTTGGAGATAATTGAGTACGTAACCTTACCAAAACCTTGACAGGCTTGCATTGCTATTTTACCATGTCAACGACAATAAAGGGATGTGAGATTAAACAGCAGAATTCTCCTTTCTCCAGTCCAATTTCATTTGAAACTGCTTTTTACCTTAATAAGAACTAAATATTTTAAAATTAAAATAAAAATCAGTCTTTTTCATGATGAGTCCACCTACGTATGTTTGTGGGTAATTTGGATCTTGATTGTATGATGTTAGATCGATAATGAACTTCAGAAGAAATGTTGATTTTAACTATCAGATCTGATTAGAAGTTGTTGCACTGTGGAAAGTGCGTCTAAAGTCGTTCTGTTTTATGTTGTCATATATGCAGTCTAAATTGTCAGATTCAACAACAAACTGTGATAATTTGATTGATGGGCGAACATATGGAATTTTAGTGCCTTTAGAAAAGTCGGTTTACTATAATAAAAAAAGGGAAAATCTAACTAACTTTATCTTTTCAAGTGAGGGCAGGTGTGGCCATATCAAAAACAGAACCACCGACCAGAAGCTTGAAGTTGGAAATTATCCTTAAACGGTCAACATTTAATTCATCAATGTTTAATTCTCAATCATTTTGTGTAGATTATGGTCAATCAGACAATTCAACCTGAACTGCAATGTTGCAATCTTGTGACTTGTCCATCGCTGGATTTCCCAAAGGTGCAGGCATCATCGATTACATCCATGTAGCCATCAAGGCACCCAGCCACTGCCCACTCAGATCCATCAAGAGGAAAGGATTCCATTCCCTCAGCGTTCAACTGGTCTGCCACCACAAGAGCTTCCTCCATGTGTGCACTTGCTTTCCTCACAGCTGCCATGACTCCTTTATCCTCTGGCAGTTCAGGCTGCCTCAGATCATCACTCCAACTTCCAAAGTGCGCAAATGGATCCTCGTGCACAAGTGATATACCCTTGAAGAGTTGGCTACTGTCCCTTCTGTGAGCTCGAGATATAGGCAACATAACTAATAGTTCCACCATTGAGCATGTCATCGGAAGATGTGATTCCAGTGCCTGGACTAGTCGGTTGGTGCCCTCCAAAACCCTCTTGCAAGGGTTTCTGTCATTGTGGTGGTCTGCTGTTCTCTTATTCTGAGTCACTTATTCCAGTCTTCTCCTACCCAGTTTCCCATCTCTCTAAACTTACACTCATCAAAAACTCTGCTGCCTGTACCAAGTCCTGTTCAACCATCACTCCATCAGCACTGATCTATGTTAGCTCCCAGTCCCCAAAAATGATCAGCTTTGTATTTAAATCAATTCACGGCTTCACCCCTTTCAATCTCTGCAACCTCTTCCAGTGGTTAAAAACCCATACTCTCCATTGCTTAGGCTCTGGCCTCTTATGCATCCAACCGTCCTGTTTATCCCACCATTGGCTTCCGTGCAGTCTTCTGACATTTCCTCCCTGAACTCATCTGCTATTTCACCTTCTCTCCTCCTCTGACCTCACATTTTTAACCAAACTTTTAGTCAGCCTTCATTAACTCTCATTCTTTGATAGTTTAGATGCAGGGAGAATGTTTCCCCTGGCTGGGGAGATAAGAACTAGGAGCCACGGTTCATTCTCAGGACTGAATGAGAAGAAACTTCACTCACATGTCACTAGACTAGTATTCCAGAGGCCCAGGGTTCTAGTTCTGTTGAACGGTCATTCGGACTCAAACGTTAACTGTGTTCCTCTCCGCTGAAGCTGCCAGACCTGCTGAGTTTTTCCAGGTATTTTTGTTTTTGTAATGCTCTGGGGACTCGGGTTCAAATCCCACCATGGCAGATGGTGAAATATGAACTCAATAAAACAATTTGGAATTAAAAGTCTAATGATGACAATGAGACTATTGCTGACTGTCGTTAAAAAAAACCCATCTGGTTCATTAATGTCCTTTGGGGGAGGAAATCTGCCGTTCTTACCTGGTCTGGCCTACATGCGACTCCAGAACTACAGCAATATGGTTGACTCTTAAATGCCCTCTGAACAAGGGCAATTAGGGATGGGCAATAAATGCTGGCCTAGCCAGCGGTGCCCATGTTCCATGAACGAATAAAAAAAAACCCTCAAAATTGATTGTGGATCTTTGACATTCTCTACTTCAGGGATCTGTGGGTGTTCAGTGGTTGAGTATACTCAAGAAAGAGATGAATAAATTTTTGGATACTAAGGAAACTAATGGATACGGGGATAGTACAGAAAGGAGAAGTTTAGGTACGTCATCCATGATTGTATTGAATGATGGAGAAGACTTGAAGGCTCAAGTGATCTACTGTTATTCCAATTTGTTTTACATTCTTTGACTCATTTTCTATTTATCTTCCACCTCAAAAATATATTGGGATTTTCTTGATATCAAAGATGCAAAATAAAGACAATGCAGAGAGCTAGAACAGTCAAATTTGCACTTACATATTGATTTCATGGCTTCCACGATATCACAAAGCAATTCACAGCCAATTACTATTTTTCAAAAGGAGCTCCCTACTGTTATGTAGGCAAACATTGCTGTGGATTTGCAAACAGCAGTGCTCTGCACAGGGAAGATGTAATTATTGGCTAGTTAAAGAGTTTGGTGCCTTAAGTTGAGAAATGAATATTGGCTGTGATAAGGGGAGAACTTTCTGCTCTTTTGACTATTGTTATGGGATCTTATGTCCATCTGCTGAGGTAGACAGGGACTCAGTTCAATGTCTTGCTGAAAGACAGCATCTTCACTAATACAGCACTCTCTTCAGTTCAGGACTGGAGTTTGAATCCACAGCCTTTTACAAATTTGGGAGCTCCCTCAGATATTCAGTACTAGTCACTTCTCTAAGTGGTCCTTGCATCTTATGTACAGGAGTACACTGCCTACTATCCAATCAGATGATAGCACAACACTGGTGTGTAACAATAGTACTCCCCCTGTGACACAATCTGGAGTTTAGCTAAACTCCTTGGTGTTCTATTAATCCAGAAGAGATTTGGACAGCATGCAGAGACAACACACTGCAGCAGAGAGGACTGGGCCTGAAGTAAATTTGTCTGCGGATCTCAGCATAAGAAAAATCAGGTGGTGAACCACAATTAGGAGTCCCAATGTAGTCCCACTGTCGGGGCCTTACCAATTTTGTCTAATTGAGGTGGTGGAGGGAAGATGGTATTGATGGGGTGCCAGAGGTTGACAGCGGCTACAGTTCAGTTGTGCAGGCGTGAAGAACAGTCCTGCTCCTTCCAACTCCACTAAATCCTAAAGATTTTTCCACATTTTTGGGCTTTTTTTTGAGCTGCCTCCAGGCGTCAGTTGAAGAACCAGAGGTAAGGAGGCTCACATTGCAAGCTTTGACCAAAGCCAACACATTTGGCAAAAATAAGAGCAAGAACTTCATTTCAATGCTGAAATGGGGCTTGCACTCATATCAGGAGATAGCCACGGCTGCCTTAAAAAAGGCCCCAACCAACTTAGCTGTCAGACTGGGCACAGATCTCATATGTTATCATTAATCTTGTTAAATTTAGGTCCCCTTGTTTTTCATTTGCCTTCTCAAGTGTCACAATTGTTTATCAATCTTTTGAAAGGCAAATCAATTCACATGGTAATAATGAGGCCAAATGAAAACTCAAGTAGTTTAATTTGCAATTGTTAAATGAACAGAGAAAGATTATAATAATTTTCATAACACCATGTTGATGCTGTATCATTTCTTGCAGCAAAATTATGGTGACCTTACTTAACCCTTCCTGGGCAACAGAGTCAATGAATTTAATGTGGTCTGGACCTAGTCAGATATCTGAAACTTGGAAAGCTGCCATCCCCTGGCCTTCCTTGCCAAATTCATATGGAACTCTCCATATGTTCCTCTTTTCTTTTTGCTACTTCTAACCACATGAAGTTGAGGGCCATCCATCTGACAGTTCCCCCATTTTGCAATTAGCCAAAGACCTGTAAATAAAACTGGTTCACTCCCTCTCTCCACAATGTGCCCTATCCCATCTCTTCAACCAAGAGTGGATTGACAGCAGGCATCCTTTGCTGGGTTCAAATAAGGTTATTCCAATGCTAATCGGTGCGGATACTTGGAGGAAATGTGAAACAAGATGACAAATTACCCTCTGTAAATCTCCAATGCCTGGCTCATTAATTTATTAAGTCCTCATTGTTTCAGCAGCAGCAACACATTGTACCCCTGTACAAGTACATCATAATTAAAACACTCCATTTAAACACATCTAAATCATCTGTGGAAAAATAAGCAAAAATTCCAAAATGCAACTGCTACCTACTGAGTCAAACTGACAGAAAGGGTGACAAGGCTAGTTGTTAGACAATTCTATCTATCTATGTCACCAAGTTTTCTAATTCACAGGAAGCACATTCAAGATTGAACAGCCATGTACTTTAGTGAATGCTTGAAGATGTGTGCCACTTAAAAATAGATCAAATAGATGAGATCTGTGTTATAAATAGGATTACATTAACAAAACTCATTAGCAATGAGTTGAGTATATACATTCAATGTCCTCAATATTACTGTAAAGGTCAATACTAGCATTGGATAGTCACCCCCACAATAAAACCAACTGAAAATATGGGACATATGAGGCAGGGTTATCAAGCTTTGTCACAAACCAAAATCTTAACAACATGTGTCCAAAGGCAATAAAAGGCCAAAAAAGCAAAATACTGCAGATGCTGGAATCTGAAATAGAAACTGAAAATGCTGGAAATACTCAGCTGGTCAGGCAGCTTCTGTGTGGGGAGAAAATAAACAAGTTAAAAGTTTCATGAGGATAACACTTTATCAGAATGTCTTCTGAAAATGAATCAACGACCTGAAACACTAACTCTATTTCTCTCCACAAAGGCAAAACGGTTGATTAGGATCCAGTACTTTAGACACCAATATGAGAAATTATATATATAAAAAAAGTACATCCACTTGCAAATGAACCACAAGCTGGAGAATTCTTCAAAAATTATTGCAACCATGCCTTATAAGACAAGACAACACGGGCTGGGCATCTTAATGACTTTGAAAAACTGATGAACATTATTAGGAGACTGGTGCTCTAGTAGTAGCTTCCAGTACTTCAGATTCACTCCAAAAGGAAATTTCTAGAAACTCTAGGCAAGTAAATGCTATTATTTTTGAAGGTATAGATCATCTAAAAATTAAATTAGTCAATAGTACAATTTTCATAAGTAAACCTCTCAATAGGGTCTGCAGTGATTCATCCTGATGCATTTCCTTTAATTCTCATTTACAAACAATAGGGATTTACTTTAAAAATAAAAAACTGCGGATGCTGGAAATCCAAAACAAAATCAGAATTACTTGGAAAAACTCAGCAGGTCTGGCAGCATCAGCGGAGAAGAAAAGAGTTGTAGTTTCGAGTCCTCATGACAGAAGATCAAAGAGGTGTTGAAGGTGTTGATATTATCTAAATGAATGTGCTAATTAAGAATGGATGGTAGGGCACTCAAGGTACAGCTCTAGTGGGGGTGGGATGGAAAGACTAGCAGGGCATAAAAGCTTTAAAAATAATGGAAATAGGTGGGAAAAGAGACATCTATATAAATTATTGGAAAAAAACAAAAGGAAGGGGGAAGAAATGGAAAGGGGGTGGGGATGGAAGAGGGAGTTCAAGATCTAAAGTTGTTGAATTCAATATTCAGTCCAGAAGTCTGTAAAGTGCCTAGTCGGAAGTTGAGGTGCTGTTCCTCCAGTTTGCGTTGGGCTTCACTGGAACAATGCAGCAAGCCAAGGACAGACATGTGGGCAATAGAGCAGGGTGGAGTGTTAAAATGGCAAGCGACAGGGAGGTTTGGGTCTTTCTTCAACACCACTTTGTTCTTCTGTCTGTGACATCTTTTGATTATCTGCTCCTATCACTGCTTGCTTGTCCTTACAACCACACCACCCACCCCCCACTTCTCTCCTCCCCCACCCCCCAACTTAAACCAGCTTATATTTCGCCCCTCTCCTAATATTTACTCAGTTCTGTTGAAGGGTCATGAGGACTCAAAACGTCAACTCTTTTCTTCTCTGCCGATACTGCCAGACCTGCTGAGGGTGAGTTTTCCAGGTAATTCGGGATTTATTTTAAGGTTGGTTTGCATATTCATATCCCCTTTGTTTGCATCTTCAGTGAAAAAGTACTTTCCATACTCGTCCAACTTGAAATGCTATCCAATAATTTATTCTTCTTCCAGCCAGGGACGAAAACAAGGTGCAACTTGACACAGGGGCCAGTGCAATATAGTCATCCATAAATCTTTCAGACTTCACATTTTCTTCATAGTTTTCTTACTGTTTAAAATGTACAAAGAAAGTTCTCATTTCCTTGGGTTGAATAGTGACAACGAAATCTTCAGTTAGCCAGCTTTTGCCATTTTTAGGATCTATAAAAGAGGACAAAATGAGAAATCAGATATCGAACGCTTGAATGCAATGAGTCATGAATAGTTTTATGCTATCATAAAAAAGTCTGTTATAACTCCTACTTTTGTCAGTTCTGACAAAAGATCAGTGGCCTGAAACATTAACTTTGTTTCTCACTCCATAGATGCTGCCTGACCTGAGAGTTTCCAGCATCTTATATTTACATTTCAGATCTCTGCAGTATTTTGCCTTTGCTTGAATAGGCAAGTCCACTTTCATTATGAAGCAAAATGTGACTTAAACATACAGTGATCTCTGATAGCTGGCTGCAGGGTCAATGAATCATGTTTCTGAAGAAGTACACAACGGAAATGGTACAAAATGCCACCATAAGCTCCAGATCTTTTTGGGTGATGAACAGATAACACAAACAGGTCACAGAAGGACATACTGTGAATGGTCAGTCTTGCTGTCAATCAAATGCATTTCTACAAAATGTAGGCACATGTAGCATGGACATGATGGGCTAAATGGCCTCCTTCTGTGCTGGAATAGCTCTATGACCCTATGATGCCACTGTCATCACAGCAGAGCAAGAACAGCTTTGCCAATGGTTGTAAACATGACTGTGGCCATGAACTTTTGTGTGTCTGGCTCCTTCCAAGCTGGAGCTACTTCAGTTTACCACAACCAGATGGGATAGATTTCAAACAGATCTAGCAACTCAAGAGTGGGCATCCACGAGGCGCTGTGAGCCATCAGCAGCAGCAGAATTGTACTCAACCACAATCTGTAACCTCACGGCCTGGCATAGCCCCCATGGTGAGCTACCATGAAGAGCAATGGGGTCAACGTGGGTAAAGGCCACAAATGATTTCACAAAAGGTGGGAGATACTGTTTTCCAGTGATGGGAAGAAGCCTGCTGCAGAAACAAAGAAGCTGTGGAGCATGCTGTCACATTCTTCGATCCAGAACAGGAAACAATTCAATGACCTTAGCAGGGCAGGAAAG
The DNA here is from genome assembly GCF_017639515.1 of Carcharodon carcharias. Classification (NCBI taxonomy): domain Eukaryota; kingdom Metazoa; phylum Chordata; class Chondrichthyes; order Lamniformes; family Lamnidae; genus Carcharodon; species Carcharodon carcharias. The sequence goes on along the minus strand of NC_054467.1, from coordinate 22,803,449 downwards.
GTGACAGCAATGACGTATTGCCATACATTCTGATGTGCTTTTCACTGTGCGTTCTCAAGCCTACTCCAGCACATCACTGCTCATACCAACTTATCTTGTGGATGCACCCATCCCCCTCTGGCTATGTACTTTCTCACATTCCCAACTATCTATTCACCACTGACTCTCACCCTCATTCCTTGTGCAATGTTATTCCTAACACTCAAAGTTACCCTCAACAAATGCTCTCCATCTATTGGGTAAACATCTGCCATTATTGGAGTGGGCTTTCGCTCCATGCAGGAGAAGAGACCCCAAAATACCAGGGAGAGGCAGAGAAGTGGCTTTCCACAGGTATTTCAATTAACACCTGCAGAGGGGAAGGCACTGGAGATCAGGAGTGTCTCAGTGGGCCTGGCCACCAGAGATATGGGAATAGGGTCCTTCCAGCTAACTGGTGACAGAATTAAATATTCGACAACCATATGGCATATAACACTCAAGGCATATTGACTTGATGTCAATAACGACTGAAATAAGATTATTTGTGCAATAACTTCATGCATTCTCACCTCGAAGGTACTCATTCACACCTTTCATCTCTCCTGTCCAGCAGGAAGTGGTCGAAGATGACTTCGATCTCTCTGATCTCTCCCACAGCTCAGTCCCTTTGAGAGAGCTGCATCCCATGACTTATTCAGGTCAGGCACCAGCTCATACACTCACACTTCAGTGGGACAAGTTAGAGAGCGAATTGGGTTTTTACATGCAGACTCACGCTTCACCCTGAGCAGGATCAGATGGTGGAGTCAAGGGCAGTGAAGAGGCAGATGCTATACCCTGGGGGTGAGGGGATTGGACATCAACAAATGGGACACTTCAAGAGCAGCGCTGAGAATTTGTGTCGTACTGGCAGGCATTCCAAGTGCACGACTACAGAAAGATTGAAGGAGTCTGTCTCAAGCACAAGTGGCATGATGTCTCAGGCCTTTCTGATAATGGGTTGCATCTTCCGGTCGGCGAGCAGGAAGCAGGGCCCGCTCGCCGTGTAAAATGATGCGGGGTGATGTCAGGCAGACATCTCGACCTCACCCTGCGTCATTTACATTTTCAGGCCAGCGCTTGTGGAGCCGAGGTAGCTGCATGCCCGCTAACCTGTCAACGGCCACTTAAGGCCATTAATAAAGTAATTGAGGTAATCAATGGACTTGCCTGTCCAATCTTAAGGTTGACAGGCAGGCCGGGAGCCTAGGAGGGTTTCTGAGAAAATATGAAACCTCATCCACGGGCGATCCTGCCCAATGCCCAATGTCTTCTTCAATGCTAAGAGGAAATGGCAGAATCAAATGTGGAAATCACACAAGCAAGTGAAAGCCTTGAACAATGGTGTGCACACTCAATGTCACCTTAAATACCATGGAAGATATCCCAGTTTTAGCTATTCATTATCCCACTAGCAGGGCTGTGCAGCCCATCCACGAGAGTGACAATGGTGAAAGGGGACAAGGAAGTTTGGATTCTGCAAATGTGTTTCCACTTCTCACCCATTGTCTGCTAGCTCACCCCCTCAGTCAGTACTCAACACACTGCCTTGTGTCCCATTGATAGTGTCTGTCCTGGCATAGGTACAGGTGGAATAGTCTTTGCTGGGACCCTCATGGGTTCCAAAGCCCAGTGGACATCAGCCTAGAGCAGGGATCTGAGCAGCCTGCCTCTAGCTCTGCAAAGAGCACAGGGGTAGAAGTGGTAAAAACAGCTAGAGTAAAAATGTGTGTTGCTCAAAGGGATGCACGTGGATGTGTTACAACCTCGGATTGCTAAATTTCTGTTTTTTATCTGAACCATGTAAATATTATCCTTTTGCACCACTTCCTCATCTTGTCCATGCCAATGGGGGACCACTGTTTGGGTGGGGGTGTGGTGGTGGTGGGGGGGGGGGGGGGTTTGAAAAAAATGCTTGGTTGTTGCACCACAGGTGGAAGGGAGTGACTTTTTCATGTGGTTATGAGAGGGATACTCGCAATAATGGGGGCATCAGGATGGTATTGGATACCTCCTGTGATTGATTCCTCACATAACTATTTGCTTCCTTGGAAATGTTCAAAGAGACTCTGAGCTCTGCTTCTTGGGCTTGATTTCTATGCTCTGGCGGAGGCAAGCATGGAGACTGAAAATAAGTCGAAGATGTTTATCCTGGTTTCCAGGTGTAGCCTCCTGTAAGCTGTACCTCTCTGCTGCTCCCTCGCTCATGTGGAGCAACATGTCTGTGACCAATCACTGGTTGCTGGTGCTGCTTCAACTACTACTGCTGGTCACTACCACCCTCATCTGAAATTCATAATGAGGTATCGCAAGTGGCTCCCATGTTAATCTGATAAGCCAAGCCTTCACACCACCAAATGGCTGAATTTTATGCTGTCTCTTGAGGGGTGTTTGGAGAGGGTGGGGCATTTATCAGCGGGGGAGGGTGGCATATGAGCACCCCGCCGCCAAAATTAAATCTGAGCTGGGAAGGCCCATGGATGGGCTTCCTCCCCCACTCCCTAATGAGGCTCTTAAGCAGGCAATTAATGTCACTTAAAAGTCTCATCCTGCTGCCACTGGTATTAGCTAGCGGTGGGTGGGCCTGTCACCACACAGGGACCACTACAAGCTAACCCATGTGAGGTTGCTTGTGGGCTCCTGGAGGTTTGGTGGGGGAGAAGTGGGGGTGGGTTGGGGGTGTCCCTTGTTCAAAGGCACACAGTGCCTGATCGAGGGAACTGGCATTGGGAAGGGCGAGGGTGTCCCACTGACAGCCAAACCCAGCCCTCGCCGCCGGACCCCCCCTACAACTCCACCCTCACGACCTTCGCTCCGCAAAACTCATCCAGCCATCACTTACCTGCGGCTGCAGCTGCGATTGCCCCTCGATCTTGGGCCTCCAGTGGCTGTCATGCGAGCAGCAGCCACCACCTCCCCGGTGACACTGCAGGGCAAGAGAGCTGCCAGCTTCTGATTAGCTGGTAGCTTGGTGGGCGGAAGCAGAACATCCACCCCTCCTGGGGTCCTTGATCCTGGGGAAGGCTTGCCACTGTCCTCTTAATACTGGGAAACCTGCCCGGAAGAGGTAACTCAGATCTCTTGCTGGCATTCCAGTGGCCCAACATCTCCATAAAACCACCCCCCGCAAAGTGTTGAAGACACCTCCAAAACGTATAGAGTAACCTCACAGCACAAGTGCTGTGAATAAACAGTTTGGCACAAGCAGGTACTGAGTACATATGGCCCTATTTCCCTGGGATTGCTTCACCTTTCCTAGTTGTCGCTGCTTTCACTGGCAAGTTCCAGGCAGGCCGTAACACCCATGGACCCAAAGCTAAAGTGGAAATCCCACGTCGACATCACTCTAAGTGATTAACACCTTAAGTGGCAACTGCCTCTTCCAAGGCGGTTGGATGCATACAGCCGGCTGCACTCTAGTGAAATGTAGAAGTTGGTGGATTGGTGCCGCTTTCCTTACTGTCAATTTCATCAGCTTTAACCGCCTCCTCCCCTGCCACCCCCAACCTCCTTGTCCCCTTGAACCCACGCACTCCTGGAAATTAAAATTCAGCCCAAAATGTACAAAAGCACAAGTTGGGAACTGGAAAAAAGTTGTATAGGATTCAAACAGTACACCAGAAAAAAACAGGAGAGAACTATGACAGAGACAGAAGCAGGAACACAGATGTGCCCTGCTCCCTATGACACACAGACAAGACACAGGAGAGTCTCACACAGCTGAATTATTTTAAGCAATATACTAAATTATGTCTTGTATTTGTTGAAGAGAAGGAGAAGGATAGGGAAGTCAGACAAGAGAGGGGGAAGACTTGAGGAGTGCTAGAGGGTTGAGGAGAACTAGCAAATGAAAGCTGCCTTACAAAACACAGGAAGTGACACAGGACAATTGTCATAACATGCTATTCCTATTACCTTGCTTTGCACAAATTTGCTATCACATTTCCCACAATACAACAGTGACTACATTTCAAGAATACTTAATTAGCAGGAAAACACTTTGCAAAGTCCCAAAGCTGTAAAAGATTCTATTTAAAAAAATTAAGTCATTCAAATTTTCAAAATCTTCAGTGTAGCACAAAAACTGTGAATCGTTTCCCTAATTGTGGTGAAGCCTCAGAATGTGAATTCAAACATTTCATTATAAAACATTTAAATTTTCACATTTTTCATTTTTGCTTAAAATATGATTTTGACTATTAGGATTTACAGTTACCATACTTGCTGGACAAAAGCTTTTTCAAAAAGCATTTTAAGTGATGAACTTAACCAACAAACTGAAGCGGCAATATAATTCAGTAGTTTTCCCATTAAACAAATTTTTAAACAGATACTCATTACAAACCTTTAAACAGTCTCCTTCCTAATGTTGTTATAAAAAGCTAACAAGAAGGTATAGGGTGCACAAAGGAAGTGCACACCAAAGTAAGATTTTTAACGTATAAAAGGTATGTACAGATACTCAAATACACACCTCAGCAACACCGCAACTCATCCAGTTCCTGTTTTTATATGCATTAAATTGCAAAAGGCACCAGTGAGTTTGTGAAAAATTATTTTTGCAAGAAAAGTAGAATTGTCACAAATTTTGAGCAGGGGTGAAGATTTGAAAACTTTCTCTCTGCAGAATAGTAATCATGTGGGACAGATTCTCGACAGAGCTAGTTAATTCATAGTCAGGTAACACCATCAAATTGGATCAGATATTCAAAGCGGGGGGAGGGTGGGGGGGAGCTAGAAATTTCAAACACCACCGCACCATTTATTCACGAATAGTAGAGAAGGGATTTAGCATTCCTTAAATTATATTGATCAATAGATAGGTGCTGGGCAGGTAATCTATAATAAAATAATCATAGTCTCTGGATGGAGCAGTCTTGACTGCATGCATGGTGTCTTCTTTAATGTTCAGTTTTTATTTCAGGTTCCTAGCATCTGTAGGATTTTGTTCATTAAAACATACAGTAATATTTTGGCAGCAATGCATTTTAGTACCAATGCATTAAATGCAACTTATTGCTCACATAGGGAAGTTACTTTAGTTAAGAAATAGTCATGGACGATTGCTAATCCTTAAAGTGGAGGGGAAGGAAGGGACAGGATCTTAACAGGGCATTGCAGTCTACAGTCCGCTCACCTATCACCTTTCTAAAAATAAATTCTAGCACCTCTGAATTCAATCACTAGGTGTGAAAGCTGCAGTCTGCTCATCGACTTGAATCAAATCCGCTTCTTGGAACTCCTAACACAACTGTGAAAATTGCAGTTTGTGATAGGAAAAACAAGTGATAAGAAGCACATTGCACTTAGATTTGCAAGTACTTTAAATACAGTCAACGGGTGGCCCATTGATACTTGCCTCTCAGAATTAACCCAAACGTGCATCTGCACAAGCAACCATAACTGATCAGAGTGCTTCATTGTGGAGATTGGGGGTCAAAAGCAAAAGAAATGTCTGACTCACAGGAATATTGTGCCCTTTACTTTGGAAATCTCACAAATTATTTTAAAACAAGTAAACTTAAGTAACTCGCCTCTATCATGTTGTTGTGCAGTTTTCCACTTCCAGCGTTTAAGCGTGTTAATGTTCCAGATTCCAGTGAGTGAACGCTCTTCAATAGACACCACTGATCCCAGCACTTTCAGCAGGTCCTGTCAGAGATTCCATGCAGAAAGAGAATTTAGACTTTATCTAAGTAATGGGGAATTTGAATGTCATACGACTGCTCTGCAAATAAAAAGCCATTGATTGCTAAAAAAAAATTGATATTGAAGCTTAGCTCAGTTACTGCATTGGAAAACTTTGACCTCTCAAATTGTGTGTGTTATTAATGAAACGTATTTCCCCACTGTTTCAATTTTATTCCTTCCCTCTCTCCATGCAGTTTATATTTGCTGTATCGTGTGGCACTCCTCAGAGACAATTCAAGCAGGAGATTTAACACCGAGCTATTTAACGGTTCAGCTTTAGTTCTCAGACACGAGTGGAAGGTAGGTAACATGAACACAGCAACTCAGGCATGCATTAGTGAGACATCAGCAACACAGAGAATGGGGGCCAAGAAACATACCTATGTTAAAACATATCTACATGAATACCAGCAGCATTTAGAATAAGATATCAGAACTGGAGTCTGTTGTAGGAGTAGGGAATTATGACACATTATAAAAATGAGATAGATGGCTAGCTCCAGGGAAAGGTAACAAAGGTAGCATACAGGGGTACAGAGAGCAAAACAGCCAGGAAAGGAAATGGTACAGACCTCTAAGCCATGGACATCAAGGAGATTAGTTAACTTGAGGTACAAAGTTACAACATGGACGACTCTGGTTAAACATCCTTAATATGAGAAAGGCAACACTAAGCACAGAGCAATGTTACAGATCACAAGGTCAGAAGAAAATACAAGAGACTTTGCTCTATGGAAGGATAAATAAGTCTGTATGAGGAGGAATTTTAATAGGCCACTTAAAATCAGCCAATCCAAGTTGGGAATACTTATGCAGTTTGATATCCAGTGTAGTAAACATAATGCACGACTGTTCCATAATCCAATAAGTCGACAAACCACAAGAGTTAGTCAACATTAATTTGGTAAAAATGCCTCAGAAAACAAAGGAAATGGTAGACATGGCACTCTTGGGGAACAATAATGACAATGTTCCCTGTGATCTGGAAGTCAGAAAACCTGAGGACTGGGAGCCAGGAGACACTGTCTAAATTATTTTTAAAACAGGTGACTTCATACAAATGAGGGAAAAGCTTAAGGAAATTAACTGGCATAGCTTGTTAAAGTCTGAAGTGAAATAAGCAATAAGGATGATCTCTACACCTTATGCAGGGAGAAAAATGAATGGCCTCATTGGGATGAATACATTGGAGCCAATACCAGGGTGAACTGCAGCGGTTCAAGAAGGTGGCTCTACACCACCTTCTTAAGGGCAATTAGGGATGAACAACTCATGCTGGTCTTGCTAGTGATGCTCACATCTCAAGAAAGAATTTTTAAAAACACCTAGAGTGAAACCAGAATGGAAACTGGCTAGAAGGAAAGTACAGAGGAAAAGAAAGAAGAAAGAAAAAGGAAATAATTTCATGCAAATATCTTGTGTTCACACTGTGGCAACATTTGACCCAGAAGCAATATCAAAAGGGAAATTTGTTATATTTTAAAAATGTCTGTGGAATCTGTAATTGTTTTTAAGAATCTTTGAAAAGGGCTTTTAAGAGTTTGCATCAATTGTAAAGGGATAAATTGGAATGTTCTTGGATAATAAATATTGGTCCATGTGACCTGGTGGCTCTTTACCTGGAAGCAGTACCAACAGGAAGGAAGTTATGAAAGAAGCTGTATAGCTAGAAGACATAAAGGAGAGCTACAAGTATGGGAGTTAGAGGGAGAAGGCATCAGCACACAGATGTAGACACAAGAGAAAGCAGACAGGGACAGGAAGAGGAACATAGAGAATTTTTGTGACGAAAAAAAACAAAATCAGTCTCAGGAAGAGGTCAGTTTTTCCATTTGGCAGAAAAGGAGACAGGAGCTATTGGAGGTACTGTGCAAGCTGACTATAAAAGGTCTAAAACCTGGAAAGCTGTGTAAATAACTCAGAGATGCTAAAGAGCTGGGTGTTTTCCCAGAGGCGGATATTATTGGTTGGTCGGTTGAAAAGGAACTCTGGAGATCTACACCATTGGCACGTTGTGACCTGAAGGAAAGAGGATTTGTAGAAGTGCACCTTGCTGATGATAATTGTGCCCATGAAACTCAAAGGTGAAAGCTGCTGAAGGATAGGAATCCTGACCTCCCCAGTATGAGTAAACAACAGTATATTGTGGACTACGTAGCTACATAGGGCCACATTTCTGCAGGGAGTGATGCAGGTGCACGTGGTTGTGCAAGGCGTTTTATATAGACTAATAAAAGTGAAATGTACCTTTTTATTTATCATTTGCCTGTTAATTCATGTGTGATTTGCATTGGTTCTGATTCGTGTTAAAGTAAAAGCTACAAAAAGTGGAATTTTGTTGGTAATTTCTTCTTTGGGAGTCACTTGGTTATTTTGGGTTACGGTTCCCCCAGAGGGATCCTAACAATACACTAAGAACCCACAGGGTCATTCCAACTCTAAACTCAGGATGTACTCAACATGCTTTACACATATATACTTGTTTTACATTAAACAGGACTACTCAATAGTTTTTTTTTAAATAAATGCTAAATTGTCCAACAAACCTTTAGGTTGACTGTCACAGGCTGGGACAAGACAGGGTCTTCTCCCACTTCATACAAATGCATAATTCTCAATAGAACTCGATGGAAGTCTGGGTCAGACGGTTTAGATTTACCTTGAAAAGGAGAAAGGTACTTTACCGGCCCCGAAGCAGACATTTAAACCAAATAGAACATTTTTACCTAATTGACAGAGTGCAAACCTGCTCCTAAAGAAGTGGGTATCTCACAATACATACAAGATTTTATTAAGCACAGTGAAAGCTCTTTATTCGGTATCGTTCAAATTGATTTGTCTACAATGGAAAACAAAACAGATATGCCTGCAGGTTGGCCTGTCTATAAGATAACGAAACTGAAAAAGATATGAAAAACATTGAAACAACATACAAATAGACCACCTTTATTTTATTTGTGCCTTCCACTTCCAAAGAAGTTAATAGTTTCCATGAAAGCAAACACGAAATAACCCAACATCGCCTGCCCAGCATGACACGCACCCGGAAACACGCAGCGCTACCTGTGCGGGCGGGGGGAGGAGGGAGAGTCGGGGCCTGTGTTCTTACGCACAGAGCTGCGTCAGGAAGATTCATTTCATTATGAAAAATTGAAAAAAATATTTTTTAAATTATTCAGACATGTCCCCTCATGTGACATGAGCTCCGACATGTTTGTGAATTTTTATAAAAGTTTTTATTTTGTTAATAAATCCTTCGTGAAACCTCATCCCGCCCGTAGATGAGGTTTCATGAAAAACGCGAAGGCCGCTTGGACTTGTCACCTTCCCCCCCCCACCAACCTTAAGGTTGGACAGGCAGCCCTGAAAAGTACTTAAATTAGTTCATTAATGGCCTCAACAGGCCTTTGATGGTTCGGCGGGCGCACAGCCAACTCCAGTGCACACCCACCAAACTGAAGATTAGAATGACACGCAGTGACGTTGGGATGCACGCCTGATGTCACCGTGCGTTATTTTATCCATCGGCGTGTGGGGCCCATCCCCCACATGCTGAACAGAAGATTCTGCCCGTAGAAACAGGAGTCGGCCATTCAGCCCTTCGAGCCTGCTCTGCCATTCAATTAGATCCAGGCTGATCTGTACCTTAGCTTAATCGATCCACCTTAGTTCCGTACCCCTGGATACCTTTACCTTACAAAAACCTATCAATCCCAGCCTTTAAAGCACCAATTCGGTCAGCAACCTTTGCAGAGTGGATTTCAGGTTTCTGCTACTCATTATGTGAAAATTACCTCCTGAGATCCCTCCTATATGGTCTAGGCTGAATTTTAAAACTATGAAGAGGCATTTAAAATCATGAATGTTTCAGAATGGAATAAACAAAGACAAGCCGTTGCCAATGGATGAAGGGTCGATAACAAGAAGCACAGACTTAAGGCGATTGATAAATGAACGAGAAGCAACATGAGAAAAAAACTCTCTTTTGATGCAAGTAGTAGTTAGGATTTGGAAGGCACTGTCTGATAGCATGATTGATACAGATTAAATAGCAGCCTTGAAAGCGGAAATAGGGGAAATACTTGAAGGGGGAAAAATTGCAGGGATATGGGGAAAAGAGTGGGGTGAACTGGATTGCTCTTCTAAGGAACTAGTACAGACATGTTGGGCCAAATGGCCTCATTCTGTGGTGCACTATTCTACAATCTATGACTCTAAGGGCAGAATCTTCCGGTCAGCATGCGGAGGCAGGCCCGACATGCTAACGCATAAAATGACACATGATGACGCTGGGCATGCGTCGTGATATTTCGTTCGGCGGGCACGTGATGGAGTCAGCTTTGCGCCCGCCAAAGTGTAAATGGCCTATTAAGGCCAATAAGAAAGTAAGTGAACAAGTTGTGAACGCTGCGAGTCCAACCTTAAAGCTATCGGGCAGGCAGAAATCCCAAGCGGCCTTCACGTTTTTCAGGGAACCTCATCCACGAGCAGGATGAGGTTTCCTAAAGCTTTTATTAAATAAATTAATTTTCATAAATATAAAAATATGTCCCCACCCATGTGACACAGTCACATGAGGGGACATGTTTAAATAAATTTTTAATTCAATTCTTTAATTATTTTAATATCCATTCGATCTTCCAGTTGCTGCACTCTTTCATGCGCACATGCAAAAGAGCACTGGTCCCGACTCTCCCCCTTCCCCCCCGCTTGCACAGGTAGCGCTGAGCTCCATCGGCCGTGTCTTACACTGGGTGGGCCTTAATTGTCGCCACTCCCCGCCAGCCCACCCACCATCGAGAAATCCTGGCCTAAGTTCCCTTGTTCTTGATTCCCCCATCAGAGGGTGAAATTTCTCTCTATCTCCCCTATCAAAGCCTCTTAACATATTAAACACTACAAGTAGATACTCCCTCAATCTTCTATATCCAAGGGAATACAATTAAGCCAAGTTTATGAAAGTTTTAGCCTACAAGAAGTCTACAGCTTCCTTGGTCTCTGGATTTAAAAGCAGAGCTATGTTTGCAGTTCAGGTTGTAAAGTCAACACGAGAAGTCACAACAAAGAAGTGAGGAGTCAAGGCAGAGAGAGCAAGCCACAGCTGAACGGGCAGTTGATGAATGAGGTGTTCGCTCCTACTCAGAATAGGAGTGGGTAATATCAATTCTTATTCTATTCTGTCAACTAGTACTTAAGTACGTGCGTGTGTACTGATCGTTTACATGTTGACAAAATAGCTAGCATGTTGGTGTCAGGCTCAAACCCTTTGACCTTTCCTCTGCAAAATAAGAAACCATGCCACTCATTTAATCTGCCCACGTCTCTTTGCAGCTTCCTGCTCCCATCTGCACAACTTATTGTCCTTCTAATTATAGGGTCAGCTTCAAACTTGTAACTCTCTAATCTTTTAGTCAAGTCATTGATAAATAGGGTGAAAAATTAAGGCCCCAGACAGATCACTAAGCAAACACTAATTGTCACATACTGCCAATATGAATATATCTTATCTGCACTCTCTCATCTAACTCCCAATTTCCAAACTAAATTAAAGGCCATCTCTAATTCTGTACATTCTATTTTTTGCCATTAAAATAGGGAAAACAAGCAGATGCCTCAAGAATTTATGCAAAATTGGAATTTTATTATGTCAACAGGATCCCAATGTAATTTTCATCAGGCCTGACCGGGGAAGGAACCCTGGTTTTCACGGAAGCTGAAGCAGGTCAATAACAGGTGTGAAAGGGAAGGGAGCCCACTTAGTAAGTTAAAGAAAGTTCCAAAGCATCATGCTCCAAGCTCCACAAAGTAAGTCACGGCCTCCCCTCTTTCAGTGATATTAGGTGAGAGACAAATGTTGGTTGGGACACCAGCAACCCTTCCTTGCTTTTCTACAAATAGTGCCATGTGATCTTTCATGTTCACCTGAGTTGGTGCAATGGAACCTCCAACAGTGCAGCACTATGGTTCACTCTAAATGGGAATAATGAGAGATTTAGAATCAGAGAGTCATTCTGGCACAAAAGGGAGGCCATTTGGTCCTTCGAGTCCATGCTGCCTCTCTGAAGAGCAATCCAATCAGTCCCATTCTCCCACTCTATCCCTGTCGTACTGCAAGTTTTCTTCCCTCAAGAGCCCAGCTAATTTCCTTTATCGCTAACTATGCCATCCCTCACCCCTAAACAGGCCTTTCCACTCCCGCTCTCCTAATCATGACCTCTCTCTCCTTCACCCCTGACTGTGCCTGCCCTCCTTCACCATTCACTCTACCCATTCCTCACCCGCCTTTCCCTCCTCCTCCCTATGTCCTTTTCCCTCTTCCTCCTCCCTTCCCTCGTTCAGAAGTTTTCATTCCGTCTCCCTCCCTTTCCCTATACCTTCTCTCTCTCCCTTCACTCCTTCCACCAGTACACATTCCCTCCCACTCCCTTTTCCTATGCCTCCCTCTCTCTCCAACCACATCCTACCACATCTCCAGCAGCCCCCAATCCCTCTACTGATAAATAAATTGCAACTTTGTATACTGCAACAATAAAAGGGTAGTAATTTTAAATCAAATTAACACAAGATAACTTTGACAGAGCTAATTCTTTTCACACCATCCTCTTTTCCAACAGCAGGCACTTGTTCATTTGTTTCATTACTTTCTTCCACATTAACATATCATGTACTAGGCAAGACAACTGGCAAGTGACCAGCTCGCAGATCAAGGGTATTTTGTGCCCAATCAATCACAAGGTATTCAGTGGCAGCCCAGGGTTACACTACCCAAGTGCTCACCATATTCTGTTTGACTTAATGGCCAATATCAAAGTTGACAACAAGCAGCGTTCAGTATGTTGCAACTCCAGGTTGCTAATATGATGCAATATAACTGATGCAACTACTTATTTTCGCAATAGCTAAAGGTAAAAACAAGTGCAATACAACAGCTCAAGTAGCCGGCAGCAGCCCCATTAATTCTTCCTCCAGCTGTCTGTGCAGGTATCAGATATAACCCTGACAGTCTGCAAATATCACTAACTGTGGTTAGCAAACAGAAGGATAAGAGGTCTGTAGCACACAACATTTGTAAACACTTCCGTAAAACAATTGAGTGGCCAGTGAATTCAGGTGCTCCTGTCCTTCATTAACTCCATAAACACATCTGGGCAAGAGCACATCAATACAGTGCAAATTTACAATGGCTTACCTCGGACTATATTCTGCACATGTTCAGTGTGGTTTGAATTATATCGCCAGCCAGGCAGACACAGTGTTAGGAGATGGAGATTAGGCGGGAGAAAGGTAGAACTTGTTGAACTGTTGCACTGTGAACTGTGTGATGGGACAAGTGCTTCCTTTCCTGTGAAAAACAGCACAACAAGCAACATTATCAGTGTAAAATTACAGAAAGAAGACATGGAACAGGGTTTTTTTTTTGCTTGTGCACTGACCAGTCCCAGATTTTAATGGATTAAAAAACACAAATGCAGGCTGGCAGGGGCACAGGGAGGAAAACCTCATCTGTTGTCCTTTAAAAACAGCAGGTTGTATGACTGAATGCTGGGTGATGCAAAGAGCGGGCAGAATCTTCCATTTTCAGCAGGTGTCTCACACGCTGCCCAAAAAGCCAATGAGACACCCGCGCTGACTTTTAGGGGGAAGGCCCGCTGTATCTTCTACCCACCAGCCACATAAGAGGACAGCAGCTGGCCTTCATCCCGACTGAGGATCTCGGGATAGGATCTGTCCTGCCTGCCTAGAGCCGCCGGCCACCAAAACTGCCAGCCAATCAGAAGCCGGCAGCGCCACAGAGCAGACCGTGGCTGCAGCCAGAACAACAGCGGTTGCGGGACTGCAGCAGTTCAAGAAGGCAGTTCACCACCACCTTCTCAAGGGCAATTAAGGGATGGGCAATAAATGCTGGCCTAGCCAGTGACAGCGGGGCGACCCAAGAAAAAGTGCTGCTTGGGTGGCAGGAAGGGGGTGGTCCGCAGGGTTGGGGTCACAGGGACGTGGGCATGGGGGTTGGCTCACAGCAGCCACTACCCTGCCCCACGCCCATCCCCTCGATCATGCACAGACTAGTGCAGATCGAGGGATCCCCCCCCCACCAAACTCCCCTCCCCCTCACCTTTGAGCTAACATGCATCCCGCATGGTTTTACCAGTTGAGCGGGGCACATGTCGGCAGGCACACCTGGAGCTGGGAAGATTGCAGTGGAGGTGGGAAGAGCCCCTTAAGTGGTCGTTAATTGGTCAATTAAGGGTCTCAAATGGAGGCAGGGCAGGAAGGTCGACTATGGACCTCCCCGTCTGAACTTATAGTGGTGAAGTCATAAAGGCGTCGGCTATCAGTCCAGAGGCCAACCCACCTAATTTTCAGGCCCTCCTGCCTCCTTTCATGCCTCTTGTGGGAACAGAAGTGTCCACCGAGCATATCTATAGTTTATGAGCCCAAGTAAAAAAGCCTATTTGGTTTTCAAAGACTCATTCAGGAAAACATTCTTACTTTCCATTCATAGACTGTGACAGCAACTACACAGAAAGTTGCTTTAACATTGTACAAATCAACAAAAGATCTGCCACATTGGTGGGTATAAGCTTGAAAAGAGTTGCCACAATACTTACAACAAACCATTTTAGATAAATAAATAAAAATAAAATCAGAATGGGATGCTTAAGGAGGCAAAGGAACACACAAGCACAGAACATATAGATTTTGACAGTTCAGTCATTACCAAGGAGAAAAATATTATTTGCAGATCAAGGCTGACTTTACAGGCATCCGTCATCATAAAATCACATGATGTGAATAACTGCAGAATGTCAGGTAAAGGCCACAAACAGATCTTTTAAGGCTGCAGCTGACATTCTGAATACGCTGGGGTGCAGTTATATTTGTGCCAAAAGGCGATTCAGATATAGGGTCTTATGGCTGAGTTTAATTCTGCTTTTATTCAATAACCAGGCGCAACTTTAGCTCATTGCGATCAGAAATCAGAAGACTGATTTTCCCTTCTGAATGGCAAGGTCAATAAAAGTCCTGCAACTGCTATCAAACCCAAGATAGAGTGGAGATTGCATCTGGGACCTCTCTGGCCTGCACTGTTTACCACAGGCACAACTGCCACCCAGCAAAGCTGAGAATGTCCTGATCCTCTGCTGCTAGCATCAGCAGCAGGATTGCCAGCTGTACTGGCAGGGTCAGCTTTTAAAGCAAGTTTCCACTTTAATGCAGAAATGTTGCGCTGTTTTCCCCTTCTCACGTGTTAACTCAAAAAGGGTACAAGAGCTGTTGCCTTTCCAGCTCCCAGTTCTGATAGTTTACTCACCACCAACCTCCCCCACCCCCACCAACACCTATTCCCCTCCCAACCTTTCCCATCAATTCTGGAAGCTTTTCCATAACATGGGAGTACATGAATTTTCTCCCCCATCCCCACCATTTTGCTGCAGGTTAACAGGGTGTGAGTTCTATGATGTTACCTTTCTGCTAACAGAAATGGGACGCAACATTAATACAACAACTGGTTATATTAGCCATCAACAACAGAGGTCTGCAAATTAGATTTTCAACCTTTGATCCGGTCTGTAAGCTCAGAAGCGCATACCTGAGGCAGGGCCATACATGACAATGGGCCTGAACTCGAGCGCCATCCCACTCTGATACAGGGATGAAGTTGTTGACTTTGACCCCAACATCAGCCAGAAAAGTGGTCGTACCACAGAGGTGTCATTCAGTGTCAGGTTGTAGCCCAGATTCCATTCCTTGTTGTTCCATAATCTTCGATGAAGCATCATCTGCAACAGTATCATTAAGGGAGAAGCAGACCACTGAGATTACACAATTATGAGGTGGAGAAAAAGGCAGATAACAATATGATTAATTAACTACTGAAACTTCTAATGGTGGACCTTTATTTTAGTGAAATTGAGAGTCTGGTTTTATTTTGAAGAGGAAAAAGATCAGCAGAAGATAGCCATGTAAATAAACAACACCAAAAAAAAAAATTCAGCTTAAGGATTACCTCATCCTTAAATGTAACTTGCATAGAATAAGACTTGTACAAGCAACAATTAGATACTTTTCAATAATCACCAATGAAATGTAACTTTGTAGAGAATCAAGAACATCAGGCCACCACCAATGCATACTGTGGCTGCCAGTTTACAGAACATCGATCAAAACCTTGTCTTGGTGGCAAAACCAGACTCACATGCAGCCAAGTGCTCTCTTGTTCTTGGTTAGCAGGGAAGTGAAGGCGGGCCCTGAGAGGGAAGGTGTAGAGAAGAGAAAGAGGTCATGGCATTGGGGGCTCTTCACAAGGCATCCCCACTTTTTGGCCCTTTCCCTCAACCCATTTAACAAAGCTACACACACCGCCTGCTGCCCTGATGACCAAGTGGGCCCCTGCACATATGCAGCTGGGACGAGTCTTTGGTGGAGCCTGGCTCCAGAACCCAGAGGACATCTGCCACAGTCATGTGTCAGAGCAGGGGGTTGAGCAGCCTGTCTCCAGCTCTACTGAAGCCACAGAGGTAGCACTGCATAAAAGTAAGACAAAACTATGAGGAAATCGTCTTGATTGCACAAAGGGATTCACTTAGGTGTTTGAACAACCAAGTTTATATGAACTATTCACTATCATGGCTCCCACTTTGATGCATCTCCCATTGGCCCTGCTCAGTTGTATTCTGGTGAACAGAATAGGCAGTCTTTGTATCATTACCAAGCGA
Source organism: Carcharodon carcharias (assembly GCF_017639515.1). Taxonomy (NCBI): domain Eukaryota; kingdom Metazoa; phylum Chordata; class Chondrichthyes; order Lamniformes; family Lamnidae; genus Carcharodon; species Carcharodon carcharias. Next base: position 22,787,019 of record NC_054467.1, on the reverse strand, counting down.
CTGTTTCCACGCAGTGCAGGGTTGTGACCCACATTTGATCTCGATGTCAGAGTCCTGAACTATTGTTGACTTCAACAATATCGATGACTTGGATGGGAATCAACTAGTATCACTAACATGGGGCACTTCTACTATAAGTAAATTCAATTCCTTGAGGTTTAAATGCTTTACCATCTATCAAAAATACTAAAACCAATCTCTAAATTCAGTTGTGTCTAAAATGTGTCTAAATTGATTCACTTCATTTTAACTGACTGCTCTTTAAGAATGGGTCCTGATCACGGTGAAACTCTCTCATTAGTGGGTGTTTCAATGATATAATACAGAATTATGTAGTTCATAAAAATAGAAAATAACAAAAAAATATTGCTTCAAGCTAAAAAAAGCTTCTCACCTCCAACTGCCCATCAGCTTGGCTGGAAATGCCATGTGCTCTCTCTGATAAAATGACAAGTCTTGTGCCACTTTCCTCAATATAAGCGGTCCTTACAAGAGGGTAGTAATTCTGAAAAGCACAAGGAAAAGACTTGTTGGTAACATTCCCATCTGACCACGATGATCCAGAGAAAGCAGCCAATACTTGTATAAAAAAAATCTAGGATAGCCATAGTCTGTGAAATTTAAAAATTGTTCACCTCTGAACAGCTTGGTTTTTCAAAGTGCAATTATATTCTACTTACATGCAAAAAAAAACTGCACGTTAAATCAACAAAATACAATGCAGCTTTGAATAATAATCCCAAATGCACAAGAGATCACCTTATGGCAACATCCAGTGCAATGGAGTGCAACAGTTCTCAAGCAATTTGTTACTTGAACATTTGCATCAGCACTATGGCAACACAGAATCCAATCTGTAGCACGTCAAAGGTGAAGAATAGTTTGACTCAGTAGCACACTGAGAAGTTAAGCACCGCTTAATGTGTACTTCTTCTTAGGTTAAAAAAAATATAATTGCTGGAAATAATGACAATAGTCAGCATCTGTCATAGAGCTTTAAAATTTTGGGTGGGGCCTTTCGTTTGAAACTCCTCAATTTGGATGTAGACCCATTTCAACCTCTCTCACCTTTTGAGATACTGGGTCTTTCAACCATTCTTGGGTTTTTATTTTATATTGTTCCAGTATTTCTCTTAAAAGAGTAACAGTGGTGAATTGTGAACATTTAATAATCTAATCTATAATCTAAATAGTAACATTTGGGGAGAGGGAGAGCCATAAAGGGGGAAAAATACAATGAAACCTGCAGTGAATGAAGACATTATTTCATCTTCAATGCTTTCCCAGACAAATAAATTCAAAAAGGGTCTCAGCTATAATTTTCTAAAAGTTGCAAAGATCCAGGCTCCCTTTTCCTCCCCTCACCCTGAGCATTAGTGCAACATAATAGTTTACCTACTCGAGCCAGAGTATTGTTGGTATGCAACTTGTATAGTCTCTTCATCATCTGGTAACCGTTATTGTCCGTGTAAATGGTCCTATCAGTTTTTAGATCTGTAGCCATCCTTAAGATCGCTTCTCTGTTCAGGTCCAGTGGACCAACGGTGTACTCCTGCTCAATTCTACTGCATAGCATTGACCCGTCATACCCATTAGGTACACGGTAGATCTTTGTGAATATTGCATATTGGTAATCGTTTGCACTGGCAGAAATATTGCTGTTTAAAACAGATAAAATCACTGGTGTTTAATCGCACATACAATACCTTGAGTCCCATCCTGAACAGATTTTTATTTGATTGTAAACAAAATGACTGTTACTGGAAAGTAGGAATTTACAAATATAGAAACATCCATTTCCAATGAAACAATGTACACAACACAACCGTTATTTCTCAGATCTAAAAGGCAGAGATTTTTAAGTTTTGAAGTTAGTGTCAGGGATGGGATTGTAAACAGGATGAGTACTAAGCACCTAAAAATCATGGAAAGATTAATGACTTTTGGCCTGGACTTTACCAATGGTATAATAACAGTGAGGCAGTGAGCACTCACTGTCAATACGGTATAAAGCTGGCAGCAAATTATGCAGCAACACATTAACTGGTGCCTTTTCCATGGCAACATCTCAACGATTCAGAGTTCACTTGCCAACCAATCAGCACTCTCTTCTCATATAAAGTTGTTGCTTCCCCTGACATTGGTATTCTTCTGATTGTGGGTGCAAAACGAAAAGCTTCAATAAAATGTCTTTCTTCAGCAGTACTCAAGTTCTGTACCACCAAACGACTATTAAAAGCTATATTTGCTTGTCCAGCCATATTGCCCTCTGTCATGTCCAATTCTCCAGGTGTGGTAACAAGCCTGGGCCTGCTCCTGGACAACGCCACTCTTACAGTTAAAAATTACAGCTGATTGTAAAAAAAAAAAGTATGCAAGAGTGATGCAAAGTACTCCGTCTGATTTTCCCTTCCTTTCCTAGGGGATGGACATTCCTGGTATGTTTTAGTTTAGGAACTCACATTGTAGTAGCTAGTAGAGGGATACTTTATCCTACCATCCGAGGACAGAGCGTTTATATGCATTATGCCAATTGCCCATCTAACATGAAATAATTTTATTGCAAGTTTAGCATATGTGGCAGCCCTGACTCAGAGCAGGTCAGAGGTTGGGAAATCTGCTGTGAGTAACTCACCTCCTGACTTCCCAAAGCCTGTCCATCATCTACAAAGCACAAGTCAGGAGTGCAATGGAATACTCTCCACTTGCTTGGAACACTGCATCTCCAACAGCACTCAAGTAGCTTGCCACCATCCAGAACAAAACAGCCCACTTGATTGGCACCTCAACCACCACCACAGAGATTTACTCCCTCCACCATTGCTGCACAATAGCAGCAGTGTGTATCATCTACAAGATGCACTGCAACAGCTCACCAAGGTCCCTTCAACAGCACCTTCCAACCCAGTGACTTCTAAGGACAGGGCAGCAGATACATAGGAATACCCCTGTAAGCTCTCCTCCAAGCCATATACCATCCTGACTTGGAACTATATCACCGTTCCCTCACTATCACTAGGTCAAAAACCTGGAATTCCGTCCCTAACAGCACTGTGGATGTACTGACACCACATAAACTGAAGGCTGGTTCAAGAAGACTGTTCACCACCACCTTCTCAAGGGCAGTTAGGGATGGGCAATAAATGCTGGCCTTGCCAGCAATGCCCACATCCATGAACAAATAAATTTTTTAAAAGTTGAAGCACCTTCACCTTGGAATCCGAATATTGAGAGATCAAGCCCTACTCCAGGACTGGAATACAGAATTCAAGCCAACACTTCAGTGGAATACTGAGAGAACACTATTATTGGGAATGTTCTCATTCAGATGAGGCATTAAACCAAGACCAGTCTAGCTTCTCAGGTAAGTGTAAAAAAAAACACAAGATACTGTATTTGAAGAAGAGCACAAGAGTTCTCTTGTTGCCCTGACGAACAATAACTCCTCCAGCAAGCAACATTAAAAAAAGATTATTTATATGTAATTGTAAGTTTGTTCTTTCTTTTTTGCTTTCTCGTACAGTAATCCCAACCTTAATGAGAAATCAGTACATAAAGGTCCTAACATGTTACATTTGATGTACATTACCTGTAGAAGTACTGTCTGATTTCAGTTACTAGTTTTCCTGTAACTACCTCCATACCAATAGACTTCGACACCAACATCGCTGAGCCATTTGGTGTGAATATATAATTATCGGAGATTGGGCCCTGTTCAACGTCTCCATTAGCGTGATACTCCAAAAATTCCTGCTTTATCTTGACAGTCTTCTGGGAGGATCTGCCATTTACAATAGAAAGCAACTATTATAATGGCAACTGGGTGATTGAATACAACTAAGATTTCCCAATTGCTCATGGTTCCTTCCTTAAGGCTTCCAAATCAATCATCTGCTTCACAAGAGCGAGGCGCAAAGTGATAAGATCGACATTGAGAATCAATGTTCACTGTGAATTAAGGACATATTTGAATATGTTCACATGGGTTTCTCCATGAAAATCAAACTACACACTAAGTAGTTTCAGAATTGTCAGAGGAGGTCATAGTGGCAGGTTCAGTGTTAATTTCTCCCAAGTAACTCACTTTCCACAAAATGCTATTTGTTTTTCTGGAGAATTCACATTAAATTAGTAAAGGAAAAGCTTGCATGTATATATTACTGTGACTTAGGCCTTCTGTGCATTCTTAGATGGGCTGGTTAAGGTAAGGGGAGTAGCTGAACCATATAGGCCAGAAAGATACTTGCTTGGTATTTGATCTGTGCTGAGTTAGCTGGTCTCAGCCAGCAAGCAGTAAAAGGCACTGAAAATGTGCAGAGTAGTCACCCGAGTAAGATTCTTGAGGATTGCCATATTAAGGAGTCCACACCTCCTCAAAAAGGAGGACACGGAGAAAGCTGACATTAAAAAAAAAATCATAACTCGATAATGAGTCATCGTCATAGAGTTTTACAGCACATAAACAGGCCCTTCGGCCCATCATGTCCATGCCGACTATCAAGCACCTGTCTATTCTAATCCCATTTCCCGGCACTTGTCCCGTAGCCCTGTATGCTACGGTGTTTCAAGTGCTCATCCAAATACTTCTTAAATGTTGTGAGGGTTCCTACCTCTACCACCCCCTCAGGCAGTTTGCTCCAGATTCCGACCACCCTCTGGGTGAACAACACATTTCCTCAAATCCCCTCTAAACCTCCTGCCTCTTACCTTAAATCCACGCCCTCTGGTTATTGACACCTCCACTAAGGAGAAAGGTTTCTTCCTATCTACCCTATCTATGCCTCTCATAATTATGTATATCTCTATCAGGTCCTCCCCTCAGCCTTCTCTGCTTTAGGAAAAACAACCCAAGCCTCTCCAGTTTCTTTTCATAGCTAAAACGCTCCAGCCCAGACAATATCCTGGTGAATCTCCTCTGCACCTTCTCCAGTGCAATCACATTCTTCCTATATTGTGGCAACCAGAACTGCACACAGTGCTCCAGCTGTGGCCTAACTAAAGTATTGCTTTCAAAAATGCATCACAGAAAGAGGTTTTTCCATAGTGTAGGTGCAATTGGTTTACAGAAATAGAATGCAAACCAGCAACTGTATAGCAGCTCTGCCTTAATCAACTACACAAGCCAGGTTTACATGTCTGAAAGAAACCCTTTTTAATCATCTTTAATATTGGCCTGTTCGAAAAGGATCTAGGAGTTCCCCTTTTAAAAAAAGGTTCCCTTACTAGATCAGATTCTGAATTATGTTGCTATTCTAAAGCTTACTGGAGTTCAAATGAAGTGAGCAGGAGCTTTTATTGTTAAGCTTGGTTTATATAGGAGCCATTTACCATGGTTCTCACCTGTCAGTGATGCTGTGCAGCAAGTTAGTGTCCTTGTTCAGCATCAATAAATAGCAGTCATTCATCAATGGGAGTAGTCTGTGCCCCGGATTTTTCGACTTGCTCACTAGCTTTCTGTCAAATGTAATCACTCTCCCTCCAGACGAGGTTGGACTTTCTGAGCATCGGCCACCTGAGGCCTTGGTGCAAGTTGATTTTATGTTTTTTACAAGGTACCTACTGTAGCTGAGTGCATTTAGCCTTACAAGAACATATAGATCATACGTGCTGTTAGAAGCAGATTTCTGGATCTGCAACAGAAAATGAAAATTAACACTATTTCACCATGTGCACCGAACATCCAAATATTTAATTTAGTGAAGCTGAGCTAGAATATTGTTCACTGACCTACCATAAATACTTTTTTAAAACTAGAAGTTAAAAGTATATTTACCAAAAGGATTTAGTTTTTGTAATTTATCTCTCCTATTCAGGATGCTTGATTTTATCAACTCTGGTTCTGAGGGGCCAAATACACAGCATGTCCCTGAGGTAGCTCACTATTCCCCATACCCAGCTTCCAAGAAGCACCAAGGACCAACATGCATGACACATCCTTCTAATTTTTCCTCTCCACACATTCAGCTTGGCTCAAATTTGATTGGAGCAGAAACATAAAATGCCCTAGAGAAATTGGGTCATGATCATTTTGGGGCACGGGCCGAAGGGGTAAACATAACTTGTGCGGCTGAGGCTCTCTAGATATTGGGCTTCATTTCAATGGTGTCCACAAAGCATGAACGAGACCGCAGGCGAAGAGGATTAATCATGCGGCCCTCAAGTGAGTCCTCTTGGGGGTGGGCCAAGGATCAGGTTCTGGGTGGGGGATGGCAGGGCTTGGCATCAGGGATCATGGATGCTGATCAAGTCCATTAACGTGGAGCTGGGAGGAGAATTCCTTCTCCTCGTGGCACAGCATTCAGGTAAATCATTCTTTCGGTGTAGTCTTGGTTTCCTTGCATGCAGCCAGCTGCGTTAGGGCAAAATCAATTTTGCAGAAGTGGCCTTCAAACAAGCATTCAGCCCCTAATTTATTTATGCAGAGGGTTCAGTGCCTGCTTTAGGCATGGGTAAAGGACACCTCATTTGTCCTTACCCAATGTGGCAGAGATACACTCCCAGAGGGATATGTGCTCACGTGTCCTGTCCCCCCATTTTGGTGCCTTAATAGTCGAAGCAGCGCCCAAATATAGACCAACCAATTTCTAGGACACTAAGACTAAGTACAGAAAGTTATTGTTCAGAAGCTAGTATATTCTTGACCAGATCGCAATCTAGTTTCTGAATTAAACAAAGAGTTGGAAGAGTGTGGTTTAGTCAACGGTCGGCTTCCAACAACAGGCCTTAATAGGTCTTTAATTAGGGCAATTGGCTGCTTGCAGCAAGTAGCCCTGCTGTCTCCCTCATCCCACGTCTGGGAAAATGGTGGGATGGAGCAGGCACACCAACCGGCAGGGCCTAAAAATTCAGCCCATGGACTCTGCATAATTATTTCTCGAACTAAGTGCATTAATTTGTCAATATTTTCAACAAAAAAAAAACACGTCAGATACCTGTGACGGCACATCATTGCCTGCATCGTCATAAACACTGACTGCTGAATAAGCAACAGAGATGTTAATAACTGTTGTGATGTTCCATCCAAGAGGGTTGTACACAGTGATCTGTAAAGAGTCATCCTCTTTCAAAGAGAGAAAAAAAAGAAACAATCTGACATTCGTATTTACACAAGTCCAGTGCAGATTTACAAAATGATTAAAAGAAACGCAAGAAAAGTATAAAGTTATCATGTTCACAATAGGCCCAGTCCCCTCTGAAAAGCATGGAATCAGTCAGCCTAAATTAGGACAAGGAAGGGATAGCACACTCAAAGTGTTACTGTAAACCTATTTGGTTAAAAATTGACAAAAGTGTTTTTGCTAAACTTTCAGATGTGTCCTTCTAAAGTAAAACTTTGCTGCCATGAGGGATAAATAAACAATGGCTTAACACTTCAGGTTTGTATTAAACCATTGACTCATGTTAAATGGTAGGAAGTTCAATGAAAGATTTCCATAGGCTAGTTCAAGCAAAAACAGGAAATTCTTCTAAACAACCAATAAGCCTGTCAACATTGTTGGAGAGAGAAGACAGGTTAACATTTCGGGCCCATCTCCTGCACCCCCACTCCACCCCCTTCAGAGCATTTTTTTAAAAAAGAACCCTGCTCAAAACATCAACCTATCATTCCTCTTCAAAAAAGCTGCTGATTGACTTGCCGTATGCTTTCAAACTTTGTTTTGTTTCAAGCGTTTGTAGTTTTTTTTTGCTTTTATTTCTACGGCTTTATTACTCTCAGATAGCTGTAACTGATTGCAATGAGTCATTATAAAAGTTAAACTCCGTGCACTGAAGGCAACTATAATAGCTCCCTCTAAACAGGATTTCAAACTTCGGGAAATACTGTCCCATATCTTGCACGGATTAAAAACATAAGACATTAATTTTATTTTAATGGCTAGTACAATGCAATTAAAATACTTCCTTTCAGTTTAAGTTTATGTTTGCACATGCAACCACAAAAAATTCTTTTGCACTTAACTGAATTCAATTTTATTTTTGTTACACTTACTGTTTTTTGTTAGTAATTTGGCTTTTTTTTTTAAGTCCCTGATAAGTCCATTTTTAAATAAAAGTTCTGTCAACAAGGCTGCAAATTGCAGACTTTCCCACAGCCATTTTATTAATTAGAGTTGTGTTTAAGGATTGACTGATTTGACCAGGATTTACATTAATTTCGCAGCATTGCATCAAGATTCAGACACAAACATACATCTAATTGGAACTTCTGTGAATCTACCATGAGATCTTAAAATCTTGCCTACAATTCTTGTCAAGCAGTTTTTTTTTGAAAAAGTCAAAACCTACATTTAGATGCAGGTTTGCGAGTACATTGTCACTCATTTAAATTTTATTCACTAATCATTACCAGAGTCAGTGCAATATCACAGTTATGGTTTAAATACAGGGTATCATCATTATCCTCTCTCTTGGTTCACCTCTCACCACCACTCCTACCTATGTTGTTACCACTTCAAGGGATTAAACTGTGCTTCGTTTTATATCCTGGAACCTGTGTTTTAAGAGAAGTATGCCAGTGGGATAGGGGAGTATCAACGTGGGCAGTGCAAAAGGAAAGAGAGGTGCTGAAGAGACACTGAACTGGGAATAGAGGGAGGATACTGAAATAAATAACTTTAAAATGATTTAACAGACAATAAAACAAGGCTATAACCAGAATTAGCAAGAGAGAATGCCAACACATATTGGCTAAAGCTCAGAATCTCTCTACAAGCATAAACCAGGAAATCATTGCAATTTTTGTCACAACTTTTCACTATTTTTCAATACCCTAGCTGGCGACTAGATTTTTATACATTTAAAAATCTATTTTTGACTTATTGTGCTAATGAATTTGAATTGAAAATAACAACTGCTTTTAGTGTCAACTTACTTGGTCTACCTGTTTTGCCCAATCAACACTAAACACTGTATATAACATTCAAGAACGCTTTGCAACTTATTTAAGAAACTATCTGTACCTGTATTTCTGGTGTCTTGACCAAAGCGAAGAGGAAAATCCAATTTATCCTTTCGAGTGTCCAGGCTTTCTTGAAATATAGCAGCCATTACTGATTTCACAGCCCACATCCCTCGCAATAGGTGATCCATGTACATATCTCTCACTTTGGGAGATTCTGTCCCAGTTACGGCATCATGATGTTGTACCTAATAGACACATGTTCACACATCCATTAAGATAAAACAGAAGTATGCAATGTAAAGACTTGTATTGCTTTTCTAAAAATTTGAATTAAAACTATCAAAATTTTCTATTTAATGATGTTGGATCACTCATTAGAGTTAATGTTCAATATTCCCATTCAGCACACTCAGTGCAGGGCATTGCATGATCTCTATGATTCCCTGTCCATTGCATCTTTGTACTGCATCCTGGTATGAAACACAATTTACCTTAATCGTGAGCTCAAAGGTCAGGAACTTCACCTCCTGACAGACCTTGGACTCTCTGCACATGTGCTGTCCAGGAGCAGGCTGCACATGCGCAGTTCTGCATATTAACATTCTTCAGGCCCAGGATAGGCCTTGCAAGCCAGCGCATAATGAGAAAAGATGAAGGGCATGAAAATCAGGGTCAGGTGACCAGGTGCAGAGCGCCATAGCCGGCAAGTGTCCCAGACAGGGAACAAGGGGAGCAGACAGGGAGTGATCCCAAACAGGAGGAGAGGGAGAGGTCCCAAGTAAGGGACAAAGACAGGGGACAGAAGCAGGCCCCAGTTAAGTTCAATGAAAAAGACAGGAGCAGAGAGACAGTCTCCAAGTTAGACCGAGAGCTGCAGGGAGCAGACCCTCAGTGAAGAGGGCTCAAGAGGAGGCCTGGTATTTGAAGAGGGTTGCTATGGGAAAGGCGCCCCTCTGGAGCAGGAGCATTTTGCTCAGCATGGTCAAAGATATGAAGTTGTGCCTGCTATTTGATGTTTGGGTGTCTATTTGAGAATCCAAGGGAACGGAATCTGGGGAGCTAAGATTGAAACCCTGCAAGGGGGGCTTTTGTTGATGCCATCTTGAGTCTGGTAATTGAAGAGGGCTCAAGGGCTCAGGAGTGGTCCTGAAGATCCAAGAAGGCAGCTGAAAGTTGTTGGCTCCATGCTGTGGGCATTTGTGGCAAAAGTACCCCTTTGGGGCAGTAGTGTTCTGCTTGGCAAGGCTGAAGGTCTGAAATCGTGCTTGTGAGTTGGTGCTTGAGTGTACTCAGGAATACGGGGAAACAGGATCCCAGGAGATGAGATTGAAATGCTGCAAGGTGTTCCTCGTTGAAGCCGACAGTTGCAGTGACATTGAGAGAATTCCAAGGTGAGATCTTCAAAGGTGAAGATTGGAATCCCTTGTGAAAGAGAGAAAGAGGGATCCAGTGAGATTGGGTGAGTCAGCGTTACTGACTTCTGGGCGGGTTGTTGTGAAATCAATCCATGCAATCTGTTTTGGGTGCATTTGGCATTTATCGTGCTGCGTGATTTATTTGACCACAGTTGTCCTTGTTAATTCACATGTACCTCACGCTAGCGCAGAAAGAGTAAAGGTGTGAAAACGCGGGTCACATTACCAGGTGCAGAGTGCCGTAGCTAGGAAGTGTTCCAGACAGGGGACAAGGGAAGGGGGCAGGGAGCGGTCCCAAAAAAAGGGGAGAGGGAGCGGTCCCAAGTAAAAAACAAAGACAGGGAACAGAAAGAGGTCCCAGTTAATTTCAGTTGAAAGATGTTGTAATATGTTTCATCTTTTCTTTGTGTAGTAAAGTTTATTTTTGTTTGTTCAAAATCCGTGGAATCTTGTGGATTTATTCATTGGGCAAGTGTCTTGAATCTCAAACTTTGTCTACTTTACACAAAACGTTACTGGTCCCAAACCAGATCTCACCAACAACTTGGGGGTCTAGCCAAGCATCATAACAACATTGGCACCATGACCCTTCATACCTAAATTTCAGCCATGCAAAGCTTTCACTGGGGGTGCCAACTTTTAAAATTCCCTCAATGTTTCTCAGTTACTGAGTATATATTTTTGTAAATGCTCCAATATGAAATTAGTCTGTTTCCTTAACTTGCCATGCTCAATAAACACATATGACTTCCGCGCAGTTAGGACAACAAATCCAGTGATTAGATTTTGGGTCACCCTTGCAAGTCAAATCATGAAAATCTTAAATTTACTGTTGTTCAAAGTTAACATATTTTCTTGAAATGCATTATTAGAATGGATAGTAACATTATACTATTAAATAGACACATAACACAAGTGATTTGCATCTCAATTCAATTAGTACCTAGCAATTATGCATTAGGAAAATACAAAGTCAGAGCAAGAGTAGGTCATTTGGCTCCTTGAGCCTAACTGCATTTACACTGCATAACAAGAGCAGTTCTGTGAGAACAGGATACTATATCAGCTACATGGCATCAAAGTCACGTTTTGTATGGTATTATTCCATCGAGCTACTTCTTGCAAGTACAGACAAATTTCAAAGCGTGTTCTGCATTTCTTATGTTAATTTAACAGTACTCCTTCCCCCAAAACTATTTGCAGGATTACATTTGTTCCATTTTCCACTTTTTTTTAAAAACAAAACATGCCACATATTTTGGTCATGTTTGATATTGCTCCTTTTAGATAGCAACTGAAAAAAGCCAGAATTTTGAATAGCATTTGAAAAGAGTTCATGAACAGAATTTGGAATATTTCTTTGCTTTATGCCCCACAAGAAATGTAGTTGACCAGCAATGCCTGAAAGTCCTCACCTCCGACACAGCCCATCTCAGCTGCTGAATTTGTCGTAGAGCCCAAAGTTTGTCTACAGATCCTAACGGGTATCTCAAGAGGTACAACGTGAAAAGGGATTCACAGGCATAGAGGAATGAATTTGCTCTCCGGGCCATTCCTTTGAGTATATTCCGAGAGGCATAAAATCCAGTCCAGGCTTGAAACGGTTCTGGAATTAGACAGGTAAAATGCAATTCAACAGTACTGGGTGCCAGAAAAGAATTTAAATTTCTTTTCCATACAATTGTAATTTAAAACATGAAAACGGAGTTCAGCTGCAAAGATAATGGTTCATCCATTTACAATTTTTAAAAAACCTACAGTTAGAAATGATGAAATGAATGTGAATGGTTCAGTGTTTGTGCTCCAACACATTACATTAGGGAAAAAGGTCTTGGCACCAGCTATACAATGTGGCATCAGTGAGTGCAAACCACATAGTTACTCACAGTAACAGAGAATGCCAGAAAATAATATGCACCATGACTAATTCAAAACAAAATTCATGTGTTTAACAAACTGCAGCATTGTAGTCAATCAGATTACGATTCTCTTGTGGCCTAGTTAGTGACGGTGGTTTGATTCAAGCCAAATTTGTTGGTCTTTTTCATTCCATAATTATATCCAACTGGAAATCGAGGTGACAACTCCAGACTGGCTGCAGCTTTGCTCAGTTGGTTTTCCTGGTCACAGGATTAGGCAGTAGCTCTTTTTAACCAGGTCAATGCCTTCCCAAAACAATAGGAAATCATTGGCCAGCATCGCAAAGGTTTCATCCACCTGCTATTCTTCCCCTCTCCTCCAGCTTGCATATTAGTTAGATTGAGCCATATTTTAAAAAAAAAATGATGCACCATATGCGAGTGACTGTGCTCATAATGATCCTCGCTCCCTCCTTAGGAGCAAGCACCTGGCTTCCATTCTGCGCTGCCCGAGAAACACAAAAGGACAACAGGAACTCAAATCAGTGGAGAGCAAAAACATGACCATTTCAAAAAGGGGAATTATCACATCGTTAAAAGGAACCGGTAACTGATTCGGTCGCACAATCTGACTTGGCCTTGGTAAAATGGAGCAGCTAAAAATCAGACCTCAGATTTGGACCTTTCTGGCTTTAGAACATTACATACCCAGATTTTTAAATAGCCCAAGAATCCACCAGCAGCCAGAATATTTTTAAAACTGTGAGTATGACAATACTTTTTTTTTCGCAATTCATTAAATGTTTGAATAAGTTCCATTGACCTCATTGAAGAAGAGCTGAATCAGTGTGATGAATCAGAAGTTACCAGTTGTCATGAACCCAAATGGGGAAACAATGCAAGTCAATTGGGTCCCTTCACAGTTGTGCACCCCCACGCACTTACCAGTGTTTCTGCTTACCCGGCACTGAAACAAATTGCAAAATAATCCAAAACAAAAACAGAATTACCTGGAAAAACTCAGCAGGTCTGGCAGCATCGGCGGAGAATAAAAGAGTTGACGTTTCGAGTCCTCATGACCCTTCGACAGAACCGCCGATGCTGCCAGACCTGCTGAGTTTTTCCAGGTAATTCTGTTTTTGTTTTGGATTTCCAGCATCCGCAGTTTTTTGTTTTTATCTCTTTGCAAAATAATCAGTTCTTTGCATTGAGTACAACAGCACTCCATCTCGTTTCAGCAGTGACTTTGCTGAGCAAAGCATTTTCAGCTCCCGGTTCAGATACCTATCACAGCTCTCTTCAAATTACAAAACAAAGCTCTTCTGAATTTTGTAAGGTTAGAGCTTACTTCTGTTAGGAGTAACAAATAAAAATGAAATACTACACGTTAGTTTTGCAATACGTTTGAAGAATCTACCCATGTCCAAGTATCTCAACTCTACCTATTATGGAGCAGTCATCAGGACAAGTTTTAAAATCCTGAACAAAAACAGAATTACCTGGAAAAACTTATTATAAATAGCTGATGCGTAAAGCACACAACAGCTCCCTCTGCAGGAAGTGGCAAGATACAGCACAGGCATCACACTTAACAGGAGGAGATGTGGGATCTTTCCAGGGCTCCTTGCAAGTGTTTACAACCACATATTTGTACAGTTTCTCTACTTGCAAAAGCTACTGGATTGATCCATGGACACATGTCCCTGAATAACAAATGACCCATGTCGCTGTCATGGGTAATCTTCCAACATACTGCCATTTAGGGCAGCCATTTAGCCCAGTGCACAGAATATTTTCTAAATTCTCTCGAAGAGAGCATAAAGGATGGACTCAATAATAACTTTAAAAAGCCCTTTTACTTTTTAAATATTAAGATGGATTTAAAACCACTGATATAATCATACATAATTTTCTTCAGCATTTTAGAACATTATACTAGTTAAAAAAAAGATTATTTTTTAAATCAAAGTGCCAGTTTCAACTTTTGAAATGTGTTGTTATACACAATTGCAAACGCACTGTCAGATCATTGCAAATGAATTGTGCCACGTGTAAACATAGGTCCGTAAACTGGCTAATTGTTAAATGATCGCCATTGGGAAGTGTGAATGTTCAGAGCCCAGTGTCCACTCACACAAAGGAACATCACATTAGTTAATATATCCTCCCATTTAAATCAACCGCCAACAACTCTCCATTAGGTCATTAACAATACTTTTGAACCCTCTAAAATTAAAACAGTGTGTGCTCCCACAGAGACGATATTTTTTGTTTGCCTATCATTACCTGAGGAGTAAGGGAGAAAGTCCTGGTTCTTTTGGATATCCCAAGTCAGGTTTGCATTGTGAACAGCCCGAATATATTCACTTAATGTAGCATACTGCACTGTAACTCCAAATTCATCACTATTTCGGTTGATATAATCCATCAATGGGTCCATGTTCTTAAACTGGACGGAGGCATTGAAGAACTGCTTGTCACAGCCCTGCCATCAGAAAAATAAAGAAGCATAAAATATAAAGAGAAAAGTAGGTTACAGAAAAACTAACAATACCATATTATGAAGTCATGACTAGTATATCTCTGATATTCCTCATATACGGAGAGGCATCTGAGAATGCTTCACGGATGAAATGAATGATTAGAGTAGACATTCCGTATGAGGAAGAAAGGGGAGAGAGAGGTTAGTGGGGCACGAGGAGCTAAAATACAGGAAGAGTGAAGGTCTATAGATAGCTTTTGCAAGTTAGAAAGGGAGGGAGGGGCAAGACAAAGATGGTAGGGGGAGGGACAGTTTAAGTGTGAGGCCCGTAATGGTTGAAGGAACATCTGCTGCTGGTGGTGAAACAGAAAAGAATTAAGCCAGTGAGAGAGGTTTTGAAGCACATGTGAGGACATATATCCGCAGGAGATTATTCAATTAGGGCCATGGAAGGATTTGAAGGTGAGCGTAACAATCTTAGTGTCAATTTACTAGGGCATGGGGAGCCAATGGAACTTGCCAATAGTAGGTAATAAAGGTACAGTCCTCTGTGTGGGTGTGGATACAGCTCAGGATATTATAGCTGAATTGTAGCTTGTACTGAATATATTTAAGAAGGAAATAGATAGGTGTCCAGGGGTGTGGGGAGAGAAAGGGACTATGGCATTGAGATAGAGGATCAGCCGTGATCATATTGAATGGCAGAGCAGGCTCGAAGGGGCAAATGACCTACTCCTGCTCCTTTTTGCTACGTTTCTATGTTTGTAATTGGTGAAACCAGCTAAGACAGGAAAGTATGTAGAAATTGAACTTGAATCAATTTATTTTTTCTTCTTTCTTGGGGCGTGGGTGTTGCTAGCCAGGCCAACACTTGCTGCCCATCCCCAATTGCCCTTGAGAAGATGGTGGTGAGCTATTGTCTTGAACCGCTACAGTGGCGGAGGCAAACTCAGCTCTGTTAGGAAGGGTGTTCAGGATTTTGACTCAGCAACAGCGAAGGGGCAGCGATATATTTCAAGTCAGGATGGTGTGCGACTTGGAGAGAACTTGCAGGTGGTGGTGTTCCCATGCTTCTGCTGCTCTGTCCTTCTAGGTGGTAGAGGTTGCTGGTTTGGAAGGTGCAGTCAAAAGAACCTTGGCAAATTGCTGCAGGGTATCTTGTAGATGGTATTCAGTGCTGTCACTGTGCATTGGAAGTAGGGAAGTGAACATTTAAGGTGGTGGATGGGGAGCCAAACAAGCAAGCTCCTTTGTTCTGGATATTGTCAAGATTTATGAGTGTTGTTTGGAGCTGCACTCATCCAGACTAGTGGGGAGTATTCCATTACACTCCTGAATTGTGCCTTGTAGATGGTGGACAGGCTTTGGGAAGTCAGGAGATGAGTTACTCATTATTTACTAGTCATAGGGCAGGATTTTCCCCCGTCAGGGGGGAAGTCGAAGTGTAGGCGTGAAAAAGGCGCGCTTCTGATCGGCGCCCCCCATTGGGGGCGCACCACCATTTTATGTGGGCAGGCCGTAGTGTGACGTCCGCACAGAAACACTATGCGCTCCCTGTGCGGGTGGTGGGGGGGGGGGGGGGGGGTTTATCCCTAAACCTGGGAGTGCGTTCTTTCACGCATGCAAGCGAAAGAGTGCACTCATCTCCCTGAGGCTAAGTGCTGCCTCAGGGAGATCGTCTCTACTATACAAATTATTAAAAATAGAAAAAAAAACCCCTGACATGTCCCCTAATGTGACACTGTCACATGAGTTGGGTCATGTCCATAACTTTTACATACACTTTAATGACATTTTTTAAAACCTATATGAAACCTCATCCCGCCCATGGATGAGGTTTCACGCTTTTTCTAATGCCCGCCAGGGCTCCCGGCCTGCCCAGCAACCTTAAGGTTGGACAGGCAGGTCCATTAATTACTTAAGTGACTGTCAATGGCCTCAATTGGCCATTGACAGGTCAGTGGGCGCACAACTGATTTTGCTGAGCCCCCGCCTACCTGAAAATTTAAATGGGGCGCGATGACGTCGGGAGTTCTGCCTGACGTCACCATGTGTCATTTTACACGTCAGCGAGCGGGCCCCACTCCCCACTCGCCAACGGGAAAATCCTGCCCATAAATATTTTGGTGCTGAAGCAAGAGAGGTAGAGGCAGAGATGGGAAATATTTTGGTCATAGAACTGGCCTTTGTAAAAGATGCAATGTGGTGAAGGAACTGAGCTTTTCCCAAGTAGTACATGAAGATTCCATGTCAAGGGTGACAGCCAGGCTAATCGAAGGGAGTTGATGTACAAATGAGATTATAGGAATCACAGTAGATTACTTCAGTCTTTCTGACATTTAGCGCGAGAAAGTTAAGACTCATCAGGTCTTAATGTCATACATTGATTTAACTCAGTGATTCAAAGTTGATGTCAACATAACCTTTACACAAGAATGAGTATCAGATGCTAAAATCAAGAAGTAAAAAGGGGAAGATTAACTTGGGCGAGACAGAACCTAGAAGAACTAAACTTGCAACAAAGGACGTGAACGTTCATATGTGAATTATAGATAAAATTAAGATAGATTTTTCTTTGTTACAACGTGTTTATTTATATTTTAAACATTCCAATCCAAATTTAGAGACAAAGTGTCACAGTGGTTATGCTACAGGACTAGTAGTGCACTGGCCGGAGACATAGCACCATTGCAGATGAGGAATTTCAGTTCAACTAATTAAGTAATTCTGGATTAGAATGCTAGTTTCAGCAATGGCGAACCTATAGCTTCCAGATTGTTGCAAAATGCCACCTGTTGTAAAAAGCACTAATGCGCTTTAGGGAAGGAAATCTGTTGCTCTAACCTGATCTGACCTATATGTGACAGCAAAGTAGTTAACTGTCCTTTGAAATGTTCCAGCAAGTAGTATTCAAGAAGATGGCTCACCACCACTTCTCCGAAAGGCAGTCAGGGATGGGCATTAAATGCTGGCCTTGACGCCATGAATGAAGAAAAAAAACTCCAAGAATGAGTCAGAAAATACATTACCCCATACCAAATACCAACACTTTGAAACAAGGATCAGTTTTATATGTTGCACCTCTTACCCATGGCCACAGAACATGACTAGATCGGAACCAGGATGCTCTCTTTTTTATGTTTGCTACCATAGTCTTTGCATAGGCATGAACTGTTTCATTGGTCACTGGGAGACTCATGTTCGGGTAAATTCCATCTTTTGGTGGGTCAGGAAAAACAGCAACTCCATTCCAATAAAAGCCAGATCTAGATAACATTTAAAAAGATGACTTTATATCCTTGCATCGGATTTGATCAACTGTAAACTTTTTTTTCTTCTCCCTCACAAATAAATGTTCACTGCTCATAAACCATTTCTCCTTAAGATATTAACACGGCCACTGAATATTTGACCCAGTTATATTGCAGAACCAATGAATATTACAGCTTAGTTACGTTGAGCAAATTATGCTGGTGGAATCTTTTTTTTTTTTGCTTTGTGTGAAAGTCAAAAAGGCTCCTAAATTTGCAGAAACTAATACTTTGATACCAGTACCAAGTTCAGCCTAGGAGGAATGCTCTTGCTAGTGCAGCCAAGGTGCACTAGCAGAGGACACAGCAGTAGATTGGAACCAGGTCAACATGCTGCCCATTACATTGAAACAGTCGAATGTCAAGTTAGTGGAAGCCATGACCAAACTGTATACTGCTCTGAGTACTACATATTGTTCTGGTTACCAAGACACTAGGGAGACATTCAATCATTGGAAGCAGTTGAAAGAGCCATAAAACAGCTTTATTATTAATAATAATAGAATGCTGCGTAAAGACCAGAGGAAAGTGGACTTTTCAACCTTGAATGGATGTATCTGAGCGGTAATTGGTTGGGATGTATGATTGTAAATGATATGGAAAAGGTAAATCTGGAACCTTATTTTAAACTACATTGCAAGAACAGAACCAGAGGAGACATTCTCAAAATAGTAGAAGGCAAATTACAAAGTTACTTTGGGATATTCTTCTTCACTAAAAGCAAATCAAAACTTTGAATGGATGTGTGGGTAGAAAAGTGCAGGAAATTAACATCAAGTTGTTAAAAACCAATTAGATGCTCTATTGGGGAACTTCAGGATGGTTCTGGATTGGTGACCAAATATGGGCTGAATGTTCTTCCTTATCTGTAATTGACTTGTGAGCTGACAGGTTTTCCTTAAACTACCTACTCAGGTGTGACAAGGTTGAAATGTAGGAAAAGGTTCCCTCGATACTGTTTCTACTTCAAGGTGTGCTGTTACTTTGACCTACCAGTGTGTTTTAATATTTCACCTATTAGTGCTGATAAGTTGTCAAGTTTCTGATTCTTTTCTCCCCTTTTCTACAATCCCAGCCACAGTGCCCCAGTCTTTATAAGAATTTAACCATGCAAGGTCCATCTTTGCTTAATCTTCCTGATAAAACCAGCTGACTATTGATTTTATTCTTCCTACAGTACACTATTTGTATTGTCTATAGAGTCTTATCATCTGAATGGAATAAATAAAGTGATAACAACATTTTGAAATGTATTATTTGGACTGACAGCGTTGTGACAAACAGGTCAAAGAACTCGGGCCATTGTACTCTCTCATTAGCTGTGATGGTAGCTATGTATTCTGTTTTTTCAGGGACTTGCATAGACATGACACAGCTTTGTACTAATTTACTACAGTTCTGTGGATATGTGGCATCTGCCCACTGCCTCCTCTTTAAGCACTGTGAAGAAAAACCAAAGTCAAACCTATGTCGCACCGTTCTGACTTGTATATCACTGCTCCAACACATAGCAACCCACCATCACACAAACGAGCTGATCGCATAACAGTCCTGAATTAAATGCTGCATTCTAAGTATTGAGCACCCACCCAATGCTGCCTTATTTGGGTCTTGAAAGTGAACCTACGCTTATTACCTGGAAAAACTCAGCAGGTCTAACAGCATCTGCGGAGAGGAATACAGTTAACGTTTCGAGTCCGTATGACTCGATGAAGAGTCATACGGACTCGAAACGTTAACTGTATTCCTCTCCGCAGGCGTTGTCAGGCCTGCTGAGTTTTTCCAGCTATTTTTGGTTTTGTTTCAGATTTCCAGCATCCGCAGTATTTTGCTTTTACACTTATTACCTGTTGGAGAAAGGCAGAAAAGATGGGACGCAGTAACTGTATTGGTCCATGGTATGAGTGAAGATCTCCTGCTGCTGTGCCAATGAAGGAGATCCTTGCCACACAAACTGGAGCTTCTGTATGAGGCAAGAGAGCAGGATTGGAGAGAAAATTAAAGCAGAGGAAAACCATGGTTTATATGAACATCTTCAGAAAATGGAACATTACATTTTCCTTAAGACTGTGTGCATTCTACTGAATCGCCTTATGATCCCAAACATTAGAGACAAAAAAGAGAGAGAGAGATATGTGTTATTTATTCAGTCTCAGTCTCTCACCATTATACTTCTTTTTGCTCTTCTTTCAGTTTCAGAACTGGTCAGAGATAACCTAGGAGCAGGTATTTGTCTCTAAAGTGTCTCCACCCCCACCCTCTCAAGAAGCATCAAGAGGTTCCTGCCCAGTAACAGAATCAACAAGGACAATGGATTGTGGGCACTAATCTACATGGGTGAAGTTGCTGCCAGTTAATATCCTGGAATGACCTGCTCCCAAGCCTATCTCATAGCCATTCTTGAGCAGGGAGTAAGAGGTACACAACACTGGCCCAAGACAACGCTTCCTTTGATTTCCCTTTCCCATTTTGAAGTGCCACGTGCTCCACCCCTATCATGTTTCCCCACAATGCAATTTAGATCAGTAAATTAACAATGGGGGATGGGGGATGAAAGAAAAGAGAGATTAAACCCGTGTGCTACCATGGCTATTGCACCCAATTGCTGTATTTTTCAACACTTATTTTAATAAAATTGCTACTGTCTGCCAGCACAATAGTACAGATGGAGGTACCAGGACAAATAGCCATTAGTTTTCTGTTTTCACAAAGAAAAGGAACTGTGGAATGTTATTCGAAAGAGTCAATAAAAAATAATTTAGGTTATTCAGTCATGGCAAACAAATAAATAAAGGCTTGCAATTATATAGCACTTTAAATGGCCTCAGACCTCTCAAAGCCCTTTATATCTAACAAAGTACTTTGGAGTGGTAGTCACTGTTGCCATGTAAGAAGCCCAACAGCCAATTGCACACAGCAAGCTCCCACAAACAACAATGGAATGAGGGCGCCTGAGGTTAAAAATTGGTCAGGACACCTGAGAGAACCTCTTGTTCTTCTTCACAATAATGCTGTAAGATCTTTACCTCCACTTGAAAGGGGAGGAAGGGGTGGGGGCTCAATTTAATTTCTCACCCAAAAGGCAGCTCCTCCAATAGCACAGCACTCCCTCAGTAGCACACTGGAGCATCAGCTGAGAATTTGTCCTCAAATCCCTGGAGTGGGACCTGAACGTACAACCTCCTGACTCAGAGATAAGAGTGCGACCAACTGAGTCGAAGCTGAATGGGAGGGTAGCATTTTCTTTGTGTATTATTGGGAATCTCATTCTTTTTCTCCTCCCCACTTGGGAAAATGGGAAAAAAAAACTTGTGATCCTGGTTAAAAATATCCAGAGTCCCTTGTAACGAAACTGGAAATGTGTCTTGTAGAGCAACCGCTGAACCATTTAGTCTATGGCAACAATATTTATTATTTTATGTCAAATTTGCTGTGAGCTGCATGAAAATCAAATGCAAACAAAACCACGTTTGCCCTGGCATGTGAGGGTGAGCCTTGTGGTTGAGAACTTGGAAACAAAAAGGGGCTCCCAAATGAAACAGCAAATGCTGGAAATACTCAGCAGCTCAGGCAGCATCTGTGGAGAGAGAAGCAGAGCTAATATTTCATTCTGCACAGCTGCTGCCTGACCTGCTGCGTATTTAACAACATATTTTTTTAATTTCTGATTTCTGGCATCGGTAGTGTTTTGCTTTTGTATTAATAGCTTACACTGCAGATACTCAACAGTAAAAGAGACTCTCTACATTCAAATGATGGACAGAGTGTCACCTTAAAATTTTACTGGTGTCGCTACACAATGTGCACGTTGTTCTGCATGTGTCCTACTTGCTTAATTTATGTAAATAAATTCAGTTAATCAATTCTGAACCTGACTGCAGCTTCAGTGTGGTGTGTTGATTTTTCTGCCTTTATGAGTGACTTGGTAGAGTGGTAAAGTGCAGAGGGCTCCAGCAAGCTTGTGTGTGAATTGTAAAGAATTCAAGACGCCTGCAGGGACTGAGAGTCAAGGGGCTGCAACTTCTGGTATACAAGAAGGTCCGCTTACGTGAAGTACAGGAAGACCCCTGATAAGCAGGACAGTACATTCATAAAAGAAATCTTTAACTTTCACCACTCATTAGACAAGCTACGTATTCTGTTGCAGGAGATGCTGTGTGGGTTCCACAGGATTGAGAGGAAAAATCTCAGGGGACCATGTTTAATTGTTCTTGTGCATCTTTGTGACACAAGCCTACAATTTAGCAATCCTCTTCAGATATCAAGGGCGTTGTGATACAGGGATAAAAATGAGGGGGCAACTTCTGACAGTTCAATATCGAATGCCAACAATTCTTGGTGCAATTGTTTGAAGATGAGTTCCAAGCCCATTCTAACATTATGTGGTTAAATATTGAACGCCAGATTGAACAACTTCACACTATAAGGGTGAAATTGGTCACAGGCAGTAGCACAAATGGCAGCAATGAATCAGCACCCAGTTTGACATTTCCACGATAGAGCAGATGATTCGCTATCAACCATTTTGTGTTACCACCTAAACTAAATTTCATCCCATGTAACTGTGATTAGTGACTCATTAGAACGCAGATTGACACATCAGTCCTTCCAAACATATTTGCGAGAGTTTAGAAATTCTGAACTGTATTACTAGATTGGATACAGCCTTCTGTCTCAATTGAGAGTAACCACTATGCAGGAGCGTGAACATGCACCAGACCAGACATATACAATAAGACAAATGGGAGTCTAGATTTAGGTGACATTAACAGTGAGACTGTTCGAAGGATTTCTCCCTTCTCCATTCACCTTATTTCTCTGCATCATTTCCTTTTCATCATAGTCAATACGGGAGATGAGATGAGCATTAAAACCGGCCAAAGCAAACACTGTGGGGCTGGTGGCTGATGCGCCAAAGGGATCCACGTGCCATGAAAACTGAGGTCTTGTTCCAAATGTTTCATACAGGAAACCGTGCCCTTCTGCAAAGACAGACCTGTCTTCATAAATGCCTTAAAATCAAGGTCAGGAAAATAGCTTTACGAAAATTAAAACCGCACATATATTAGGAAGAGACAAATATGACTGGAAACATTACTGACACAAGACAATCTAACATGGGTGTGGAATAATTTTGTTTTAAAGATTAAATTTAAATAAATTTAGTATGCCTGATAAATAAGACCAGAAAAGACAGTGATGTGCCACAATAACAACAGGAAATTCTGGAAATACACTGCAGGTCAATCAATCAGCAACCTTCAGAGAAGAGACAGGTTCTTGATATTTTGGGTGCATACACTTCATTAGAACCAAAGACATGTTGAAAATGACTTTTCAATCAATTTCTCATAATGATTGATGTGTGGGAACCGTGTTTGTCCCAATGAGGTCTGTATCTTATAGCTCATCGTATACTTCTCCAATTTGCAGTTGAAAGTGGTTATCCAATGCTCTTCAGGGAAGATTGCAAGTGCATGTGCTGAAGGCTAGAGATGGTGTTCAGCATTGAATGCATCAAAAAGAAAAGTTGGTGTTAGACATGAAGGGAAACAAAGTGACATGCTCAGGCAGTTACACCAGCTCAATATTATTGTTTGAAGTTTGAAGTGCAGATTTGGAGGGGAAGGATACTAACCTGTGAGCTGCAAGATCTGTGAACTAAGTTCTGTTACTGCTTCATCATGCATCACCTGGCCTCCAATGATAAACTCCAAGCGTCCCTCATCCAGCAACTTGTGCACCTGAAATTAACACTCAGTAAAAACTGTAAACTTCTAGCCAGAATAAAAAGCATTTGCACAATATCAAAATGACTTAAAACAACTCACATTGGAATGCAATTGCTGGGATGTGAAGGCATGAGAGAGGGTGCAGAAAAGATTCATGAGAATGGTTTCAGGGATGAGGAGCTTCAGTTACATGGATAGATTGGAGAAGCTGGGGCTGTCCTCCTTGGCAAGAGAAAATTAAGAGGAGACTTGAAAGTGATGTTCAAAATCATGAGGAGTTTGGTCAAAGTAGGGAGAAGCTGTTCCCATTAGCGGAAGGGTTGAGAACCGGAGGGCACTGATTTAAGGTGAATGTCAAAACCTTCAGAGGCGACCAGAGGAAAAGCTTTTTTTACGCAGCTAGCGTTTAGGATGTGGAATGCACTCCTTGAGAGTATGGTGGAGGCAGGTTCAATTCTGTCTTTCAGAAGGAAATTGGATAATCAACTGAAGAGAAAAGAATTCCAACTTTACAGAGAAAATGAGAGCTGGCACAGGCATGGCAGGCCAAATGGCCTCCTTCTGTGCTGTAACCATTCTATGAAAATCAGCTCATGAATTGCCTCGCAACTTCACTTTAGTATATATGCTGTAAAACTTCTCCAATCGAATGCCATCAACCAATCCCTAGCTTTCAGTGAAACTGATGGACATTTAGAAGCTTCCTAGGCTACATGTGCATTCTCGGGTGATGCAAGGTCAAGATTAGTGTGTTATATATTGTCATTTCTCTTTTTATTTAAACGTCAGCAATAGGGATTCTTTTGTAAAAGTATTCAAGGAACAATGACCTGTTCGTAATTAGGTACAGACAGATTTTGTGCAGGATATCTTTAGATTTTTGTTAGCGATTGCCACCTTATTATTCTCTTTGGGCACAGAATTGGAATGATTGCTTTTCTTTCTGCTGCTTATCACTAATTTCATGCAATATATTTTTCTTCCTTCATTCTGTACTTCTCTACCTTCGCAACACGAAACGGGAAACATTTAAATGGCGGCTAAATGAAATAATTTTATTGAAGAATTGAAGAATGGGCTTTACAATGGCTCAGTGAATTAATGCATTGAATTGCTAAACCACAGTAATCAGGAAAGTCCCAGAGTTAATCCTCAGTCTGCCCAGTGAGCTCATTTTCACCAAGGCAAAGACGAGGGCACTAAAATCAACTTCACACCCGCATGATTATAGAGCAAGATTGTTGCAATGGTGTTGATTACAGAACGTATCTAGTAAGGAAGCCTTCGTAGTGTTCTGTATGTTAACAAAAAGTCTTTATTAACTAGTTGTAACGATATACAAATATAAAGGGTGCAGGCAAGGAGCTACACCCATGTCTAGATCTTGACATGTTTCTGCTCAACGCCACACTGACCCTGGCTCTGGTTCCTGTGCCTTCTTACATCATTGTGCGAATGCTACTGCATTCAGTCCCATATTAACCTCAGGCAGGATTTTGCCCTGGTTGGGCAGGCTCGATGAAGGCGGGTCAGGAAGCCAACCACTGCCCGCGATTGGGGCTGGATTAAGGCCCGACTAGTGCAAAACATGAGCAGCAGCACCCAGCGCTGCCTATGCGGGGTTTAGGGGGTGTTTGGGGGGGGGGGGGGCAAGCGGGGCAAGTGTGAAATTTGCACATGCGAGTGTGCGCTTGACAATCTCCTCCAGGCACAGAGCTGCCTCAGGGCGATGAAGAGTTTTCAAAAAAAAAATAATAAAGATGTGAAAAGTGTTATAAAACATGTCACCTCATTTGACTCTGTCTCTGTCACACGATTAGGGACATGTTATAATGAAATTTAAAAACTTTATTTCATTTTTATTTGATGTTGGAAACTTCATTCCGCCCGTGGATTAAGCTTCCAAAAAAAGTGCAAAGGCCGCTTGGCCTTTTCGCCTACCCGCTAACCCTAAGGTTGGACGAGCAGCAAAAAAATTTGTTTCAATTACCTTGTTAATGGCCTCGACAGACCTTTTAATTGTCGGCGGGCATGCTGCCAATTCCCACACTCGCCCAATAACCGAAATATCAAGTGATTGCACATTGACGCTTGCCCAACATCAACACGTCTCATTTTACGCTCGAGTGGGCACACCCACCCACCGAGGTAAAAATTCTGCCCCTTGTATTTACCAGACCCTGATACGACAATGATAAAAATCAATAAGCCAGGGAGCAAGATCAGTGCAGTTGCTGGGAGGTGAAGGCAGGATCAGTCTGAGCCAGATCTCTCAGCACAATTAAATCATACACCAACATGTCTTGTCAAGGCATTTGCTCAAACAAAGGTCACATGAGCAAATATCTGACCAAAAAGTCAACAACTTTAATTGATAAAAAGAAACTCAAATAGTGAAGATATGGAGGAAATTTCAAACCCGCCCAACTGGCAGGAGAGTGTCATGGGGTGATAATTTTTTTTTTAGATCTTGAACTCGAGCCCAACTCTTGAGTCAGTTATTTAAATACATTAATCAGGCTGCATCCATCCAAATTTCGCAGCCATTCAAATTTAATGACTGCCAGACGGGTTTCCCAGAGCTCAGGAAACCCAGTGACGAAGGGAGGCAGGAAAACACTGGATCCAGTGGGGAAGTAGCTTTCTTTCCATTACCTGAGACAGGAATGTTCTTCCTCCCTCTCCACCAAGCCAACTTGCTTTGCTGCCAATGATTGCCCTGCTTATCACTAATCTTGCACCAGCAAATTCCACCCCTCCCACACCCCCCAAACCCCCCGCCCGCCCACCCATTCCCAGCCTCGATCATTCCTACTCTCTCTCTCACTGCCTCAGTGCAATGCAGAGGAACTGCAGCACTGCCAGAGGTGCTGTCTTTTGGACATCATATTCAACCAAGGCCTGCTTGCTTAGATTAACTCAGGAGATCTTGTGGTGCTATTTAAGTAACAGCAGGGAGTTCTACAAGTGTCTTGGTTAATACTATTCCCTCAAAAAGAACTTGTCTGGCTATCATTCATTGGCTGCTTATGGGACCTTATTGTGAGCAAATTGGTCACATTTGCTGGTAAACTAATATTGACAACACTGCAAAAGTAGTCTATCATTTGTAAAGCTCTTTGAGGCACCCTGGACACTTAATAAGGTTTTTATTTCAGTAGCCATTCTGTGCATAGCAAGATCACACAAATAGCAGTGAATTATTTGATTAGCTGGTCTGATTTTTTTTTTTGAAATGACACTGGTTGAGGGTAAGTACTGGCCCAGACACTGGGAAGATGGGAAGCAGTCCCCTTCTCATCTTCAAATAGTGCCCTGGGATCCTTTACTGCGATATCAGGGGGAAGATGCGGCCTGGGTGCCATTTCAAAAAAAGACAAAAGCATTTTTAAGATATTTGCGTGGGTGGGCCAATTAAGACCCACCCAGCGTGACGCACACCCAGAAGCACTTAGCGCTACCTGTGCAGGCGAGGAGAGTGGGGAGAGTCAGGTCCTGCGCTCTTTCATGCATGCACGTGAAAGAGAGCAGAAATCTCCCTGAGGCATGGAGCTTCCTCAGGGAGATTACTTTGATTATGAAAAGTTGAATAAAAGTATTAAAAATTCAGACATGTCCCCTCATGGGACAGTGTCACATGAGCTAGGACATGTCAATGAATCTTAATAAAAATTTTTACTAAACTTATAAACCCTTCACGAAACCTCATCCCGCCCTTGGATGAGGTTCCATAAAAAATGTGAAGGCCGCCTGGGCTCTTCGTCTGCCCCCCGCCCCCCCCGCCAACCTTAAGGTTGGACAGGCAGCCCAGATAAGTACCTCAATTAGTTTAATAATGGCCTTAATAAGCCTTTGACAGTTCGCGGGTGCACAGCCGACTCCACTGCATGCCCGCCGAACTGAGGATCAGAATGATGCGCAGTGACATCGGGACGCACGCCTGACATCACCGGGTGTCATTTTGCGCGTCGGCGAATGGGGCCCGACCCTGCGCGCCGACCAGAAGATTCAGGCCAGGAAATTCTCTGCCATAAACCATTATCCAGAGTTGATAAATTGTTTTAAAAGGGAATTAGACGGCCGTTTAAATAAAGAGAAATATTAAAAGATATGGGCAGCGTGCAGGGGAATGAGGTTCAGCGAGATAGTTCAAGTGAAGTCATAGAATCTTACTGCGCACAAGTAGGCCATTCGAGCCATCATGCTGGCACTAGTTTTTTGAAAGAGCTTTCCAATTAGTCCCACTCCCCTCAACTTGCCACATTGCGCTGCAATTTTCTCCTCTTCAAATAATTACCAAATTCCCTTTTGAAGGTTACCACTGAGTCTGTTTCCACCACATAACAAGAAAAATGACCTGTTTTTGTGTTGTAAGGTTCAATGATAAGTCCACTGAAAAAAATCCAAATATCTCCCATTACCTGGTCTTTCTGTGTGTCAGTGGCCACCTTGTCCCACCAGAGTCGAAAGAACTCCTGCTCTACCACAATAAACTTGTGCTGTTTCCCCTTTACCAGTTCTTCCACGACGGTCGTATAAACATTGGCAGCATATGCATGCATGCTCTCCTGTTAAGGGATAACAAACTAGATTAGTACACAGCACAAAGTACGACCAGTGACACCGACAACCTTCCTGTGCCATTAGTAACACCTTTCCAGCAGCACAAGCAACATCAAGTAATTCAGCACAAACCAGGGATTGAACCACAGTCCACCCTGTATGATTCAATGACAGTTCGGCAGGCACGCAGTAATGTCAGGATGCACGTCCAACGTCACCACGCATCATCTTATGCCTCGGCGAGCGGGTCCTGTCACCGCTTGCCAAGCCAAAGATTCTGCCCCAGGGGATAATGAGGGCTTGTAAAAAAGGCAGTCCGTTAATCATGGGTGACCTTAATCTTCAGGTAGATTGGGAAAATCAAACTGGCAGAGGTAGATATAAGCGACAATTCATAGAGTGTATTTGAGACAATGTCTTAGAACAATATGTTGTGAATCCAACCAGGGATCAGGCTTTTTTGGAGCTGATAATGTGTAATGAGGCAGGTGTAATAAATGATCTCAGAGTAAAAGATCCACGAGGAAACAGTGACCATAACATGGTAGAATTTAGCATTCACTTTCGGAGTGAGAAACTTGGGTCGGAAACAACGGTGCTAAACTGAAATAAGTGTAATTACAATAGAATGAGGGCAGAGTTGGCTGGAGTGGACTGGGAAAGGAGTTTCACAGAAAAGTTGATGAACAATGGCAGCATTTAAGAAAATAGTTCATGACTCTCACCAAAGATATATCCCAATGAGAAAGAAGGATTAAGGAAAGGGATAAACCAACCATGGTTAACCAAGGAAGTTAAGGACAGTATCAACTTGAAAGAAAAAAAATGTAAAACGTGGCAAAAATTAGTGGTAAGCCAGACGATTGGGAAAGTTTTAAAAACCAATAAAATATGACTGAAAAGAATAAGGAGGGAGAAAATAAACTTTGAGCATAAACTAGCAAGCAATATACAAATGGACAGTAAGAGCTTTTTTAAATATATAAAAAGGAAGAGGGAGGCCAAAGTGAACATAGGCCTCTTAGAGAACAAGGCTGGGGAAATAATAATGGGGAACCAGGAAATGGCAGAGGAGTTGAATAAATACTTTGCTTCAGTCTTCATGGTAGAAGATACCAGTAGTGTTCCAAAAATACTAGATAATCAGGGGCAAAAGGGCGAGAGGAAATAAATACAATAACTATCACAAGAGAAAAAGTACTAGGGAAACTAATGGGGTTAAAGGCCGAAAAGTCCCCTGGACCTGATGGGTTGCATCCTAGGCATTTAAAGGAAGCAGCTACAGAGATAGTGGATGCACTAGTAGTAATCTTCCAAGAATCCTTAGATTCTGGAAAAGTCCCAGAGGACTGGAGAACACCCTTATTCAAAAAGGGAGGGAGACAAAAAACAGTTAACTATAGGCCAGTTAACTTAACATGTCATTGGGAAAATTTTAGAGGCTATTATAAAGGATGTAATAGCAGAGCATTTAGAAATACATAATCTAATCAAGCTGAGTCAGCATGGCTTCATGAAGGGGAAATCATGCCTAACAAATTTATTAGAATTCTTTAAGGAGGTAACAAGCAGGATAGATAAAGGGGAACCAGTGGAAGTCATATATTTGGATTTCCAAAAGGCGTTCAATAAGGTACCACACATAAAGCTACTTAAGATAAGAGCCCATGGTGTTGGGGGTAGTCTATTAGCATGGATAGAGGATTGGCTAACTCATAGAAGACAGAGAATTGGGATAAGGGGTCATTTTCAGAATGGCAACCTGTAACTAGTGCAGTGCCACAGGGATCAGTGCTGGGGCCTCAATTATTTACAATATGTATGAATGACTTAGATGGAGGAAGTGAATGTACTATTACCAAGTTTGCAGCTGACACAAAAATAAGTGGGAAAGCAAGTGGTGAGGATGACACAAGGAGTCTACAGAGGGATATGGACAGATTAAGTGGGTGGGCAAAAACTTAGCAGATGGAATATAATGTGGCAAAATGTGAGGTTATGCACTTTGGCAGGAAGAATAGAGGAGCTGAATATTATTTAAATGGACAAAGAGTGCAGAAAGCTGCAGCACAGAACAATATGGGAGTCCTTAAAGCTAATTTACAAGTTCAATAGGTAATAGGAAAGGCAAATGGAATGTTGGCCTTTATTTCAAAGGGAATGGAGTATAAAAATAGGGAAGTCTTGCTAAAACTATATAAGCCACTAGTTAGACCACATCTAGAATACTGTGAACAACTCTGGTCCCCTTATCCAAGGAAAGATATACTGGCATTAGAGGCAGCACAGAGAAGATTCACTAGGTTGATCCCAGGGATGGAGGGATTTTCTTATGAGGAGAGGTTGAGTAGGTTGGGCCTGTACTCATTGGAGTTTAGAAGAATGAGAGGTGAACTTATTGAAACATATAAGAATCTTAGGGGGCTTGACAGGGTAGATGCTGAGATGTTGTTTCCCCTTCTGGGAGAGTCTAGGACCAGAGGGCATAATCTCAGAGTAAGGGAATAAACCAACCGTGGTTAACCAAAGAAGTTAAGGACATTATCAACTTGAAAGAAAAAAAACGTAAAATGTGGCAAAAATTAGTGGTAAGCCGGATCATTGGGAAAGTTTTAAAAACCAATAAAAGATGACCAAAAAGAATGAGGGAGAAAATAAACTTTGAGCATAAACTAGCAAGTAATATACAAATGGACATTTAAAACAGAGATGAGGAGGAATTTCTTTTCTCAGAGGGTAGTGACTGGAATTCTTTACCATAGAGGGCTGTGGAGGCTGGGTCATTAATTATATTCAAGGCTGAGATAGATAGATTTCTAATCAGTAAGGAAATCAAGGGTTATGGGGACAAGGCAGGAAAGTGCAGCTGAGGATTATCAGATCAGCTATGATCTCATTGAATGGCGGAGCAGACTCAATGGGCCGAATGGCCTACTTCTGCTCCGAAGTTTTATGGTCTTATACTATCATCATGTGAACTTCAATGAAAAGAAGATCGGTGGGCAGTGATAAATCAGCTGATTATTTACTAAGAGCCTGTTCCGCCCTCCACCTTTGAACCCCTAGGATCAGCCATGGTGTCCACAATAAATACAATTAATGACATTTGAAAGATGAGTTAATAATAATCCAAAATTGGGAAAGGAATCGGGTGCTGGTACATACTAATGTAGGGACTAACATAAATAAATGCCAAATGATGGAGCTGCCTGGCCCAGGTGCATTCCCAATGCAAAACGGCGAAACTGTTTTGTGTGGATAATGATTTAATAATCATAAATAAAATGGAATAAGTGCAACAAGAATTGGTGAAGTTGATAGTCGTTCTAATTTCAAAAATGGATACAGCATCTTTCATGTCAAGTCTGGTCACATCACCTGCAGGATTCTGGTCAAACTCATTATATTTGTCTGCAATCTTGGAAGACAGAATAAACCAAGAATTGACATTGAAAAATATATTTTTTAACCTTGCGAATTTTACCCCCGGAATGAATGCTAGAAAATGGAATATTTCCTAAGTAGGCACACAAGTGTCAGCATCAGGCTCACCAAGATTAGTCACAGCATTAAGGCATGCAGAGAAAGTTCTCTCTACTCAGGTTAGAGCATAAATAGAAATAGATGCAGAAAAAATTAAAAGCAGAAAGCCCAGTATATAAAAAATGAAAGAAAATGCAAATTGGACTTAAAGTCACTGCTCAATATGACTACACATTTTTATAGGTTTTAGAGATGTTAGGTCAGTAACTTTATCTTAAAGAGCTATTAATAATTATAATATAAACATTTTGCCCAAATGCATTACCTGTAAATGGTATAATTTTGAAAATCATAAATGTTATGTTTTTAAAGACTTCACAGACAGCAGGATGTTCAGCTGACTGTGTATCCACTTCAAGGGTATAGGGTTGAATCATTATCTCTTATTACTCCATTCCTTCCTTTAAAAGGATATTTCAATGGATTTGACTTACTTTAAGTCCGCATGATGAAATAGAATAAAAAATGTGAACCATGAAAATATGTCACAGAAGAATGAAAGGCAACCTGATAGACATCCTTAAAATTATGAATGGATTTGATAAGTCAGATACGCAGAAGATGTTTCCATTTGAATGAGAATCCAAAGCTAGGGGCCACAAATAAATCCAATAAGGAACAAATGAGAAACATTTTTACCCAAAGAGTGGTAAAAATGAGGAACATGGAGTGGTTGAAACAAATAGCATAGAGATATCGAAGGGAAAGCTAGATAAGTACAGAAGTGAGTAAGAAATAGAAGGTTTTGCCAATGGGGTTAGATGAAATAAGATGAGAGGAGGCTTGTGTGCAGCATAAACACTGGCATACACCTTTTGTGCCACATAGTTTGTTTCTATGCTTACCTTATGTAATATTCATTAAAGATGAAATAAAAAACTTAATTTTAATGGAGCAACATGTAGCAATACTCACCTTTAGCTTTTCAGACTGTTACACTCAATACAGTTCCAACACCTGACAGTAAATGACTCATACCTTGGGCTGCAATTTCCTCGGAGTGGCAATCAGAGTCAGGTTGCCACTCCATGCAGTTACTTACGCTAAATATCAAGAGTAGAGGAGCTGAATATTATTTAGATGGAGAAAGGTTGCAGAAAGCTGCAGCACAGAGTGACTTGGGGGTCCTCGTGCATGAATCAGAAAAAGCTAGTGTATAAGTTCAGCAGGTAATAGGGAAGATAAATGGAATGTTGGCCTTTATTTCAAAGGGAATGGAGTATAAAAATAGGGAAGTCTTGCTTAAACTATACAAGACACTAGTTAGACCAAACCTAGAATAGTGTGAACAGTTTTGGTTCACTTATCTAAAGAAAGATATACTGGCATTGGAGGCAGTCCAGAGAACGTTCACTAGGTTGATCCCAAGTATGGAGGGATTTTCTTATGAGGAGAGGTTTAGTAGGTTGGGCCTGTACTCATTGGAATTTAGAAGAATGAGATTGAAATATATAAAATTCTTAGGGGGCTTGACAGGGTAGATGCTGAGAGGTTGTTTCCCCTTGTGGGAGAGTCAAGGAGCAGATGGCATAATCTCAGAGTAAGGGGGTGCCCATTTAAGACAGAGATGAGGAGGAATTTCTTCTCTCAGAGGGTAGTGAATCTGTGGAATTCTTTACTGCAGAGGGTTGTGGAGGCTGGGTCAGTAAGTATCTTCAAGGCTGAGATAGACAGATTTTTAATTGGTAAGGGAATGAAAGTTTATGGGGAAAAGGCAGGAAAGTAAATTTGAGGATTATCAGATCAGCTATGATCTCATTGAATGGTGGAGCAGACTCAATGGGCCAAATGGCCTGCTTCTGCTCCTATGTCTTATGGTCTTCCATGCATGTCTCGCCTGATCTTCCAACTCAGAAGATCCAGGCAACACAGCTGTCCTTGAGGCCCAGCATAGCAGTCCAGCAGAGT
Source organism: Carcharodon carcharias (assembly GCF_017639515.1). Classification (NCBI taxonomy): domain Eukaryota; kingdom Metazoa; phylum Chordata; class Chondrichthyes; order Lamniformes; family Lamnidae; genus Carcharodon; species Carcharodon carcharias. Next base: position 22,753,304 of record NC_054467.1, on the reverse strand, counting down.
CGGATTAAAGAAGGACACGCCCCCTTTTTTACGGCACTAGCTGCCGTAAACCAGGTAAGTTACAGGTCCGATTGAAATTGACAGGCCAGGGAAAAGGTAAGTGCCTAAAGTAAGTGGATTGGATTTGGGAGTTGGGGATGGGATCAGAAGTTGTGGGGGGGTGGAATTGGAGGTTGGGGTGGGGGGATCAGAGGTTAGCAGGAAATCAAACATCAGGGGAGTGGAGTGAGTTGGGGTAAGGGGGTGGTCACACCTCGTGGGGGGAGGTGGTGATGGTGAGGTGTGTTGGGTCAGACCAGCAGGTGGGGAGGGGGGATTCGGATCAGGTGGGGCGGGTGTCAGGTCCCCTTTTTCTCGGTAACTATTTGGGTAACACAGCAGGAACCATCCGAAGTTTGCGATTTAAATCACAGTTTCCGATGTTTCCCAGCACAGAGCAATTGTATGAGTGGCTGTTGTATTACTAAAATTCATTTGTACTTCAACAGCAACTTATATTTGTATTTTTCTTTAGTGTATAACATATTTAATGTAGTAAAATGTCTCAAAATGCTTCACAGGAGCATTATATCACAAAATATGACACCAAGCTACATAAAGGGATGGATAGTCAGATGACCAAAAGCTTGGCAAAAGACATCGGTTTTAAGGAGTGTCTTAAAGAAGGGAAGCCAGGTCAAGAGGCAGAGAGGTATAGGGAGAGTATTCCTGAGCTTGGGGCCTAAGCAACCGAAGGCACCTCCACCAATAGTGGAGAAATTAAAATCAGGGGTGCTGAAGGAGGTTAGAATTAGGGGAGTGTAAATATTTCAAAGGATTTTGGGACTGCAGGAGACTACAGAGGTAAGGAGAGACAAAGCCATGGAGGAATATGAAAACAAGGATGAGAAATTTAAGATAAAGATGTTGCCTGACCAGGAGCCAAGGTAGGTCAGCGAACACAGGGGCAATAGGTGAATGGGACTTATTGCAAGTTAGCTCATGAGCCGCAGAGATTTGGATAGACTTCAAGTTTACCAAGGGTAGAAGTGATTACTGATTTGAGACAGACTCCCCATACATACAAATATGAACTTCTGGAAAACTTGCATTTGGGAATCAGGATTCTGGAGCTGTGCTCCCAAAACAAAATATACCTGCAGTTTCGGTATCCAAAATGCAGGCAAGTCCATTTTCATGTGTTCATAAGAATGAATGAAATAGGAGCAGGAGTAGATCTTACACCCCATTGAGCCTGTTCTGCCTTTCAATATGATCATGGCTGATCTTGTGCTTCAACTCCACTTTCCTGTCTGCTCCCCCACTTCGGCTATAAATCGGTCTATCTCAGCCTTAAACATATTCAATGATGGAACATCTACAACCCTCTGGACACAGAATTCCAAAGATTTACAACGCTCTTATGAGAAATCTCTCATCACAGTCCTATGTGATCAGCCTAATCCTGAGACTGTGTCCCTTGTATTCGAGATTCCCCAGCCAGGTGAAACAACCTCTCAGTATCTACCATGTCAAGCCCTTTCAGAGTCTTCTTTGTTTCATTGAGACCACCTCTCATTCTTCTGAATCCCAGAGAATATAGACCAAATTTACTTAGTTTCTCAACCCTTTAATCCCAGGAACCAATCTATTGAACCTTCACTGTACCACTGTAATGACACAGCAGTTTGGAAAAGCTGAGAGTTATTTAAAAATCCCAGAGGGAAACTTGAACAACTGTCTTAAGCTATATTTTTAAGTGGTATGTTTGAGATGCAATTTTGAATTCAGGAATAAGACCAATAGTTCTCGAAAGATTTTTATATTAAACTAAATGGAACATTTATTAAGTTACAACACTTTAAACACATTCACATGGATCCAAATTACTATCATAACTTTAAACACATTCCCAAACTAATCTCCATTAAGGGAACAGCAACCCATAGACTTTCAGCAGTCACCAGGCAAAGCATTTTCACCTTACAAATTCAAAGTAAGGTTCCTTTCTCTTTGGTTCCTTTGCAGACACAGTGGTAGGTAGGCTTACAGCCTTTGATCTTACATTGATTCTGCCCTGCATACACAAAAACTACTGTCTATTATACCCAGCGCATCTCATTGAATGTAAATTCTCATTGTATCACCAGCCCCTTTGAACTCCACCTCTTCTAACAATAAAACCCCTTTCATAGTACCAATTTTACTAGTAATATAAACATTGCTTGGTTTCTGCTAGCTAGATGCCAGATTTCACTCCCCTTCCTGAAAGTTCTATTCAACAAAATGCAAATACCCTCTACCTCTCTTACATCTCAAAACTAGTACACATCAAAGACTTTAATCCAAACTGGTTTTAATCCAATTAAGACACACCCACAGACTAAACTTCTATTTAAAAAAATAATTTCCAGTAATATTATAGACATTAATAGCTTCATGTCAACCACCTCCAATGCAATTACCTCCTCCCTACTGAGACCAAAACTACACATAGTACTCCAGGTGTGATTGCATTAAAGTCCTATAAGACTTAATTACTCATGTACTCCAATCCTCTTGCTCCAATAGTTGGTTTTAAAAATCTCCAATGTAGTGTATCCTCTAAGTGCAGACCAAAGGAAAGCAAAATGTGTCACTGAAAATTTTAGCCAATAAAGGTGGAAATTGAGTAGCCTGCTCCACCCATAAGCTTGACACCAAATAGGAAGCTAACCTTAATTCTACATAAAGCTGAAAGATGATCCACTGTCTATTTGATTTCCTGACTCACCACTGTCTGGCCATCAAATTATTAGATCTGGAAGTCTGCACATTCGCTGCCATTTGCTATCTGCAGCATAACTGGTGTTTTCAGCAGCATTTTGCAGTCTACAGTTATTGATCAGGACAATGATTACCAGTGCAGCTTCAGAGTCTAATATACATTGTAGCATCATTTATAAAACTTGCAAGTTAGTATGCTTTTAAAAAAACAATAAAAGTAAATTTATAGCATCAAACATCATCTGAATTTGAAATACATGAACTAAATATCCTGAAGCAATTTAAGTTTTTGAACCAGACTGTGGACATAGTGTTAAGCTGTCCACTTGCCATATCTTATTTGAATATGGGGTTTAGTCAAGTTTAGTTGGCATATGTAAAAAACCACTGAATCACACAACACGCTGTCACAAGGTGTCAGCTGTGGTTCTGGGTTCCAGTCCCACTCAGGGATTTGAGCACACGAATCAAAGCCCACTCTCCAGTGCAGTACTGAGTGGGTGCTATTGCTAAGAGTCAACCACATTGCTGTGAGTCTGGAATCATATATGAAGGATGGCAGCTTTCTTTCTCTAAAGGACATTAATATTAGTGAACTAGATGGGCCTTTAGAACAATCAATAATAGTTTTGTGGTCACTATTAATTATTCCAGGTTTATTAACTGAAATTTAAATTCCACCAATGCCATGGTGGGATTTGAATCCATGTCCCCACAGCATTAAACTCGGCCTCTGGATTAGGAGCCCAGTGACGCTAACACTATACCACCTTCTCCCCACAGCTGTTAAACCAATGCCTCTGTCTACCAAGATGGATTTCAAAGATCTCAGGCATTATTTTGAAGAAGAGCAGGGTATCTCTGCTGCCCTGGCCAACATGTACCCCTCCATCAACATCACAAAAGCAGATTATCAGGTCATTATTGTATCACTGTTTGGGGAAATTTACAGCGAGCATATTTGGCTCCGCATTCCTACAGCGACTGCAATTCATATAAGCACTTAGAAACATCTGCTGGACGTAAACAGCGTGATAAATTCAAGTCTTTTTTTCGTGTGACAAGATTCAACAAGACCCAGTTCCACATTCATGAGCTGGGATATGTATCAAGTGTTGATTCAGAACCGTAACTATTACAAGGAAGGAGATAAATGTGAGACCAAAAGCTGTAGTATTTTATCGGGATTCCTTTCTCGTTCTGTAAGAGGCTGTGCAACTGGCAGCAGCTGCCGGACAGAGACAGGGAGGCAATGCACGAATCCGAACCCCAGTGCTGCCTAGCCATACCTCAACGGTGTAAACCCAGCCGACGTCCATATGGCTGTGAGCAATGACAAATGCCTGGATGCCATCCTGTTTGCCTGAGCTCCCGCTGAGCTGCACCCTTACCCCGAGAACGTTGAGACACAGGAACGTTCCGAATATGGCTACAGTAACAACTTGTGGAACGCCTTTCATAGTCGCAACTTTCCTTCCGCCTTTCTGGGCGAAGGCAACAATCAAATACGGAAAGAGTCCGAGCCCAATTGCACGGTACAAAAGGTTGACCATTATCTATTCAGAATAATTATTAACGGCCAAAACCGAGGATGTCCCCTTTAAAGGGGTTGCCACAAAACGGATTACCTGACAATGGGTTTCCGTTTAATCCAGTTTGGCGCGCCTATATTACCCATTAAAAAAAATCTATGTACGGTTCCAAATACCTAATTCGAAACATGTGTGTTGTTGACAAATGTCTAACATTCCCTGATGCTGTCAGTTCAAAGTGACGGATGTTGGAGCAATGTACAGAATGTCCAATTGACACACGTCTTGAACGCAGTCTGAAAAAGCCACAATAGAATATACATTCATATTTCATTTGAATATTTTATTTAAAATGTCAACGCTAAATTAAAAAAAAAACAAGTGGATCTCCACAGGAAACGGCCTCAGGGTGTATAAGTGCAGTATAGCTGAGTGATGTGTGTAGCTTTTGGAGGTTATGTTACTGCATTTAGAGACATGACAGAATGGTAACGGCCACATAAGGAATAGATCTCATACATTGCAAACCTATTGAGGCCAGCTCTCATGATAAATGAATGGTAAATCAGAGAATATGAGCTATTTTTCATCAATCTCTGATTGGTTACCTCATAGAAGAAGACCATTCAGTCTATCATGTCTGTGCTGGCTCTTTGCAAGAGCAATTAAGCTATGCCACCAACCCATCACTACCATCATTACCCCATAGCCCACTTTTTTTTTCAATTCAGCTAATTATCCAATTCCTTTTGAAAGCCACGATTGAATTTGCCTCTACCACACTCTCAGGCAGTGCATTCTAAATCCTAACCACATATGGTGTTGTAAAAAAAGTTTTCCCTCCTGTTGCCTTTGGCTCTTTTGCCAATCACCTTAGATTAGTGATCTGGTTCTCAACCTTCCCTCAATGGGAACAGTTTCTCCCTATGCCCAGGCTCATCCAGACATTCACTCAGAAGACATTGGAAGCAAAACACCATGGAAGTCAAGCTGCGAGGGCCTGGTTGAAGTGCCATAAGAAGTTCAATGACCTCACAATATTTGTCAAAAATCAGTGAATGCATTTTCAAATTGCATATCCTACCAACTGCACCAGTTGCCTCAGACACTGCTCAAATCACCACTGCCCCATCACTCACCCACCAACAAACTCAATCAGCACTCAAAGATTCTGAAGGCTTTGACAGGATAGAAACAGAATTGTTTCCTGTGACTGGCAAACCCAGAGGGGTCAGTGGTGCAGTGGTGTTGTCATTGACCAAGTATTCCAGAGACCCAGAGTAATGCTCTGGGGACCCAGCTTTGAACACCACCATGACAGATGTTGGAATTTGAATTCAAAAAGTCTGGCATTAAAGATCTAATGATGACTATGAAACCATTGTTGTAAAAACCCATCTGGTCACTTATGCCTTTTAGGGAATGGAATCTGCTGTCCTTACCAGGTCTGGCTTACATGCGACTCCAGACCCACAATGTTGACTCTGAAATGGCCTACCCCGCCATGGAGACTGCAGTGGCTCAAGAAGGCAGCTCACCACCATCCTCTCAAGGGCAATTAGGGATGGGCAATAAATGCTAGCCAGTGACACCCACATTACATGAATGGATATATGAAGAAAAAAATCAACCTCAGGGGTTGCATGTTTAAGAGTTAGATGTGAGATGTGAAAGGTAAGTTGTTGGGGAATTGGGGTCACAGTTATTGGTATCACACTTGATGAGTGCTTCATGAAGAGCCTGGCCAGAAAGGGGCTGCCTAGATCACCTTCTTTCCTCTCCTCCCTCCCCATGCTCCTGCTCCTCAGTTTCATGTATAGGTGGTGGCGAGGACTCTTCCTTCATGATGGTGAGACTGTGGAGCATGCAGCAGATCACCACGAATCTTGATGTCCATTCTGCCGAGCACTGCAGGACTCCTTCAGAGCAGTCCAGGCAGCAGAAACATTTCTTCAGCATGTCAATAATCTGCTCAACACATTTCACATGATAACTTGCCTTTCATTGTTGCGCATCAGAATCATCAGTCATGTGTTCAGCAGATAGCCCTTGTCACCCAGAAGTTACTTTTAGGTTTGCCAATGTGGTGCAAATGCAACTGGTACAGCCGACTGCCACAGAATGAAGGCATCATGACTGCTGCCAGGATACCGAGCAATGACTTGCATGATTCATTGCATATGATGACAGAGCAGTTGGACGATGAGGAAGTGGGATCTCTTTTGGTTCCACCAAAGGGCAGAGTGGACATGGAGCACCTGCAAAGCAACATGAGCGCAGTCTGACATCCTGCGCCATGGGAAAGTCTGCAATCCAAATGAAGCCACAAACTTGCTTCATCTCCTGCAATCTGGATGACATAAGTCCAGAGCCTCAGTAAGAACTTCCCTTAAAAAATATAGAATTGCAAACTCTCCAGTTCCAACCAGGAAGGAGCCAAATGCAGCAAAGTTCATTGTCTCCTGCCATATTCACAGCTGCTGGTAATATAGTTCTTGCCCTGTCCTGAGTGTCATGACTGCAGGTGGCAGGTTTCTATGAGGACATCCTTAGTGAAGCCTTGAAGTCAGCATTAAGTCCTTCAGCATCTACCACATCACTCCTTGTTGGCTTTTGCAACTTGAAAGAATTAAAGCACCAAACATTTGTAGAATTGAAGCAACAGCCAGAAGAAACCAATCAGCAATTAACTTGTAAGTACTTGGTGATCTCTTTTAATAGTGCTGCTAGGAGTTCCTCCCTGCAGCTCAATGTGTACTGAGCTGTACAAGGTTAACAGCAGGCATTAGTTGCAGCATTGAGCTCCAAAATGACACTGCAGGCATCAATGATGCGATGATCTGCCTGCTCTGCACATTTAATTTGAAAATTTGAATATTAGCCTTTATTGCAAGGGGTTGGAGTATAAAAGTAGGGAAGTCTTGCTACAACTGTACAGGGCTTGACTGAGACTGCACCTAGAATACTGTGTACAGTTTGGTCTCCTTACTTAAGGTGGGATATATTTGCATTGGAGGTAGTTTACTAGGTTGATTCTTGGGATTAGGGCTTTGTTTTATGAGGGAAGGTTGAGCAGGTTGGACCTAAACTCGTTGGAGTTTAGAAGAATAAGAGATGATCAAAACAGGTAGGATTCTGAGGGAGCTTGACAGAGTAGAGGATTATTTCCCTTGTGGGGAATCTAGAACTAGGATACACAATTTCAAAAAAAGGGGTCTTTCATTTAAGATGGAGATGAGGAGGAATTTCTTCTTTTGGAGGGTCATTAATTTTTGGAATTCTCTCTCCAGAGAGCAAGGAGGCTGGGCCATTGATGATATTCAAAGGCTGATTTAGACAGACCTTTGATCTACAAGGGAGTCAAGGGTTGGGGGGGGGGGGGGGGGGGGTGGGGGCAGGCAGAAAAGTGTGGTTAAGGCCACACACAGACTAGCCATAATATTGAATGGCAGAGCAGGCTGGAGGGGCCAAAGGGTCTACTCCTGCTCCTATTTCTTATGTTCTTATATTCTGGTAGCTGTTCACTGAGCTTGCATTAAAAGTCTCACTGATATGGTGTCCAGTGCGATTTGCCTGAAAAGTGTGCATGGGTGTCTCAAAAAACATTTGAAGTTCTAAAGGCACTCAAAGCACACCACAACTAAGGCGCAATCGATCCCAATTTCTTGTCCAAAGGTTATGTTGACTCTTGATTCATGTGGGGAAAAACAAATATAGTCATGTCCACATGGCTATTCCAAGCATAAAAGATCAATCAGATTACCTTCCAAGATGTAAGAAACATTGATTGTAGTAATCTGGCTTTGACAGGTATGGTTCATTAAAAGCCCAAAAACTCTATTCTATCACCAGAGGGAAAATAATGCCAGTACATGAAGTTGAGGGGGGTAGGTGAGGAAGAGGCGGGATGGTTAATGATTAGATAACCAATGGGAATCTTATGATTTGGGAGTGTGGGATTATTTATTTATCAGTTGTATGCCAATTGTCCTGTGGCTGATGAGGGTAGTTGACCAATGTGTTTTCTGGTAGCTGTCCCTTGAAATCAGGTACAATGCTTGAGTTTTGAAAGGCTGCTTACAGTTTCACACAAGAATCTCAAAGACATAAAGCCTTTATGATTGATTCAGTTATAAATCTGGCAACCTGCTATTTTTGAGCGAGGATGGCAGAATTAATTTATATTTGAACCTTGGTAACACGCTCAGCTACAGTCACAAGACTGTTCATGATCAGTCCCTTTATACCTATGGATCTGTTGCCAAGGCTACTTAGTAATTTGTAACCAGCAGCCTCATTCAGAAAATAATGGGCTGTCTTTATTCATAATCATACAAATCATGAAGATTATAAAATATATATTTGGAAATCATTCATTATTCATCCTTTCAAACCTGTTACCAAGAAGTGTATAACAAACTTTACAACATGTATAACAAAATAGGTTTGAGTTTATAGGTGGCTGTTCAGAACCCTATGAATTGTAAAACCATAAGACATAGGAGCAGAAGTAAGCCATTCGGCCCATCGAGTCTGCTCCACCATTCAATTAGATCATGGCTGATCTGCTAATCCTCAACTCAAATTTCCTGGCTATTCCCCATAACCCTTTATTCCCTTACTGATTAAAAATCTGTCTATCTTAGCCTTGAATATACTTAACGACCCAGTCTCTGCTGCCTTCTGCAGTAAAGAACTCCACAAATTCACTACCCTCTGAAAAAAGAAATTCCTCCTCATCTCTGCTTTAAATAGGCATCCCCTTACTATGAGATTATGCCCTCTGGTGCTATATTCTCCCACAAGCAGAAACAACCTCTCAGCATCTACCCTGTTAAGTCCTATAAGAATCTTATATGTTTTAATAAGGTCACTCTCATTCTTCTAAATTAGAATGAGTACAGGCTCAACCTACTCAACCTCTCCTCATAAGAAAATCCCTCCATCCCCGAGATCAACCTAATGAATCTTCTCTGGACTGCCTCCAATGCCAGTATATCTTTCCTTGGATAAGGGGACCAAAATTGTTCACAGTATTCTAGGTGTGGTCTAACTAGTGCCTTGTATAGTTTTAGCAAGACTTCCCTATTTTTATACTCCATTCCCTTTGAAATAAAGGCCAACATTCCATTTGCCTTCCCTATTACCTGTTCAGCTTGTATGTTAGCTTTTTGGGATTCATGCACAAGGACTCCCAAATCCCTCTGTGCTGCAGCCTTCTGCAGTTTTTCTCCATTTAGACAATATTCAGCTCCTCCAATCTTCCTGCCAAAGTGCATAACCTCACATTTTTGGACATTATATTCCATCTGCCAAAGTTTTGCCCACCTGCTTAACCTGTTTGTATCCCTCTGTAGACTCCTTATGTCATCCTCAGCACTTGCCATCCCACCTATTTTTGTGTCATCCACAAACTTGGCAATAGTACATTCACTTCCCTCATCGAAGTTATTAATATATATTATAAATAATTGAGGCCCCAGCACTGATCCCTGTGGCACTCCACAAGTTACAGGTTACCATACTAAAAATAACCCCTTATCCCAAAGCTCTGTCTTCTATTAGTTAGCCAATCCTCTATCCATGCTATTTGACCACCCCCAACACCATGGGCTCTTTTCTTATTAAGTAGCCTTATGTGTGGTACCTTATGGACGCCTTTTGGAAATCCAAAGATGTTACATCCACTGGTTCCTCTTTATCTTTCCTGCTTGTTACCCCCTCAAAGAATTCTAATAAATTTGTTAGACATGATTTCCCCTTCATGAAGCCATGCTGACTCAGCTTAATTAGATTATGTATTTCTAAATGCTGTGCTATTACATCCTTTATAATAAACTCCAAAATTTTCCTAATGACACATGTTAAGCTAACTGGCCTGTTTTTTTGTCTCCCTCCCTTTTTGAATAAGGGTGTTCTCCAGTCCTCTGGGACTTTTCCAGAATCTAAGGATTCTTGGAAGGTTACTACTAGTGGATCCACTTTCTCTGTAGCTACTTCCTTTAAATGTCTAGGATGCAACCCATCAGGTCCAGGGGACTTATCGGTCTTTAACCTCATTAGTTTCTCTAGTACTTTTTCTCTTGTGATAGTTATTGTATTTATTTCCTCCTCCCCTTTTGCCCCTTGATTATTTAGTACTTTTTGGCATGCTATTCGTATCTTCTACCATGAAGACTGAAGCAAAGTAGTTATCCAATCATTTCCTGGTTCCCCATTATTATTTCCCCAGCCTCCTTCTCGAAGAGGCCTATGTTCACTTTGGCCACTCTCTTCCTTTTTATATATTTAAAGAAGCTCTTACTATCCGTTTTTATATCACTTGCTAGTTTACCCTCAAAGTTTATTTTCTCCTGATTAATGTGCCTGATTATAAAGGCAATCCACCAGAGCAGAAGAAGACCGGCTGCTTTATATTTGCCATGGATCTATCTAAAGGTTGAGATTACATATATGACATGTCCGATACTCTGATCCGTATCGTATCAGTAAGCTAAACTCATGAAAAAACTTTCATGGAAATTTATAAAATCTATGGTTATAACTAATAGGTGTGAATATGGCTTTGAAAGTGTTTTTAAAATAGTTATTTCATCATTTTTGAAATTTTTCACATTTTTAATCAAGAAATTTGAATGAACAAGTGTGATGGTATTAGTGATTCTATGATACAGCTTACAAAAACCCTTGTAAAGGTAACATCACACCATAAGGCTCCTGCAGGCACTGTAGAAAAGTCTGCCTTAAACAAACAGATCTAAACCCAAGTAATTAATGCAAAAGATATATAAAATACACTGGGGTTATTTTGGTGGAAAGGTGAAAATAGATGCTAAATGGGCACTGTGCCTGTATGAAAGTCTAGTTTTATCATGCAGTTTTGATCTTAACTGCTGCTTCCCATGATATGGAACTTGCCTGGAGGTGCTAAAGCAGACACTTGCAGGTTTAGCACTCAAGTGCTGATTAGGCACAATTTTAATGCAGCATTTTATGTGGGCTCCACACACACACACACACACACACACACACACACACACACACAAACACACATTTCCACTTAAGATGTGGAGTGTTCTGCTTGACAGACAGCTGCACGTTCCAGGGTGGTTCAAGGATTTAGTTACAGGGTGCATGGCTTCTCAAATACATTCTTACAGATCCTGGTGGACGGAGTCCAAAGGAAGAGAGATGTCCTGAACCCACTGTAGGGGAAGTATGCCACCTTCTGTCCCTCTCTTCAGCAACAACTGGCATGTCTGGCCTCATGTTTTCTTCCTGCAGACAAAGGGAGACCCCGAGCAAGATGCAGATGATCAAATACCCTCCTTCTACAGATGATGCCAAAAGGTGTTCAGTGATGTCAAGTAGCACGCTTACTCTCGTTAGATAAAGCCCTCAGAGAATCTCCAGAATAAATGCTGACAAGAGAGTGTGTGAAGTCTTGGCAAAGTCTTTCCCAAAAGTCCTCTTCAAACGTTCTGCAGCAAACAACCAATTTAAAGACAATATATGTTGAAGTGATGCTTGAAATCCTTTATAATGACTTGTTCCAATCAGCTGGTTGCTATTAGGAGAGGGTGTAACTTTAAATGTCAGCCAACTTTGAGTGCCAGACACCAAAATGCCATGCCAACTCCTTAACAAGCAGACAATTTAAGTGACAATCTGCCCTTAATGATCCTCTGGGTAGCCATTCCTAGCAAAGCTTCAACTCCTTTTGTATGATGGCATCTTGCCCCAAATGAGGGCTAAACTGGCCTTTCAACCTAGAACCCTGCCTGAACCACCTTGGAAGCTGTTAGTGCCTAAAGAATCTGAGGAAAATCCGCGCACTATGTTTTCTGTATGGAAAGTATCCCTGGTAGTTACTTTCAATGAAAGTAAATTACGGCACAAGTAATATCTACGTATGACTCCAGCCAAAATGTGCTTGTCTAATTATTTTAATTTGGGCTCTTCTTTACTTCTCTGCCTGAAGGCAGGTCTGATGCATAGCACCACAACCACCACTCGAGGGCAAGTAAACTGGTCCCAAATCCACCCCAGCTGGAACAGGGATTAAACCCTATGCTGTTGGCACCAATCTGATGGATACCAGCCACCCAGCCAACTGAGACAACCTGGCCCCAAGAAATCTGAGTTGCTGTGGCAGCATACATTTTTACAAGCATGTTGTAACTTGGAGCTATGGATAGTGATGGTAGAGGCTCCAGTTTCTTTCCATCATATGGCTGACCAGGAATCTCTCCCATTCTTACTTTGTGTCATTGACGTATGTTGGAATGATTTAGAAATTGACACTCAACTTGTTTGGCAGTGTTATCAATGCACCTTCCTTGGTCATCAAGTCCTGGAGTGTGATTTAAACCCAGAACTTCCAGTTCAGAGGCAGGGACACTACACACTGCGCCCAAGAAACCCGTTCTACTTTCTTCACATATCTTAATCTGTTGTTTTTGTTCAAAATAGGTGGGCCTGAGATTATGGCTAATCTTAGTGCTGCTGTCTCATTTGATGTATGCGTTGCAAATCAGAACACTTGTATCTGTTAGCATCTACAGTTTGAGACACACATGAAAAGTAATGGAGTTATTGCTTTACTTGATATGGAGCCCTGGAGGCTTCTTGGCAAGTCACTGATAATTCAGGAGCCTGAATATTCTTTGAAACAGTATGTGATCGTTTCTTTCTGTTATTGACTTGACTTGCTGCATATATAAATAAACATGAGCAGACAAGACTATTGAATTACACTCAGGAATCCTACAAGCACCACAAGTTACAAAGGAAATTCAAAGTTTACAGGCTGCAGTGGCAACAATTATGTTTCATGGGATTCTCGCCCCTCCCCCCGCAAGCATTGTGTAAACCCTATATAGAACAAACAAGCAAATGTTGTGGGTTCTGTTTGGGATGCTGTTTTAATACACAGGAGCAATTTAACTTAAAATATTCAATGAATGATCTTTCTGGTGTCTTAATTTATTGGATGACAACACTTGGTTTCATTGGAAGCTGAAATTTACTGAGTCAGAATCATCCTGCGTTGATTCCAGAAAGAACCCTGGCTTGCAGGTTCGGTTGAATCCAAGGAAAATGGTGCTTCAAGGTAAAGAGGCAAATATTTTGCCATTCATGGAGTGGATTGAAATTCTCGGAAAGAAAGAAACCAAGTAGAAATGTACATAACGGACACCTAGAATTTAATTTTGTCCGGAGCACTGTGATAAAACACTGTTTTTCCTAAGGCTAGCGCAGACCCGCAACATACTTTATTCTCCAGTTAGCACATGCACTAAGAGGTTCACACTTGCAGGATGAATGGAGGTAGAACAGCCAGAGCAATGTGGTGAAGTGACAAGGCAGCTGGTGAGATAGCTTTCCTTAGCTGACATCAGCAAAGAAGTTCCTGCATCCGTGTACATATAAGACGACAGGGTTCGGATGATAGGTCATCGACCCGAAATGTTCACCCTGTTTCTCTCTCCAGTATTTGCAGTATTTTCTGTTTTTACTACAGATAAGACTTGTCTTCTAAGTCTTACTATGGGACTGGTGGTTTGCATTTTTTTCAAATTTGCAATTTTTTAAAGGAAAAGTGTTCCCGTCTCTCAAAAACGCTATCTTTTTCATCTTTAAAATATTGTCTAAAGTGATGAAAGTGTCAGGTTTTCATCCATTCTTCCTTCATTCAATATTAAGGTTATCAACTTCAGTAGGGGAGACAATGGGAGAGTAATATTGTCACTAGACTAGTATTCCAAAGACCCAGAATAATGCTCTGAGGACCCAGGTTTGAATCCTGCTGTGGTAGATGATGAAATTTGAATTCAATAAAAGTCTGATGATAACCATGAAACCATTGACAATTGTCATAAAAACCCACCTAGTTCACTAATGCCCTTTAGGGAAGGAAATCTGCTGGGCTACATGTAACAGCAATGTGGTTTTCTCTTATTTGCCCTTGTTCAGAGGGTATTTAGGAATGGGCAATAAATGCTGGCCTAGCCAGCAAAGCCCACGTCCCGTGAACCAATAAGAAAAAATGTGCATGTTTGCACTTCCAGCCATTAGCAGATAATAATTTAAAATTACTTCTTACCTCATATGAAAGAAAATAAAATACCAACTTCAGACAACAAACACTTTCTTGTGCATCTTTATGTATTTTGACCTTAGAAAGGGGAGGGATTGGTGCCCCACATCAACTAAAATGTAAAGATACATGAAATTGTGAAGAATGTGAATGCATTTTGAGGTACTGCAGTTATTTATGAGATGTGACCAAATTTAGATTCATGACACTTCTGTTCACTGGAACTGATGAAGTGCTATCATAAATCAAATCCAAGTATTCAGGTTCCTATATACTGAATACTAGCAGTGACCCACAAAATATTTGCGGTCAATTTAGTATCTTTATTGCAACAGCACTTCTTTAAATGCAGGATTACTGGTTATACTTTTCACGAAAGACTTTAACAGAATCAAAAATTCTCACTCTGGAAAAAAGCTACATAAAGCCATCCATGTGTAAAAACAGGCCTGAGAATATGAATACAAATTTTGTTGCAAGTCTGGCCTTGTGACTTGTCATTGCATATGAAAATTCAGTTGGGAACCCTTTCTCCTGAGTTGGAAAGGCATGTTTAGATCTGATGGGTTTGAGGAATAAACATCCTATTTCCTTGAAATCTGCCTGTTATAATTTCAGCACCTATTGTTGAAGAAAGCAGCTTCTTAACTGCCAATCTTGTTCTACGCCAAAGCCCTTGTTTCGGATTCAAGTTTTGTAGCAACATTATAAGTGATTCTTCCTTGAGTCTAAATTTTTGTGGCGGCATGCCGATTGGAGTTAGCCAGTGTAGAACTCTGAAGCTATAGGCTGTTATCATTACCTGGAAAAACTCAGCAGGTCTGGCAGCATCAGCGGAGAAGAAAAGAGTTGACGTTTCGAGTCCTCATGACCCTTTGACAGAACTCTGCCACTCCTCTTCAAAAACTCTTTTCTTCTCCGATGCTGCCAGACCTGCTGAGTTTTTCCAGGTAATTCTGTTGTTGTTTTGGATTTCCAGCATCCGCAGTTTTTTGTTTTTATATTTAGGCTGTTATCATGTTCATTGAGATTCAACACTGATGTATTCTTTTGATTATAAAATAAAAACAAAATACTGCGGATGCTGGAGATCTGAAATAAAAACAGAAAATGCAGGAAAAATCTGTGGAGAGAGGAACAGAGTTAGTGTTTCGAGTCCAAGTTCTGAAGAAGAGTCATGTTGGACTCGAAATGTCAACTTCGTTTCTCTCTCGACAGATCTGCCAGATCTGCTGAGTTTTTCTAGCATTTTCTGTTTCTATTCTTTAATTCACTTGACTGCTTTTCTAAAATATTTTTATTCAAATCTATTGAATCTTCATTTATAGCACGAAGGGTAGCATTTGAATAAAAAAGTTGAATCAAATAATTGTCCCTGCCATTTTCTCAAACTTAACCAATTTCATCATCTTATCTACCCTCCCATGCCAATCCTCCCATACCATCCCCTCCCTCCCATGTCATCTCCATCCTATTCCTTTCATCCCTCCCATGCCATCTCCAACCAGTTCTTGCCATCACCATCCCTTCCATCAGTCCCATGCATCCCTCATGGAAACAATCTCTTCAGCCAGGGTAACTTTGTTATTGGGCTCCCCATAGTTTCTGCCATATTTGTCCTCCACCAACCCTGCCCCCCCCCACCCCCATTCTGCCACTGCAGCCAACAACTGTTGGCAGCCAAATGTGCATCATGCACTTCAGTCCTCTGTGTGCCCTGCATGTGCCAAGTACCACCCACCAAATAAACTGATCATTCAAAAAGTCCAGACAGACAAAAATGGAGTGTTATTTTAGACTGGTCAATTATGATAAATCATGAGCGAGAAGTTTGTGAATGGTTTAAAGTCAGGTTAATGATTGAAAACGTTAGATTGCAATGCAAACCATGACGTATTTCATTGATGTATTTAAACACAGAAGTGTATAGCTATGGAAAAAGTATCCATAGTTATCAGATTGCCTACATGCTAAAATCTCAAATTTGTCTTCGTATATATGTAATATGTATACAAATAATTACAATCCCTATGTTTTCTCTTTAGAAAGTAACTAATGCAATGGTTATTCTTGTTATAAAATTGTTGGGTTATGTAATATTATTGAAAATGTTTGCATTATTTGTGCATGTGTGTGCTTCTGTGCATTGATAACTTGGTAAAGAATAGGAGCCAATTTTAACTCACTCAAAACCCCCTCACTTACACAAAGTTAAAATTGGACCCTACTAGGTTTTCAGTACTATGAATTGATGCCAGTTCACAAAGTAAACTTCACTCAACAGCTTCAATAGGAAAACAAAATTAGATAGCTTGAAGATTATAAAAGGGCTTGATAAAGTGTTGAGAAAATTAGTGTTTAACCTCTGCAAAAAACTATTATATTCATCATATTTTGCCACACTGTATCCAGGACTGAACATTAGAAAATGCATGATAATCAGAGCAAAGGAAGCATGATTTTAGATGTGTTCAGAATAAATAAGGAGTGAAATATAATGTATGTTTGGGTATTTATGCATTATGTTACGACTGGTGAGGGCATGTGTCAGGAGTCACCCTTTCTTTCCCACTCCTCGATTGATTGTAGTAGGGTTTTCTGTAATTTCTAACGATGAAGGTATGAGTTCAGTGTCTATACTTAACAATTTACGTGCTGATTGTAAAGAACTCGGTTGACAGGCTTTCTTGAATTTAAACACAAAGGGGTTAGTTTTTTATTGTGCTAAAAAGCCACCTAGGTAAAGATATATTGATATTTAAAAAAGATAAACCCACATCCCAACATTTGCAACACACACACACAAATACACAAGCATACAAAATTACAACTTATACAGTAGGAAGTTACTTTTTGGCCAAACTTAAAATTCAATGATAAAAGGTTAAATTAAAAAATAGTGAGTTCACTGTTTATGAGTCCTTTGCCGGTGTTTGTGGCTGAGGCAGATTTTTTCCATGGTGGGCTTGAAATTCCAGTGGAGTTGAGGCTGATGTAAACTGCAATTTCTCGACACAGAAAGAGGTAATCTGTCTTTTTCAAAAGTCGATGATATTGTATCTGAGGTTCAATTTGATTGAAATTCTCTATACTTGTGATGGATTCCACAATGTAATAGAGATAGGGCTCTGAACTTGAAAACAGGGGAGAGAGAGATGGTGTTACTTCCCTGTTAGCAGTAGACTATACTGTTATTTTTAGCAGCTTTGATGTTGTAATAAAAGACATTTCAAAATGGTTATTCTGGTCACATGACCTCGCTCCCCATAATGATGAGTATTCCATAAAAAGTAATTGATTAGCTCATTGTCTGGACAGACCTTGGCCATTTTATTATTGCCCAGTTGATAAGTTTCTTTAATGTCCCAGCCATCACTCCTGAGTGTACCATTCTTCGCTGTGATGAGCTGGGAAGAACATATCAATGTCTTCTATATAGCTATTGTCCCAGTAGACTTTAGATCCTGCCTGATAGGTAGCTTTATTGAAATATAAACGGTAAGAGCCAGTTACACGCTTTAATACACCTTTGAAATAATTCTTGACATCAGCAGGTGTGAAATTCCATAGGAGGTTGCCTTGGCATTGCTTAATTGTAATCCACATTGGAAATTTAAGGCAGGGATGAGAAGAATGTTTTTCTCTCAGAGGGTCGTGAATCTTTGGAACTCCCTTCCTCAAAAGGCAGCAAAAGCAGTGTCTTTGAGTATTTTCAAAGCAGAGGTAGAGAGCTTCTTGATTAACAAGGGGGTGAAAAGTTATTGGGGGATAGGCAGGAGGTAACAGTCAGATCAACCATGATCTTATTGAATGGTGGAGCAGACTTGAAGGGTTGAGTGGCCTACTGCTCCTAAATTGTATATTCATATGCAATATCATAAACTGACCAACTTGTATTTCCAGGCATATTTGCTTTTTTAAAAGTTCTTTTAAAGAAATTCAATAAATATATTTGATCAGCCAAAGAAATTAAAGATGAATATTATACATGCAAACAGCGTATCATCATGACAATTACAAAATACTAGTTCAGTTTCGCAAATGCTAGCATTGGATAATAAATATCGACATGAAATTATTCCCTTAGTTATTTATATGCTCATTGTTTTATGTCAATGTTGGCACTCTATCCTATCTTATCAATTCCCTGCTGCAGCAGTGTTGTGGTGCTTACCCCTGTTTGCCTCTGACTTTTGAACAAACATTATGCAGCAGCTCACAAAGCCCTGCAAGTTGCCATAACAACACGCTTCACCCGCTGCACCCCTCACTCCAGTTCAGATCCTCTCACACCCACAGCAGCCATCTCAAAACATTCCACCTTCAGAGAATGCAGCAAACTGAGGACCACTGGCCAACTCACAGAGGCACTTCATGGAAGCCACAAAATCTTCTCTATACCCCTCATGCTCCTACAACATTAGCAACCTGCAACAAGGTTTTCCACCCTCTCAAGCAATGATTAGGCCACCAAATATTTGCCAACCATGCCTTTTCCTCCCATGCCTTCCACAGTGCAATGGCATCCCCTCAGGAACTTGACACCCCATGAACTACATAGAGTGGGGAAGATGATGACGCTGTGGTAATGTCATTGGACTAGTAATTCAGAAGCCCAGACTTATGCCTTGGGGACCCAGGTTCAAATCCCACCACGGCAGCTGATGGAAATTCCATTAATAAATCTGTAATATAATATTAGCACCAGTGTTTGTGAATATGACAATTATCATTGATTGTCATAAAAACTCAGCTGGTTCACTAATGTCCTTTAGAGAAGGAAATCTGCTGTTCTTACCTGGTCAGGCCTACATGTGACTCCAGACCCACAGCAATGTCTCTTAACTGCCCTCTGAAATGGCAATTAAGGAGGGGCAACAAATGCTGGCTTTGCTGGCGACACCCACATTCCATGAAAGGATTTTTAAAAAGACAATTAAGGCATCATCACATGTACACAAGCTGACTCATGTGCCTTCTCTCACCTTACTCCTAGATGGCTCAGAGCAGCCAGGAGGCCCGGGAATGAGCTGCTCCGTGGTCCTCTGAGCATTTCCTGGAGACCCTCCTGCACCAGGTCGAGGCTCACAGAATGTCCTGTTCCCCCGAGGGCCCAGGCAGCCTTCCAGTTCCAGCAAGATTGTTGAGGTGGTCAATGCCTTGCGATAGCACCAGAGAACTTGGACTTAGTGCATTGTGTGCTATGGTAAGGTGTGTGAGATGCACCTCTAAAACATGCAGCCTGGTCTTGCTGCATGCAGCATGGCTGGCCTTCAGTATTGTACACAGTACAAATGAAGCTTTGCAGTGCAGCAGCAGCAAATATTCATGAGGAAATAATATATGCTCACGTGAACAGAGGAAATTAGTGGAGAGACATGTGAGACACCTTGGAGGCATCTCCAAGTACTGCGCCTTGATAAACTTACACTTCACTCTTTCCAGCTTTGTCTTTTAAGAGAAGAGAGCCCCCAACTTGAGGGAGATGTTGAGAACCAGGGGTGGACCCCCAAACCTAAAGGATATCAAACCTGTGGAGGAGAGGGCTTTGGCCATATTCGAACCTGGGCCCAGCTCCCTTCTGGGACTCCTGGCTACTCTGACTGTGCAGCATCCTTATTTATATTTATTTCCTTGTTCATGGGATGTAGCTATCACTGGCTAGGCCAGCATATATTGCCCATCCCTAACTGCCCTTCAGAAAGTGGTAGTGAGCTGCCTCCTTGAACCGCTGCAGTTCATTTGGTATAGGTACATGAATAGTGCTGTTATAAAGGGAGTTCCATGATTTTGACCCAGTGACAATGAAGGAACAGCAATCTGGTTCCAAATCAGGATGGTGTGTGACTTGCCCCAGAATAAGGGAAGAGAAGGTGCATGAGTTGGCATGTGTGGTTGTCATGGCTTTCCTTGATCTGAACTTCATGGGATTTAATAGTTGTGAGGGGAAGGTGCTGATTATGTTGGCATGGAAAGGAAGGGTTTGACTTGCTTTGTGGTGCTCGGCCTGGGAGTGCTCAGTGTGCTGCTATCTTTGAAGGGGAGTGCATTGAGATGGGTGTTGTGGGTGTGAGAGGGTCAGAGTTGGAGTGAGGAAAGCAGCAGGTGCTGCTCACAGAGTTGTGTGAGCTTCTGCAGGTTTCTTATTCAGTGTTGTGTGAGCAGCAAAAGCTTGGTGCAGCAGGCTTCTCAAAGGATAGGGTAGAGCAGCAACATTGGCTTGGAACAGTGAACACATCAGTATTTGTTGGTCAAAGGCTATGCAATCAACAGGCCAGCTCACACAAGGAAACAATATTTCAGCCAACATCAAACTACACAGTAGTTGTAGTCCAATCATCACAGGTCACCTCAGGTTGTGCAGCAGGGCTATCTGTGGGCAGCTATTTGATTTTAGAACTGTTTATATAGCCCTTTTATTGGGCAGAGGGTGGGAGGCACCTACCTCTGTCCCTGGCCTCTTCCATCCCCGAATAGGAGGCCGCGCCCAATCATGACTCACAAACTGCACATGGACACCAACACCACCCCCCCCCCCACCCCCCACTAGATAAGGCAAAAATCCTGGGCAAAGACAGACAAGAGACTGGCTTGCTTTTTGGAAGCCACAAAAAGGCCCAAGCTACATTTTGTGAGCCTGAGAATTTGAATTTTCCAGTTTTATCAATGGCATTCATTATCACACTATCTCTTACATGGGTGAAAATTGTTCACCAGTCTTATATTGCCCAACCAATAAGAGAGCATAGTTTCAAAATTCGTACCAGAAGAATTGAGGAGAGGGAGAGGGGAATTAAAATAAGCTTCCCAGAGCAGGGAATGGTTTTTACCATGTTGATGGAAGAGGCTATGACATATAGAATGGAATTATCTAAGTCTTTGGGGATGAGTAGGATAAGGTGTTTTGCGAAAAAGTGGGGAACAAGGATTGACTAGGGGGCATCAACAGAAGCAACGTCAGGAGTTCCTTTGGTGCCATCATCTCTGCAATTGGATGGTCAATCATTTACTAACCTTCTTGTGCTCTCAATAGTTGGCATATAAAGATGGGAATAATGTTAAGCCAACTGATTGTGATGTAAACTTATTGAGAGCAGTCAGGCTTTCAGGAGGTACGAATTTAGATGTGCTTTCAGAATTAATAAGGAATAAAATGTAAAACATACTTGAGTTTCAATGCATTGCAAAATATTATTCCAGTTGCTCTGTTAGCACAGGGAAGGAAATCTTCAACATCAAGTATTGCAAACATAACAAAAATCTACTGACAGAAACATTCGTACTTATTGCATTTATTACAGAGAAAATGCTTCTAGACTGACAGCCAGGCTGGTTCTAAATACTGAAATTACAGTGAAAAAAAAGTCATGTTTTTCCACGCACAGGTGTCCTACCACTCAGCATGGTTTAACTTCTTTTCAGGCTAGAAAACTACCTGAGTCACAACGGTTCAAGCCACCAATTTACACGACAATGTAAAATAAAAGCTGGATTTCAGGTGACCAAAAAAAAACGGCACCCCATTTTTGTCCGCATTTCACTTTAAGTGTGGCAAATCCTCACAAACCAAAACATCCGTCTTCACTTGGAGTCAACTGAGCGGAAAGCTGCCTGCTCTCTTCTGATTGGGTGGTGGGAAGCTCCTTCGGCAGGTTCTCCTCGTTTGGCATGGTGGGATTGGTCCCCAAAACTGTCAATCAGGACACATCCAAACCCCAACTCAGTGCAGCCGGGCAGATGGTTGAGGAGCATTGTTTTGGGGTGTGACCGTGTATTGGTTTCCAACCTCCAGATTGCAACGCTGGAGCGAACTTGCAGCCATGAGAAGTAAGCAACGACTTACGTACTGCTGGTCTGATATAAGGACAGCTTATTTGTACCGTTGCATGAAAGAGCAGGACTTAATGCTGGTGAAACTGACCCACCCGTGATGAATTTGTCTTTCTAGGTGCCGGAGTCTATGGGAACGATATTCAGTGGTGTTTTACTCAAGTGAAAGGTACCACCGATCTTGATGTTTCTGAAGGTAGGGTGTGATTCTGTCAGCATTTGCCAGACGAAGTGCTCTGTGTGTACGTGTGTGTGTCTACACACACACACACACAAATCCTTATTTTAATTGCACATTCTCATTCCTCCTTTAGTGATTTACCTTTAAGAATAATTGAAATCAATATTTTATTCCCTATTAGGTGGGTGAGAAATGTGTGTGTGTGGGGGGGATATTACTCGAAATGAATTGACATTTGAAATAGACTGACTGCAACTGCTCTAATACTCTTCTAATGCGTTCAGGATGGAATTGTCTGTTACTAATTTTTGAGTAATCACGGGACAATTGTAGATGTGTCAAAAATGGCAGCAGCCAAGAATGTTAATTGTTTGCAATTAATGTTTGGGGAAAGGAGGAGTTGTACAAGAGCAGCCAAGAGCACGGGCAGATAATCAATCTGACACTAATTCACCCTTTTCTGACACTAATTCACCCTTTTATCCATGCTCGGAGTTCTCATATTTGGCCATTAGGTATGAATGTGTTGTTTTCACTGGTTCGCTTGAAGCCTTCCATGACTGGTGAACGCTATAAATACTTCTTACAAAATACAAGTGTAAACAACTAAAAATGATTTCAGTTTAGGTGAGTCAATTGAAACCCATTATTCCCACATGAGAACAATACTTGGAAAAACAATTGATGGCATTACCCTTTGTCAGGGGTGACATGGTCCATTTGAAATATAATTCACACTTTTCACAGTGACTTCGCTGGATGCCCTGTATATTGTTAGGTGTAGGTCCTGTAAGCTGTTAGTAGTCTTAAGTAGTTCAACAGTAAGTGTTTATTAACTACTAGAAACTATATATATATATATATATATATATATTGGTACAGTACATGTCCAAGCTAGGAACTGTCTCCATGCTTGCTTCTACACATGGCTCTGTCTGACACAAATTGATTCCTAAGTATTGGTCATGTGTTCTCTTACATAACTGTGTGTATGGTAATTTACTCAGTCCCAGGTTAACCCTTTATGTGCTAGACCCTTATTCTACACTATATATTACTACACCTGATTTTTCATTAAATGTGATTCTGATTTTTTTTTCTGTCTTCCCCTTGCTGCTTGTTTTGCTGTCCTCTGTGGGGAAGTACCTCACATCACAGTACCTCACCAAAAGAACAGAGTAGTCTATGAGGAGATTACAAGTAGTGCCACTTAAATGTGCTCCCCAAATCCTAAAGTTGTTGTTTAGAGCTGTCAATGATGCTTTGTTTTTGAAGGGTCAGCAGTCCTCGTAACCAATAACCTGATTTTTAAAAAGAAAATCCTTCTCCCTTCAAGATGTTTCTCTTCACATTCCCATTTGAATATATGAAAATGGCTAAAGACAGGGGCCTGTTTAATATTTTTCATAACGTTTTTGGTGTTTTAAAAAATGCATAATGTGATGCCAACGCTGTTGAAATACATTGTCATT
This sequence comes from Carcharodon carcharias, assembly GCF_017639515.1. NCBI lineage: Eukaryota > Metazoa > Chordata > Chondrichthyes > Lamniformes > Lamnidae > Carcharodon > Carcharodon carcharias. Next base: position 22,729,445 of record NC_054467.1, on the reverse strand, counting down.
TTCAAATGATATGAAAATGTTAAGTCTGTGTAGGCAAATATTTGTATATTATTTTTGATCATTGGTATAAATGAGAATTGAAAATTCCATCAGCTGGTTGTGTCTCTTGGGGTGTGTAGGGGAGAAGATTCCTTTGGTCTGTGGCAAAGTTAGACTGGAGGCGACCAATACATACGTGTGACCGTTAGTTTTACCAACCTATTCATTGCATGTGTTTGTGCTAAATGGATTTTCATTGCTTCTGTCTGTCTCTCCAGAACACAGTTGTTCTGTTTGGTTAACTCTAGATTCATACATTTGTTAACTAATTCTAGGAGGCTTTGGAGGAATTTAAGCACAAGGATGAGAATTTTAAAATCAAAGTAAGGAGCTAATGCAGACCATTGAGAGCAGATATAAGAGAGAGCTGGGTGTTATTAGTGTACATGTGGAACGTAACATTGTGTCATCAGATAGTCACCGAGGAGCAATGCGTAAATAAGAAATAGGAGAGGGACATGGATAGACCATTGTGGACTTCAGAGGTAATGAGAAGAAGTTATAGGTGGCCATGATTGGCGAGGTACAAGTGGAACCGGGTAAGGGCATTCCCACTTGACTGGACAACGGAGGAGAAGCATTGGAGGAGGATAGTGTGGTTGACCATTCAAAAGCTACACCGAGGTCAAGAAGGGAATTGAGATCCTCTCCCTTGGACACAGTCACAGGGATGTCATTTGTGACTAAAGTTAGTGTTGTTTCAGTGCTGTTGTAGGGCAGAAATCCAATTGGTGAGGTTCAAACATGGATTTGTTATGGATAGGAAGGAGTTTAATTTAAACAGCCCTGATTTCTCCCCTCTCTAGCTGTCCATAATCAGAAAGGTGTTTTTGATTTTTGATTTCCCCCTAATAAGTGATGGCGTATGTTCTCCTATCTTCAGTTTTTGGAGTGATTCAATCTTCTATTAATAACCCCACAGCAAACTCGAGATAGGGTTAGTGTATTTTACACACACTGAAAAACTTCGGAAGGGTGTTCGCGATGTAGTCCCCGGTACATTCACACAATAAAAGGGAGATAAGGGAAAGAAAGAGGCACAGGGCAAAGACCACAGACAAAATAAGAATTGTTGTTTCACGTGAGTCCAGAATCAAAAGTCCAATGGTGTATTCCTTCAGAGAGGTTAGCCAGCTGAAACTGATGTGGGGTGATCCACTTCTCCAGCAGCACTGACTTCCACGATGGGAGAAGCACTTTGAGGTGAATCAGTTTTGCAGGACGCACTGGTACAGAAGTTTAGACATTCCAGTAGAAAACAGTGTTGATGAGGGCCAGGCGATTTAAACCTGGACAAAGCTTTGGTTCCATTGCTGCTTTGGAAGATGGCAGACTACCTGGATTCAGTAATTTTACAGATTCTAGCAGCTTAGTGGGAGGTGGTTTTGTGGATCAGGAGGGTGTGGGGGGGGTGGGGGGGTTTGCCATGTAACATAATTCCCACTTCTTCCCCTTGGTTTGGACAAAGGATGTATATTCCTGGGTTGGATTCTTGAGATGGTTCATGTTGCGTCCACTAATATGTTTCAGTGGTTTCAGGGCTTCATTGTTCTCCCAGATGTATCGTCTCCAATGGCTAGAGCTCTGCCTTAGAAATAGAAATGGTCTTTTTGCATTTCCTTGGAATTTGATTTCTGCAGGTCATGGGGCATTACCACCTCCTTGGAGATAACGAGATTCTTCTTGTTTTCTGAAGGCTAGAAATTTCTTCTGAGTGAGCTGTAGCTAGTCAGGCTTCAGTCACTGTAAGGTCTTTGTCCATTTTATTTAAAAAAAATAATTTTATAAAGTAGCCAGTAGCTTAGTTGGAATAGGGTTGAGAGAGCAGGAGATGGGGCTGATGGGCCAGTTCAGCTTGAGGAAAGATGGGGAGAGAACCCAGAGAAAGATGTGAGTTAAGGGCTAGGGGAAGTTTGGCTTGAGATGGGTTAGTGGAAGAAAGCTAACTGAGTTGATGGACTGTGAAATAGAAGTACAGGAGCTCCTTGCATTGTTTTTGGTAGTGGTGTGGAGTGGTCAGGGGAGAGGGGTTTAAGGTGATGGTTGTTAGTGGCAAAAAGAAGCCTTGGATTGCCTTTGGATCCAGTATGATCATGGTTAGTGAGCAATTTTGGCAAGAGAAAGCAAAGCTTGATGTGATTTAGCCAGATTCGACAATGACCCATTTATGGCATGTAACTCATTTTAGCTAGCCATTCATACTTGCATCCATTTTATTTAAAGGAGCAAAAATAGGGATGATACCAGGGAAATACCTCAGTGGGAGATATTAAGTACATTACAGGGAGCTAAGGTATCAAAAGTGCAGACATAGATGTGATTCAGTAGAGCTATAGAAGAAGTATTGTGGTGAACAGAGAACCATTAGGAATTTGAAAGTGCTGTTGTAAGTAACTTGAGGGAGTTTTCTCCTGGAGCTGAACAGAAGGAAGTGGAGAGAGAGGGGTCCTGAAATTTGGGGGGAGGTGGACTGATGAGGGATAAAAGGAAATGGTCAGAGATGGCCTTGTCTATGAATGAGAAGACAGAAATGGAGAGACATTGAGATGACAAGGTTAAGGGTGGCCGTGACTATTGATAGGAAAGTTTATGTGGAGAGAGAGGTTAAGGGAGGGAAGGAGAGCAATGAGCTCAGGAGAAGGAGGGAGGTATGTTGAGTTGGAGGCTGAAATCACTGAGGACAAGCAGTCACTTTGGTGCAGAGGCTGATCAAAGAAATGATATGGATACCTTGATGAGAAACTTGGGTTGAGTAGGTGGAAGAGGGCAAAGATTTTAAAGGAGAGGAACACAATGAAATGCTCAAAAGAGAAGGTGCCAGAGCAGTAAGGGGACAGAGGCAGATGAGATTTAATACCGATACATGCAATGTAATGGTTTGGGCGGGGCAGGTGATGGAAATCCAGCCAGATGTAGAACCATTCAGCGAAGGGCAAGCTATTTCACCCTACAAGCCAGGTTTCTTTCAAGGCTGTAGTGTCAATGTAAAATTCTACAAAAAGGTCATTAATAACAAAGGCCTTGCTCACAAGTCAACAGGCATTCTGGAGTGAGATGTGAAGGTAAGTGGTGATTGATCCATGAACAGGGTCAGTGGTGGAAGTGATGTAGGGAAGATTGGCAAGACTAACCTCCAGTAGGCAGTCTGGATTAGAACAAAAACAGAATTACCTGGAAAAACTCAGCAGGTCTGGCAGCATCGGTGGAGAAGAAAAGAGTTGACATTTCGAGTCCTCAAGACCCTTCAGCAGAACTGAGTAATATTAGGAGAGGGGTGAAATATAAGCTGGTTTAAGGTGGGGGGGGGGTGCGGTGTTGTAGGGACAAGCAATCAGTGATAGGAGCAGATAATCAAAAGATGTCACAGAAAACAAAGAGGTGTTGAACATGGTGATATTATCTAAACGAATGTGCTAATTAAGAATGGATGGCAGGACACCCAAGGTACAGCTCTAATGGGGGTGGGGTGAAATATAACTAAAAGGGCATAAAAGATATAGCTGGGGCCCATGCGGGTATGCCTGTCTCTTTATGGGGTATGTGGAACATTCCTTGTTCCAGTCCTACTCCGGCCCCCTCCCACAACTCTTTCTCCGGTATATCGATGATTACTTCGGTGCTGCTTCATACTCTCGTCGGGACCTGGAAAAATTTATTAATTTTGCTTCCAATGTCCACCCCTCCATCATTTTCACGTGGTCCATCTCTGACACTTCCCTTCCTTGACCTCTCTGTCTCAATTTCTGTTGATAGACTGCTCACCAATATCCATTACAAGCCTAGTGACTCCCACAGCTACCTCGACTACAGCTCCTCACACCCCGCTTCCTGTAAGGACTCCATCCCATTCTCTCAGTTCCTTCACCTCCGTTGCATCTGTTCTGATGATGCTACCTTCAAAAACAGTTCCTCTGACATGTCCTCCTTCTTCCTTAACCGAGGTTTTCCACCCATGGTCGTTGATAGGGCCCTCACCTTCTCCCTCCCAGAACCATGATAGGGTCCCCCTTGTCCTCACTTATCACCCCACCAGCCTCTGCATTCAAAGGATCATCCTCCGCCATTTCCGCCAACTCCAGCATGATGCCACCACCAAACACGTCTTTCCTTCATCCCCCCGGTGGCATTCCGTAGGGATCGTTCTCTCCATCCTGCTCTCTTGCCCACAAGTCTGTCCTTGGCTTGGTCCAGTGAAGCTCAACGCAAACTGGAGGAACAGCACCTCATCTTCCGACTAGGCACTTTACAGCCTTCCGGATTGAATATTGAATTCAACAACTTTAGATCTTGCTCCCTCCTCCATCCCCACCCCCTTTCCGTTTCTGGTCCACTCCTCCATCACCCCCTACCCCTCAACCCCCCACCTATGGCACCTCCCCATGCATACGCAAAAGATGCAACACCTGCCCCTTCACTTCCTCTCCCCTCACCGTCCAAGGGCCTAAACACTCCTTTCAAGTGAAGCAGCGTTTCACTAGCGTTTCCCCCAACTTAGTCTACTGCATTCGTTGCTCCCAATGCTGTCTCCTCTACATTGGAGAGATCAAACGCAGACTGGGTGACCGCTTTGCAGAACACCTTTGGTCTGTCTGCAAGAATGACCCAGACCTCCCTGTCGCTTGCCATTTTAACACTCCACCCTGCTCTCTTGCCCACAAGTCTATCCTTGGCTTGTTCCAGTGAAGCTCAACTTAAACTGGAGGAACAGCACCTCATCTTCCGACTAGGCACTTTACAGCCTTCTGGACTGAATATTGAATTCAACAACTTTAGATCTTGAGCTCCCTCCTCCATCCCCACCCCCTTTCCGTTTCTTCTCCCTTCCTTTTGTTTTTTCCAATAATTTATATAGGTTTTTCTTTTCCCACCTATTTCCATATTTTTAAATCTATACCTTTTTATGCCCTGTTAGTCTTTCCACCCCACCTCCACTAGAGCTGTAACTTGGGTGACCTGCCATCTATTTTTAATTAGCACATTTGTTTAGATAATATTACCACCTTCAACACCTCTTTGTTCTTTTGTCTGTGACATCTTTTGATTATCTGCTCCTATCACTGCTTGCTTGTCCCTACAACACCCCCCCCCTCCCCGCCCCCCACCACCACCCACCTTAAACCAGCTTATATTTCACCCCTCTCCTAATATTACTCAGTTCTGCTGAAGGGTCATGAGGACTCGAAATGTCAACTCTTTTCTTCTCCGCCGATGCTGCCAGACCTGCTGAGTTTTTCCAGGTAATTCTGTTTTTGTTTTAGATTTCCAGTATCCGCAGTTTTTTGTTTTAATTCTGGATTAGAAGGTCAGCAAGTGAGAAGGATGGGCCATTTGGAATTGCTGGGCAGTTGCTGGGAAACAGAGAGGAGGAGTTAATGTCTCTCCCCCAGTAGTGAGCTTGAAAGAGGGGAACCTTTAATCAGAGGCTCGGGTGAAGTTGTTAGGGAGGGTGGAGAGCGGTGTCTCAACTGCCTTCCCGCCTCCACTGATGAATTCTGTGGCTTTTGCTCTGGAGTGGTACTGAATTAGCAAGCCTATTAGCCTCACATCATAATTGAATTGGTTGATCTCAACCAGTCTAATATTTATCAACTGTTCAAGCATTGCAGAGCAGGATAATTTTAAATTCCGAATCGCTACAAGAGTAATCTTCCTGAACCGATACCAAGAATATTTCTATTTGGTTCCTCATGACATTACTCATGATACGCAATTTAGAGGATATGCTACTTAACTCAAATAACAATGCATAATGATGGCTATTGCTAGAGAGTGATTAAGTCAAATCCTTTTCTATTGTGGAACATATTGTGAGAGTGCTTGAAGTATTTTCAAGTACAAACCCCAGGATTGTGGGCATATTTGTACACCATGGATTTAAGTGAGGAGGAAGATTTCACTTCCTTCCCTTTCCCCAAATTCAAGTGATACAGCATTTACCATACGTGGGAAAAGCCATGTGGACAACTCTGTATAGAATTCCATGGCTTCTACCAAAAGTAGATTCCGCTAAGAGCACAAACAGGGTTAAGAACGCTTGAGAAAATTAAAGCCCATTGTTGCTCACAACAGGAATATGACAAACCAAAACCACAACAATACTAAAGCTAAATGAATTTTAGGTGGAATGGGACTTTGAACTCATTGCTATCTATCTGCGAGGACAGACAAGCAACAACCTTACCTTTGGATTATGAGGATTCACAAAAGTAAGTATATATGCTAAGTCAGTGCAACAGGTCTGACAGAAATAGGGTGATAGGAAGACACATTTACGTGTTTCTTCCTCTCGTATATGCACACACCCCCTATCTAAATACCTCATGAACCCACAAAACACAGACAGTGTCCATGTAAAGTTTGTTATGCATTTACAAATTTGTGTTTGAATGTAGATTTGCTGAACTGCAGAATGCATGCACTAGTTCTTCTAAATAAATAGATGCCAAACATATAAAACAACTAATAGAAGAGATGTGGGATCCAGCCAAAAATTAACTTTGATAAATTTGTGTGAAATTTGTGAGTAACGTTGCATATTTCCAGAAGTGACAGTTAATTGCACAGGTCATTGTTGAAGCAGCTGAAAATGGTTGGGCTGAGGATACTACCCTGAGGAACTCCTGACCTCCAACAACCACAGCCATCATCCTTTGTGCGAGAAATGACTCCAACCAGTGGAGAGTTTTCCTCCTAATTCCCATTGACTCCAGTTTTGCTGGGGCTCCTTGATGCCACACTCAGTCAAATGCTACCTTGTTGTGAAGGGCATTCAGTCCCTGCTCACCTCTGGAGGTTAGCTCTTTTGTCCATATTTGAACCAAGGCAATGTTTGATCATAGGGTTGCTTAAAATTGTGTATTTTCCCATTTCACATCACAAATAATAGTAATAACAGTGAACATTCATACAATGCATTTAAAAGAACAAATATTGCGCTCCTTACAAGTGGCATGGAGCACCAGTTCAGGTATATCACAAGATAATTCAGCACAGAAGCAACCCATTATGCTTGCATCAGTATCAACTGTCCACTCTCTCCATTTATTTACTCTTTTTCCCCAATATCCCTCGACACTCCAAGTGTTCACCGAATTATCAGAATTAACCTAGGTTCAGTGGTCCTTTGCAATACTTTCCATAGTCTAATAACATCTGGAATGAAAAAAAATCTTCACATCAATGAAGCTGCTAGGAACCTCCTAAGAGTTAAACAAAGTACATAATTCCTGTAATTGCTGCATAGAAGTTGCAGGCTAAATATTAATACAAAATACTAAAATTAAATAATTATACTGTTGTTACTAAGTTGCAAACTAAGCTTAACTACTGTAAGCGTTGTTCTATTTAATAATTGTTTGGCAGTTAGAGCCTGAAACAAATCCTAGAATAACACTGGTCTGCCATCTTCCAAAGACAAGTCCCTGCCAAGATACAGGATAGAACTAATAGCTGAGATGATTGGTAAAAGTATATCTGGCAAACGTTCAGAGGAGCTCATGAACTTCATTTCAATTGCTCTGAATCCTAGGCACTCAAGTGGGATGTAAGGACTTCCTGCACATCTTAGAGGGTAGTTTAACATAAAGTCAAAATTAGCTGAATGAAAAGTATAATTTTTTTTAAAAAAACTTAGCAGACATTTAAAAATAGTGCCAGCATCAAACATGCATGCACATCAGACTTGGTAGAAGCTATGATAAAACTGTGTCCCAATAATAGAAGTGTATTCCCTATTCTAACAGCGTGACTTTTGCCCTATGTTTCACAGAAGGCAGGTGAAAAGATGATAAAATAGCCTACACCATTCTGGTCTTGTTTCCCCTTTGAATGAAAAATCTAAGATATATAGTATTTTACAGTATATTAATGTTAAGCACAGTATTTTAATATTAAGTATGCAAACTAATGTTCATTATGCAAAGTATTATCTTCTACATTATAGATACGTACATACAACACACAAGTATTTCTACTGTGCAAATGCTTTATTTGCAGATAAGGGGGGAGATGGTGGCATAGTGGTGTTGTCACTGGACTGGTAATCCAAAGACCCAGAGTAATGCTCTGGGGACCAGGTTTCGAATCCCACCACAGCAGATGGTGGAGTTTGAATTCAGTAAATATCTGGAATTAAAAGTTTAGTGATGACCATTGTTGATTGTCATAATGTGGGTAAAATCTGCTGTCCTACCCTGTACAGCAATGTGATACTAACTAGCTGAAATTTAATGTCAGATACTGGATTCACAAGATGTCAGACACTGCAAACCAAGCATGGGATTTTGGCTGTTACAACAAATGCAAATTCACAGGCCTTTTAGTAAGCAAGTACTAATGCTTGCTGGATTACCAGTCCAGTGACAATACCACTGCCACTGTGTCTCCCCCTGTATCTGCAAGGAAAGCATTTGCACAGTGGAAATACTTGTGTATTGCATGTATGTATATTCAATATAAAAAATAATACTTTGCATTATTGACACTAGTCTGATGCACTGCTGTGTTTTCTTTGGGTGACAAAAAGTAACGTGAAAAATTCATACTCTAACAGGTAAATTCAGCAAGAATTCCCAAGTTTATATCGATCTGCAAGAGCTTATTTGCTCTAACTCTTCCAAAAGTTGATTTTGACATCGTGGTTTACTATGATCTGAAAACTGTCAGCCTCACGCCATTTGGGTTTGAAACTGTAAGGAATAAGTTCCGTGTGTGGTCAAATCTGATTTATAAAGTCCACTTGTAAACTTCCTTTACTTTATGCTGCCTCTTTTCTGCTGGATGTGTATATCATACATGTTCTCTATTACATACTTCAAACTGATATTTTCAGTTCAATCCATATCATGATCAAATTTGCTGAAATTTCATTTTGATTCAACACCACCACAGGGAAAAAAAAAAATTTCACTAATCGAACTGAGGAAAATATTTGCACGGAAATGGCCCAGTACAATGAGCATCTTTGCATTATGCCTTTGGATCTTTTAAAGAAAAGGTAATCAGAACAAGTTTTACAATATTTCTGGCAAAAAATTAAACCTTATTTTAATTTAAGATATTAAGATATTTAAAAAGAAAACCTTCCAAAGCATATTTGTTCAGCTAACCAATAAGAATTTCTGTTCCCACATTACACTGCAGACTACTGAAAGATGAGGGACAATTACTGTTTGATTCTCCGTTTAGCTACAGCGATGAGATGGTGGGGAAATCAGTGCGAGTGATGCAGATTGATTTATATTCAGTTTCTCCTCCTCCTAAGTTACATCATCCTACAGCTGCTAGCTGATGCACTCACACCAGTATCATATTAACTAACAATTAAAAAAGTTAATTTTCCTGAAAATATTTAGTGAAGCACTAAATTGAAACAGTGGTAAGCAGATGGCTAAACAATAAAACATTAAAATCTCTACTGCCTCTACAGGGCCTGTTTGAGGTGGGCACAAGTTCTTATTAAAAATGATACACACAAAACAATTCAACAAGATCTCCCTATGAGTTGATGTGTACACATACAAAAAAAAATTATTGACGATCTATTCTGACTCCGCAGCAACCTTCCCCTCCCTTCCAATTGTTAGAGTAAAAACATCACATTCGCTACAACTATTGCGTCCACAGTGCAAACAAGTATATTGTAGTAATATACTTAGAAATGCGATTTAACATTGCTGGCAGTTAAGAAGAAAATGTGGCACAAATGGTTAAATTATCTTTAAAAAAAAGTTCATATTTCTGGAAACAAAAGAGGGAGCTTTACATAATATAGAAACATTTATATTAATTAGTGCATAATTAAAATATCAACCAAAACGCCTAACATGGCTATGAACTTCTATGCCTCAAATCCATCAAATGTTTTGCATATAACCTTCCTTAAATGTAATACAAGAGGCTATTTTTAAAATTGAAACACAAAACAACAATAGTCAGTTGATATTGTTCCCTGGAGGACAGATGAAACCCATTCAAACACATTAACTGCTCTTCCATCACAGTCGTCATCTTCCTCCTCCTTTGGCTTTTCCCATGATACATGGCATTGCCACATTCTGGTTAATCACTCTGATGTCTTTTTTTGGATTTGGCGTGTGGTTTTGCAGCTGGATGCCCTTCCTGCTGCTAATCTTACCCATTTACATGGGGCTGGGAACTGGACCACGGCTATTCACAAGTTTCTCAGGCATGTCTTCCCTTGCCCTTCCACATTGGTTGTGCTAAAGATACCAAATCCTGAGAATGGTCTTTCTCTGAAACTTTTCCTATACATTAATGTCCTTCTAAAAGTTTAATCTAACGAGTAGAAAACACAAAGTTATAATTGAAGTTTATAAGATTATGATGTTTTGGGAATGTCTTTAATTTAGAGTAAAATGAAGGAGGTCAAGTGACCTCAAGTTTACCTGACAGCAAACCTGGGTGGTTTTATCGTGTAGAGAATAAAGGGAGCCCAGGTTGTTTTAGTGGGAAGGTGGTGCAAGGTGTTTACACTTGGAGACAATAGCAGCAGCTTGTATGCAAACAGTGGATATACAATGAGTTGCCAAAGTCCCAGAAGTGTTAGTGTATGTGGGGTTGTAAACAGTTCCAAGATAAAAGAATTGGGGGTCTCAAAGATAGTTAATCAGCATCTCTACCTGGATACAAAGACTATGCAATTCACATTACAAGCATGATAGGCTTTGAGATGGGAAGGGCACAGAGGAAGCCATCGAGATATTGGTTTACAGGCTTTCTGAAATTATCAGTGAATATACTAGGTTTGTCTGTCAGGATCTGAGACAGCAGCGAGACGCCTAAAGTCCCTGGTTCACTGCGCCAGAATGCAGATGGAAGCTCACGCTCAGATTGAAAAGACCAAATTTTTGAGGAATTAAAACAAAGCTTGAAGATTCACCTAGCTTAGCCTAGAGAGAGGATTTCCAGTAATACACTCACCATGAAGGACACCTCTGGGGCTTAGACGTTACCAGGCTGAGAAAGGAAAAGGACAGAAATAAATCTTTGGGCATGGAATCACTTTGGACCAATTTCAGGAGAATTGAATGTCTACTTAAAGGATGTATCCTTGCGAAGTGTGCTTTTTCAGTTAAAATAATTCAGGCTAAAAATAAGAAGGGGAATATTCAGTTCTGTGATTTTAAAGTGTAGGAATTCCTCATTTAACATTGTAGTTGCATTCTCGAAAAATGCAACTTTAAATGTAACAACTTTAAGCAAATCTGATTTTCTGATTACAATCAACTGCTTGTTAGGTTCTGTAGGACCTTCATCAGAAAAAACATCAAAACATCATACCCTGTAAGTTGAAAAACTGTACATTCCTAAATTCTTATGTTCATAAATGAAGCTACTTCTAAAACTAAATTTTAAAATTTAAAAGAAATATACTAACTCTTTCTGCTTATCTCCCGCTCATCAGCCTCTCCCACTCATCAAATCTCTACTGGCCTCTCCCATTTTCCAACTCTCTGCCAGCAACAAGCAGGTGAGTCATGGAGGGAAACAATAAATGAGAGAGAGAGAGAGAGAGAGAGTCAGGTAGGGGAGAGGCCACATCAGCTCACATGGAGCGGCATTAACTGAAAGTCCCCAATAAAGGCCCCATTATATGCACGATGCCTGATTGAATGGCGCTCAACGAGGCAACTTAAAATGGAGATTTACTTCATAAGTTGCCTCCAAAGAGTTTTTAGTGAATAGTGTTTTAGTCTTTTGTTACAGTAATCTTCTTAAAAAGTAAAACTTATTGCGTCATTCTTTCAACTGTTAACTGGAAGTGCGAATTATTTAAAAAAATTATTGGTCTCTGCAAGGATTGTAACAAGTGACTAGTTTGAAGGCAGATGGTTTACATGAAAATGTATTTATAAACCAATGAAAAATAAGTGTTATCAGAAGACATAAGAATTAATCATTTGCCACATCATGGTGACAAGAATGACCCACAACACTGCACCTCGAGGCAATATTGGTGATTTTTTTTTCCGCCTAAGTCTTTATCTTCTGCCAGATTTTAACCAGATTTATTGTTTACTACACAGGGTTTGCTTTGAGCTCCCCATGTGGCAACTCTCTTGGTTAAATACCAGTGGCGGTGGGATTAGACCCTTATTCTGCAACTTCTACGCTGTAACTAATTTTAGTTGTCTTTTTATTTATTTATTTTCCCAGCAATTACAGGAATTATTTACTTCGCTTAACTCTTAGGAGGTTCAGGCAGTTTGATTAATGGGAGGATTTTTTTCATTCTAGACGTTATTAGCCTATGGAAAGTATTGCAAAGGGCCACTGAGCATAGGTTAATTCTAAAAATTAGGTGAACACTTGAGTGTCGAGGGGTATTGGGAAAAAGTAAATAAATGGAAAGAGAGTGGACAGTTGATATTGATGCAAGCATAATGGGTTGTTTCTGTGCTGAGCTATCTTGAGATATACCTGAACTAGTGTTCCATGTCACTTGTAAACAGAGCAATATTTGTTCTATTTTTTAAATGCACTGTATGAATGTTCACTGTTATTACTATTATTGGTGATGTGAAATGGAAAGAATGCAATTTTATACAACCCTATGCCCAAACATTGTTGACATTTGTGCAATATTTTGTAATTAATTTCAATTAACTGTCACTTCTGGAAATGTGCAACGTCACCCACAAATTTCACACAAATTTATCAAAGTTAATTTTTGGCTAATTCACACATCTCTTCTATAAGTTGTTTTATGTGTTTGGCATCTATTTATTTAGACAAACTATTGCATACATTCTGTAGTTCTGCAAATCTGTAATTGTGTAATGGCTCAAACACTTCAATTTGTAAATGCATAATAACTTTGACTGTGTTTTGTGGGTTCATGAGGTAGTTAGGGCGGGTGTGTGCGTATATGATAAGAAGTAACACAAATGTGTCGTCTTATCACTCTATTTCTGTCAGTTCTGTTGCATTTACTTAGCATATATACTTTTGCGAATCCTCACAATCCAAGATACCGCTGTCGTTTGTCTATCCTCCCAGATAGATGACAATGAGTTCAAAGTTCTATTCCTGTAAAATTCATTTAGCCTTAGTATCGTTGTGGTTTTGATTTGTGTCACATTCCTGTTGTGAGCAAGAATGAGCTTTTATTTTCTCAAGTGTTCTCAAGCCTGTTTGTGCTCATAGCGGGGAATTCTGCACAGAGTTCTCCACATGGCTTTTCCCACGTATGGAAAATGCTGTATCACTCAAATTTGGGGAAAGGGAAGGAAGTGCAATCTTCCTCCTCACTTCAATCCATGGTGTACAAATATGCCCACAATCCTGGGGTTTGTGCTTGAAAATACTTCAAGCACTCTCACAATATGTTCCACAATAGAAAAGGATTTGACTTAATCACTATCTAGCATAGCCCTCATTATGCATCGTTATGTGGGTTAAGTAGCATATCTTCTAAACTGTAAACCACAAGCAATGTTACGAGGACCAAATAGAATGTAAATAGTCTCAATATCTAATCAAGCAGATGGCCATGTAGTAATTAGGAATGTTAGCCTATCCTGTCGAGGGATGTTAAGGAGTCGATACCTATTAAACTGGTTGAGTTCAGCTATTAAGTGGGGCTTTCGTGCCTGCTGGTTCAGTACCACACTAGAACAACAGCCATCAAGCTCTGAGTTTGAGTGCCAGCTGATGACCAGGAATTGCACACTCACCCTTGTGAGGCAGAAGGTTGCGGGTTCAAGTTTCACGCCAGAGGCTCGAGCACAAAAGTCCTAACCAACAAGTTTAGGACTTTCGGATGAGATGTTAAACTGAGGTCCTGTCTGACCTCTCGAGCTGAAGATTCCATGACTCTACTTTGAAGAAGAGCATGGGAGTTATCCCTGTTAATGTTGCAAATGCTGTGATAATTTTGTGTGCATGCTGTAATTGTGACGAAGAGCAGCTGATACTAATTGGGGAAAGGGTCAGGGCACAAAAGTAAGAACCAGTGGTGGTGGGTGGGAGGGAGGGAGGGGGGGGGTGGATCTATGTGGAAGGGAAAGTTAGTCTTGGGTTTATTCACAATATCTAGTATGAAATACATTGAAAAAACAAATTAGGAGCAGGAGTAGGCCACTCAGCCATTCAAGCATGCTCCGCCATTCAATAAGATCATGGCTGATCTGATTGTAATTTCACTCTGTATTCTAGCCTTTCGCCCCCTTGTTTATCAAGAATCTACCTGAGTCTGCCTCAAACACTCAAAAACTCTGCTTCCATCACCTTCTGAGGGAGAGAGTTCCAACAACTCTCAACTCTCAGAGAAAAAATTTCTCCTCATCTCTGTCTTAAATGGGTGACCCTTAATTTTTAAACCATGATCCCTAGTACTAGATTCTCCCACAAGAGGAAACATCCTCTTCACATCGACCCTGTCAAGACCCTTCACAATTAAGTTGCTTCTTACTCTTATCAACTCCGCTGGATACAAACTTAGCCTGTTCAACCTTTCCTCATAAGACAACCTCCCAATACCAGATTTTAGTCTAGTAAACCTTCTCCGAATTGCCCCTATTGTATTTACATCTTTCCACAAATAAGGAGACCAATACTTTACAGAGTGCTCCAGATATGGTCTCACCAATGCCATGTATGACTGAAGCATAACCTCCCTACTTTTGTAATCAATTATCATCACAGTAAATGGTAACATTCTATTAACTTTCCTAAATATTTGTTGTACCTGCGTACAAGCCTTTTGTGATTCATCGTGTAGAACACCTAGATCCCTCTGCAATCTGTCACCATTTAGATAATGTGCTTTTTTAATTCTTCCTGCAAAATGGTCAATTTCACATTTTCGCACAGAATACTCCATTTGGCAGATCTTTGTCCACTCACTTAACCTAGCTGTATCTCCTTGTGTCCTTTTCACATCTTACTATCCGACCTATCTTTGTTATCAGCAAATTCAGCAACCATATCTTTGGTCCCTTCATCCAAGTCATTTATATAAAATGTAAAAGGTTTTGGCCCAAGCACTGATCCATGCAGTGCACCTCTCGTTACATCTTGCCAACCTGAAAAAGACCCATTTATACTTATCCTCTGTTTTCTGTTAGCTAGCCAATCTTCCATCCCCTGCACCATGAGCTTTTAATTTTTGCAATATCGTTTGATGTGGCACATTATCAAGTGCCTTCTGAAAATATAAATACAGTATATTCACTAGTTCCCCTTTATCCACAGCATGTATAACTTCCTCAAAGAACTCCAATAATTGGTTAAGCATGAGTTCCCTTTCACAAAACCATGTTGACTCTGCCTGATTACCCTAAATTTTTCCAAGTGCCCTGCTATAACGTTCTTAATAATAGCTTCTAATGTTTTCCCAATGATAGCTGTTAAGCTAACTGGCCTGTAGTTTCCTACTTTCTGTCTCCCCCTCTTTTTTTTGAATAAAGGAGTTACATTTGCTATTTTCTGATCTAATGGGACCTTCCCCAGATCGGGGTAATTTTTGGAAAATTAAAACACACCCATCAACTTTCTCCCTTGCCACTTCTTCTAAGAACCTAAGATGAAGTCCATCAGGAACTGGGGACTTATGAGCCCGCGGCTCCAACAGTTGACTCAATACCACTTCTCTGGTGATTGTAATTTTCCTGAGTTCCTCCTTCTCTTCCATTTCCTGATATGCTGCTATTTCTGGGATGTTACTTATATTTTCTACAGCAAAATACTGGTTAAATTCATCTGCCTTCTCCTTATTTTCCATTTTAAATTTCTCTGCTCACTTTCTATAGGACCATGCTCACTTTGTTAACCCTTTTCTTTTTTAAGTATCTAAAGAAACTCTTACTATCCATCTTTATCTTTCTAGCTGACTTTCTCTCGTACTCTAGTGTTTACTTCCTTAAAAATCTTTTAGTTGTTCTTTGCAGATTTTTATATTCTGTCCAGTCTTCTGACTTGCCACCTTTGTGCAATTATATGCTTTTTCTTTAAGTTGATACTATCTTTAATTTTTTTTTTACTGAAACGCGGATGGTGGGTCTTCCCCTTGGTATTTTTCTTTCTCACTGGAATGTATCTATTCTGTATATTCTGAAATATCCCCTTATATGTCCACCACTGCATCTCTATTGACCTACTCCTTAACCCAATTTACCAGTTCATTTTAGCTAGCTGTGCCCACATAATTGCCTTTATTTAAGTTTTAAAATGCTAGTCTTGGACCCACTCTCCTCTCCCTCAAACTGAATGTAAAACTCAATCATATTATGATCGCTGCTACCGAGGGGAGCCTCCACTGAGGTCATTAATTAATCCTGTCTCATTGCACAATATCAAGTCTAGTATAGCCTGCTTCCTAGTTGGTGCCAGAACAAGCTGTCCTAAGAAACTATCCTGAAAACTTTCTATGAATTCTCACCTAGTCTACCTTTGCCTAACTGATTTTCCCAGCCTAAATGCAGATTAAAATCCCCATGATTATTGCTGTACCTTTCTGACAAGAACCCATTATTTCTTCCTTTATACCCAGTCCTACTGTATGGTTACTGTTAGGGATCCTGCACACCACTCCCAAGTGACTTCTTGCCTTTACCATCTCTCACCTTTAACCAAATTCTTTGTATATCCTGGTTTCCTGAACTTGGATCATCCCTCGCTAATACCATCATTAATTAGCAGAACCACCCCTCCACATTTTCCTAACTTCCTGTTCTTCTCCAATGTCATGTACCCTTCAATGTTCAGGTCCCAATCTCTCATCCTGAAGCCATGTCTCTGTAATGGCTATCAGATCATATTTATTTAGTTCTGTTTGCATGATGAGTTCATCTGTTTTGTTTTGAATGCTGCATGCATTTAGATTCAGAGCTTTTAGTTTGGTCCTTTTCATTATTTTTGTAACCTCTAGCCTCATCTGCTGATTTATTCTTAGATTTGTACTCTTTAGCCCTTTTCTGTCATGGTTTGTTTATCATTCTCCACATTAATAACTTTCACTCTTGCCTTTTCTCTACTCTTTGACTTACCACATCTTCCCAAATTTGGTCCCTTGACCCCACTATTTAGCTTAAAACCCTTTCTGCTTCCCTCGTTATGCGGCTAGCTAGAACACTGGTCCCAGAACGATTTAGGTATAGCCCACCCAAATGTCGAGCCCCTCCACCCAACTTTCCCCAGTGTCAGTGCCCCACTTCTCCCACACCTGTCTTTGAGTCACGTATTCATCTCTCTAATTTTATGTACCCTATGCCAATTTGCATATGGCTCAGGTAATAATCCTACTTTTTGAGGTTCTGCTTTTTAGCTCAGTGCCCAGCTCCTCATACTGTCTATGCAGAACCTCTTTCCTAGTAATACCTATTTCATTGATACCTACATGGACCATGACAACTGGGTCCTCCCCCTCCCACTGCAAGTTCTTCTCCAGTCCTGAGCAAATGTCCTGAGCCCTGGCACCAGGCAGGCAACACAGCTGTCGAGATTCTCATTCTTTATTGAGGACAGTGTCAATTCCCCTTGCTATATGCCCCCTCCTACCACCTCATCCCTTTTTGCTCCTCCCACTTAAATGGCTTCCTGCCCTACAGTGCTATGGTCAGTTTTTCATCCACCTTGCAGCCCCCACTGTCATCCAAACAAACTGAGAACCTCAAACCTATTGGACAATTACAAAGGCTGAGATTCTTGCCCTCTGGGTCCCTTTATCTGCCTCACTTGTAGTCATAGCCTCCTTTCTCTGACCACTAAGTGGTTTGACTGCCTCCTGGTACAAAGCATCTAGGTAACTTTCCCCCTCCCTGATGTGTCACAGTGCCTGCAGCTCAGCCTCCAGCTCAATGACTCTGAGCTAAAGCTCCTCAAGCCACAAACACTTACTGCAGACATAAGAACATAAGAAATAGAAGCAGGAGAAGGCATTCAGTCCCTCAAACCTGCTTTGCCATTCAATAACATCATGGCTGATTTGTTTGTGTTTCGAATTACATGTTCACATCTACCCCCGATAACCTTCGACTCCCTTGCCTAACAAGAATCTACTTACATCTGCCTTGAAAATATTCATTGACCCCACCTCCATCGAGTTCCAAAGTTGCACAACCCTCTCAAAGAAAAAAGTTCTCCTCATCTCTGTCCTAAAAGGGAGACCCCTACTTTTAAAACAGTGCCCCCTAGTTCTAGCCTCACCCACAAGAAGAAAAATCCTTTCCACGTCCACCTTGTCAATACTGTTCAGGATCTTTTATACTTCAGTCAAATCACTCCTCGCCCTTCTAAACTCCAGTGGAAACAAACTCAGTCTGTCCAACCTTTCCTTGTGACACAACCCACTCATTCCAGGTATCAATCTAGTAAACCTCCCCAAACCGCCTCCAACGCATTTACATCCTTCCATAAATAAGGAGACAAAAACTGCACACAGTATTCGAGATGTGGCCTCACTAACATAAGTGTATAACTGTATAACTGAAGCATAATATCCTTACTTTTATGTTCAATTCCTCTTGTAATAAAGGATAGCATTCCATTCGTCATCTTAATTACTTGCTGTACCTATATACTAACTTTTTTGTGACTCATGCAGGAGAACACCTAGATCTCACTGCACCTCTGAATTCTGCAGTCATTCTCTGTTTAAGTAATATTCGACTCTTTAATTCTTCTTGCCAAAGTGAACAACTTCACATTTTCCCACATTATACTCTATTTGCCAGGTCTTTGCCAACTCACTCAACCTACCTACATCCACCTGAAACCTCCTTATGTCCTCTTCACAACATACCTTCCTACGTAACTTTGTATCATCTGCAAATTTAGCTTCCCCTCATCTAAGTGGCATCCAGGAGCTCCCACGTGCTGCAGCTTTGACACGTTACATGTCCTACCGTCCTTAATGTGTTATTAATTACATTAATCACTTATTTATTTTCCTTTTCTATATATTTTATTAACTTTACCAGCAGTTTGTATACTATTTTAAACCATGGGACCGGAATAGACCGTAACTATTTGCTGGATATTCACCAAACAGCTAGCTCCTTTCCCTGTAATAGAGTAAGAGCCAATTACTATGGGTGAATAAAGTAGAAAAAGGATAGGAACATCTCCTTCCCCCACTCACCAGACTTCCAAGAATGCACTCCATTCCAAAGCTGCACTCATTTGCAGTTGAAGATAAACTGGCTCCAGCCCATTTGCCTGATGGATATTAAATAAGTTAACAATCCCTGGTGTGCTAGCCAATATTCATCCCTTAATATTGCAAAAGCAGATTATCTGGTGGTGATAAATAATAAACAAATAATAAATCATATTAATGATTTGGACATAAATGTGGGAGCTATGATTGGGAAATTTGCAGATGACACAAAAATTGGCTGTGTAGTTGATAGTGAAGAGGATAGCTGTTATCTCCAGAATGGTATCAATGATTTGGCTGAGTGGGCAGAAGAGTGGCAAATGGAATTCAATCTGGAAAAGTGAGGTAATGCATTTGGGGAGGGCAAAGAAAGTGAGGGAATACTCGATAAATGAGAGAATATTGAGAGGGGTTGAGGGAGTGAGAGACCTTGGAGTGCATGTTGACAGGTTCCTGAAGGTGGCAGGGCAGGTGGATAAGGTAGTAAAGAATGCATATGGAATGCTTTCCTTTATTGGATGAGGTATTGAATACGAAAGCAGGGATGTAATGATGGGACTGTACAAATGCTGGTTAGGCCACAGCTGGAATTTTGTGTACAGCTCTGGTCACCACATTACAGGAAGGACATAATTGCTGTGGAGAGGGTACAGAGAAAACTTACAAGAATGCTGCCAGGGCTTGAAAATTGCTGCCATGAGGAAAGTTTGGATAGGGTTGTTTTCCTTAGAACAGAGGAGACTGAGGGATGACTTATGAGTGGTGAACAAAATTATGAGGGGCCTAGGTAGGGTAGACAGTAAAGATTTGTTTCCCCTAGCTGAGGGGTCAATTACTAGGGGACATAGATTTAAGATGATTGGTAGGATTAGAGGGGACACGAGGAAAAACCTTTTCACCCAGAAGGTGGTGGGCGTCTGGAATTCACTGCCTAAATTGGTGGTTGAGGCTGAAACGCTCACCTCATTTAAAAGGTAATTGGATCCACATCTGAAGCACTGTAACCTGCAAGGCTACAGACCAGGTGCTAGAAAGTGGGATTAAAATGAGTGGCTCATTTCTTTTTCATCTTTTTCTGGTCGGCACAGACATGATGGGCTGAATGGCCTCTTTCTGCACCGTAACCTTTCTATGATTCTTTGGTTCTATAATCACATTGCTGTTTGTATGAGTTTGCTGTGCCATTTCAAAAATATCTTGTTGGCTGTAAAGTGCTTTGGGATATCCGCAGTTGTTCATTCTTTCAATTTGCACATAGTGCTCAGGAATTGCTGAGAGTATGACTAACTGATATGTATGACATGTTAGTAGCAATTTTTGATGAAATTGTGCAGCTGGCAGTTTCAATCTTGGATGATCTGAAAAATAGATTGTTGAATTCTGGCAGATCATAACTAGCTCACTTAGATATTTGAAGTATCGGGATTATTTATGAATAGGAACTTCAACATAATGGAAATCTTGCATTGCAATTGTATGTTTTGAATTGGGTATGAATTCCTGTATTTCCTGTCTGTTGGGATTTGAGTATTGCTGAAAAGAGAGACATGTTGCTGAAGCTTCTCATTATGCACTCATCAGGACAAACACACAGATACCAAACTTCAGATAATCACAACAATTTATTGGCAAGGTGTCTCAAAAATTTGAATGACAGGTGAAGCTAGAGGTTTAGCACTGCTACTATGCCGTCACAATACAAGTGATATTCTGCACTAACAAGGTGCTGCTGTCAAGCCACAAAGATATTCTGCCAACTACACAAATGAATAATATTGTATTTCAGTGCTGGTATGATGCCAGGTATGTATGCCCCAACAATTGGTGGGTTGTATCAATCCATTCGGCTGTTCACAAGAGGCAAAGTACCAACTGTATTCAACCAGCCCATGTTTGCAAAACTCAGAACTTAGTGTTCAACGTTAGATGTGATTCTGCAATTGGACAACACTTACTAAACAATCTGGATTGTGCTAAAAATTACGCTAACAACCAATTTAAGATTCTATCGGATCGTAGTGTGGCTCATTTGCATGTGCTAGAGCTACACATGTTCACACATCGGCCCTTGTCCTTTGCAAACAGAACATAGAAAAGCTTGGGGGACAGTAATTCCTGATTCATTCTCCATGGTCATAACTTTGATCAGTCAGAGTCAACCTCCCTGAATTGAATTTAAACAATAGGTTGGCTGTTAACTGTTACCTGATGCATTCTCCATAGCAACACCTCCACTAATCAGAGTCCACTTGCCAACCAATCAGCACCCTGCAGTTCTCCTGCAGTATAAATTGTTCTTCCCTTTGAGATCTGATATTCTTGCGAATCTGTCCTAATGAGTGCAAGATGAAAAAATTCAACAGCATGTATCTCTTTTTTTTCCAGCACTACACAACAATTTATAATAGGAGAAGAGGGTGCTGTTTGTTTGGCAAGTCGACTCTGGCCGAGACGTTGCCATGGAGAAAGCAACTGGGACCTATAGGCTGTCCAAGCTTCTGGGTAATAATAAAAAAACACAAAACTTAAGCATGTTCCTTCTGTTTGTAGAGAACGGATCCCTGCATATGAACATATTGCACTTCTGGCAAGGGGAAATAAGCCATGTTATGAGCTTGACTAATTATCTTAAATTGGTTGTTGGGGGTAGCTGTCAGCACACTTGGGATTAATTGTTCAGCAAGTGCTACCCAATCATGGAATTGCATCTGACAGATGTTTTGTTTTGAGTTTTGTAAGCACTGGCTAGTTGAGTATGGTCTGTACTCTGCCTATTATGAACAACCGAAGGAACGTGCTGTTTGATTCTATTATGAACAACTGAAGAATCAAACAGCATGTTCCTATCAGACAACAACAGAATGTACGTACAGTCTAGGTACCTGGCATCACACCGGCACTGAAATTCATACCTGACATTGTTCAATTGTGTGTAAACAGAATATCTTGGACTGATGGCATCATCCTGTTAATGGGATAATACTGCAAAGTAGTAGTGTAAAACAGCTTGCTTAACTTATTGTTCAAATTTTTGACATACTTTGCCTTTCCAGGGAAATTTGAGGTAGTCTAGGCACTTAACTCATCCAAAAGTAACAGCCTTTGGCCCATTTGCTGTTTGTGTGATAGGCAGTGAACAATGATCTGATCAGGGACATTCCCTGAAACATAGGGCAACTAAAGCCTGAGCTCCCTGGATAATGACAGAGATAGAGTAAGATGAAGCGGGGAAAAGAGTGCAAATCTCAGATGTCAGCTTGATTTTACAAGTGAGAACCAGGCTGAATATAGAATGTTCAGAGGGAAGTGGAAAAAGAAATGAGAAAGGCCAAGGGAGCATTTGGGAAGAGACTGGAAACTAAAATCAAAGGGAATTGAGAAGTCTCCTGTAGGCCAATAAATAGTAAAAAGGCAGTAAGAGGAGTGGTGGGGCTGATTCAGGATTTAAAAGGGATCTATGCATGGAGGCATCCCGTCTTTGCCAAGAAAGAGAATGCTGCCAATGTCATAGTTAAAGGGGAGGTAATTGAGTTTCTAGATGGGCTAAAAATTGTTGAAGCAGATGTATTAAAAAGGCCAGCTATACTTTGAACTTGGTAAGTCACCAGGACTACATGGGATCTATGCAAGGATGTTGAGAGAAGGGTGGAAATTGTGGAGGTACTGGCCATAGTCTTCAATATTCCTTGGATGTGGTGATGCCAGAGGACTGGAGAATTGCATATGTTACACCCTTGTTCAAAAAAGGGTGCAAGAATAAACCCAGCAACCATAGGCCAGTCAGTTTAGCCTCTGTGATGGGAAAACTTACAGAAGCGATAATTCTGGACAAAATTAACAGTCACTTGAACGTTAATTAAGGAAAGCCATCATGGATAAATTAAAGACAAATTATGTTTAACTAACTTGCTTGAGTTTTTTGATGAGGAAACGGAAAGTGGTTGACCAGGGTAATGAAACTTCCGAAAGACGTTTGATTAAGTGCCACATAATAGCTCACCAGCATAGTTGGAACCCACGGAATAAAAAGAGTGTTGACATATTGGATACTAAGTTGGCTGAGTGGCAGGAATCATTAGGGGTGAAAAGATTTTTGGATTGGTGAAAGGTATACACTGGGATTCCTGAAGGTACTCCACCGGGTCCACAGCTTTTCTTGATACATATCGATTTAGGTTTGATTGTACGAGACATAATTTCAAAATTTGCAGATGACACAAACCTTGGAAGTATTGTGAAATATGAGGAGGATAGTTTTAAATATCAAGACATTTTTCTTCATTCTTTCATGGGATCTCGGGTGCCACTGACGAGTCCAGCATTTGTTGTCCATACCCAGTTGCCCATGAACTGATTGACTTGCTAGGCCATTATGAAGGGCAGTTAACAGTCAGTCACAGTACCGTGGATCTGCAGCCACATGTCAGGCAGACTGATTGAGAGTGGCAGATTCCTTGCCCAAAGGGCATTAGTCAACCAGTGGAGTTTTTACAATCAATATTAGTTGTCATGGTCACCATTACTGAGGCTAGATTAATATTCCAGATTTATTAATTGAATTTAAATTCCACCAGCTGCTGTGGTGGGATTTGAATCCATGTCCCCAGAGCATGTCAGTTACCAGCCCAGTTACATTACCACTATGCTACTGAATTTGGCAGGGCAGTTTGAGAAATTGGTTAAAAAGGCACACAGGATCCAAGGCTTTATAAATGGAGGAATGGAGTACAAAAGAAAGCAAGATATGATGAACCTTTAATATAAGGTTCAGCTTCAACTGGAGTATTGCATCCAATTATGGGCACCACACTTTAGGAAGGGTGTGAAGGCATCAGAGAGGATGCAGAAAAGATTTACAAGAATGGTTCCAGTGATGAGGGACTTAAGTTATTTGGAAATATTGGAGAAGTGAGGTTGTATCCTTTAGAGAGGGGATTTGACAGAGATGTTCAAAATCATGAGGAGTAGGCAGGGTCTAACAGAGTAGATAGAGAGAAACTGTTCACATTGATGGCAAGATCAAGTGCCAGACCACTTGATTGGCAAAAGGACCAAAGGTGACATAAGGAAAATCTTGTGCTGTGAGTGGTTAGGATCTGGAATGCACTGCCTGAGAGGATGTCGGATTCAATCGTGGCTTTCAAAAGACAATTGGATAAGCATCTGAAGAGGATAAATTTGTCCAGGAAAAGGTTGAGGGAGTGGGACTAGCTAAATTGCTCTGCAGAGAGCTGGCATAGACTTGATGGGCTGAGTGGCCACTTTCTGTGCTGAAATTATTCCATGATGTTTCACCGCTTGCATACAAATTTTCAGTGAAATTAGTAAATGCAAATATTCACCCCAGGAGACTTGGTTATTCCATTAGGGCCCTGACATGGAGGGTGTTGCGTGGAGCAGTACCCCAAAAAAACTTTTAAAGAACTGTGGACTCCAGATTGCAGCAGTTTCTGCAGCCAAGCTGAGCTGCTGTTTCACATATACATGGAGTGTGAGGTTAGCTTGTCCTCCTTTCATTATTTGCTTGCTTGGGGTGGGGTGGGGTGGGTGCTGCTCCTTTAAATTTATGGATGCACTTTAGCCCCATGCTCTGGACTTTTGGTCAAGGTTCGGGTAGGCATATTAGAGCACCTCCTTGTGGGTCTGCTCATGAGACTGGCCAGGGTGACCATCCACAGTTTAAGGCAGCACGTTTTATGATATTGTTTTGAGAGAATATGCTAATGAGCGAGTAGCCAAGATGTAAACCATGTGACCAGAAGACATCGTTCAGAGAAGCTTTCGGTTTAGCTAACAACATGTGGTGGGATGGAGTTGCAGCTGTACTTTCCTGTTAAGAATGGCTGTTGAACCTTTATAGTAATTCTGTCTGCTGAGCAATCCTTTACTGCATTTTCAAATAAACAGAACCTACGTTTAGTTTACAACTCCAGTGTGAGATTGGTAAGTTTGTATTAAGCAAATCTAGAAATACAACGCATGAGGTCGAGAGGACTCTTTGACTAGACTATTTGTCCCTCTTCTGCTAAGCCAACACCCAGGTACCCCTGGGGAGGGAGCATGTTGTGTTAACCAGTACCCCAGAGGCCTTCTGTCATTGCTGAGCACTGAAAGGAATGGAGTGCATAGTTGACACCAGGAACAACATTATAATTTGACAAGCTTACTTCATGTTTGCTTATAGTTTGGAGATTATTGTTAGTGTCACTTTTTTAAAAAAAAAAAGAGCACTTTTGATTCCGACTGATGACCCCTGTTCCATCCTAATTGGTATTGCCCACGAGTTACAATGTTATGGATGACAAGCAAAATGTTACTTTTCTTTAAAGTTTGCTCTATAAAACACCACATGTTCTATTTATTTTATTATCCATGTAACCTTGATGGTGTGTAGCTCAGCAATATTTTAATTCCATCTCTACATTGCTGTATAAATCTACTTGGCTCTTACTTCAGATTTAATGTAAATCTAGTTTATAGATTGTGGCATAATTCACTTCAATGTTTCCAAATTTAGTGACAGTGAGTCACGTAGAAGAATATTTGGTTTCTTGGGGGTCAGATCTGGCTCTTGTTGCTTTGGTTTAAGACACGTACGTGATTTAGTATCTTGAGATCCAATTCCTATTTTTGTACCTCTGATACATGAATGGAAATCATGCAGCAAAACATTGTTGTGCAAAGTGGTGCTTTTAATCTTGTTTACACCTTTATAGCGTGAAGAACTGCTTTAGTCTGCAAATGAGGTTTCTCAAAGAAGTGATTAATTGTCAGTTGCAAACTTGAATTTAAATGGAGGCCCGGCTTCAGAGCGCACAACAATCGGCTTTGTTGGATGAACAGCATGCAGTAAGGTGATAAAAGAACCACAGAAAAACTTAATGAACTGTATGCAAAGAGGTCTTGCATCACCTGTATAAAAGCAAATGAACATGGTGTCACTTTGATTTTATAATTTTAAAAGGTTCTGTGCTGCATATCTGAACCAAAAAAAAAATTAGAGTTAACGCATTGATGTTTTTCTTCAACAGAAAACTTACTTATGCTTCCTTTTTTGGAACCAAAAATAATCACTACTGATGATTTAATCAATGCTTAGAAGAGTTACTTAACTAGATGAAATGAAAAGAGAGAATTAATAGACTAGTTGAACAGATATGATTGCAGGAACATTCTAGACTTATAATAATTCACAATATTAACTGAAAGAAAAGAAATCAACTTTTGCTCTTCGTGCCTCCCTTTTTTTTTACCAGCAGTCAGCTTAAACGATTTGAACAAAAATGCACAAGACTTTAGATGATAATTCTTTTCAACTAAATAGGTTTCACTTTATTTTAAAAAAAACACTGCACTTTCTGTGCCATTAGCATTTAAAGTGCAATATTAGGTCCTTTTAAAATATTTAACGGTACTGTTCTCCATTCTCCTACTCCACTAAATGCTGACCTTTTGTTCCATGGAAGGCAGCAACCCTTTGATACTTTACCCAAGTGATGATTGTTCCTAGTAAGCCTACATGTTTATCATTTTTGGGAAATCAGGGACAGTTAAGTGATTGAAGTGGTTTTTTTTATTATTGGCTCATGGGATGTGTGTGTCACTGGCTAGGACAGCACTTAATGCCCATCCCTAATTGCCCTTGTGAAGGTGATGGTGAGCCGCTATCTTGAACCACTGCAGTCCATTTCCTGTTAGGTAGGAAGTTCCAGAGTTTGGACCCAATGACGATGAAGGAATGATAATACCTTTCCAAGTCAGAATGATGTGTGATTTGGAGACAAGCTTTCAGGTGCTGGCATTCCTATGCACCTGCTGCCTTTGTTCTTCCAAGTGGTTGAGGTCATAGGTTTGGGAGGTGATGTTGAAAGATCGTTGGCAAGTTGCTGTAGTGCATCTTGTAGATGGTACGTACTGCTACTGTGTGCTGGTAGTGGAGGGAGTGAATGTTTGAAGGTGGTGAATGGGCTGGCAATCAAGCGGGCTAGTTTGTCTTGGGTGCTGTCGAGCTTTTTGAGCATGTTAGGAATTTCACTCACCTAGGAAGTGGAGAATATTACATCACGCTCCTGACTTGTGCCTCGTAGATGGTGGACAGACTTTGGCGAGCCCAGAGTTGACTTATTCACCACAGAATTCCTAGCATCTGATCTGCTCTTGTAGCCACAGTATTTATATGGCAAGTCCAGTTCCATTTCAGGTCAATGGGTGACCCTCAGGATGTTGATAGTGGGGGATTCAGTGATGATAATTCCATTGAATGTTGAGGTGAGGTAAGAACATAAGAAATAGGAGCAGGAGTAAGCCATTCTGCCCTTCAAGCCTGCTCCATTCAATGAGTTCATGGCTAACGTACTTCAACACCATTTTACTGCACTACCCGTATCCCTTGATGTTTTTAACATGTAGAAACCTATCGATCTCAGTCTTGAAAATACTCAATGACCGAGCCTCCACAGCCTCTTGGGGGCAGAGAATTCCAAAGATTCACCACCCTCTGAGTGAAGAAATTCCTCCTCATCTCAGACCTACCCCTCATTCTGAGACAGTGTCCCCTGGTTCTAGACACCCCAGCCAGGGAAAACATCCTTCCAGTATCTACTCTGTTGAGCCCTGTAAGAATTTTGGATGTTTGAATGAGATCACCTCTCATTCTTCTGAATTCCAAAGAATAAAGGTCCAGTCCATTTAATTGTTCCTCATAGGACAATCCCTCCATCCCAGCAATTAATTTAGTCAACGTTCATTGCACTTGCTCCATGGCAAGCATATCTTTCCTTAGGTAAGGAGACCAAAACTGCATGCACAGCTCCAAGTGAGGTCCCACCAAGGCTTTATATAATTGCAGGAGGACATCTTTACTCCTACACTCAAATCCTCTTGCAAGAAAAGCCAACTTAACGTTTGTCTTAATTGCTTGCTGTACCTGCACGATAGCTTTCAGTGGCATATAAACAAGGACTCCCAAATCCTTTTGAAGTTCAACACTACCCAGACTCTCACCATTTAAGAAATACTCAGCCATTCTGTTCTTCCTGCCAAAGTGGATAACCTCTCTTTTCTCCATATTGTATTCCATCTGCCAAATTTTTGACCAGTTGCTTAGCCTCTCCAAATCTTCTTGAAGTGTCTTTGCATCCTCCTCAAAACCCACACTTCCACCTAGCTTTGGATCATCTGCAAACTTGGAAATATTACCTTTAATTTCCACATCCAAATCATTGCCAACCTTAAAATGACCCATTTGTTCCTACTGTTTTCTGTCCGTTAAACAGTATTCAATCCATGCCTGTATATTCCCCCCAATTCCATGTACTTTAATTGTGTTTACCAACCTCTTGTGTGGGACCTTATCAAAACCTTTCTGAAAATCCATATGTATCACATCCTCCAGTCCCCACTTATCTATTCTGCTGGTTACGTCCTCAAAAGACTCCAAAAGATTTTTTAAACATGATTTCCCTTTTATAAATCCATGTTGACCCTGCCCAATCCTACCATTATTTTCCAAGCGGCCTGTTATCACAATCTTTGTGAAAGATACTACTGATGTCTGGCTAATAACCTGGTTTTCTCTCTCCCTCCTTTCTTAAATAGTGGGGTTATATTTGCCAACTTCCAATCTGCAGGGACCATTCCAGAGTCTATAGAATTTTGAAAGCTGACTACCAATGCATCTGCTATATCTACAGCCACCTCTTCCAACACTCTGGGATGTAGATCCTCAGGTCCATGGGATTTATCTACTTAAAGTCCCCATTAATTTATCCAGTACTTTTTAACAAAAAAACTAATAATATCTTGCAGTTCCTCGTTTGCACTGGTCCCTTGATTCTCCATTGTTTCTGGTATGTTTTTAGTTTTTGTTTAGTTTCTCTAATTTATTCCCCATTATAAATTCTCCTGACTCTGCTTGTAATGGACCAACATTTGTTTTTGCTAATCTTTCCTTTTTACATCGTTGTGGTAGCTTTTGAAGACCTGTTTTTGTTTCTCTCATATTTTCCTTTTATTAATCTTTTTCTTGGTCCTCCTTTTGCAGAATTCGAAAATGCTCCCAATTTTCAGGCTTACCATGTGTTTTTTTGGCAATTTTATACGCCTCTCCCTTTGATTTAATACAATCCTTGATTTCTTTCATTAGTTATGGTTAGAACACTTTCCTTGCTTGGCCTTTATGTATTAAAGGAATGTATTTTTGTTGTAAATTATTTATTAGTTTTTTTAATGTTAGTCATTGCCTGTCTACCATCATGCCTTTTAATGTAGTTTCCCAAACAACCATAGCCAATTTGCCTCTCATTCCTTCACAGTTTCATTTGTTTAGGTTTAAGACTAGCCTCTGATAGAACTACATATCATGTTATGGTCACCGTTTCCTAAAGGCTCCTTTACAACAAGATTGTTAATTAACCCTTTTTCATTGCACAATACTAAATCTAAAATAGCCTATTCCCTAATTGGTTCCTCAACATGCGGCTCTAGAAAACCATCTTGCATACATTCCAAGAATTCTTCCTCCCAGAATATTAGTACTAATTAGATTTACCCAGTCTAGATGTAGATTGAATTCCCCCATGATTACTGTACTACCCTTGTTACTCAGACCTCTCATTTCCTGATTGTACGTGATTTACAGTATCACTACTGTTTGGTGGCCTGTAAACAACTCCCACCAACATTTTCTGACCCTTTGCTGGCTGTTAGTTCCACTCAAACTGATTCCAGATCTTGACCTTTAGAACTAAGGTCATCTCTCATGACAATACTAATGCCTTCTTTAATTAACAGAGCTACCCCACCACATTTTCCCAGCTTCCTATCCTTCCTGAATGTCTTACACCTTTGGATACTCAGGTGCCAGCTTTGGTTTCCTTGCAGCCGCATCTCTGTAATGGCTATCAGGTTATATATATATATGAATTTCTATGTGAGCTGACAATTCGTTTATTTTATTGCAAATACTGTGGACATTCAGATACAGAGCCCCGAATTTAGTTATTTTACTGTTTTAGTAAACTCTGGCCCTGTCCACTGGCACACTCTTAAGTTTGCAGTCACTGTCGCTTCCTGCCATACTCTGATTACCATGACCTTTATTGCTACCTTAATCTATTGCCTTATCATTTCCCTTTAATTTGTTTAATCTTCCCCTACATGATCCCTTCCCCCGCCACCCCATTATTTGGTTTAAAGCCCTCTCTATTTCCTTAGTTATATAACTCGCTAGCATGCTGGTCCCAGCATGGTTTAGGTGAAGTCCCTCCCAATGGTACAAACCCACTTTTCCCAGTATTGGTGCCAGTGCACCACTAACCAGAACCCACTTCTCCCACGAGATGTTAGGTTCTGTATGGTTGGAAATGGCCATTGCTTGGCACTTGTGCGGTGTAAATGTTACTTGCCACTTATCAACCCAAGTCTGAATTTTGTCCAAGTCTTGCTGCATGTGGGCAAGGACTACTTCATTATCTGAGGAGTTGTGAATGATACTGAACACTGCAATAATTGGCAAACATCCCACTTCTGACCTGATGATGAAGGAAGGTCATTGATAAAGCAGCTGAAGGTGGTTGGGCCTAGGTTACAGCCCTGAGGAACTGATGCAGTGATGCCCTGGGGCTGTGATGATTGACCTCCAACAACCATAACCATCTTCCTTTGTGCTAGGTCTGACTCCAGCCAGTGGAGAGTTTTTTGTGTCAATTCTCATTGACTTCAATTTTACTAGGGTTGCCTCATTGTCAAGGGCAGTCACTCTTGCCTCACCTATCGAGTTCTCTTTTTTCCTTGTTTGGACCAAGGCTGTAATGAGGATTGGAGTGGAGTGTCCTGGCAGAATCTAAACTGAGCATGGGTGAGCAGGGTATTGGGTGAATAAGTGCCATTCAGTGGCATTGTTGACAACGCCATCTATCACTGACGATGGATAGTAGAATGATGAGTGGTAATTTGTCTGGCTTTTATGGACAGAAAAACCACCAGAGAATTTTGCGCTTTGTCGGATAGATGTCAGCATTGTAGCTGTACTGAAACAGCTTGACCAAGTGTGCGGCTAGTTCCAATGCACATCTTCAGTGCTACAGCCGGGATATTGTTGGGGCCCACAGCCTTTGCTGTGTCCAGTGTACACAGCTGTTTCTTTATGTGGATTGAATCAAAAGGACTGAAGACTGGCTTCAGTGATGCTGGGGACCTCCAGAAGGAGGCCATTTGACCATTAGGTTTATCACAGTTCTGTGTGACTCTGCTATCTCTCCTGTATGGGAGAGTAGAGAGATTTAGGGATCTAATATACAGAAATTGCTAAAAGCAAGCAAACAGGTACAAAAAAATAAGATTTTCTTTTCTTATCACTAGAGATTTGCTGTCTAATCCGTGTAGAGATAGAGAGGCTTGAGGTGGGCATTCCAGAGTGGGAAGGCGAGAGGGGAGGTATATACACTGGTGAAGGGAGTGAGAGATATACAAGATATTTGTGGTAGGAACTGAGAGTCCTGGGAGCTAGAAGAGATATGGAGAGATGGGGAGATGATCATTTAAACATGGGGAGAGCATTGCCATTTGGAGGCATTGTGGGACAGAGAGCCATTTTGGATCAGCAAAGAGAGATATGATCACAGCTGAGTGGGACTTAATATTTTATATGATACTGATAGTCCAATTTTAGATAAACTTATGTTGGCAGGCTGTAGAGGATTGGTGGCATCTTATGAGGGTATCATAATGGTCTAGAGGTGGCACAAGGTTTCAGGAGCAGATGGACTGAGGTGGGCAATGCTATGGAGGTGGAAGTGGGCAGTCCTTGTGACGGAGAGGTTACGGGGTCAGAAGCTCGACTCTGGGTTAAATGGTACTAGAGGTTGTGAACCGTCTGGTCCAACCTGAGGCAGTGGTCAAGGAAAACAATGTCAAGGGTCTGCAGTTTGCAGTAGGTGTAACTGGAAGAAATTACAGCCCATAAAAAATAACCATTGGATAAAAACCATGGCAAGACATGACTGAGAATTTTAGTACTAACAACAGGATCCATGTGGACAAGTTCTTTTTTTTATAGGAAATGGGGATAAAAGTGAAACATGGACATAGCGTGCTAACAGTGAACAATGTTTCCACTGTGAAATGGTGCCCTCTTTTGTCCAATGAAGGGTATAACAAATATTGACAACATCAATCACAGTGTTTATTTTTTTTAAAAAGATACATTGAGCCTAATTTTGCTGGAGGGGCAATTCATGCTAGTTGGACTTATTAGTGCAGGTTTGGGTTTTAAATTTTTTCTTCACCCACAAAGTTGCTGGGAGTGAGTGCTGATAATGGCATGGCAAGAGCACCTGGGACCTGAATGAACAAAGGAACAAACAATGTGTCCCTTTAAGATTTGAGAAATAAATAGGGAGGGCTGAGAAACAGGGTGAATTAGAGCAGAAGAATTCAATGTCAAGTCCAGGGCAGAAAGAGAAAAATAGATTTTAAAAAAAAGGAAAGATTGAATCGAGAGAGAAAAAACATTAAAAGGAAGAAAATAAGTTTAATCATTTTAAAATTTGACCTTTTTTATAAAAGCACCTGAAACAATTCACAACCTGAAGGAAGAAGATTCCAAATTTATTGTTTACTTTCTGGGAAAGAGATTGGCAGACATTATCTACCATAATACTGTTAAAATTCTTGACTTTTTTTTAAAACTTTGTGAATTTTAATAGGCAATAAATATGCAAATTCAGCAACTTCATGAAAGGAGGTTAAAATGTCATTTTTGCAAAGCTAATGGCTGAGCAGTGTGTATTGG
Organism: Carcharodon carcharias; assembly: GCF_017639515.1. Lineage (NCBI taxonomy): Eukaryota > Metazoa > Chordata > Chondrichthyes > Lamniformes > Lamnidae > Carcharodon > Carcharodon carcharias. Next base: position 22,696,494 of record NC_054467.1, on the reverse strand, counting down.
CCCTAAAGTTGTGATGGTTTGTGACAAGTATAGTAATTTTCATATTTTGCTGGTTTATTGTGAAGTAGGTTTATGGGTTTGATTATAATTGGGTCTGTCTGTGTGATTTTAAATTACATTTGGAGTCAAGTAGACTGCAAACTTGAAATCATCAAAAGAAGCTAGGTATAGAAATGTGCTCGACATGCTAATTAGTAAACATGGATGATGGCTTAGCATGTAAGATGTGAATGGAATTTGCATTTTTAGGTATATGAAGGGATTATTTGGATTTCAAAGGGATCTTAGTGTGTTTATAACTAGCCAGATAAGTAGGGCTAAGGAGTGTGTTTATTTTTCCTAAAGGTTACTGACAATATGGGCAACATGAAAGTTTTTATATTATGAAGAAGCTACAGTTTCAAAGAGACATGGAACAAGATAATTTACATATTAAAAAGAGTAAAACATATATTAAGGAGAATGAAAGGCTATGTGGAAGAAGGCCATGTTAAGATCTAACAGGAGTATGTGAAATAGCCTTAACAATGCCTCCAGCCATTTGAGCATAAGTCTGCTATGTAACAAAACTGAAGTTGGGGAAAAGCCATTTTGAATTCCACTGTCAAGTGGGCATTGGGATAACTTACTGGTTCTGTTTGAAATCTAAAATCTATTTTGGACTGTTGGCTTTAAAGGGGATGTGTAACTGGGAGTCAGGTCAATTAGGAATTTTAGGATTTGTTATAGTAGTAATTGTAGCCTCATGTTTATGCTTGAAATCTTTTCTTTTGTTCATGTTTTAATGTTTTAAAATCTCTCAAGGCCTTGATGGACTCATTACTTTTGAATTTAGTGCACACGTCTTCTCATAATAAATACAAATTGCAAAACTTTTGTGATAGTGCAATCAAGTTTCCCTTATGGATTTGGTCTGCCTGGCACATATCACCTGCAATGACATAACACGGTTTGAGATTCCTGAGTATCACTTTCTCTGTCCAAGTGGCTGCTAGATTTGCACATTAATAAAGGCAGACATCGTTCAGATGCTGTATTTTTTAAAAACAAAATCTGGCATGTGGTGTTCAATGGTTTTATGTGTTTGATTATGTTATTTTGTTCTCTGATCTTTGTAACTAAACTTCATTGCTTAAGCCTGTGGAGCTAGAGAGTGAATGATATGGAGAAGCTTCCAGAGAATAGTCCTGGATTCTGGATGATACCATATGTGAATAGAAAATCCTGTAAGTTCTGAGGTGTTTTTATAAACCTGTTGTGCATTTGGAACTTGTGTCATCCCTGCATTGTCCTGAAATAAATCAGCGATGTAAGATGTACAGCAACTGAGCGAAAACGTAACTAGGCCCAACTAATTAAACTTAAAGCTCTTGCTATAATGGGGAGTGTGGGGTGGAAGGGAAGGGTATTATAATGTTGTAACATAAGTACAATGTGCTGAAAACTACTATGGACCTTAAAACATATATTACACTACAAAAATTACTATTTTGTGCAATGGTTTCAGTTTTCTACATTCAGTTCAATAAAAGTGATCAAATTCAGAAATAATAGATTAGGGTTGGAGGGTCAGTCAAATTACATAAAACAAATTGATGGCAGAATCAGTGCATGCAAGTGCAAGGTGCAATATATAAAGAAGGAAAATGGGTGTCACTTGTTTACAATAGATGATGTAGAAATAATGGCTCGATCCTTTGGGTGACAGTAGATTCACTACCATAGCAGCAGTAACTTAAGTGAACAAAACTTAAATAAGGTAAGCTGAGTGCTAATTGGAAATGGCCACTTTAAAATTCTTATCCTTGTTTCCAATCCGTCCATGGTCAGGGCCCTTCCCATCTACATAATCTCCCTAGCCCCACAACCCTCCCATGATAGCTGTGCAAATCTAATTCTAATCTCTTGAGGTCCCTGATTTTAATTCCTGCACCATTGATGGCCGTGCCTTCAGCTGCCTAGGCCCTAAGCTCTGAAATTTCTTCTCCAAATCTCCCTGCCTCTCTACCTGCCTTCCACCTTTTTAAGATGCTCCTTAAAATATACCTCTTTGACGAAGGTTTTGGCCATCTTATGTGCTTGCTGTCAATTTTTGCTTTTATAATGTTCTTGTGAAGTGCCTTGGAATGTAGTGTTAAGTTAAAGATGCTATATAAATACAAGTTATTGTCTTTGCTAATGTGTGTGGTACTTGGGCCAGATTGCACCTTAAGCACCATGTTCATTTAAGGAATGATCAAATCGCTATGGTAGTGAAGGGGGATAAAAACTTGGATTCAATTCAGGGACTTATTTGTTGATCTGATGGGATTTGTTCTGATGATTTGTTGGCTAATGGGACATGGGCTAGTCTTTCTTAATGCTTGGTATGAGATGGGCATCTCTCATCAGGAGTGTGAACCATTTATGCTAATTAATTTCAGGATGCATACTACTATGATTTAAATATTTACCTCTTGCGTAATTGAAGTTCATAAAATAAAAATGTCGATTTTTGTTTCATTTGAATTGGGATAGGGTTTCTTATTCTTTCAAAGGAAGTGGTGTCTAGTTTTTATTGTCCAACCCTAATTGCCCTTCAGAAGCTGGTGGTGCAATGCCTTCCTGACCTGCTGCAGTCCATGTGGTGCTGGTACACCCACAGTGTTGTTGGGGAGGGAGTTCCAGGGTTTGGACCCAGCTACAGTGAAGGAACAGTAATATATTTCCAAGTCAGGATGGTGTGTGGCTTGATGGGGAACTTGCAGGTGGTGGTGTTCCCATGCATCTGCTGCCCTCCTTTTTCTAGGTGGTAGAGGTCGCAGGTTTGGAAGGTGCTGTCGAAGGAGGCTTGGTGAGTTGCTGCAGTGCATCTTGTAGATGGTACATACTGCTGCTGCTGTTTGCCAGTGGTGGAGGGAGTGAATGTTAAAAGTGATGGATGTGATGCCAGTCAAACAGGCTGCTTTGTTCTGGATGATGTCAAGCTTCTGGAGTGTTGCTGGAGCTGTGCTCATCTAGGCAAGTGGGGGATACTCCATCACACATCTAACTTGTGCCATGTAGTTGGTGGACAGGCTCTGGGGTGTCAGGGGAATTACTCGCTGTAGGATTCCCAGCTTTTCACCTGCTGTTGTAGTCACAGTATTTATCTGGTTGGTCCAGTTCAATTTCTGGTCAATTGTAACCCCCATGTTGACCATAGGGAATTCAGTGATAGTAATGGCATTGATTATCACGTTTCTTTCTGGATTTCTGACTGTGAAGGATCATAAAGTGATTCAAAGAGGTAGAAATGTCACAACCAAAGCTTTGTCTAACACTAACTTAATGCTCACATAATTGCTCCTGGCGGAAAATAATTTAGAAAGGAAAACCTTGCCCTTTTTTTTCCACTCTCCAACAACCCCACCCCTTGCTTGAGGGGGGTGGGGGAGGATTGGTGGTTCTGAGGTTAACTACGGCATGATAACCATTATTCTAGACTTATAAAATAATAACACAGAAGGAGACCCATCGTACATGTGCAACTGAAATTACTGCTTTCTGCAAATTGTATTTGAACTTAGTTACTCAGCTCAGTGTGGGAGACGATCTTGGGACTTCCAGACTCTTTGCCTTCAAAATCATACAAGTTGGTGCATTTACCCAATTATACAAATATTTGCAATTGGTGACGAATTGCAATGTTACTGCCAATGCATGATGATGACTCTGAGGAAAATCTATCGGACCATTTTCCTTTAAAATGACGAGTAAATTAAAAACAAATATTCTTCAGGATGTGGATTTTGCTAGTCATTACCAATCCATTGTTTAACAAATCATCTGAAGGATGTCACCTTCAATAGTGCAGTACTCTGAGTCCTGCAGCCCACGTTTACCTTGCCGAGGATGATAGTCCAATATTTTAAGTTCGAGTTCCCACAACCAAACCTCACAGGCAGTGGATGTATCTTTGGAGGCTAAGTTATGTAGAAGTAGAACTTGAGTGTTGCTGAAAAAAGAGATCTGTCTAAGCTTTTTGTCTTGCACTCATCAGGGCACTCACAAGAATACCAACATAAGGGAAAAGCAACAATTTATACTGTATGTGAAGAGAACGCTGATTGGTTGGCAAGTAGTGTTGCCATAGAGAATGTACCACTGATGGTTACTGGTAGTTAAATGCCTAGCATTTTTTGAAATTTAAACCCAGCAGCTTGACACTGATTGATCAAGACATTGCCCTCAGGAAAGAGTCAGCGAGTGGTTGTCACTTATTTTGTGTAGCTGAAACAAAGCGCAATGTGTGTACATGTTCTTTCTGTCTGCAAAGAACAGGGCCCCGTGTATTAATATATGTAGCTTCCAGCACATGCAAATGTTCCACATTGCGAGCCAGACAGGATGTAAAACATCAGAAGTAGAGACTTCAATCCTGCTGTGCCTAAACTTCTAAATTTATACTTGTAAATAACTGGTATTTAAGAAATTATTTTCAGGACATGGGAAGGTTGTCCATCCATAGTTACCCCAAGATGTTGGTGATTTGTTTTTCTCAAACCAATGGTAGCAGTTTGGTACAATGGAATGCTGTTTCAAGGCCACTTCAGAGGGAAGTGAGGTACTGGAGTGACATATCGACCAGACGGGCTAAGGGACAACAATGTCTCTTGCCTCACGGACAACAGTGAATAAGTTGAATTCTTAAACACAATCCGGCATCTCCATGGCCAATCTTACTGGTTTAATTTCTGGGATTTTGACATCAAATTCAAATTGTGAAAACGTCATGGTAGAATATGTACTCATTCTCTAGATGATAAGTGAATTATTACAAGTAATTCTGAATTAGTCGTCCAGTAACTTAACTATACTCTGAACCTCTGGCTCTACACAAGTGTACCAGGTTCTATGGACTCCTGATTGGCGGTGGGGCTACATTCAATGAAGTATGCCAACTGTAACTTGGGCGTAAATTATTAAATGAGGAATTAGGGATGTAAGTAAAAAATGCCACAACTCCAATTTTAAACTGTAATTGCCAAAACCTTGTAGGAAATTCAAGGCCAATGTGGCTGAAAGGACTGCTTGTTTGATGGGCAACATAAGCTACGATATTGGAAAAAAGAAAATTTTTGTTGTAATGAGTGCTGGTGTTGGTGAGTCCTAGACACTGCATTTTAATAATCCTGGACTATTCATACAAACATAGCAATTACAGCAGAGAAGGAACACACTTTGACCATTCAACTTGTGCATATTTTAGCTTTTTAACTGGATATATGTTTAATCTCATTTCTTTAGTCTTTTTTCAATTCTGCAGTAGGACTTGGAAAATGTTTGGAGGAAGTGTGTACTGACTACACTACACGACACTAGGTGCCCTTGGTATGTATGTGGAAAAACTTCTTGGTAAAGAAAATAAACCTGTACTTCTTGGGTCTTTTTTTTACATATTAGAAAGCACGCTGGAGGACCCACAATTGGAATTGAGAAGTTATGCATCACTCAAGCTTTTGTCGTTGTCATTTGCACCTCTCTAGAGATCTCTACACAGTCATGATCCCACATTGGGTGACTGTTCATATCCGCATTATTTAAATCCAAATTGATTTTGGAAATGCAGAGGGCAGAATAATGTGCAGCTGAAGAGCAGTGAAATGAATGTGATTTGTGAAATAGTGGAATACTTTGTCTTGATGAAAAATGTTGGGTGGGGGAAACAGGAAATGTTGCAGCAAAGTAATTTAGTTTACATAAAAAGTTCACATTAGATGAAAGCACAATGTGTGGTGTGTCATGATCAGGTGAGAAGGGGTGAACTGGCTCCCCTTTATTCAGCCTCTTCAGTTGGTCACAAATAAAGGTTTAAGCTTCCTTTTCACGAGGATATGCCTTTTCCAAATCCAAAATGCATTTAACGATTTAAGCTGTGAGCAATGAAGAGCCTATTAAACAAGTTTTCTTGAGTTAAAGCAAGAGCAAATTTATTAACCACTAAACCTGAGGGAAAAAGAAAATAAAAATGCAAAGCCGCCCACACACACGTATCAGAAATAAGGGAAAGTAGAGTCCAATAAAAAAAAATTAATATATGGTTAAGTGTCATTTGATCATGCTTGAGGTGCAGATTTTTAAACGGTGTGGCTGATTTGGATTAGCTAATTTTGTGCATGTGGTAAGATGCGGATGTTGCAAATATTACAAGATCTCAGTTCACAGGTGGATTTCTAGTAACAAAAACAAAAACAGAGTTACTTGGAAAAACTCAGCAGGTCTGGCAGCATCGGCGGAGAAGAAAAGAGTTGACGTTTCGAGTCCTCATGACCCTTCGACAGAACTTGAGTTCAAGTCCAAGAAAGAGTTGAAATATAAGCTGGTTTAAGGTGTGTGTGTGGGGGGTGGAGAGAGAGAGAGAGAGAGGGGTGGAGTGGGGGTGTGGTTGTAGGGACAAACAAGCAGTGATAGAAGCAGATCATCAAAAGATGTCAACAACAATAATACAAAAGAACACATAGGTGTTAAAGTTGGTGATATTATCTAAACGAATGTGTTAATTAAGAATGGATGGTAGGGCACTCAAGGTATAGCTCTAGTGGGGGTGGGGAGAGCATAAAAGATGTAAAATAAATAAATAAATTTTTTTTCTTTTTCTCTTTTTATAATGGAAATAGGTGGGAAAAGGAAAATCCATATAATTTATTGGAAAAAAAAGAGAAAAGGAAGGGGGAACAGAAAGGGGGTGGGGATGGGGGAGGGAGCTCACTACCTAAAGTTGTTGAATTCAATATTCAGTCCGGATGGCTGTAAAGTGCCTAGTCGGAAGATGAGGTGTTGTTCCTCCAGTTTGTGTTGGGCTTCACTGGAACAATGCAGCAAGCCAAGGACAGACATGTGGGCAAGAGGGCAGGGTGGAGTGTTAAAATGGCAAGCGACAGGGAGGTTTGGGTCATTCTTGCGGACAGACCGCAGGTGTTCTGCAAAGCGGTTGCCCAGTTTACGTTTGATCTCTCCAATGTAGAGGAGACCGCATTGGGACCAACGAATGCAGTAGACTAAGTTGGGGGAAATGCAAGTGAAATGCTGCTTCACTTGAAAGGAGTGTTTGGGTCCTTGGACGGTGAGGAGAGAGGAAGTGAAGGGGCAGGTGTTGCATCTTTTGCGTGGGCATGGGGTGGTGCCATAGGAGGGGGTTGAGGAGTAGGGGGTGATGGAGGAGTGGACCAGGGTGTCCCGGAGGGAGCGATCCCTACGGAATGCCGATAGGGGGGGTGAAGGGAAGATGTGTTTGGTGGTGGCATCATGCTGGAGTTGGCGGAAATGGCAGAGGATGATCCTTTGAATGCGGAGGCTGGTGGGGTGATAAGTGAGGACAAGGGGGACCCTATCATGTTTCTGGGAGGGAGGAGAAGGCGTGAGGGCAGATGCGCGGGAGATGGGCCGGACACGGTTGAGGGCCCTGTCAACGACCGTGGGTGGAAAACCTCGGTTAAGGAAGAAGGAGGACATGTCAGAGGAACTGTTTTTGAAGGTAGCATCATCGGAACAGATGCGACGGAGGCGAAGGAACTGAGAGAATGGGATGGAGTCCTTACAGGAAGTGGGGTGTGAGGAGCTGTAGTCGAGATAGCTGTGGGAGTCGGTGGGTTTGTAATGGATATTGGTGGACAGTTTATCACCAGAGATTGAGACAGAGAGGTCAAGGAAGGGAAGTGTCAGAGATGGACCACATGAAAATGATGGGGGGGTGGAGATTGGAAGCAAAATTAATAAATTTTTCCAAGTCCCGACGAGAGCATGAAGCGGCACCGACGTAATCAACAACACCTCATCTTCCGACTAGGCACTTTACAGCCATCCGGACTGAATATTGAATTCAACAACTTTAGGTCGTGAGCTCCCTCCCCCATCCCCACCCCCTTTCTGTTTCCCCCTTCCTTTTCTCTTTTTTTTCCAATAAATTATATAGATTTTCCTTTTCCCACCTATTTCCATTATAAAAAGAGAAAAAGAAAAATTTTTTTTATTTATTTATTTATTTATTTTACTTCTTTTATGCTCTTCCCACCCCCACTAGAGCTATACCTTGAGTGCCCTACCATCCATTCTTAATTAGCACATTCGTTTAGATAATATCACCAACTTTAACTTTAACACCTATGTGTTCTATTGTATTATTGTTGTTGACATCTTTTGATGATCTGCTTCTATCACTGCTTGTTTGTCCGTACAACCACACCCCCACTCCACCTCTCTCTCTCTCCGCCCCCCACACACACACCTTAAACCAGCTTATATTTCAACTCTTTCTTGGACTCGAACTCAAGTTCTGTCGAAGGGTCATGAGGACTCGAAACGTCAACTCTTTTCTTCTCCGCTGATGCTGCCAGACCTGCTGAGTTTTTCCAGGTAATTCTGTTTTTGTTTTTGTTTTGGATTTCCAGCATCCGCAGTTTTTTTGTTTTTATCTATTTGGATTTCTAGTAAAGCTGACTTCTGAACCGGGTAACAGACTTGTTTCATGAGAGAGAGAGTGCCCAGCTTTCAACCTGTTTCTTCTACTGAGAACTTTCTTGTGATCTTTCTGCAGTGACTGCAGCCTGGTTTGTTATACTTCACTCATTGTTTATTCCCACCTGTTGTATGTTTCTCTCTCTCTGTCTCTCTCACACACATACTCACACACAGACAGAGACACACACACACACACACACACACACACACACACACACACACACACACACACACGTCTGTGTGGGGCAGCCATTGTTTCAATATCTAGCACTTTGCATTTTAACGTCTCTTCCTTTTGACAGTGACGAGTTTTGATGCGTCTATTATAGGAGATATCTCTCTCTTCACACTCCCAAGAGGGTCCCTTGTTTGTTTTCCACCTTTACTTTGGAAGGCAGCCTTGCATTTTAAGTAGCTTGTTCTGTCTCATTTCAAACTGGAAAATTTCCAGTTGGTCGAAAGTTTGAAAATCATATTTTCAAAATTGAAGGGGCGCAGCCTCGTGACAGGTGTAATATAAGAATAAATGTCTCCATGTTATAAGTGAGCATTTGGACCTCGCTAAACCAATTTTTATTTCTTTTTATTTTGTTTTGCCAAAAATCTTGAAAGTTATTGTCTCTTGATAGGGCACAGATTTCCAAGCATTATGAATGCTCTGTTACCTTTTCCATGTGGACATTCTGGTTATGTGAGCTTATTTGTGGAGGTCAATGAGGTTGAGCCTAATCTTGTCCACACATCCTGAGTTTGCATCCAGTGCGGAGTGGGGGGGCAGGGAGGGTGGAGGACCTCCTCGTGATCCTGCTCATGGGCCTGGCCAAGTTGGCCACCAACAGGGCAAGGCAGCAGGCGATCGGTGAGGTTGTCCGGCATGACTGTCTGCCCCTCTTCAGTGGCTATGTTCGTGGCTGGGTGTCCCTGGAAAGGGAGCACGCAGTGTCCGCTGGCATGATCGAGGCCTTTCATGCTCGGTGGGCACCACGGGGACTGGAGTGTTTAATCGACCCCTTTGATCACATTTTAATTTGATGTTTGTAAGTTTCCTTTGAGATTTTGCTTTTCTTTTTGCAGTATCCTTTTAAGGGGCTGCCTTTTAATTTGTCCCTAAATTTGGTAATTTAGTCTATTTGGTTTAATCAAAAAGAATTACCCTGGGGAGTTATCAATTTCCACTCCAGAGCAGGAACTTTGGCTTTTCCTCCATCGCAAATTTGTTGTGTTGGTTTTTGATGTTTGTTGACTCTCAGTTCAGAATCAATATCTATTGGCTTTGGTGTTGCACCAAGGGAACATTCATTCTTTTCCATTTCTAGTACTGGGATTTACCTGGGCTGTGATTTTGTTAAAAATTTCACTGAAAGCTAAAAAAAGGTGGAGGTACACTTCAGTTTTGGTGAGAGTCCAAAATGGCCTGTACTGGACACACAACTGGAAGCCATTCTGCATGATTTTCATTAGCATAGATGTATGGAGTGCATGACCTGTTTTTTGTAACTGCTATTGATGTTGCATTTGTGTATTTTACTCCCAAAATCTCAATTCCCCACAATGCTGATTTTTCCAAAGTATGCACTTTGATAAATTAACTACTACATCAGTTCAGAGGAGGAGTCATATTGAACTCTTTCTCTCCACAGATGCTGTCAGACTTGCTGAGTTTTTCGGTTTTTTATTTCAGATTTCCAGCATCCAGTATTTTGTTTTTATATTACTACACCTGTAGTTATCCCGAGATTACTCGCTGTCGAAAATGCAATCATTCCAACAGCGTAGGATCCAAACAACTTTGTCTTCAAATCAAATTCATGTTTCCTATACCCCTCCCTCCCCAGATGTTTTAAAAGTGCTGAATCAACTCGTTCAAAGGAAATAGATTGAGAAAGTTCCCAGAGATTGAAAAATTGTAAGTAAAATGCTGAATTTCTTTTGGATGCATTTTGAAACTACTACCTGGGGATTACTGATAAATTGAATTCTGGATTGCAATAATCTGACACTATACAGCTACCCCTGTTCACAGTGGTGCTATAATATAAAGATTTATTAAAATTGTCACTTTTTTTTTAACGTTTGTCAGATTGACTGGAAAGGATCATACATCTCTCCCTGAGCTCCGATAATAAAAGCTGACATCAACAGGCAGCTGCCCATGTGTCCTTGATTGCTTTGCCGTATTGTTTCTTTTGATCTTTTGCCGATGCTTATTAAAAGATGCTTCTCATTTATTTTGTATCCCAGAATATAGAAATTTAGAGCACCCAGAGGAGATTTCTCATTTACGTTAGGCATTGCCCTTCAATAATGCAGACTGCAGCAAAAAAAAAAGTTTGCATCTATTCCCAGGATTAAAAGCTGTCTGCTATCTGGTCTTCAAACAGAATTTTCTAAACCAGGTTTAGAATATTGTGACTGTAATGTTACAGGGAACACATTAGCCTGATTTTGTGTTAAGAATAACAGTGAGGCTATCGGTGCTCACCGTAATTGTGCCATAAATTGGACAGCAACTTCCAGCATTTAAACATGGACATCAGGATGTTGTTGTCTAAGTTGCACTGCTCTTCCAGAACCTGCTTTATACAGGTCACTCAGCAAGAGTCTCGGCATTGAATTGCATAAAAGGCTGGAAGCTATCCACTAAATATTCCCTGAACATGTCAGAAAAATATTTTAAGTGTAATGAGTCTTAATTACTATCAAATAACCTCTCTGATGCTGAAAATTTATATTTACAAGTGTAGACTACCATTCCTTCAGGTTTCAATTATCATGGAGGATTTTTAAAAAATCACTTTTTGTGTCTTTTTTTATCTCTTTCGTAATCCTATTTTTTTGTCCCATTTCTCTTTTTATCTCATTTTTTCTATACATCATTTGACTTTAAATTAATGATTCTAACTTGCATTTTCTGGTTCAGACTGAGAGTGTGAAATTAATTCTTCCTGATTTACGGGCGCGGGCCATCCAGGTTGAGGTGGTTAAGATTGGCCTAATCATCTGATCGGCATGATTTCAGCGCCACTACCTGTTGTCCCTCTTCTCAACCGCTGGTGAATTCTACACACAGTAGGAGCTGCCAATAGCATTGCTTGCCATTACAAGCAGCCTGCTTTTTCTTAAAGGCAGGCTGCCTCTTAAAGGGAAGGTGGAAGAAAAGATTGGTGCAATGGGAATTATTTGCAAATTGAACACTAGGCATGTAGGGAGATCCACGTAGATGGATGTACCACTGGAGGCCTTATTTGTGAGCTGGGCAGGAGGAGAGATGCCATGGTTCCCCAGGAGGCCAGGAAATCCTCAAGGAGCAGCGTCAGAAGGCTATGGGAGCAGTGGCCAAAGTCTGGACCCAAGGAACTGGTTCAAGAGGTCTAATAACATTATGCAGATGCTCAACATCAGTGAATACATCTTTGCGACATGTCTGACCCACCACAACAATAGCTTTGCGTGTGTTAAATGTGCCATGCCCCATTCCTCTGCTCACTACACTCCCTGGCACACGGGACACAGCCATTGACATTCTGCCCTTTCTTACAGAGCAAGGTGGCGCAGAATGGAAGGGGGCAGAGCAGATCTGATGGGGAGTTGTGGGGGGTGTGGGTAGGGTGTCGGGGGGGAGAGGAGAAAAACATGGATGCCTGCATCACCTGAGCCCTACCGAGGAGATGGTTCTGTGAATCATGGGGCTGGCTGAAACAGGGCCCACAGCAACCAACATCACAGAGAACATTGAGAACAGCTTCCTGTCTTTTACCCCTTCTCAACCCCCAATTGACCCTCATTTTGCCATCTGGCATGATGAGCAAGTTGCAGATGGTGTGACCATGGACCTTTTATATTCCACTCTAACTGCTTTCCCTCCACAACCTTCCCTGTATGTATTCCTACTTTCAGACTCAAGAGCAAGAATGACCCAAACCTCCCTGTCGCTTGCCATTTTAACACTCCACCCTGCTCTCTTGCCTACATGTCTGTCCTTGGCTTGCTGCATTGTTCCAGTGAAGCCCAACGCAAACTGGGGGAACAGCACCTCATCTTCCAACTAGGCACTTTACAGCCTTCCGGACTGAATATTGAATTCAACAACTTTGGGTCTTGACCTCCCTCCTCCATCCCCACCCTCTTTCTGTTTCTTCCCCCTTCCTTTTTTTTTCCAATAATTCATATAGATTTTTCTTTTCCCACCTATTTCCATTATTTTTAAATCTTTTATGCACCCCCCCACCCCCACTAGAGCTATACCTTGAGTGCCCTACCATCCATACTTAATTAGCACATTCGTTTAGATAATTTCACCAACTTCAACACCTGTGTTCTTTTGTTCCTTTGTCTGTGACATCTTTTGATGATCTGCTCCTATCACTGCTTGCTTGTCACTACAGCAAGAATCCCCCCTCCACTTCTCTCTCCACCCCCCCCCCCCCCCCCCCCCCACCTTAAACCAGCTTATATTTCACCCCTCTCATTGTAAAGAAAAATCAGTTCTGTTGAAGGGTCATGAGGACTCGAAACATCAACTCTTTTCTTCTCCGCCGATGCTGCCAGACCTGCTGAGTTTTTCCAGGTAATTCTTTTTTTGTTTTGGATTTTCAGCATCCGCAGTTTTTTTGTTTTTATCAAGAACTGTTGCCTGCCCAACCACAGAAACATCTGGAGGAGGAAAGCGAGCCATTGCACAGCAGTAATGAACTGACCCTGTCACCTGATCTGGCACTCGCAGCCACCAGCTCAGACACTGGCACTGCACTTGATTTGGAGGCTGGTGTAGAGTTGGAATCAGATATGGCAAGTCACCCCGGCAAGAGTGGACTGCAAGTAAGCCAGGGTGAAAGGATGGTTCATGTGCCAACTTTCCAAAGGGCAATGTAGCATTTGGGGGCTGGCAAATATGTACTGCTGCAGAGAACTCAGATGAGGACGTCAATGGACAGCATTTGTAGGGGAGCACTGAAATGGACATGGACATGTACACCGAGATGCTGGGTGCACTGGCTGGCCTGCCACACAGACTCTGGTCATTGTCAAGGAGCATGGAGGAGTCTGACTCCAACTTGGCAGAGGGGATGGTGCAGAGTTTGCCCTGTCTGCAGCTTCTGCTCCATCTTTCTGTTGTGCTGCAGACCCAGAGGCACTGTCACTGCTGCTCCCATACCTGTTGCAGCCTTTGTGTGGACAGGTCATATATTCCTCTGCCATGTAAAGGATGCTGCACTGGTTTGGCTCTCTAACTTACCACAAGTTGCAGTGCAAAAGTGGGCAAGTTCCAATGTCATGAATTTTGAGCGCTGTTCACCACAAATATCTGGGTTATTATTTCACTGAGACAGTCACTCCACCATTTTAGGTTGCTCATGGGAGCATTTTGGCACTAAATGTATGCGCAAAGCTTACTTTTGGAATACATCATTATAGGATTTTACTGTCAATGTTTCTGGAGTTTGGAGTTAACCAGTGCAAGTTTGAATTGTGAAATCATGTACCATAGAACTGTTTCTGGCAGCACAGTACAACCTCCATTTAAGAACCTACATATTTGAAAGAACTGAATGTTATCTGCTATTGGTGCTCTGAAGTGTGTATTTTCTTGACAAAGTTTTGTCAGTTTTATTTGTGAATGCCATTACCACAAAGCCCTCACATTGCGATTCAATATAATTAAGTGGTGAACTGCCTACATTGTGAACTTAAGAAATCCATTTCAAGCTCGTCCTTATTAATGCAAATCTTTAAAATACTGAAATTTTCTTATGCAATTGGTAGGCACAATTCAAATTATTTTTTTGCAGGGATTTTCTGATCGATATTTCACTTGGGAACACTACCACAGGCCACTAGGATCATGGCCTGTATGATCTAGAGTGGCCAGTTGCTTTCCTAATACTCATAAATGTAGCAAGACCCAGGACACACACAAAAACCCTTGCCACTATATTCTAGTTACCGGGAATGTATATTGTGCTATCTCATGATCTCATCTTGGATGGGCAGATATATTCTTATCAAGACTGCATGGACTATAGTAATTCCAGATATTGCTATTCTTCTCCCTTAATGTTAACAGCCAAGCCACATGTCCCAAACAAAATCTCATTGTAAAGATTAATCCTTACAAAAGTCAATCAATTCTTGTGTGGTGAAACTCTAAAACAGAGCTACTGTTTTGCACTGTTCTGTTGAGCACAAGCAGCTCAATTAGTCCACAAGTGCACAGTCCTGGCCACAGAGTCGTTCGACAGATTCATGTTCTCACCACATCTTCGACCCTGACATAACTGTGAGTCAATTCAGCTACACCAGAATGGCCCCTCGATATCTGTCACATGCCACATTTGGAATTGATTGGAGTGGTTGATTTGATGATTGGTGACAAATGCTTTGAATGATCTTTCACTCCATTATGATACAATATGAACAGCTGAAGCACGAGCAGCAAGGAGTTCCAGAACTACATGTCTCCTACTTGCCTTGACATGCCAATATTAGCCGGACTGTCATAGTGGTATTGTCGGTGCATTAATAATCCAGAGACCCAGGGTAGTGCTCTGGGGACCTGGGTTTGAATCCCACCATGGCAGATGGTGGAATTTGAATTCAGTAAAAATCTAGAGACTAAAAGTCTGGTGGTGACCACGAAACCATTGTTGTAAAAACCCATCTCATTCACAGATGTCCTTCAGGGAAGGAAATCTGTCATCCTTAACTGGTCTGGCTTACATGGGAATCCAGATCCACACCAATGTGATTGACTCTTAAATTCCCTCTTAAATTGCCTAGCAAGCCACTCAGTTATATCAATCTGCTAAAAAGTCTAAAAGGATTGGAACTAGATGGATTGCCTATCATCGACCTGGGCACCAGAAACTGCAATGGCAAACTCAGCCCTGTTGACCCCACAAAGTCTTCTTTACTAACATCTGGAGAGCCAAAATTGGGTGAGCTGTCTGAGACTAGTCAAGCAAAAGCCTGATGTTGTCTACAAGATCTGTTTCCATGAGTATGACTATATCCCAGACACCATTATCATAATAATATGAATGCAAAATAATGCGGATGCTGGAAATCTGAAACAAAAACAAAAATTGCTGGAAATGCTCAACAGTTCTGACAGCATCTGTGGAGAGGAAGAGTTAACGTTTCGAGTCTGTATAACTCCTCTTCAGAACTAAAGACAAGTAAGAATGTGGTGAAATATATACTGCTTAAGGGGGACGTGACAGGTGAAGCTGGATAGAAGGCCAGCGATAGGTGGAGGCAAAGGAGAGATTGTGAAAATTGTCATAAACAAAAAGTCAAAGGGGTGTTGATGGTGGTGATATTGGCTAATGCATGTGCTAATGGTGACGTTAAGAGTAGAAAGCAGGAAGAGCAAGTGACAGATGGCCCTAGTGGAGGTGGGGGGAGGGGACAGTGTGGGAGAAAAGATCAAAATAGGCTAAAAGGTGGGGATAAAACAATGAATGGAAATAAATTGTAAAAATAATTATAATAGAAATAGGTGGGAAAAATATATATAAAAATTTTAAAAATAAGTATTTGAAAAAAGGGATCAAAAAGGGGTGAGGATGGAGAAGAGAGTTCATGGTCTGAAGTTGTTGAACTCAATATTTAGTCCGGATGGCTATAAAGTGCCTAATTGGAAGATGAGGTGCTGTTCCTCCAGTTTGCGTTGAGCTTCACTGGAACATTGCAGCAGGCCAAGGATGGACACGTGGGCATGAGAGCAGGGTGGTGTGTTGAAATGGCAAGCGACAGGAAAGCCTGGGTCATGCTTGCGGACAGACCGAAGGTGTTCTGCAAAGCGGTCACCCAGCCTGCGTTTGGTCTCTCCATTGTAGAGGAGACCACATCGGGAACAGCGAATGCAGCAGACCAAATTGAGGGAAGTGCAAGTAAAATGCAGCTTCACTTGAAAGGAATGTTTGGGCCCTTGGACGGTGAGGAGGGGGGAAGTAAAGGGGCAGGTGTTGCACCTTCTGCGATTGCATGGGAAGGTGCCATGGGAGGGGGTTGAGATGTTGGGGGTGATGGAGGAGTGACCAGGGTGTCCTGGAGGGAATGCCAACAGGGGGGTGAGGGGAAGATGCATTTGGTGGTGGCATCATGCTGGACCACCATCACGATCCCTGGGTATGTCAACAGCAGGGTTGACAGCAGAGGTGGTGGCACAGTGGTATATCGTTGGGAGGGAGTTGCCCTGGGAGTCCTCAACATTAACTCGGACCCCATGAAATCTCATGGCATCAGGTCAAACATGGGCAAGGAAACCTCCTGCTGGTTACCATGTATCATGCCCCCTCAGCTGATGAATTAGTGCTCCTCCATGTTGAACACCACTTGGAGGGAGCACTGAGGTTGGCAACAGATCAGAATGTAGTCTGGGTGGGGTCTTCAATGTTCATCACCAAGAGCGGCTCGGTAGCACTGTTACTGACCTAAAGGACATAGCTGCTAGACTGGGTCTGTGGCAGGTGGTGAGGGAACCAACAAGGGGGAAAAACATAGTTGACCTCATCCCCGCCAACCTGCCAGCCGCAGATGCATCTGTCGATGACAGTATTGGTAGGAGTGACCACCGCACAGTCATTGTGGAGACAGTCCCATCTTCACATTGAGGATATCCTCCGTCATGTGTGGCACCAGCACCATGCTAAACGGGATAGATTTCAAACAAATTTAACAACTTGAGATAAGGCAACCATGAGGCACTGTGGGCCATCAGCAGCAGCAGAATTGTACTCAACCACAATCTGTAGCCTTATGGCCTGGCATAGCCCCCACTCGACCATTATCACCAAGCCAGGGGATCAACCCTGGTTCAATGAAGAATGCAGGAGGGCATGCCAGGAGCAGCACCAGGCATACATGAAAATGAGTTGTCAGTTTGGTGAAGCTACAACACAGGACTACTTGCATACCAAACAGCAATTGATAGATAGAGCCAAGCTCAAATGGATCAGATCTAAGCTCTCAGTCCTGCCACATCCTTTTGTGAATGGTGGTGGACAATTAAACAACGTGCCAGAGGAGGAGGCTGCACAAAAATCCCCATCCCCATTGATGGGGGCACCCAGCACATCAGTGCAAAAGATAAGGCTGAAGCATTTGCAAAAATCTTCAGCCAGAAGTGCCAGGTGGATGATCCATTTCCCAGCATCACAGTTGCCAGCCTTCAGCCAATTCAATTCACTTCATGTGATATCAAGAAACGGCTGAAGGCACTGGATAGTGCAAAGGCAATGGGCCCTGACAATATTCTAGCAATAGTACTGAAGATTTATGCTTCAGAACTCGTGTCACCAGCCAAGCTGTTCCAGTACAGCTACAACACTGGCATCTACCCAGCAATGTGGAAAATTGCCCGGGTTTGTCCTGTGTGTGTTTGTGTGTGTGTGTGTATATGATGGAAGGGGTCATCAACAGTACTGTCAAGTGGCACTTGCTTAGCAATAACCACCTGCTCACTGACGTTTAGGTTCTGCCAGCACCAATCAGCTTCTTCTGACCTCATTACAGACTTGATACAAACACGGACAAAAGAGCTGAACTCGAGGTGAGGCGAGAGTGACTGCCCTTGACATCAAGACAGCATTTGACCCAAGTATAGCACCGAGGATCCCTAGCAAAACTGGAGTCAATAGGAATTGGGGGTGGGGGGAATACTCTCTGCTGGTTGGAACCATACCTAGCACAAAGGAAGATGGTTGTGCTTGTTGGAGGTCTCAGTTCCAGACAGCACTGCAGGAGTTCCTCAGGGTCATGTCCTAGGCCCAATCATCTTAAGTCACTTCATCAATGACCTCCCTTCCCTCATAAGGTCAGAAGTGGGGATGTTCACTGATGATTGCAAAACGTTCAGCACCATTCGCGACTCCTCAGATACTGAAGCAGTCCATGTCCAAATGTAGCGAGACCTGCATAATGTCCAGGCCTGGGCTGACAAGCAACATTCACGCCACACAAGTGCCAGGCAATGACTGTCTCCAACAAGGGAGAATGTAAACATCTTCCCATGACATTCAATGGCATTACCATCACTGAATCCCCCACAATCAACATCCTGGGGGTTACCATTGACCAGAGACTGAACCGGACCATATAAATACTGTGGCTCCAAGAGCAGGTCAGACGCTAGGAATCGTGCAGCGAGCAACTCACCACCTGACTCCCCAAAGCCTGTCCACCATCTACAAGGCACAAGTCAGGAGTGTGATGGAATACTCCCCACTTGCCTGCATGAGTGCAGCTCCCATAAGACTGGCACCATCCAGGACACAGCCTGCTTGATTGTCACCCCCTTCTACAAACTTTCACTCCCTCCACCACCAACGCACAATGGGAGCAGGTTGCACCATCTACAAGATGCACTGCAGGAACTTGTTAGCACCTTCCAAACGCACAACTGCTACCATGTAGAAGGACAAGGGCAGCAGATGCATGGGAACACCACCAACTGGAAGTTCCCCTCCAAGCGACTCACCATCCTGACTTGGAAATATATCGCCGTTCCTCGGTCAAAATTCTGGAACTCCCTCCCTAACACCGCATGGACTGCAGCAGTTCAAGAAGGCAGCTCACCACCAACTTCTCGAGAGCAATTTGGCCTAGCCAGCGATGCCCAGACCCCATCAATTAATCAAAATATATATGTGTGTTATATACTTTGCAGCTTACAGAAACAGCAGTTAACAACTGACCTCCAGCACTACACGTTTCTCCTGTTTGGTGATCCTTTCCCAACCAGTTTGCTATCTCAAGGTAGGATTGTACGTTCCTTAATGTGGAGCAGTAGCAAGACTTGATTTTTTTCCCCCCAAAGGACGTAGTGTTCTGAGTCAAAGTGGGCCACATCATTTGGATAGAATATGTTGCAATACTCAGTGGTCTGAATAAAAGTGAAAAAAAATTGTTAAACAGGCCTGGGACTGCAAACAGTTAATCCTCACCCCACTATCCAAGATTAACAAGATCTCAAATACTGCACAGTAATATTCTTCAACTCGCTATGAGCATTCCTCCTTCACCTTTGCTGTGAAAGGTCCAGTATCACAAAACAGACCAGTTAAATCTTTGATTTCCATTCATTTTAACTGCTCCATCATTCCGGTCCATTCCTGTGCTGTCAACAATTTATACAGCGATCTACAACATATATTTTCATGCTCACCACGCTGTGTCTTTCCGGATAGCCATGGTTTGTGGTATCGCAAATCACTTTTATGCTTTCTTCTTACATTGCACATCAGGGACTTGCTATCAAAGTTCATGTTATTTAGGTCTAATTTGCGCAGTTCCCTTAAAAAAAAGAAACCTGTATTCTCACATGAAATAAGTGTCCTCCACTTAGCTAAGTTGAGTAGTTTTGATCATCCACTCTTCAACTTAAGCCACTTTTAAAAGATGGTTAAACATTTAGAGCTGTTCATTCAGTTCTTGTTTGGTCATTCAGATTTGTACAATTCAATACTACTTTCATCAGCCAGTTTTTTTCTTCCTGGTTTTTCGAAACTGAAGAGATCAGCTAGAAATGTACTTGGATATCCATCTGGTTTTGCCACTATAGTCTAGATTCTCTGCCATGTCAGCAAGTAATAGGAATAACAACCTGTTTCCCCCGACATTGTAACATCCTTGACTAATTGCAATGAAGCTCCACCAGCAGGGGGTCTAAAAATAGGAACTAACTACATATTTCTTAGCCTGTCAAGTGTAGGGCATGAAATCTAATGATTTATCTTGTCCTCCAAGCTGTCTTTAAAGATCAGGCAAAACTGACATTCTCTTTCAGACGTACTGAGCACAATAACAGCTGATCAGACATCTATATAAGATATAATGGTTGCAGCTACTTGGCAGAGGTAATGGCAATATTTTAAAATCTATCTTCTACTTGGCCAGTATCTCTATTGGTAGCTTGAATTCTCACTAATTTCAGAAGAAATGATCACCCAGCACTACTTTTGATCTTTAGGAAATGCTCCTCTGTCAAATGTCATTTTTAAAAAATTTCTTTCTGGAAGGACAGAATTTTCCTTCAAATAAATACTGGTGGTGTTACTTTTGGTCTCGCCACAAATTCCGTTCTCTAGCCAATGACTTGATTCCTTTCACTGGCAACTTTCAGAGCCTCAACTAGACAATTTACAACCTTGGTCTTGAAGATCTGCTGTCGACCATACCTGTGCCACTGTTGAGACCACCTATTTCTACTTCCCTAATGCCATCCTGTTTTAGCCTATCTGCTGCTGAAATGCTCATCCGTGGTTTCTGTTACCTCTAGACTTTACTATTCCAAAGCACTCTTGGCTGAACTTTCACATCTTACGTTCCATAAACTTGAGGTTACCCAAACCTGTTGTTCATATCCTAACTTGCACCAAGCTCCATTCACTTATGCTCTCTGACCCACATTGGCTGCTGGTTTAGCAAGGTCGTCTTTTTTCAAATTCTCAACCTTGTTTTCAAGTTGCTCAATAGCCTCTTTGCTCCCTATCTCAACTTCCTCCAGCCCCACAACCCTCAGAGGTATGTGCCCTCCTCCAATTCTGGCAAGAACGTATCACCTATTTTGATCACTTGCCCCATCACCTTACGTCTCACCTGTTTTGTTTGGCTCCCCCATTATTGACCATGCCGTCAACTGCTGATGTCATAAGCTCTGGAATTTCCTCCCTTAAACCTCTCTCTCTCTCTAACTCACTCTCTCTCTCTCTGCCTCTCTTTCTCCCTTTATGACACCCTTTAAAACTTACCTATGTCCAGCTTTTGGTCATCTGCCCTGATATCTCCTCATGTGGCTCAGTCTCAAATTTTGTTTGATAATGCTCCTGTGGAAGTTGCCTTTAGATGCTACGAAGATGCAAGCTGTTGCTGTTTCATAGGTACCAATCCTTATATTTCTGACCTTCGTAACATCCAAATTTCAGATGTGTGAACGATTTTTTTCACAATTTGTTTTTGTGGGAAATGTTTTGTGTCTGTTGAAGGTTGCTTTGACAAATAATTAAATTGGGGATTACAATTTCTGACTTGTTGGGATACCAAATCCCAGTGGTTGTCAAATTTGTTGACCTAACCTGACAGGGGATTTTTTTTTTTATTCTGATGAAGGATATATACTTGTATCATCATCTTTCTCTACCCCCAGGTTGTAGCACTTAGACTAATCTGTATTTTTTAAGATTTATAGTTTTCTTTTCTCTCTTTCATCTCTCTGTAACGGTTTGTGTACACCTGTTGGGTGATATCTTTTTGCTTTGAGACTGTGGTTTTAAGTACTTTCTATCTGGAAGAGTTTTCAGGTATTGCAGGAGATTATGTACTATTAGATTTAGTGACATTTCCTTGGTTGGGCTGGCTGTCCCCATCCACAAAAGTGAAGACATTGAGAAAAGCAATGAGGAAAGACTGGACTCAATGACCCAGCAGTTACTAAAGGGGCACTAAAATTGTAAACTTCTCAATAATATTCATATGCACACTCTGATGTTGTGTATCTCACTGATCTTATCGCTTTCAAGATTTATGTATGACTAACAGATAAATAGAAAGGTTATTAAAGTTTGCGATAAACTTTTTGTTTACCCCAACCATTATGGGCAAAATTAAGTTTGTTCATAGATCAATAACTCAGCCGGTGTATTTGAGATGCTCCTTACTATTCTTACTAGCTGGAAAACGCAAAGGATCCACTTGTGCTTGAAGAATATCTGGAAGGCTTGATCATCTCTACCAGCCTAGAATCTATCTTCTTCAAAAAGACATTAACAGCTTTGTCATCGGCTACCTTGCTTTAGAAACATTGACTACAGTGGTTTCCAGTTCTTTGTGCTGAAGGATTGAACATCATGCTTCAATTAGAGTTTTATAATATTTTATCACATATTGGTCAAACTGCTGAAAGGGCTGAGGGAAAATTTGCCCTCACTGCGGAATTTCACATAACCTGCAAGATTAGGTTCCCTTTGACTTTTGTTGGCGGTTCAGTGCAGGTTCCACTACCTGGGATCCTCTTTGTGCCAGTGAAAATTTTATTTTTGTCAATGCAATAACTTGAGAAACGTTTCAATACAAAACCCATTTTGTAGGCGAACATAATGGGATAGTCCAAGGTTTGAGATTGGGCCAAATGCAATGTGACTTGGGTGAGTTTGATTTAAAAAAAAAAAATTCCTGCTTTTATTCAGCAGGGGAGTGGAAATCATGTTATCCTGTGGCATTCAAGTTAGTGCTGAACTGAGCCAGTTACGTCTGCTGTCCTTGTGTTTTTCAAAGTCACTGGTTAACAACTTGAGCAATTTTCAATGGGTTTGTAAGTTAGAATAGACAGCCTTCTGTGTGTGTGTGTGTGTGTGTGTGTGTGTGTGTGTGTGTGTGTGTGTGTGTGTGTGTGTGTGTGTGTGTGTGTGTGTGTGTGTGTGTGTGTGTGTGTGTGTGTGTGTGTGTGTGTGTGTTTTGAATAACGCCATAATATTCCACAGGTTTTGAACAAACAAAGACAAACTTTACTACACAAGTTCAAAAAGTTAAAGCAATTTACAAATATGTATCTTATATGCTAACATTTGGGGTAAATATGTGGTACATGTGAATTTACAGATTAACTGTAGTTGAATACATCACATGACAGAGTAAATGACAGATGCAACCAAGACAGAGTCCATGGATTTCTCAAGAACCCACCCAGCTGTCAGTAAACACCAAGTCAAACAATCTCATTGGATCACTGTCTCACGATGGATCCCCAGCATCACCTTTGAAGATCTCTCCTTGGAATTCTCTCTCAAAGTCGCTCCTACTCGACAGCTTTAGCTCAGTGTTTCAGTCTTGCCTTCCGAGATTCCTTCTCCCTGGATTCCCGAGTACACTCAACACTTGCTTACAAGTATGCTTTCAGGTCTATGGCTGTGTCAAGCAGAGCACCGCTGCTCCAAAGGTCAACCTTTGCCCCAACAGCCCACAGTATGGAGTCAATCTGCTAAGTACAGCTTTTTTTTAAATTCAGAGACTACATATTTGCTTCCTTTTACTTAACTGGGACCTGTTCCTATCCCTGTCCCTGCAACACTTGCAGGCTGGCAAACTTCCCGAAACTGCCTCAAAAAAAGCTTCTCACTGATCCTTGAACTCATCTGGTGACCTATCAAAACACTCCTAGGGAGTCCCACCCTTGTTACTACACCGAAACTAATGTAACAAGTATTGGAACATTCTGTACCTTAACGTTACAAACATATGAAATCAGAGCAGAAGTAGGCCATTTGGCCCTTCAAACCTGCTTCTCCATTCAATAAGAACATGGCTGATCTGTTAATGTTTCAAATTCCATATTGTCATCTACCCCAGTAACCTTAGATTCTTGTTCGGCAAAGGAATCAATCTACTCCGCCTTTAAAAATATTCAGTGATCCTGCCTCAACTGCCTTCAGAGGCAGAGAGTTCCAAAGCTGCACAACCCTCAGAGAATTTTCTTTCCTTATCTCTGTCCTAAAAGGGTGTTCTAGTTCTCGACTCACCCAAGAGGAAACATCCTTTCCACATCCACCTTGTTAATACCATTAGGATCTTATCTACTTAAACCAAGTCACCCTCACTCTTCTAAACTCCAGGTGAAACAACCCTGTCTGTAAACCTTTCCTCATAAGACAACCCATTCATTCCAGGTATCAATGTAGTAAACCCCCTCTGAACTGCCGCCAACACATTTACATCCTTCATTAAATAAGGAGACCAAAACTGCACAAGGCATTCAAGATGTGATCTCACCAATGCCCTGTATAACTGAAGCATAAAATCCTTTTATGTTCAATTCCTCTCATAACAAAGGATAACATTCCATTATCCTTGTTAATTAGTTGCTGTACCTGCATGCTAACTTTTTGTGATTCATGCACTAGAACATCTAGATCCCTCTGTACTTTGGAATTCTGCAGTTGTCCTCCGTTTTAGTAATACTTTGCTTTTTTATTCCTCCTGCCAAAGTGAACAACTTCACATTTTCTCACATTATACTCCATCTGCCAGATTTTTGCCCACTCACTCAACCTATCTGTATCCATCCGCAACCTCCTTATGTCCTCTTCACAACATACTTTCCTACCTATCTCTGTGACATCTGCTAATTTTATCTACCAGGCCTTCGCTCTCCTCATCTAAGTCATTTATAAATTGTAAAAAGTTGGAGCCCCAGCACAGACCCTTAAGGGTCTCTGGTTGTCACATCCTGCCAATCGGAAAAACACCCATTTATGCATGCTCCCTGTTTTCTGCCAGCCAGCCAATATTCTGTCCATGCTAATGTGTTACCCCTACACCATGAGCTTTTATTTTTTGCAATAACTTTTGATGTGGCATCTTATCAAATACCTTCTGGAAATTAAGTACTGCACGTCTACAGGCTCCCCTTTATCCACAGTGCATGTTACTCCTTCAAAGAACTCCAAGAAATTGGTTTAAACATGATTTCCCTTTCACAAAACCATGCTGACTCTTTGAGAAACTCAACGTAATCGGGAAGAGCTCAGCAATAACCTCCTTTACTGATCGATTCTAACACCTTGCCCATGGCGGATGTCAAGCTAACTAGCCTGTTAGTTTCCTGTTTTCTGCTTCCCTCCTTTTTAAATAGAAGGGGTTATGTTTGCTATTTTCCAGTCTGATGGAACATTTTCAGAATCTCCACAGACTGCTAATTTAACACCCAGGGAGAGACAGATCAATGGATTTCATGACAACGTGTAGAGGGAGCACTTGAGCTATTTCCCTTTCCTCAGTTTGGGAAATTAAAAATATATTTTCTACATTTGGATGCGATCTCCTGAAAAAGGATTTCTGTTGTATTTTGAATCCTCCAAAGCACTATTGGATTTAATTTTATAAATATAAAAGAATGAGCTGCCAAAAAAGAAATTTAAACAGAAATCCAGGCTTTTGGAGAATGAGTTCTCATGGTTGATGTTCAAGTTACTTTAACTGTGATCGTTCTCTTCAAACTACCTTCCATTGCTAAAAATTCCTTAAGATAAACGGCGATGAATCAATTATCAGCACACTCCGCACTCAGTAAAATTTGCCAAATAAATGGGAAATTAATGTACAGATCACAAAGCATTGTGAATGGGAACAAAATGTGCATATGTCCCTACACTGTTTGAGAACTGATATTAACTCATGTGTATTTGACAGAAGTCAGGCACATCGGCAGTAGTTGGCTTATTCAGCTGAATCAAGTAAATCTCGATGTTGAAGCTGCCACTCCTTGAGCTGACTTAAACTTAGTTCACAAAATTGTGGCCATCCATTAGGATGGTACCAACTTACACAAGCCTGACACCTCATGCCTCCCAGGTTTGGATTTTTTTTCCAGTATTATTTTTTTCTTATCCTCATGTTACAACCTTTAAATCCTCAATCATAATGGACCAGAAATTTCTGACAATGTAATATTCATGCTAACAATCTATGCAAAAGTCCCAAGGAAACAACAAGAGAAAGTGATTTATGCCATTATTTGTGTGGCCCCGTGATTTGCTGATTCATTTATATGCTGCACCAATTACCTTTAAATAAGCTGGCGAAAGTTTGTTTCCATTGCTCATCCCTCTGTTGCAATCAAAAGCGATTGAAATTTCCTGGAGTTATACTTGTTTGTGTGTTGCAGCCAGTTAAATTGATAAATAACATTGCAGGTGATCTATTGACATACATACAGCCCTTCACAGGTCTCTCAGCTGAGGTGGCTGAGTGGAGTCTCACTTTTTCAGTCTGGACATTGTTGTGGATCTTTTTGTAATCCTTTTCCGTTTTGGTAGTTTTTAAAATCAGTTTTGCCTTTCAAAGTTCTGTTAGTGTTTACTTTCCGGCCTCCTTCATCTTTCTATGCCTCTTTT
The DNA here is from genome assembly GCF_017639515.1 of Carcharodon carcharias. Taxonomy (NCBI): domain Eukaryota; kingdom Metazoa; phylum Chordata; class Chondrichthyes; order Lamniformes; family Lamnidae; genus Carcharodon; species Carcharodon carcharias. Next base: position 22,670,128 of record NC_054467.1, on the reverse strand, counting down.
TTGACACTTGTCATTTGCCACTCGACCACCATGACTTGTCCATCCTTTCTGAATAAGGGTGTGGATGGATCCTGGGAGGAGGTCCAGGCCTGTCCACTGAAGATATGGCTAATGACTCCATTCTGACTTGCTGACAGGGCAGCACAGAAAGGATAAAATCATGTACATCTAGCAACCCTGCCTGAAACTGGACACCTGAAACACACTCCTGATGCTTGGACAGGTCATTGGCCTCATGATAAAGTGTCTCACACTTTTTGAATGGAAAATTGTTCACCCGCATGAAATGATTTCTGACAGAATAAAACACTGAAACTTCTCATAAACCACAGCAATTTTAAATTTCAAAACTATTTATGAACACCCTGACTGAGGGACTGTTGAAGGTGAGAATGAGCAGGAGAAGGCTGACTTTGCATGCAGGGTGGACACTCTACTCCCTTGTCCATCTGTGTGTCTGCCCCAGGCGTGAAAAAGCTCTTGTGCCTTGTTGATGTCCTCTGAGTCCCACATGTAAATTGAGATCAGAGAGCTGGCAAGGTGGGCAGTTCTTGAAGCTGCTCCAAGAGGACATGGGAGACATGCTGCTGACTGCATCGGTAGGGAGTGATACTCAGCAGATGGATCCTGCAAGTCTGCTGCGGCTGACAAGTAACAGGGTGGTCGAAGGACACAACCCTGTGAAATGCTGGCACCCTGATCATTAGTAAATCCCTTTCATGACTGTTGCAGGTATAATATTCTTGGTCTCATGTGTTAACACAGAATATTTACAGAGTCTATTGCGGTAAGGAAAATGTTAACTTTGTTGGAGCATCTTGCAGTGGCATCATCTCACCGTGAGGTTGTACAAGAGGGAGCAAGATCATGAGATATTGCATCACTTCCTGTGATGATGTATAACATCTCATTAGCATATCAGTTAGAATTAACCCCTTATAGACTAGATCTCCTCTTCCCCCACTGCACTCCACCAATTATCTGACTCTTCCCCATTAGACTTCATCTCTCTCAATTCTCTGCTGTCCATTTCTTTTCTCAGAGGGAAAATCACTGCGGTGGTTTCACTAGTCTACTTGACTGGGTCCTCTGCTCCTTTGGAGGAGATCGGGGATTTGAGTCCTGTGGGAAATGTCTCCAGCTCTGTTGAGCAGAAGGAGAATTTGTATTTGACTCCACTTCACCATCTGTAGCAGCTGAAAGATCTTAAATTCAAATAATAAATTTAGAATATAAAGCTACTCTCTGTAATGGTGACCATGAGAACTATCATCAACTATTGTAAAAGCCCATCTGGTTCACCAATGTCCTTCAGAGTAGGAAAATTGCCGTCCTTACCTGGTCTGGCCTCCATGTGACTCCAGACCCACAGCAATGTGGTTGAATCTTAACTGCCCTCGGCAATGGCCTAGCAAGCCACACAGTTCAAGGGCAATTGGGAGTGGGCAACAAATGCTGTCCTTGCCAGCGATGCCCACATCTCATCGAAGAATAAAGAAAAAAAAGTCTGGTAGTCGACTGGATCTGTGGATGAACGCAGTATCTCTGGTCTGTTTGGTTGGACATATGACTGCTTCGACTGTGTAGGACATTGCTTCTGTGTGGCAACTAGTGCACATCTATTCCATCTTGGTATACCAGTTTCTTTTCGAATGAGGTTGGACCATGGATGTGGTGTCTGTTCAACCACTTGTCCATAGTGAGGTTGGCTTCTGATTCAAACTGGTTCTCCTGGTTGGAGGTCTGGTAAGTTGTGTGCTTTGTAACGTTTGTTATAGTTCCACATCTGGCTGCAAGTATATTCCATCCTCTTTCGCCTCATTTTGTCCAAGTATCAGTCTTATTCCCATGGAGAGTTCACATGGTGCTACACCACTTGCAATGGCGTTGAATGATTGCTCAGAAGTGAAAATTGGATGATGTAATTCTTCTTCAGCAATGCTTTCGCTGTATGTACTCCTGTTTTAGCTTCACTGTTGACTTGAGGGTATTTTGGTGAGCTGGTAGTATGGACAAATCCATATGATGTTGTGAACTCTTTAATGTATTCATTGGTGAATTGAGGTCTACTAACTGATTTTACAAGGTCTTGGGTTCCAGTTGTTGCAAATATCTCCTTCAGTGATGTCGTCACTGCTTCAGAAGTATGACACTGCAATTGCTTGACTTCTACCCCTTTGGGGCAGTTGAATACTATGGTCAAGAACATCTTACCTTTGTGTTCACAGATGTCTATCCCAAGATGTTCCCACGGTACTGATGGAAAGGAAGGTGACATTAATGGTTCTCTTGTCTCCTGACAAGTAATACAGCTCGACATCATCTCTTCCAATGATTTTGAAAGACCTGGCTACCAGAGTGTCTTGCTCTGGTTCACTGTTTAGTGTTGCCCAAATGTCCTTTGTGCAATGATTGCAGTGTGTCAAGTCTCAGGACTCTCAGAATGACTATTCTCTCATTATACATAAGTAATCATCAACTACACTAAGGTGTCCTCTCTGTTCATAGTACTGCTTGAGAATGGGATTGTATGGCATGTTTGCTGGCCATCCTTTGATGCAATACTCTCTGACCTGAGCACATTCTTCATCAGATTTCTGTGTATTTCTGATTTCATTCAGTCACTGAGTTGTTGCTGGTAAAGTTATGGTTGTTTTCAATGTAAAGATTTCTACCTCTTCAACAAAAGCTACATCACCTTGTTCAGGTCTTGCTACAGGGATAAAAGACAAAGCATCTGCTGCTTTCTTGGAACGTAGTCTGTCTTTGTGTTAAGCCTCTTCATCAGTCTGAATTGTACTCGTGGAACCATTTTTGTTAACTCCTTAGAATTTATGAGTGTCACTCAGGGTTGTGGGCTGTCTCTCTCTGGAAATGGAAACCAAGAACATAATCTGCAAGCTTTGCATAAGCTCATGTAGCATCTACTGCTTCTTTCTATATCACTTCATATCTTTGTTAGTGAAGGGGATGTGTAGTAAACAGGTCTAGACATTCCTTGCACCTGTATATGAAAGAGTACAAATCCCAGTCCTGTAGAAGATGCATCTGCAACAATGGTAGTGGTTAGCTCTGGGTCATAGTGAGCTGAAATATCAGGTGATGTCAGCGTCTTTCTGATTTACTCAAAGATCTCTCATGTGCCTCCGACCAGCACCGTGTATTGTCTTGTAAAGCTGAAGTAGTGGCTCATTGATAACTACGAGGTTGATCTGTAACTATGTGACTTTGTTTACCATACCCATGAATTTCTGGAGCTGAGGCACGTTCCAAGGAGCTGGAAACTTCTTGACTGCTTTTGGATCAACTCTGACATCGAATGCACCCACAATATGCCCAAGGAACTTGACGGTCAGCTGCGGGAATTCACTGTTGTTGAGTGTAAATTCTACCTCCTGTAGGCATTGTAGCACAGCTTGCATTCATGTCATGTTCTGTCTGAGTGGATTCGAGAATCAGGCCATCATCCATGTCAAGCATCCAGTTCTCCTTGGATGCTTGACATTATCCTCTGAAAGATTTGTGGGCTGATGTGATGCCAAAGTGTAACCTGTTGAAACAAAACCTCCTGAGTTGTGTCATGAAGGTTGTGAGCAACTTAGCCTCTTCATCAAGGGGCCCTGCCCAAAAATCACTTTGTATCTAGCTTCATGCAGATTTAACACTTCTGCAATTTTGCTGAGCTCTCATGCACAGCTGACATATGATAAACCTTGCATTCAACTGCTTTGACCAGCTGTGTAAGGTCGACACAGATTCTAATAGATCTGGTGGGTTTTGGCACTAGGACCATCCCCAAGCAACAGCTTGTTGGTTCTGTCACAGGCAAAATAACCCCCCTCAACTTAGTCAATTTCCTTTTTTACCATTGGCAAGAGTGGATGAGGAACCTTTCTGGATGTAAACAGAAACACTGGCTTCGTTTCAGGATGTAGAATTATGTGGTATGCTGTCTTCAGCTTTCCTAGTCCTGTGAACAGCTGTGGAAATTCAGCTCAGGTTTTAGGCTGATATTCTTGGCTTTCCAGTTCCTCTGCTTTGCAAACCATATGCAAATCCATACAGGCTTTCCTGCTTAAAAGTGAGCAACCCTGGTTCTGGATCAGATGTCAGGATTCAGTGACTTTTCTCTCTCAGTATTGAAGGGTTGCATTCAGTTGTCCTATGACCTTGAGCTCCATATCTCCTGGCCAGTGTAGTTTTTTTGCATGATGGCTGAAGAGAGATTTTCTTGAACCATGGTTCAGCATCAGAAAGAACTGAGCGCTGCGCCAGTGTGTAAATTAGTGTGCCTTGTTTCCTTCAATTAGGATATCGGCACTCCAGCAACCTCTGCTTGGTTCTTGAATCTCTCCAAGGAAAGGTATCTCAATATCATTGATATCTTCTACTTCATGGATCCTGCCACCTTTTCGAAGGCTTTTCTTTTTGCATATTCTGTAGAGACTTCTTGCTGTGACACACAGCTTGGAAGTGACCCCTCTTTCTACGGAAATGGCATTTGGCGTCTTTGGTGAGACATTTTTTGCGCCAATGTTTTTTCCTTCCCCACTGCAGTTAGCTGAGGCTGTTGATGGACACTCTTCCTGCCATCCCTGCTTTTTACGGCCACCTTTCTGCTTTTAAATTTAACATACTCCCCTGAGTCAATCACTTTTGGGATATGGTTCTCTCTGTCACCCCAAATCACCAATCAATTTTGCTTTCTGACTTCTGTTCAGTTGAATTGCCTTTGTTGGGGTTAAATCATTCACTGACTACAAGTGGTCAGACGATGCATCATCCAAGACTCCAACAACAATTCTGTTCCTGATGAGTTGATCTTTTAAGTTGGCATTTTCACAGTACTCTGCGAGTTCTATACAAATTGTTGATAAGTGTACCAGTATTTTTTTGTTGAGGATGCTTGTTAAATTTGGCCTGTTCGACAATGGTATTCTTTCACAGATTGAAATAGGTATCAACTGCTTTTTTTCCTTCATTGTATGTAGCTTTTTCTTCATCAATCCCTTGTTTGACTAGTGTTGGGTTCTTACGACACGGAATGAAACCCACCACTATATGTTTAAAAACTTTATCCTTATTGCTATTTATTTTTAAGTTTGGTATTTTTCTGCTGAACAAGGAAAATTAAGATGGCTGCTGCAAGTCACCTGATCACAGGGTTGGCCCTCTGCCTGGGAGCTATCCTCAGGAGTTTCAAAGACAAAAGGATTCTTCTCTTAGTTTCTGGAATGTCACACCTTGTTGAGGCTAGAGAGCTGCTAACCGACTCATCCCACCTGGGACTGTTCAGACCAATTTTAAAGAGAACTACGAGGATGTAATTTGCATTTGGTAAGCCAACCTTGCTTGCGGAGTCAGTGGGTCTGCTGAGACAATGAGCGGAATCATCCCAGATTTGCACCAACTGCGGCAGGGGGAGGGAAAAATAATGTTTTAGCCACTGGCTGCAATGGCGGCTTTTCACCCATGCCATCTCAATCCTGCCTCATTAATCATGTATTCTCAGGAAACACGTCGTTTAGATGGAAGGCAGGCTCTCGTTCTCTCGCTACGTTGTCACCTCGCTGCTTCCTTAGGCCGAGCACCATACTTAAAGTGCAGCCGCACGCACACCACTCTGTGCTTCCAGCCCAAGACTGCTGCACAGAAGACATGGCCCCAAAAGTCCTTAAGACTGCAGTCCCTTGAATCTGTGATGCATCCCTGGGATGACTTCTGGATATAGTTGGAGCCTACTATGATGTCCTCTACCCCAGCTTTATTTTGAACAGAAATTAAGAATTAAGTATTGATTTACGGCAATTTTAGAAAACTCACCATGTTTTTTTTTTTGTTCGTTCACGGGATGTGGGCTTTGCTGGCTGGACCAGCATTTATTGCCCATCCCTAGTTGCCCTTGAGAAGGTGGTGGTGAGCTGCTGCCTTGAACCACTGCAGTCCATATGATGTGGGTACACCCACGGTGCTGTTGGGAAGGGAGTTCTAGGATTTTGACCCAGCGACTCCACGCTTACCTCCCAGTATGAATCCTCAATCAGAGTTTAGGCATATGTCTTCAGGTTTTTATTGCACCATGTTGTTCATATGCAGGATAAGCTTTGCCTGTGTCATGAATGAGGTCTTTGATTCTTCATTTAGCTTGCAACACCTTAGCCAAATCGACCTTGCAACATACTTTGGAGTAAGTGTAGTGTGAGATGAACGGAATGAGCAAATTAATGGCATTTGTTGCACATCATGCAGTTCTGGCAATTTTCAGCCCCTTGTGTTTGGCTCAAATCAGCATCAGGAAGCTACCACTGAGCCTGTGATAATTTGTTACTAGTTCCCAGTAATTGTGGATTATCACCAGTGATTACAATGCAATTCTTAATCTTAATGAAATTGTGTATTCATTTCAGTATGATGCTTGTTCCTTGCCTCTTTCACCCTCCAAATATCTACAATTTATATCCATTATGGCATGCTATTACCTGCTTCATATTGGCCCTTTAAGTTGATGACCTTGCCAACCTCAGATCAGCTTCAAAGATTAATTTATTCTCTCTTTCTATATCTCTGTCAATTATATTTTCTAGTTAAAGTAAAAATATTGCTACCAATATACTGAAAATATCATGAGGTCCCCATTATGTCTGCTTAGACTGATATTTTGACAGAACACTGTAGACCTGAAGGCCTCAATGCAAATTCTGTCATGAATTCTAAATAGTTACACGTTTTCAACTTGTGAATTACTTTGTGCATTCCTATTCACAGAATGGAACACATCATACCTGGATTTGTAAATCAGTGTGCATATGAACAATGGCTTTGAAATGTATGCTAATTAAACACAGTAACATATTGCAGCTAGCATATTCTGCATTTATTACTACTGTACCGTTAAAAATTAATTATTTAAAATCATTAGTTTGCAACACAGAAGTAGTGTTTCTGCCAATCTTTGCATGAGCAATCAGAAACCTATCCCACTGCAGTACATTGTTTTCTCCTCATAGCCCTGTATCTCTCTTCTTTAAATGTTTATCCACTCTGAAAAGAGACAAGCTTTTGCCAAAACAAGTCCCTGTGGCAAAGCATTCCATATCCCAACAACTTGCTCTCTAAAGAAATTTCTCCTATCGCCTCAATGAGGTTAACAAATTTAAATTTTACTTTTATCACTGGCTCCCCAATCACAGGAGATAGTCTTTCATTATTCACACTCAAGAAATCCCACACAACTTTCAAAACCCCTCACATATCATCTTGGTTTTCTTTGGATTCATTGGATTAGTCTTGGTCTCTCTGCTTGCCATCATAATTATAGCTTCTCTCAATATATTTTCCCATTCTAGTTCAATCAATTCTGAATGCTCATGGCCTTGATTTTTTTTCAAAGGGATGCCTGGATCTTAATGCAAAATATTTTTGGGGGCTTGACCATTACGTTGCATAACTTCATATCCGTGTCCCTCCTTATAAACCTCAAGATGCTATTTGCCTTTTCTCTTGGCCTTATCCACCTGCACTTGCATTCCATTAATTGACTGCATCCAATTTTAATGTGCAAAGCTGCTCCCACCCTTGACTCAGATTGGGTAGGAAATGTTGGTAACACATTTTGATTTCTGATGCATGCTCTGATTTGAATTGCTCATTTGTATCATTGCACGCTGTTTGTGCCTTTAGGAACAATGAATGCGTGCTTCACAAATCTCTTTATTTGTGGGGACATGTAGTTTTGTTTCCAAATGGGTTTGCACATAGATAGTAAACAGTGATTTATACTGCAACATGTATTTAAATATTTGAGGCAATGTTCTGAAGAGAAATGTAATGGCTTGTTTCTCTTCTTGAGAATTATTGAACCGTCAAGTATCATGTAAATTAATTGTTTGATTTGGTAAATATGGAAGTTTGAATAGCCATTGCCAAGTGTGATCTTATTTGTTGACTAAATCTTGACTGATTCAGTATTATTGAAGAAGGATATGTATTTTCCAAGTGTTGTAGTATGTCACGATCGGTGTGACCCATTTGCTCAGAATCCCGAGCAGCCAAAAGAACGTGTGCTTAATATATAATCTATTTGGTTACCGCTGGGCAGTGTTGGCACATTTAAATCTGGAAGATTTTAATTGAGAAATGACCCGAGGGCATGTTGCTTCAGCTTAACTTGAAGAAAAATTAAACAGAAGTATATTGGGAAGGAAATTGAAAGACAATGACAGTGATGCATTTGCTGCCAAGGGCAAGTGTCATGTAAAGGTGGTGGACTCAACTTTTTCATGTTGTCAATCTCGCACGGGGTTTCAAGAATGGAGGTGCTCAGCAACATTGAAAGCAGTTGTCTCTTTGTATTGGCCTTTGTGTGGAGACTTAGTAAAAGTGGAGAGTGGTGTTTTGAGGTTGCAGGACATCCCTTGGAGCAGGTCTCCCTGAGCCCAAGCATAAATATAAAAGGAATACAAAACATTGTCTAACGGAGAATTCTTTTTAAAAACTTGTCATATGTATGTAGCAATCTTAATAGTTCAGCATTTTACCAGGAATGGGTTAGTGTCCTAAACTGCACAGCCATTTTCAAATTTGAATATTGCTTTGTGATCTTTTAGCAATCCTCACACCCCCTCTAATACCGTCTGGTATTCCTCATCTTCCAACTGTTCCACCGACGAGGAAAAGCATTTCTTTGTCACAGAAGCACACAGAAAATATCTGTTCACAGCTGATTTTTTTTTTATTAATGAATGCTGCTGGGAGAGGGTGTTTTCCTCTGAAATTTTTTTTATTGTCAACCATCTACTCCATGTTTTAAGACTCCAAAAGTGTAACTGCAGGGAGCTGCTGGTTAACCTAAATGTAGAAATCCGACACCATCAGAGTCGATTGGTTCAACTGACCAATTTGAAAAAGGATTACTGAATACTAGCGGAGACCTGCAAAATATCTGAGGTCAAATTAGTTTCTTTACTGTAACTGTACTTCTTTAAATACAGGATTTCTAGTTATTCTTTCACCAAAGACTTGAACAGAATCAAAACTTCTCCTTTGGAAACAGTTACATAAAGCTGTCTGCTCGGAATATTAATACAAATATTGTCAACAGTCTGACCACCTGTTTATAGTCAGAGAATATGAAAGACTAATTGAGAACTCATTTATTTCAACTCAGAGGAAAAATAACCTATTTCCTTTAAATTTGCATGTTATAACTTTCACATTAAAGAAAACAGATTTTTACCTGCTAATCTTGTTCCATGACAAGTTTCACAGCAGTATTATAACTGCTTCCTGGAGTCCAACTTTGTGCAGTGGCATGCCCATTGGAATTAGACTGCATAGAAAGTCTGGAGAGTATAAACTGTTACCACCTTCATCTGTAGGTTAAATGTTAATGTATCATTTTAATTCGCCTGCCATCTTTCCACTTTTCACATTCAAATATAAATAGAAAAGCTAAATTGGATTACAAAGAAGTGAGATAGAGAATACAGAAAGAAGCTTAAAAATCTTAAATCTCTAACAAAATTTGAAGGAATGAGTCTCCACACTTGGATATGTAAATTTTCAGTGCCAAGAAGGCTGTTTGGAAGTAATTAAGATTTATGACACTCTTCAAATTTCACTGACACATATTATCAAACCTTAACTAATTTCTGGCATGTTTGTTTGGTAAGTGTCAGAGCTTCATGGTGTAAATTTCCTGATCAGTGTTGGAACCGCTTTGTCTGGTGCTGATCAGACAGAAAACTACCCACTTACCTGGATACAGTTTTTCTGGCCAAACTTCAGATCCAGGATGCAGGAGAACTCCCTCTGTGCAGGAATCCATGGATAGAGCAGCGAAGAGAATCGGTGTAGAAGCCATGCCCCCTTTCTACTGCACCTGCTGCTATGTTTTGCCAAATGTTTAAAGGTTTCAAAGTTTTTTTTGGGGGGGGGGGTGTGAATGGATGGGTGCTTGTCCAAACAGCCCCCTCCCCCCATCCCAATCAGTGAGAATGATTAGGGGTTCAGTGGTATAGTTAACCAGTAGTTAGATGGGGGTTTTTTTTCTGTCAAACATTTCCTGGGTAACCCCTCAGATAACTAAATAAGAACTGTCTGAAAGAGATGGAGACTTTGTCAGAAGATCCTGGGTGGCGAAGTATTGCCTGTTGGAAATTCAAACTTCCCGGCAATTCCCACTGAGTCATTGTGCCGGGACTTCTATGGAGATGAGCGCACATCTCGAGGAGGGAAGTTGGGGCAATGCATCCGATCTCTGATGCAGAAACCTGGGCCTTTGTGTTTGAATGCCGAATCACTGGTGTAACAAAGATTGTAGAGGATCAGGGCTCGAAAGACAACCACTTTTCGCATTTAACTGTTCTAGAAGTTCCTGTCTAATTCACTCCACTATAGCAGTGAACGCTAATAGCTTTACTGTTTTCCTTATGATAGAAGCCAGGATATTGTGAACCGTACCGAAAACAAGAGTCTGCTATTTTGAAAGTAGTGGAAACGTTAGCTGTGCCCATGATAATGTTCCATGCTTAAATGTTTAGCCTTTGCTGCGCTTGTGAGAAGAAGAGATTGTAGTTCCAAGCAAGCGGGCGTTTCTCATTGGAAAGTGTGAAAGTTAGGAGTTTTGCAGTGCATTGTTGCTATTGCACATGGGTCAACATTTTTGTTTTCCCCTAGGGGCTCTCAGATTTTCTTGAGGGTTACTTTTGATTTTCAGGAACTGTGTTTTGTTTTTTGGGGCATCCTTGAGGGCAAAGCCTCCATTTAAAGTATATTAAAGAAACAAGAGATTTGATGCTGGGCAGGCAGCCAAGAACCCAACAACAATTAAACAGGTTTCCTCCGTTCGCCTCCCTCTACCCCAGATCTCTGTAGTTTAAGCTTTCATCACAAAATAACTTATTAGACAAATACGAAAGAGGAAGAGGGCCATTAGAAAGGATTTAACTTTTTTTTTTCTTTCTGGTGTAGTTATTGTTGTTCTAGCAGCAATTTGTAAACTCGTAAACCAGGTCCAGGAGGTGGGTCTCAGAAGGAAAAATGAAGATATTTTTTAAAAATACCATTGGGAAATCATATGCGTAAAGAAATAAAATAAGATGTCTCTTTCCCTTATTCCCCCCTCTCTCTCGGATATAGCTGGAGCCGATTTACCTGCATTGGACTGCCACCAACTTGGCCTCTATCTCTCCTCCGAATTCACCAATAGTGGTGCCAAGATCCTAATTTGCTTTTTTTCTTTTTCCTCTATATTGAAAGAGGAGGGTTGTTGAAACTGGCACAGGGATGGGGGAAGGAAGTGTGAAGACTCCCTCAGTGCATTTCTTCCTGGTGGCTGACTGAAACAGCCCCCTCCCACCTTTATCCCCCTCAATGAAACACACACAACTCTGAAAGGATTGTAAAAATTAAGTAACTAATTGCAAAGGAAGGGGAATCGGAGTGGCAATTATTCATTGACTCCCAAGCTCTGAGGTTCTGCTCTGAAGAAAATTGTTTCCATCTCTTCCTCTCTCTCTCTCTCCAAATCGGGGAAAGTTTCTTTGTGCTTTCAATTCTCCTACCTCCCATGCTGTTGCTCCAGTTTCTCCAATCACAGGTTCCCTTCCTCCCCACCCTTTCTGCTCCTTCAGTCGCTCCTCCTCCAATCACAGATTCTGTCTCTGCAGTTGGAGGCGCTGGGGTGGTAATATAGAGACAGAATCTGTGATTGAAGGAGCAGCTCCTCAGAGATTCTGTCTCTCCCAAGCTCACAGCAAACACCCCCGCCACCCCTCCCCCCCAAAGTCAAACACTGCTTGATTTCCTGCTCTCAACAAGATGCCTCTGCCTGCAATTGCTCAGCCCTGGATCATGGAGGATCCATAATGTAAGGTAGTGTTGTAGAAGGGGAAGCTTTCTTGTATTTTTCATCTTGTGGCATTTTGAGGGCGAATTTGCCTGCCATCCCTGTGTATTTTGGACCCTGGTTGTGTCCCACCAGCTACTTCATGAGCCTTATTGGCTGAAGCTTGGAGGCATGTTGCTTTGGGCTTGGGAAATGATGTCATGGGTGGATTGGGGAGCAGGAGCAGGGACTGGTGTGTTAAGCGACGTGCAACAATATTCCTCCAAAAGGCAATAGAAGGAAATCTCAAAAGTACTGAAGACACATAGGTTCCAGTAAATGCCTCCCAAAAAGATAAATAAAATTGTTGACATATACTAATATTTTGAAATGCAAAACTGGAACATTTTCCTTTAAATTATTAATGTTTATTAAGAACAGGGGTGATTTTACAGCTATGATTAGTTGCATTCTGGAAAGCTGCACAACTAGAACCAGTTTATAAGCGTTGGCTATTATGTGTAATATGCATTATGAATCAACTATAAACATTGGTTATGAAATATTTAAAAATGCATTCTTACATTTGTTACCAGCAACTAATGCCTATCTTTCCCTCCTGAACTGCAAAATTCTTGAATAAATATAAATGTCTGGGATACCTCAGTGATGTCTTGCATTCAATATAAAATACTGAGCCTTTATTCCAAATGTCATATACATGGAGGCTATTTGATATAAACTTGCTATAAATTGAAAGACCTTAATTCAGTCAAGGTTTCCTCTTTGCTGATAAATTCCTAGTACAAAAGTTGAAACACTTGTAATTCTAATCTGATTGGCTAACCTGAAATCGATAAAGTTGCATGGGTTAATATTTGTGTGTGCCCAGGTAGGGAACTTGTTTTAATTAGTTTTCATACTAGTTTCATTCCATATATTTTGTTTCAACATCCCTCAATCCATCGGTGTATCTGATATCAAAGCTGCTCTGAGTTTCCCAGTGAGCTGCAGGAAAATTTAATACTTGATGTATGTTGAGAATGATAGACACCTGCGAATGATTGCAAGGTAAGGGAACAGGAAGGGTGTTAAAAGAGGCTTTTAAACTGCTTTTGTCATCTTTAACATCTTGTTTGCACGAGTGCCTCAGTTGCCGCATTATTGTTTTTTTGCACTGTCCCCGTTCTATGTGCCAGGATGTCTAGACTTTTTATTCTATTCGTGCAATGGATGTCGTCGTCCAGCATTTATTGCCCATCCTTAATTGGCCTTGAGAAGGTGGCGGTGTGTTGACGCCTTCAACCACTGCAAGTGCCAGGCAATAGCCATCTTCAACTAGAGAGAATCTAACCATGGCCCCTTGACATTCGAGGGCAACAGATGCATGGGAACACCACCGCCTGGATGTTCCTCTGCAAGTTGCAAACCATCTTGAGTTGAAATTATATCACTGTCCCTTCACTGCCGCTGGGTTAGAATCCTGGAACTCCCTCCCTAATAGCGCTATGGGTTTACCGACACCACATGGACTGCAGCGGTTCAAGGAAGCATCTCACCCCCAACTTTCCAAGGGCAATTAGGGATGGGCAATAAATGCTGGCCCAGCCAGCGAAGCCCTCCGCCCATGAACAAATTTAAAGAAAAGGGGGATACTACCAATGTCACAATGAAAAAGGAACTAGTAGAGTAGGATACAAATAAAGAGGTATTTGATGCTGGTAGTGGTCAAAATAGAAGTGACACCTGGTCCGAATGTGATGAATCTGTGGGAAGTAAGGTCGGAAATTGCAGAAGCTCTGACCACAATTTTCCAATCCCCCTTGTATATGGGAATACTGCCAGAGGACTGGAAGGTTGCAGATGTTGGACTCCTGTTCAAAAAAAGGGAAGAGGGACAAACCCAGTAACTGTAGACCTATTAGCCTAATGTTGGTGATGGGGAACTGTTCAAGACACTAATCCAGGGTCAAATTAATTGTCACTGTTCTATGTATATACATATACCAGTTAAGACAAAGGTGGAATGAGAAATGTTTCTCAGACTCTTCCTATCTAACTTGCTGTCTCTGCATAGTCTTTTTTTTTTCCCTGAGGGAGGCAAACAACCAGCCAACCAACCACAGGTAGAAGCCCTGAGGAGGTAAACTTCTGTGAAATTACTTTCCAACTCTCAAAAGGAAATTGAATTCCAAGATTTAATTCAGTTTTTAACCTGCACTATTGAATTCAGAGCAGCTGCGTTCACAGAAGCCTTTGTGTTTCGTAACAAATCTGATTTATGTGTAGCCATCAAACCTTTTTAAATCAACTTCGGAACAAGACATAATTCTATAATTTCAACTTCAGTGAAAAAATGTAATTAAAATAAATCATTTGTTGCTTCCTGTGCATGTTATTACTCTGTTCTTAAATCATGTATGTAAGGGAAGCAGTGTGTTGCATTTTCATTTATATTCAGCTGCAGCTGTTTTTTCACAAAGTATGTTCTCTGGATGAGACAGACAATATCCACCCACATGCAACTGGGTTCTTCGACAGTCTAGATGAATGTAACGCAAAAAAACTTACATGCCCATACCCATTTCCTTCCAAGTAAACTAAGATCTTAATGATGGCTCTTGTGGAGGTTTGGCTTGCTGATGACTTGAATTATTTAATCTTTGACATTACACAAGACGTTTTCCCCCTCTTTTTTTTCCCCATTTGATTTCATTTTAGTGTAGAAATATTTCTGCAGGGTTAAGCTGTTGAGACTCAACATTGAATTTCCAATAATTCTAATGCCTTGCAGACCGTGACAACATTTCTGACTTAGGAAAGCATTGGCTGATGCAATTTTAAAAGTTTATTGTTGATTGTCTGTCCTTGTTACTTAGAATACTTTAAAAATGGCCCTGAATGCCTAGTGGTTTCAATCTGTGGAGGATTGCATGGTTATTGCAGCTCCTGCGAAAAAGTGAGCGTTTATTGCTGTATCATATATGTTGTACAAGGGGATTAGCAAATGTGGCCTGTGCATTTGTCTCTAAGTGCCATTTTTTAAAAAAAGGTCTAGAGGAAACAGTTGAAAAGTTTTTGTTGCTTTACTTGTAATGTTGTATAGTATCTGTAGTGCCTTGCCTGTATCACAGTAATTTAGTTAAAGATATATTGTTGGAAAATGGACTTTAGCTTGAGCATGAGATAGGAAACATCAAAGTGTTTTTTTTTACATCTTAGATTCTTACTTGATTGCACTGACATAGTGGTAAAAAAAAAAGCAATGTTGAAATAAAAAAGGATTTTTAGCACATTTATCTTTGCTCCTCAACCCAATTATTTGATACAGCCTTAAGTGCCAGCATTCATTGTTCTTCTCCCACTCCCCTACCCTGGTTCAGTGAGATGACAGGCCAGAAACAAATGTGCATTAAACCATTTTTTTTTTTAAACTATAAAAAGTACTGGTTGCCAGTTTTCGACTTTGCAAAACGATAGTGTTGGCCAAAGGTCACTTGATCAATAGATGTCTCCAGAAGTGTCTACTGCAGATGTTCTGTGTGGTATATTGATGAATTGTTGCTCAATGTATTAAGTCAAAGGAATTTCTGTGTAGAATTTATTAGAATTTGTGGAAAACACTGAAGGGTACCTGGGGGAATATTTTGAAGTGTAACTTCATTTTCTGAAATGTATCCAACATTTTTTTTTGTTCTAATCTATTTAAATACACTAGGATTTTTGTTCAGCAAAAATCTATTGATGTTATGTTTTGTTTGTTCATTATATAAATAAATGCAATGGAAAAAAATTCTATTTTGTCACAGCAGAATCCACAAGCAATAAATAATGGGTTGAAGTATTCAGTTAGGTGTAGTACCGAAAGAAGCTACTTGTGTTATCAAAGTATCATTGGAATTTTCCAGCAGGAGGCTGTTTATTCTCTCTGGTTATGCTGGCTCTTTGTTACAGCTTATCATCTTCTCCCACTTCCCCTTTTAAAGTTGCCTTTTTTAGATGATTTCTATTCCCTTCCCTTTTTTAAAAGCAGTTATAGAATCTGCTTCCACCACTACTTTTGATTCCATTCCATGTCCTAACATCTCTCTGTGCAAAAATGAAATTATCCTAACCTCTTGTTGTGTCTTTGTTCTTTATATGATCAATTTATGCTCGCTGGTTAACAACTCTGAGCAGTGGACATAATTCTGTGTCTCTTTCATGTGCAGTCCTTGCCACAATCGTGACTTTTGTGTCTATTGCAAATTTTGATGGAGCTGTCATTGTCGTCGAGTTCCCATATTCAACTTTGCCAACTTGATACTTTTATGTAACTGCTAGGAACGTGTTTAAGGCATCAGTTACATTGCCCAAGATCACTAATATATCTAGAATTTATAAACCTAGCAATCTTATTTCAGCTGGGAGCACTTGTGCCTCTGGGTTAGACGGCTGTGGGTTCAAATGCCATTATGGACTTGAGCACATAATCTCGGCTGACACTTTCAGTGCTGTATTGATGGACAACTGCATTATCAGAAGGGCCTATGTTTCAGATGACATGCTAAATTGAAGCCTCGGCTGCTTGCTCTGATAATAGATAAAATGTCTCATGACACTGGGAAGAGGAGTAAGGAGTTCTGACCAACATTCCTCCTTCAGAAGCATCTAAATCTAATTATTTGGCCATTTATTCAATTGTTCATGGGACTCTGACATGTGGAAATTGCTGCATTTACATAAATAATGGCAACTGCACTTCAGAAGCAATCCATTGGTTGTAAAGTACTCTGGGACATCCTGAGAGTGTAATAAGATGCTTCATAAATTATGCAAGTTTGTTTTTTTTAATCTCTCTCTCTGCCAGTGACAAAGATAATTTATATGTGGATATAACTTTGATTTGTGCTCATTCTCCTCCTCAGCCCCATGACCACTTATTTCCTCTGGCTCATCGTTCCAAGTACCCACTGAGTTAATGAAAGTTAATGCCTCTTGATGCCCCTCTGAGACTGCACTTCCTATGGTCTGTCAACCATTTTGAGTTCAGTGTCAGCTCCTGCTTCTCCTTCCCATGCTCAATTCCAGCCCTCATTGCATTAGAGGCTGCATTGGTGATGCTGTTGAGTTATGTATTGTTCCATCTTGAGCTCAAAAATTCTGCCATTCAAAGCTGCAATAGTCCCAGCTCATTGCTGCTGAACAGTGGATCCTTTTTAACCTCAAAATTCCATTGTGGACTTCTATGTTTGTGATGTCCGTAAGTGAGGAAAGCGCAATAATATCACACTTTCTGTATTAAAACTAACTATGTAAGAAATAGTTAAGGCAATGGCAGTAATCAGATTGTGTAATACACCTTTAAGACAAATGTCGTAATGTAAGGTCACATGATCTTGGTACCCAATAGCAGAGTAGCTCAGGCTACCTCTGTAGAGTAGAATTGAGTTAGATTCTGAAGAGTAAAGACAGAGTTTTGAGTTGTAAGCACTCAAGTTTAGGTGCCAAGTTTGTTTTGTAAATAAACAGAACGTGTTTCTTCTAAGAACGGTCTACAGATCTTCTCTGTCTTCACTACCAACTTGGTCATCTGGATTCTTTAGTCCCAACAAACCAGGCTACAGGATCCAATGGGGAATACAGCTCAGGACCCTGTTCCCTTTGGCTGCAACCTCGTGACAGTCTTGAAGCTTTAGGGAATGTACAACAATCACTTTTGGCCTTTGTCCCTTTTGAAACGTTGAATCTACAGTCACACACTATATTCTACATGTAAATTAGACACCCCCTACAGCAATAGCAGCAC
The DNA here is from genome assembly GCF_017639515.1 of Carcharodon carcharias. Classification (NCBI taxonomy): domain Eukaryota; kingdom Metazoa; phylum Chordata; class Chondrichthyes; order Lamniformes; family Lamnidae; genus Carcharodon; species Carcharodon carcharias. The sequence goes on along the minus strand of NC_054467.1, from coordinate 22,652,513 downwards.
ACTTAGCCAAATGTCTTTCACATAGTTATCTGGGACCCATTTTCTCACTTTATTCAACTCCATTTGCAATTTGTTTTCTTCTAGGGCCCTTGTTCCATCACACAATCTTCTATGAAAATCAATAACCTGCTCCAAACCTTTTAACCTGGTAATCTGACCCCATTGGGAAATGGCCTCATTTAAAATCACCCTTGGATTACAATCCATTTAGCTAATTTGCGATGCATCTTTTATGCATCGACTTAATCACAGCACAGTCTCTGATCAAAATCTTTTAGGGATCCATCTGTTTTAAGTGTAATTTATTATATTTCCTACAAACATTCTGAAATTATCAAATTCTGATACAGATTTGGTTACAAATTGTCAAATTGATGCTCAGTATTCGACACCAGTCTTAGAAATTACAGCCATCTCTAGTTAATAAAACTTGAGTGGAATCACTTGTGGATGAAAGCTGTCAGCACAAGTTTATAACCTGCATAAATTGTACTCCTCTAAATGACAAAATCAGTTCACTATAAACAACTTTAGGTAAAATTATCATGATCCACAAAGTGCACTGTATCTTGCACACGAGTGCACTAACCCCACCATAGATTGTCTCTATTTGTGCAAGTGAGGAGGAGCAGAACTTTCTGCAAACAGGTCTAGATATGCTGAGAGAATTTGGTCCAGTGTATTTAACCTAGTGGAGAGCAGCATTGTGTGTTCAGGCAGGACTGCTGACTTCAAGTATACCTGAACTTCTCGTGGGACAGAAATGAAATCACCTGAGAGTTTAAAAAGGAGCTTTGTGCCATAGTTCATAATTTTCTTGAGGTTCATTACCAATGAGGAAAAGTTATTGGCAAAGCAAATGAAGTTTCAGGTTGTATTATCAGGGAAATTGAATAGAAAACAAAGCATACCTTTGTGCCTTTGTTCAAGACAATGTTAGTGAATTAATGTATCAAATTTTGGTTTGCTTGTATTCCTTCGGAAAGAATTCCAGCTTAAACGGCTTCGGTTAATCAGGCTGAAAAAGCTGAATCTGTTCGTGTTAGAGACGAGTAAACTTCTTGCTGATTTGATTTGAGGTAAATAACAGTTAAAGGGCTAATTTGGATCATATTGATTAGTTAATTCAATTTGATAGGAAGATTGGAGGCATGTGTGCATGTGACTAGGTGGTTCTTTTCCCAGAGGACACCTATAAGTTGTTGACTTGTACAGTCAAAAAACAGCTGAGTCGCTTCCTGGCTGGGGCAGGGATCACATTCTATATTAAGGTAGGTGAAATGTCGTAGTTGTAATAGTGGTGATCTGCCTAGGGGCAGGTCCTCTGTGCAATTCTCCACGCCTCGCTGGCTTGCGCCTTCCTGTTCCTTGTTGGAACCTCCCATTTTCAATTTCAAGTTGTCTAACGTCATTCTCTTTCTCCCTCTTGGGTGTCTTTCCCTCTAATCTCTTTTCAATCATCTCCTTCAAGTTCTCATGCCTTACAATATGGCCAATCCAAACTTGTTGCCTTTTCTTGATTGTATTCATGAACGATCCTTCTTTCTCCACCATCCTGAAAACTTCTTAGTTGCTCTTGTATTCTCTCCAGTGACCCGCACCATCCTTCTCCAGAACCACATCTCAGTCTTCTAGTCTTTTCTCAACGTCACATTTCAGCCCCATACACTCCATGTCACAGTCCTGATAACTCTTAATCTCTACTCATTCCTATGCTGAGTAAATCATTACGTTTCGAGAATGCATACAAAACTAAATGATGAGCTAAGAAGAGATATTGACCAGACAATAGAGAGTTAGTGGACAAACTCTCTCTTTGAGGTTTCCTGGACTAGTTTCAATAACCTAAAGATGATGGAGAGGAATTATTCAGCTGTTTTTTTTTCCTTTAAAGGGTCTTTAGTTTTTAATCTGCTTTGTTTCCCCTCTCGCAAAAAATTACATGGCTGGTAGATGGGAGTTGTCTCATCTCTTCAGGTATCCGAGGCCAGTGGAACAGTTTTGACAGACCAGATTACCTCGCTCCTGCCAGTCATTTTAGTATGCTTGTATGCTCAATTATTATAGCTGCATGTAGGGAGGGGCCTCGATTGAGCATGCATTTCTTAATTTGTGGACTGGTGTCTCTGACCACACAGGCTGCAGTTTTGCTATCACATCTCTAAGCATCTGAGACATTCAAGGACCTCACTTCGATGTATTTAGATCTCCTCAGCTTGAGTTTTCTGGATGGAATGGCTTTTTTTCTTGCTTCAAAATTTGCAATAGATTTCTGTAATACTGAGAAAACATCTACCATGAAACTAGAAAATAAAATCAGAATGCATACAAAATAAGTGGCTGTAAGATTTGATGTACGTAACCTGCTTGAAGTTCAAGCGCTGGCTGTAAAACTTGGGGGCAGAACCGAGACTTAAAAATTATTGATACACATATTCAAAATGGGAAAAAAATCTTCCGGTTTAGAAATCTTTCACGTGTAGTTTACAACAAAAGCTATGAAGCATTCTTGGGTAGGTTTTGAACGGCATTTCCCCTCTGTCCTGCAATTTTTTTTCCCCCCAAGGAAAGGGGGGGGGGGGATGAAACTGCTAAATATTTAAATTACTTTGTATTTGAACTGAACATTTAAAAAAAAAAAAATACATCTTTACGCGTTAGCCTTTTGATTATGGGAGGCCCTAATGGCGCAGTGGCACAGTTTGTACCTCCGAGCCAGAAGCTCCAAATTTAAGACCCATTCCAGCTGTTGATGCCCACACAAGGTGCATTCGTAACATGGTCAAACTGGTTGATTGTCAACTTGCAAACCCTTCCAAAATGTCTATAGCAGGTGGTAAGAGCATGAGAGACTCTGGTCAGCCATGCTTGAACGGGTAGTACCCTCAAATTATAACTCTAGCTTCAGGCTAGTGACCTGTCCCAGGAATAAGCAGCTGCGGAAACCAGGCGTAAGCACGGACTTCATCGCCTTCATGTGCCTCTAGACACCGGAAATCTTCAGTGTCGTCCAAGTAAGTTTGTAACAAGTTTGCTTAACACTATATACCTGCTTTGATACTGACTTTAAGGGCTGAGCTTTCATCTGGGTGGGGAGGCGTATTTCGGTGCTTGAATGGCACGTATGTCAATAGGAGGAAATCTGCTTTTTCCTCCGCATTCCCTACCCCATGCCATTTCCTCTGGTCTTTTTCCAGGTGGGAATGCCTAGCATGCAAGGCGTACACCCACGCCCCCCCCCCGCTGAGGTCCCTCAATTTAAATGGAGGATTAGAATTGGATTTCCTCCAACATCCCATTTTCATCTGGTGGTGCAGTGTTTTGGAAGCCCATTAAAAGCATGTCAGGTTTGAGAGTGTTTGAAGAAAATGGGAACCCTGCTGAGGAGTTAGAACATTCTAAAAGCTAAGTGTAAAATGTATTGATGCCTTAAAATGTCACTCTTAGCTGTTGAATTATACTGTATGTGTTTTCAATGCAGTGATTCATTACAGTAAACTTTCCTACAAAGGTAAGTTGACCCTTACCTTGACCAGCATTGTGTAATTGTTCATATGCATTACTGTACTTTTGCAATGTAGAAAGTGCCATCATGTATTAAAAATCTTTTTGAAAAAATATCCTCCACTTTCATATTTTTGTGATCTGATTTAATTAGCTTTTATTTTAGGGAAAAAACCTGCTTTTGAAGGTAGGAAAAATGGTCTGCACCTGCTTCACCCTCTGTAGATTGATAGGCACTATGCTTTGAAAGGGAAACGGATATCTGTTCTGTCAGGGGAGCTGGAAGCTTTTGATATGACAGCTGTTCCACTATGAATACTTGGCTGGGTTTCAAAAGCTTCATCTCAGCAGATGGTCCTATTGATACAAGAACAATTGTAACTTTTACAAACCTATAATAACAGAACATGTCTTTGGAGTTTCTTGTTTGTTTGTTTACAAATCTAATAGGCACTTCCAGGATTACAACTGTCCCTTGGGTTTTTCGGTCCAGCACCAATGATGGTGCGTTTTAATTCAGGGTTTTCTTAAATTGTTAGAGGTTTAATGTTTTTCCAATAATTTTGAAATAATTGCTATTGCTGTTGCATGACACCTGAGAACTATATATAGTGCATACTGGGTGAGTGGCTGTGGAGGTTACATGGAGGACATAGATGTGTCATGGGATCTGAGGCGGAATAGGGCAATCTGAGGGGATGTGGAATGGCATGGGGAAAGGTGAGGTGACATGGAGCGGCATATGAGGTGACATGGAGTGGCATGTGAGGTGAGTTGTGGGGAGTGAGGCTTGCGGGCCTTTAAGCAATGTTGAGAGCTGTGCTGCTGCATTGGAGAACCAAGGTGAGCTTTCTAATTAGCTCCCTCTGCATCCATACTTCATCGCAGCTCACAAAATGCACTGTGAACCCAACCCCTGTGTGAAAAGACAAAAATCCGTCAAAGTCACACGTGGGTCAAGTGTGCATTTTGCAAGCCATGAAAGTGCACGGGTCAGTTTTTTTTCCCAAACCCAGATGTAAATTTGGCCCTAGGAGTTAAATAAAATCTTGGACTGGATTTTGCTGTCAATGGTGGAGTGACTACTGACCTTGTGATTTTTAACAGCGACAGACCTTAGCCACAGCTCCTATTTTCTCTTAGAAAGCAGGTACTGGTAAATATAGGATGGAGACACCGAGCAACTGGGAATGGAGGAGGTTAGGGCTGTTGCTTGGGATGGGGATCCCATATTGTACAGCTGATGATCCGCACCTCTGGCGGATACCTGCCATGTTCTTCCGCTTTCCTGTTGGACACGAGCCATTAACAGATTTCCGATGCTTCCCTCACCCTCTATAATGTAATAACATTCACACAATTTGGCCATATCTTTCCTTTTCTCCAATTTCCTCCATTAAAACAGAGTAGACCAGTCAGCTCTTCAAGCCCATTTAGTCATTCCATGGGATCATGGCTGATCTGTATCTTAAATCCACCTTGGCTGAATATCTTTTTATATCCTACCTTGCAAGTTCTGTCGATCTCAAATTTCAATTATTAATTGAGGTCGTACCTACTATTTTTTTTGGAAGAGTTCTGCACTTCTATGCGTAAGTGTCAGTGTTTCCCAACTTCACTCCTGAATAGCCTGGTTCTAATTTTAGTATTATAGCTTCTTGTCCTACACTCACCAGCCAGCGGTAAAAATTTCTCTGTCAACTCCCTTCAATTCTTCTGAAAATCTTAGGAGTCTCGATCAAATCAGCCCATAACCTTTATATTCCAAGGCTTATTTATGTAATTTTTCCTAATAATGTAGCCCATGGAGTCCTGGTAACAATCTGCAGAATCTGCACTGTCCTCCTTCCAAGACCTTTCTAAGGTCTAGTGTCCAGAACTGAACACAGTACTCCAGGTATGGTCAAACTAGAGCTTTGTGTAGCTGAAGCAAAATTTCCTCTCCTTTATGGGAGAGAGAGAGAAAACTACAGGCCAGTTAACCTGACATCAGTCATCGAGAAAGTGCTGGAATCAGTGCACTTAGAAAAGTGTAGTATGTATTTGTGAGAAATTGGCAATATTGTCCTAGCCTGCTTTCCAAACATGATTTCTGCTGGTGACTGCAAGCCCACATCTCAAGATGTTGCTCTTAAGTGTAACATGGCAGCACGGAGATCATGTTTTGTTTCCCTGCATTTCATAATTAATGCCTGAATGGTGCAAACCATTCGATTGGGAAGACTGTTGGATCTGGGATAGTGTAGCGAGGCTGTCACATGGTTTATGCTCCATTTAGCACACATGCCCCTGAAAGGTCTGCCAATATATTGTGGTCCATTGTCTGTTATGGTCTCTTCAGGTGTACCGAACAAACTGAATATTACACTCATTGTGTCTGTCTCACAATGCATTTGATATATCCTTCAATTGTCTGATGATTAGTAACTTGGAAAAATAATCAGTGACTAGGAGAACGTTGCTGCAATGGATAGTGAACAAATCTGATGCAATTTTAGACTAAGGGTAGGTTGGAATCCCTTGAGGATGTCGAGGTTCTTTGTGTTGATGTGGTTGGTGACTCTGGCATGCTTCGCAATCATCACTGTCTTCTCAATATCGTTGTTGATCTCTGGCCAATACACAATTTGCCTTGCCAGGCACCTTGTTCACTCTATGCCCATATGCCCCTGGTGTAACTGTGACAATGTGTCCTGGCAGAGCACTTCAAGCACAAGCACCTGTCTTCCTTTGAAAATTATGCCTCTTGAAGTTCATCTCTGCATGGCCAAAAACATCTGAGGGTGTTTGGCACTTCTTCTATTGTATCAGGCCAACCTGCTGCAATAACTCTTCATAAAGTCATCAGTTGTGGATCATTTGCTGTTTCATCCTGAAGTTGGTTGCGCTTGTGTTGACCAAAACTCATCAGATTGACTTTGAGTACATCTCTTACTTCGATGTCTAGGCCATCTACTTGTAGGTCTAGCGAAACATGCACAGTCTTTGTCGGATTTGGTAACCTACTCACTTTGTCTGAAGTAACCATTTTGCTATGCGATTTGTAACAGAAGCTTGTCCCTGTATTTTTATCACGTTTTTGTAGTTTGAATGGCGCACTTGTCAGTTCAGAGAAGGTTCACTCGACTGATACCTGGGATGGGGGAAGTTATCTGAGGAAAGTTTGGACAGAATGGGCCTGTATCCATTGGAGCTCACAAGAAAGAGCGGTGATCTTATTGAAATGTGCCAGATCCTGAGGGGACTTGATAGGGTGGATGCTGAAAGTGTGTTTCCCCTCATGGGAGAGACCAGAACTGGGGGACACAGTTTAAAAATGAGGGGTCTCCCATTGAAGATGCAGATAAGAAATTTTTTCTGATTGTCGTGAGTATTTGGAACTTTGTTCCCTGGAGAGCAGTGGAGGCAGAGTTACTGAATTTTTAAGGCAGGGGTAGATAGATTCTTAACCTTTGATTTCCCTTGTTAATTATCAGGGGAAGGCAGAATGGTAAGTTGAAGCCACAATCAGATCAACTATGGTATTGAATAGCTTACTGCTCCTAATTTATATGTCAGTGGCATGCGCCAAATCATTCCCAATGGTTTGTAGACAGTTTTCACGTTGAATTGTTTACTAAATCGATGTGTGGATCTTGTGGATCCTGAATACCAGAGTGCATGTCTCATGGTCACCCTTAAATTGGAATGTGCTTACAATAGACTTTTGGAGCCAAACGTGATCAGTTAGCCACCTTGCATACTACACACTCCTAACACTTTTTGAGATGCACTGACCTCCAAGACTGTCTCCTTTCTTGGGTCATAGTTTTGTTGGACAAATGTCTGTTCTGACACTGCCTGTTCAGTTGACTCGAACAAATGTTGGTTGTCCTCATGCCATACATGTGGAACATCTTTCCTTGGTAGCTCTCTAAGTGATACTTTATCAGCAAATGTTAGTATGTATGGTACTTAAAAAGGTGAAAAACGTGAAGCATCTCTGCAAGTCCTCTTTATACTGAGGAGTATCCATGTGTCGTACATCTTTGAGTTTGCCTGGGTCAGGACAGATCCTGGAACTTGAATAAACAGAGCTGAAAATGTTAATCTGACCAACATTCATCTGGAATTTCTTGCTGTTAGAACATAACACAAATAGGAACAGGAGTAGACCATTTGGCTCCTTGAACCTGCTCTGCTATTCAATAAGATTATGGCTGATCACCTTGTGTTTCAATTTCCACATTCCCATCTAACCCCGGGAATCAATCTACCTCTTCCTCAAAAATATACAACGACCCTGCCTCCACCACCTTTCTGAGGCAGAGAATTTCAAAGTCGCACAACCCTCTTGAGCAAAAAAATTTCTCCTCATCTGTCCTAAAAAGGCATTACCTAATTTTATAAACAGTGGCCCCTACTTCTGGACCCACCCACAAGAGTGAACATCCTTTCGATGTCCACCTTGTAAGGACGTTCAGGATCTTGTATACTTTAATCAAATCACCCTTCATTCTTCTAAACTCCAGTGGAAACAATCCCAGTCTGCCCTACCTTTCCTCATAAGACAACCCACTCATTTCAGGTATCAATCTAGTAAACCTCCTTTGAACAGCCTCCAATGCATTTACATCCTTCCTTAAATAAGGAGACCAAAACTGCACACAGTCTTCTAGGTGCGGTCTCACCAATGCCCTGTATAACTGAAGCATAACATCCTTACTTTTATGTTCAACCCCTCTCGAAATAAAGGATAGCATTCCTTTAGCCACCTTAATTACTTGCTGTATCTATAAAATGAGCCCTTCAAGACAAGCTGCTGCCATCGATAAGTGTAGATTTCAATCATCCTCTTCTTTGGTTTTGCCCATCACTGCAATATCATCAACAACGCATACGCATCCCCTAAGACTTATTTTCTGTCATTCTGTCCATATGCTGCTGGAACAGATCCTGACTGATGAATAAACCAAAAGATAATGCCTGGAAGCAGTATCTCCCACATGGTGCCCCGAAAGCAGTGATTTCTTGAGATGCTGTTGCCAAGTGAACCGGCCAATATTCAAATTTGGCACCAACTTAGAGAAAAACCTTGCTCCTGTGAATTTGGGACTCAATTCCTCTAAAGTTGGAATCTTGTGTGGGCATTTCTTTCGAGCGAGATTTGGATGTCATGGGTCCAAGCAGATCTGGATTGTGTCACTTTTTTTCAGTACGCATGTGATAGAATTGCACAGTGGGTGTGCTGATGCATGCAATGGATAACGCTGTTACACTCCATGTCTTCCAACTTGCTCTTAGGCTTCTCCTCTATGTATACACTACACTTTCTCGGAAGGTTGATTGTCGGAATTGTGTTCTCTGAGATGTAGTACAGCATCACCTCTAGTTTCCTAAGTGTAAAACCTTTCAGGGTATGTCTGTTGTAGGTCAAAGACTGACTCTGTGCTTATACTTGGCCTCTTCTGCCACAATCGGTATTGAACTGATTTCATGCATGGTTACAATGTTGAGTTCCATGTACACTGGTAACCCTGCTATTGCTGGCCCATTCATGTCCATCAAGTAAAATACTTGTGGTTGCCATGCAGACTTGCCATAGCTGCATTTCAATGTCAATGTACCTATACAATGAATGGGTGACCCATCGTACACAGTTAGTTTAGCACTCATAGGCTGTATCATTGACTTCTGAAGATCCAGCTACATATGCTTAAGGATCCTGACTAGTAAGCTGTTCACGCTCAGTTTCAAGTTGACTTTGGCTGCTAGCGTGTGTTGGCTGTTTTGCTTTGGGCATATGATGCTGATAGTAGCAAAAGCCTCTAATTGTTTGACTTCATCGACATATCATGTTACATTCACAATGTGGAAGACCTATTTGCTTTCCAGTTGAAGATTTGTACATTCTGAATCTTCACCCTGGCCTGTCTGGCTGCTAACCTCATATATGCACTTGTGCTTATGTGGGCCTCTGGCGCACTCCCTGTTGTTGCTGCCATGTGCCGCACATACAATAAGATACAAACAGATTAAAAAGTAACCTCTGTTCGCACCATTGCAACCAGATTTCCAACATAGGTGAGCCCACTGCTCTCTTACACTGCATACCTTGCAAAGATCTTGGAATGACAGCTTCCCGATGGGTGCAGCAGACTGCACTTCCCACACAGCTTGCTTTCGCATCCTGGCAACCAATACTACTGCCTGCACCTAATGCTTGCAAGTGGTGTTGACCAGTCACAATGGCTTCATATTTTCTGCCATCTTTTAGCGGTCTGTTAATATCTTGACTTTTTTCTCCTAAAGGCTTGGATTAGTGTTCAAGCTATAACCAGCTCCATTATCCATTCAGATCGCTGAGCTGATAAATCACAGTCCTTGCCCTTATCATGGCTCCTGCTGACGAACCAATCAGTTGATTTTGTGGCTGTTGTCTGTAAGCCATCAGTGTGAGATTATTCACTTTGGTTGTGGGAATAGAAAAGCAAATTTTTTTTTTTTTTAAAAGTCATGAAATCTGTAAACACCGGTGTTCAGAGAGACCTTCTGTTCCTTGTTTGAGTAGACCCAAGTTAGCATGCAGGTACAGCAGGTAATTAGGAAAGCAGGTAGCATCTTGGCCTTTGTTGCAAAAGGGTTGGTGTACAAGAGTAAGGAAGCCTTGTTACAATTGCACAGGGCTTTGGTGAAACTACACCTGGAATACTGTGTGCAATTTTGATCTCCATGTATAAAGAAGGATATACTTGCATTGGAGGCAGTACAGTGAAAGCTCACGAGATTGGTTCCTGAGATGAGAGGTTTGTTCTATGATGAGAGGCTGAGTAAATTTGGTCTATGTTCTCTAGAGTTTAGAAGAATGAGTGGTGATCTCATTGAGATTATGAAGGTGCTTGACTGGGTAAATATGGAGACATTGTTTCCCCTGGCTGGGGGATTTAGAAGAAGAGGGCACAGTATCAGGATAAAGGAACGATCATTTATGAATGAGATGAGGAGAAATTTCTTCAGTGTTGCAAATCTTTGGAATTCTCTACCCTGGTGGGTTGTATTACCCTGGTGGGTTGTATATGTGCCATCATTGAAGACTGTGAAGTCATGCCATTTGCAGGGATTACCTTTCCACGAAACCTTGCAAATGGCAAAATCGTGAATGATGAGCATACTCTACAATGGGAGTCAGTTAGGTTCCTGCCATCCTAAAATTATACATGTAGAAAGTTTCTTTTTTTGCCCTTTGATCCTATGTTTTTAATAAATTTAAAGAGAAACTTACTGGAGAAATTGTTTAATAAAACGAGGAAAGTGTAAAATTTGTCACAATTACAACAATTTACTTGAACTTGAAGGCAGACGGCGATCAGGCCAAGGGGTGTTCCTGCTGCTGGGGCCATTGGGGTGGGGGGAGTGGGGGAAGAGGCTGGCTGCAAGAAACACGGCATGGACACCTTCCCCCTTTTTCTTTTAAAACTATATTCAGGCAGTTTTTCTCTTCTCAGCATTTTCTAAAGATAACTTCTGTTTTTAAAACCTTGGATAAGTAAATTTGGGTGAACTGGTGAACAAAGACTTTTGCCCAGATAAGGGAATTTGAGGAAGTTGTGAACGGCGGGACTCTACTGAAGACGAGGGGAAAAATTTTCCCTCTGTCGTGGGGGAAATGCGGGAGCGGGCGTGAGCAGGTGTGCCTTCCGATCGGGAGTGCGCTGCCACTTCACGTGGGCGGGCCATTTAAGGCCCGCCCAGAGTGACGTCCACCAAGAAATGCTGTGCGCTCCCTGTACTGGCGGAGGCTGATTCCCTCAGCCGGGAGCACACTCTTTCGCGCACACATGCAAAAGAACACACACATCTCCCTGAGGCTAACTGCTGCCTTAGGGAGATCCGCTCCAATTTAAAACTTCTAATAAACATGTTTAAAAATTTTCCTTGCCATGTCTCCTCGTGTGACACTATCACATGAGTTGGGACGTGCCCATAAGTTTTATTGAAACCTTTCTTAAAAATTTAAATACCCTCATGAAACCTCACCCCGCTCACGGATGAGGTTTCATGCTTTTTCCGAAGCCCGCCAAGGCTCCCGGCCTGTCCGACAACCTTAAGGTTGGACAGGCAGCTCCATTAATGGCCTTAATTAGTAATAGGCCATTGACAGGTCGGCAGGCACGCAGCTGACTCAGCTGTGCCCCCGCTGACCTGAAAATGGAAATGATGTGGGGTGACATCGGGAGTTCCACCTGACGTCATCCCATGTTATTTTACGCATTGGCGAGCAGGCCCTGCACCCGCTCACCAACTGGAAGATCTTGCCCTCGGTTTTTGGTCTCTTAGCCTTTTGATTTGTTTCTACCTGGAGCCCAAAATCTCTTTGGAAATCCACTACTAGCATTTCGCTGTTTAAATAATATTTGGATATGTACTTTATTGGTATAAAAAGGATATGCTCACACTTGCTTGCAGTGAAATCCATCTGCCAGAGTTTCTGGAAGTCTCAATAAACTACATCCACACACATTCCGCTGTCTGCTACTTTAGTTGGTTCCTCAAAAAAAAATTTGGCTTCTTAGACGTGATTTATCCTTTACAAATCCAAGTCAATTCTCTCTAATTGGCTCATTTTTGTACCTGCTCAGTCTGCCTTTAAATCAAGGTCACACTTTCTTTTGCCTTTATATCATCATTGCTTCTGTTACTTAATCATCTCCTAACCTCCACCTGATCACATCACCACTATCCACCCTAAGTTCCTCCTATATTTATAAACTGTTCATCAGTAATCTTTTCCCGTTGCGACAAAAGGCTGTTAACCTAAAACATTAATAACCTTACTTTCCTTTCTCCGTAGGTGTTGCCTGACCAGCTGCAATTACTTGCCAAATTTGTAGCATCTGCAGCATTTCACTTCGTATAGTATCAGCTAGTGTTTCAGAATCATCTGAGAAATTCATTTCTTTATACATGCAGTGGCAGCTTTGTTGGAATGCTGATAAATGCCAACCATACACATTGCAGTGAAGCACTGAAATAGAACTTACTTAGTCATGCATACAGAAACAGGTGGATGTAGAAAGTAGGTCAGAAACAATGGAATACAACCAAATAATTTAGGTTATGTACCTTAGAATAGAGATCTGAACAAAACATCTCAACATTTTGGACATTTGTTTTTAAAAAGCCATCATATGTACATGATGCCAATCTTTTCACCATGCCAAAAGAAGTTTTTTTGAAGTATAAAAGTAGAATAATATGCTTTTGAAATAATTCATCTAGAGTAAGTGCTCACTGTGAAACAAGAATATGGCATGTTTTTATGTACCAATCAATGCCTGGTTAAATTGAGTTAGCTCGGGTAGATTTTATGCAAGAACCAAATCGGTTAGTTGTATCTTCTTTGCTCCATAAAGCAGCATGAATGGTCTAATAGATGAAAATGTACCTAGAAATGTGCACAATTATTGCTGTCTATGGAGTTACTTGCAGGCAAATGGAAACCTTATTTAGACAAACCAATGTGATAGACTTCAGGCCAGAGCACCATTGAGTTTGTTAACTGGAAGGAGGTTGTTATGAGCTTAAACAGTACAGTGCTTCTTATATTGTCTTTATTAGAGGTGACTGTAACTTGGCTGCTCCCAGCCTGTGCCTCATGGCAGAGGTCACATGACTATTGCAAGCCAGGCAGGACCTTTAGTACATGATTGTATTTCAATCCTAAATATCTCCCATTTCGTAACAAGCACAAGGTAAATTCGCATGTGCTATCATGTGTATCTGTTATTGTTGTTCCATTTCCATAGTTGGGGACTGGTAGACCTGTGGGAGTGATAGTCATTCTTCACTCTGTGCAGCTGGTGAGATCCCATCTTCCTGATTGGCTGTCTGCAGTGAAGGAACAGCTTCTCAAGTTGTTTGTACATGCCTCTGGTTGCGCCAGTATGTTTGGTCATTTACATCCACCACATATAATCGACATGACCACTGCTCTATACATGTCCCAAGTTTCCACGTGAGCTGATTCCTGTTGAAAGCATTGAAACGCTGACTGGGTCTCCAATGTTCAATTCTGGCAATGGTTTGGCAGTTTTGTCAAAATGAAATTTGGCTTTGTGCCAATTTGCCTTAAAAATTTTTTCACTCACGTCTGTTACTACTTCTGGCTTCAGGAGCTTTTTGATAATTGGAAGAGCAGTTTGGTTGTGGCATGATATTAGTCCTTGGACTGGACTACTTTCCATGCCTTCAGTTGATGTGTTTCTCCACTCTTCCTCCCACTGCAGGATCTCTTATGCCTAAGACAATCCTATCTTTAATGAGATCATCTTTTAGTTGCCCAAATTCACAGGATTCTGTGAACTGTTACTGCAGTCACGTACTGATCAATAGACTCCCTTTCACCTTGAGCCTTGAAGTTGAACACATACCGTTCATGCGTTAGATTCATTTGGGGTTCAAAATGCCTTCAAGGCTTTCAAGGTTTCTGCCATCTGTTGGTTTGTACTTTGCAGAGATTTAGGGTGGATTACAATTTGTAGCAGTCTCTCCCCAGCAGTATTAAAAGTGTTGCAACTCGTATAAGCTCCGGATTGTTCATTAAATCTGTTGCAATCTTGTAAATTTGTCATTGCAAATGGAAAAACTGCCAGTTTGACTGCATATCGCCTTTCATTTAAACAGGAGATGGGTGAGGAAGATTAAAAGTGACTCATGCAGTGAATTACTTGCAGTTTGTTTGCTTTCCTTTTCAGTGGCTTTTTCAGCAACTTTTTTCAGCTCTGAACTTTATTCTTTCAATGGCTGTGGCTTCTCTCCAGCTCTTCAAAACTCAATCTGATCTCCACTTCTGACACTGTTATGAGCTCATAGAGTACAGTGCTTCTTGTACTGTGTCTTTATTAGAACTGAATGTAACATGGCTTCCCCAGCCTATGCCTCATGGCAGAGGTCACATGACTTTGGCAAGCCAGGTAGGACTTTTAGTATATGATTGAATTTCAATCCCAAACAAAAGTAATGGGTCAACTAAACTTCTCGCTTCATTAGAGAAACCAAGATTGGGGCCGAAAAGGATTTGCACAAGGCATTTGGGTAGTTCAGTGGTTCACCTTCTCCTTGGATTAACTGATTTTTATTTATTTGGAGCTTTTAAAAAAAAAAATCATTGGTTGCATGTCAATTTGTAACTGTTCTATGCATACGAAATTTCAGCCAAATGAGTTATACATGACATTGATTGGATAATGAGAGCACAAGATATAAAGTAACTTTTGTATTATAGGTGTGTCATATTTCATCAAAATGCATTTGAAATTTTCAAAAACAACCTGTAAATTTATCTCTCAAGATAGGCAAATTTCAATAAATTACCTAAATGTGGGGACTCTTTTTATCATAAAGCATTGAGGTGTGTAAATATGCAACATGTTAATTTTCAGAATTGTCTGGCATAGTCTACATAATTGGCAAAAATGACAGATTGAAAACCCCTTTATATGTATGGAGCTGTTTTAATTTTCCTGAAGAGAGATGTGTCGGACTAGATCATATTTTCAAAATCAAACTCAGTGATATTTGGCAAGCGTAAGCATGTAGGTAATTGCGGAGGCCTTGTGGTGCAGTAGCAGAGTCGCTACCTCATGGTCAGGAGTTCTGGGTTCAAGTCCCACTTCAGGACTTGATGCCCACAGAAGGTGTGCATATAATGTGGCCAAACAGATTGACTCTCAGCCTGTAAATCCTTCCAGTATGCCTGATGGCAGGCAGTGAAAAGCAGGAGAGTTCCTGGTCAACCATACTGCAGAAGGCAAAAGCAAACCACTGCAGTAATTTCCCAAACATAATCATGGACCAATCCATTGAAAGTTCATGGTTGCCCACGCCATCTTAGGACATGGTGCCTGAAGGAGAAGGATATGATACGCAAATTCCAAACATTGTTATGAAATTTTCAAAAACAACCTGGAAATTTACCTCTCCTGGAAAGATAGGCAAATTCAAAATACAAAATTCAAATTCTCTAAATGTGGGGACTCTTTCTACCATAAATCATTTGAGGTGTGTAAATATGCAACATGTTAATTTTCATGAATTGCCTGGCATAGTTAATATAATTCGCAAAAGTGATTGATTGAAAACCCTTTTATGTATATGAAGTTGTTTTAATTTTCCTGAAGAGAGATGTGCCAATCTAGGTCATATTTTTAAAATCGAACAGATATTTGGCATGCGTAAAGCATCTGGGTAATTGTGCATTTCTTAGTGGCTGGATCAAGACTGACTGCCTATGCAACTCTCAGCTGGGAATTGGCTTATGCATGGAATGGAGAAAAACAGTGCGTTGAGAAGCAGTGTTACTTTTAGCATTAATTAGCTGAGGAACATAGCAGCCTGTTCCTTTTATAGGATATAAATTTCCCTTCTTTGTGGCAAGAATTTGTTGAGTTCAGAAACATCAGGTTGGTAAAATTAGTCCAGGGAAGAAAAGATTGCTAGTAATCTGTAAACCGGTTGTTTTGGTAGAGTGCCATTCTGTGAAGCCAGAAAATTTGGATTCAGGAGTCTAAATTACTTTTTGAGATGTAAATATATATTGATGACTTAGAGCAAGTTGGAAATCTGTGTAGAGAACATTAAATTAAAAAATAACTGGTACAGAAAATACAGGTCTGTGTTCAGAGAGAAAAGACAAACTAATGTTTCAGTTGAAGCTTCTTCCTAAGCAATTGAAAATTGATAGATAATTGAAACCACTCATCGGGTGGACAGGTAGAGGACAGAAGGGCAATAAGACAGGGAGCAAAGAGGGGGCGAAAGGGAAGAAAAGGTAACAGATTCTCTGATTAGAGGAGCGATTGTTGGTTGTGATCTACAAATTGCTTAATAGAAAAGTAGAACCTTATTTGGTGGCAGGAAAGATTACCTTAGTGAGGCAATGAAAAGATATTCAGAGAATGAAATAAAGTGGAAATAGGTAAGATGATCAAATGCTTCAGAAAGGTTCGCCCATGATAAAAATCTGAAAGATGGAGGAAAACAATGCTAGTGATCTGAGATCAGTAAACGTTGAAAATTCACAGTGAACCCTGTTTGAAAAAAATACCTGGGGGTATGGGGAGCAGCCTGTCAGAGGGCAAATGCTCAAACAGGACTTTGAGAAAGGTGATTATGCCCAAAAACAACAACTCCATTCCCTCTCCCTCCTAATGAACCTACTCCTGACCCTTCACACTGTTGAAATACAAATGGAGGCGGTGGCTGTGGAGATATAGCTAAAGATGAAGGTTGTTAAAGTCACTGTTCACATCAACCATCTAGAAAAATATTCATTACTGTTCCTGAAGCTTGTGTTGAGCTTGGTCAGAACAGTGTTGCAGATAGAAGTATCAGGAAGGGAATTGGGGGAGTTCAAGTAATGAGCTACTAGAAGGTCAGGATCCTGCTTGTGTCCGAAACCGATGTATTCCAAGTGGCTGCTTAAGCTGTGTTTGGTCTCCCCTGTGTAGAGGAGTTGGATGTGAGCATCCAATACAACATATTGAATTAGAGGCATTACACTACTGCCTCTCCACAAGAAGGCTGCAGTAGTTATTTGAGAAAAGCTGAAGGAATCGATGTTGCAACTACTGCACTTGCACAGGAAAGTGCCAAGGGACAGGAAGTTGGGATAGTGGAGTATTCAACAAAGCTATCTGAGTAATGGCCCCTCTGGAAATGATGAGGAGGAAACATGTTTGCTCGTGGCATCATGCTGTGGGTGACAGGAAGTGATCTGCCAAATACGAGGCTGGTGAAGTAGTAAGTGAGGGAAAGGGGAACCTTATGTTACTGTGAGAAGGGTGAGAGCAGAGATTGGGAAGGTTTGGAAGATCCTGTTGACAATGTCTGAAGGAAGAACAGTGAGGGCAAGAGAGATTTTCATGCTGTGGTGCAATGTGCACTCATCAGAGCAAATGTCCTGAGGAAAAATTGGTGGAAAGTGATAGTTTTTATGGGAACAAGCATAATTGAAGTCAATATTGAATTGTAGTGGATACTTGTGCCTGAGTAAATATTAGTTTTGTTCCAATTTTCATTTAAAATGGAGACAAACGGTCATTAACCGCAGGGTTATCATTAGAAGAAGGGGGAACTGGAAGCATTTGTTGAGGGATTTTAGAAAATGGAATGCTTTACTGCAAGCCAAGTAGGTAAAATGAGATAGACTGTTACGTCATTTAAAAGGGAATTGAATAAGTAAAGGAAAAATCTAAACAAGAATATGGAAAAAGGGGAGGAAATGGGATTAATTAGCTAGCACAATTGCAGACATGATATGCTGAACAGCTTTATGCTGTAACTTCCACATGAGCAGCCTTAAAATACTTGAGCAGGATGTGCTAGATGCTGAGGAAAAATATTCCAGTAGCTCCAACTGTCTGGTACCAATGCAACCGAGGAAGCACTCGCCAAGGTTCTGTGTGCATAACTGCAAAAGGCATTTGACAAAGTTCCACATGAAAGACTATGTTTCTCAGTGCTGCAGGGATTCAAGTTAAATGGGGAATGAATATTGAATTCATGAACTGTTTTGGCTGAAACATAGGATTTTCATAAAGGTTCTGAAATCTTCTATTAAGCTTTTGCTAAAGTTATAATAAAAGCCCTATAAAAATTGTGCAATGGGAGCTGCTTTTGGAGTTTTTACCAAAACTAAGGCAACATTCAGAAAACCCCTGTAAAACCTGGTGTAGATATCTGTTAGAGGGGTTGTGTCAGGGTGGAGAAAGTTGGGGAATTTTGAGTGAGATCATATCTGTTTTTAATTTAAACCAATGTCATTCGTAGGTGAAACATTGTACAGTTATCAAACTGTATAATGTTCTGGTCAGAATGCATCTCTGACCAATTCTGATCACCAAAAAGGGAGATGTTTCAAATGCCAGAGGCACAACAGAGAACAGTCATGTGGCTGGTCCCTTGTGTAAAAAGGTTGTGTTGTAAATAAAGCATGGAGAAACATGGGGCATTTTATACTATGACAGTACTGTTCAACTGGTTATCTTGGAGGCTTATCAGATGATTAAAGATATAGATTGAAAAGATAACTGCAATATTACTTAATGTTGTAAGGTAGGGAAAATGAAGCGCTCTAGGCCATCAGTAGCAGCAAAATTGTACTTGAACACAATCTGTAACCTCATGGCCCAGCATGTCTCCCACTCTACCACTACATCAAGCCAGAGGATCATCCCTGGTTTAATAAAGAGTGCAGGAGGGCATGCCAGGAGCAGCACCAGGCATACCTAAAAATGAGGGGTCAACCTGGTGAAGCTGTAACTCCGGACTACTTGAGTGCCAAATAGTATAAGCAGCAAGTGATTGACAAAGCTAAGCAATCCCACAACCAATGGATCAGATCTAAACTTTGCAATCCTGCCACATCCAGTCATGAATTGTGGTGGGCAATTAAACAACTCACTGGAAGAGGAGGCTGCACAAATATCCCCATCCTCAATGATGGAGGAGCCAAGTACATCAGTGCAAAAGATAAGGCATTTGCTACAATATTCAGCCAGAAGTGTAGAGCGAATGGTCCATTTCAGCCACCTCCGGAGGTTCCCAGCATCACAGATGGCCAGTCTTCAGCCAATTCGATTCATTCCACATGATATCAAGAAATAGCTGAAGGCACTGGATAGTGCAAAGGCTATGGGCCCTGACAACGTTCTGGCAATAGTACAGCAGACTTGTGCTGCAGAACTTGCTGTGCACCTAGCCAAGCTGTTCCAGTACAGCAACAACATTGGCATCTACCCGGCTATGTGGAAAATTGCCCAGTTATGTCCTGTAAACAGACAGCAGGACAAATTCAACCTGGCCAATTACTGCTCCATCAGTCTACTCTCGATTATGAGTAAAGTAATGGAAGGGGTCATTAACAGTGCTATCAAGCAGCACTTGCTTAGCAATAACCTGTTCAATGATGCCCAGTTTGGGTTCTGCCAGGGCCACTTAGCTCCTGACCTCATTACAGCCTTGGTTCAAACATGAGCAGAAGAGCTAAGCTCCTGAAGTGAGTTGAGAGTGACTGCCCTTGACATCAAGGCCACATTTGACTGAGTGTGGCATCAAGGAGCCCTAGCAAAACGGGAGTCAATGGGAATCAGGGGGAAAACTCTCTGCTGGTTGGAGTCATACCAAGTACAAAGGAAGATGGTTGTAGTTTTTGGAGGTCGGTCATCTCCACTCCAGGACTCCACTGCAGGAATTCCTCAGGGTGGTATCCTTGGCCCAATAATCTTCAGCTTCACCAATGACCTTCTTTCTGTCAAATGGTCAAAAGTGGGGATGTTCGCTGATGATTGCACAATGTTCACCATTTACGACGACTCAGATACTGAAGCAGTCCATGTTCAAATGTGGCAAGACCTGGACAATATCCAGGCTTGAGCTGACAAGTGGCAAGTAACATTCACGCTGTCGAGAAGAACAAGGGCAGCAGATAGATGGGAACACCACCACCTGGAAGTTCCCCACCAAGTCACGCACCATCCTGACTTGGAACTATTATCGCCGCTCCTTCATTGTCGCTGGGTCAAAATCCTGGAACTCCCTTCCTAACAGCACTGTGGGTGTATCTGTACTGCTTGAACTGCAATGGTTCAAGAAGGCAGCTCACCACCACCTTAAGGGCAAGTAGGGATGAGCAATAAATGCTAGCCCAGCCAGCTAAGCCCGCATCCTGTGAATGAGCATAAAAAAAATCATAGACCAGACCATGTAATGGTGACAGGTTACCTGGTCATTAGTAAACCAGCAACTTTTATTATGCTAGCACACAAATCACCATGTTTATTGAATTCACATCTCATCATAGCAAGCATCAATATAGAATTAATGACCGCTGGGCTATTAGTCCTGTACCATAATTACAATGCTACCGTACCCTCTCCAACTTCCCTTTTAACTGTCTTCAAAATGTTACAAGTGGTTAATTAACTTAACTGTTCATCAACTGAGCCTTCGGTCATCTTGACCGTGAAAAGCTATCTGGTTTAAATAACTATTGCATTCCAGTAGTTAGCTTTATACAACTAAAATGATAAATTACACTGTCTTAGATGTTAGCATTGACATAAAATTGGATCCATGATGTGGATGAGACAAACATTGCTGTCTTTTGAAATCGAAAGGTTTTTTCAAAAAAAGTATTTTCGTCATATCTGTTTTGCCAGTTTTCAGTGCTGAAGACTTCAATGTCAAGTTAGCCACACAATATAATACGTTGACTATCCTTGCATGTTGATTGACTTTGTGGAATTGGAATAGTTTAAAGTAAATCCCACTTGGATTTGCCAAATGCTTCCTTTTGCTATTCATAGTTGTCTGATTCTTTGGGTGCTCCGATGTTATGGAACCTAGTAAATCAATGTGTAAAGTTTACTGAATTATTCTAAGAATTAGTCACAACAAACACCACAGAGATTTTGGTGTCTTTCTAGGACGGAAGGCTGAACTTAACTTAGGACTCATTCAATATGAGAAATATTCTTGTAGGTGTCCCAACTTGAGAAATATTCTCATAGGTGTCCCAACCATTTTTCAAAATTTTTAATTCTTCCTCCTTCCTACTCACTGTCCGGCAGAAGATAAACTGGCAATATTGAGATAAAAACCATTTTGATATTAAAGGGTGTACAGCCAGAATCTTGGTTCACCTATCATACTTTATCGACCCTCTTATTCAAAAAGAGTCAATAAGGTCTTCAAAGTAATGGGGAGGCTGATTGGTTGTGAAAATAGAATAAACAGAGCTCGGAATCCTTACTTGCCAGAGGTCAGTTTTAATGGAAACATTTAAATGGTTGCACGGTTTTGGTGACACTGCAATTAATGTCCCATCTGAGACAGTGGAACATACATTCCCTACAATCACTAGTATAAACACCATCAAAGTCAGAACTGAACTGGAAATTTATTTTTTTATTTCCAGTTTGAAATTGTATTAATATAAGCTTACTGTTGAACAATGTTGCTGAGGCAGGGTTTGAATTTTGCGTAGTTTTACTTTTGACAACAAGTATAAATTGAAGAGAATCAACAGATTCTGTATGCAAGTTAAGCTGTTCTGCCTAACACCCTCTCCCCGCCACCACCACCACCTCCACCTCCGACCCAACCTCAATCCCAACCAACCTCCATTTCACTATTTGTTATCATTGAACCACCAAGCTTACAGGACCTTCTGTTCTCAGTGACCATGAGAGATTTTTCTCAAAATTGCACTAATTTGTCATTGTGTCAAAGAATGTGACTTTAGCCCTTCAACTAAATCGCATCTAAAGGAACTCCAGCTTTTCAGGTTTTATGCACTGTGTACTGGAGCACCTTAGATTTAATACATGTTACATTATGGTATGCCATACTGTACCAATGAATGAATAATGCCATCTGTTGTGATTTTTAACTGTAGTAGGAGGACTCGAACCTAACCTGATCTAAATATATAACTATCCAGTATTTCTTGCATTTGACAAAATATGGAGTGTTAGGATGTAAAGACAACTTAATAAGCCATATTTGTATTTGTGGCTGTTATTAATGAGTTTTAGCTTTAAAGTTTAAGCTTGATTTATATTTCTGCATTTGTACATTAAGAAAAGGTCACGTTGAGTTTTAGTTTCACTTCAAAAGGTGAAACCTAGGATCTAGTTTCATTTTTGAGAGAGACAGCAGGTTTCAAGCTGTTTGTATACCTGCATTTCAAATGAGTTTTATGACTCATGAAGAGAAGTTAAAGCAAACACGAGTATAAAAAAACTGTGCTGTTGCCTAGCAACAGGAGTTCAGAGAAAGAGACCCACACATGCATGTGCACATAGCAAAAACAGCAGTTTGAGTTCAGTTGGAAGAAGGTGCCAGGACAGGCAGGACATGAGAAGGGACAAATAGCAAGTCCCAAGCTAAAGGAAGTCCCAAAATCTAGGGGTGTGGAACAGGAGAAAGTCCCAAGAAGACCTTTGTGTCAAAGGACAGGAGAGTATCCTGGAAAAGATCCTGTTAAGAGTGAGGAGCAGAGGAAGGCACCAGGCTTCAAGTTTAAAGGAAGAAAAGCTGCAGGAAGAAGATTTAAAGTGATATAAAGGCTTGAGAAGTCAGAGGGTCCAAGGAGACAACTGAAGGTCTGCAATTCTTGGCTAGGGGCATGTGAAAGCTTGAATGCATGTGGTGACTCAGGGATGAGGAATATCAGATGGAGAGTTCCAAACCCTGGAGGTGGACCATTGCGGAAGGCATCTGAGAGAAAGTGTTAGTTTGGGAGAAAATTCCAAAGTGAGTTCTTGGAGAGTGGAGATTGGAAACCCTCATATGAAAAATGGAGTTCTGAGAGACTGGTTGGCTCACGGTGGCAAAAGCATTTGGGGGGAGCTAATGAGAGATTCATTGCATCTTTTCGGAGTGGCATTTGTCATTTGATTTCAGAGTGTGATGTGCCTGACCACAGGTCGCCAATTCATTTACATGGACAATGTACTTACTGTGAACATTAGAGTATAAGATAGCTTTTGTAACTTGTGTTATCCTTACAAATCAGTATATACCTGTAGAGGTATGGTTGTGGGGATAAAGACGTATTATAGTTAATCTTATCTTGTTTAATAAACATTTTATTCTTTTGTTAAAAGTTCACCCACTGACGCCTGTGACTCTGTTCAGTAGCCACTCTCCACATATCTAAATAAAAAATAAGTTAGGACCTATCAAGACAGGTTCTGCCCTGGGATCAGGCTTGCCAGTAGTAACATCAGCTGGGATCATAACAAGAGGAATACTATTTTCCTGGTCAGGGAAGCATTCACATTATTGCTTTTGGATTTATGAGTCGATTGGTTTCTGTATATGTATAGTCAACTTATTAAAACTGTAGGATAAGACTAATTGCTAAAAGTACAGTAAGATATGTTGACAATAATTTGGAGCTGTGTTAATTATGAAGTATTTAATAAATACACATGATAGATGCATTACTTTTAAATGGCCGTCCCTCTCCCAAAAATACACTAGAATTAATTGGAGGAAGGAGTGGCGGAAGCTAGAGCTTTGTTGGTCTGATGCACTCACCAATGCAGCTTATATATTTTTCTCTCACTGTTGGATTTGGATTAGGTTAAAACTAGAGTTCTTTATCTTGGATTAACACCTCAGCAGACCATAATGATAACTTGCATTCATCTGGTGCCTTCTATGTAGAAAAATATTTGAGGTGCTTCATAAAAACTGCTCAACCAAATAAGGTGAAATAGGACAGTGTCTAAGAACGTAGAAATGGCTTTTTAAGGAGGGCACTTAAAGGAAATGGAGAGGCAGAAGATGGGAACATGATAGTTAAACTTGAGCAGCAATAGTGGGGTCAAGGGATGGGAGGGAAGCCCAAAAGGCTGATGTAACATTCATTGTAGGACTTCAAGAGGTTAGAGATTGGAAGGGGTGAGACCACAGAGAGGACCAAGGGCACAAGTTTTAAATGTGAGACATTGGGAGAACTGAGTGCTCTGCTCAAAGTCCTCAATGGCCTCTTCCCCTCTCCATCACTGTAATGCCCTTCAGCCCTACAACTGCCTGAGACCACTACATTCCTCCAAGTTCTGGTCTCTTGTGCATCCCTGATTTTCTTTGTTTCACCAGTGGCAGCTGTGTTCTTTAATCTTTGAGCTAATAAATTCCTTTCATAAATCTCTCCACCACCACCACCACCTCCTTTTATGATGCTTCTTGAAACCTATGCCTTTGACTTAGCTTTTCATCACCTGTCATGTGTCTTTCTTTGGTTCAGTGCAATTATTGTCTGAATATACTCCTTTATTTTCCAGTGTTAAAGATGACGATGATGATGATTTTTGTGTCCACAGTTGAAGTTGCTAGAAAGCAGTATGCTGGTGAGCCTGATCTGAGATTCCTGATACGATTGTGCAGGAGAGAAACAGAAACCATTCTTACAATTGGATGCATAAAAAAGGAACAAAGTAAAAACTGTCGCATGGAACTTGACAGTGGAGGAGGGACAGTGGAGGAGGGACAGTGGAGGAGGGACAGTGGAGGAGGGACAGTGGAGGAGGGACAGTGGAGGAGGGACAGTGGAGGAGGGACAGTGGAGGAGGGACAGTGGAGGAGGGACAGTGGAGGAGGGACAGTGGAGGAGGGACAGTGGAGGAGGGACAGTGGAGGAGGGACAGTGGAGGAGGATTGTGTGGTTGACAATAATGAGGTGTATTTCACCATGACTTTGAATAAGGCTATCCTGGTGCCATGGACCAGGTATAACGTGAAGCTGCAGGAGCACTAGGCATGAATCTGAGAAGCAGCATGTTTGAGGACCTTCCAAAGGAGAAGGAGATAAGTGGAAGAGCAGAAGGGCTAAGATTAGTTTTTTTGTGAAGAGATGCTTGTACCTTTGAAAGGGAAGGGAATATTGTTTGATAAGAGGGTAGCATTGGGCTTAATCAAGGGGCATTTGAGCCTGTCACAGGGACAGATGAGAAGAAAAACTGAAAAGTAGTAATTTGTTGGGGTAGGATATGAGTGAGGAAAATAAGAAGTTGGATGATGAGACAGAGGTTCATGGAGGTTTGAAAAAGGGAGATGGAACTTGGGCTCTGATCTGGAGCGGTGGACAAAATGGACACAAAGGGAATTCTTGTTTTCAAGGTCCTGCCAAAGATTAAATAAGACAGGTAGTGGTCATAAACTGAGGTCAAGGAAAAGAGAACATGAAACATTCCAGAGTTGAATTCTCCCGTTCAGCAGGGTGTCCTGGTTTGGAGTCAGTATTAAAAAACAGATTGATCCAGGAGTCATAGAAAAGAAACATAGAAAAAAATAGGAGCAGGAGTAGGCCATTTGATCCTTCGAGCCTGCTCTGCCATTCGTTATGATCATGGCTGATCATCCAACTCAATAGCCTGCTCTCGCTTTTTCCCCATATCCTTTGATCCCTTTTTCCCCAAGAGCTATATCTAACGCCATCTTGAAAACATACAATGTTTTGGCCTCAACTGCTTTCTGTGGTAATGAATTCCACAGGCTCACCACTCTCTCTGGGTGAAGAAATTTCTCCTCATCTCAGTCCTAAACGGTCTACCCCGTATCCTTAGACTGTGACCCCTGGTTCTGGACTCCCCCATCATCAGGAACATCCTTTCTGCATCTACCCTGTCTAATCCTGTTAGAATTTGATAGGTTTTTATGAGATCCCCCATTGTCAGAGTTATTGAGGAGCTGGACATCAGCTAAGGTGCTGGTGGAGCTTGCACATGCGTAAAGACTACTCATGCTAATAAAAATCATTGGACACAGTTTTGTGTGTGAAATTTTATGTTCATATGTTTCTTATTTTCATAATGACTGGTTTCAACATTACAATGATTACATGCCAAGCAGTCTATCACAAACAAGGAAACAATGCATGTAAAAATTATTTTTGATTTTGCTTTCTGTTGCTGAGAGGAAAATATTTAATGGGAATGTTTTTTTTTACTTCACAGTTTGGAACTCTTATTTTATGTGCAATTTAACAGATTACTCTGAAAAACATAATAAAATTCATTTATTTACTTAATGGTTTGCTAAGGCCTTGATATAGAAACATAGAAAATAGTAGTAGGTCATTCAGTCCTTGAAGCCTGCTCCGCCATTCAGTATGATCATGGCTGATCCTCTAACTCAACGCTGTACTTCCGCGCTCTCCCCAAACCCCTTGATGCCTTTGGAGTGCACAAATCTATCTATTTCCTTCTTAAATGTATTCAGTGACATGGCTTCCATGCCCTTCTGTTGTAGAGAATTCCATAGGTTCATCACCCTCTGAGTGAAGAAGTTTCTCCACATCTCAGTCCTAAATGGTCTACCCTGCATCCTGAGACTGTGACCCCTTGTTCTGGACCCCACAGTCAGAGGAAACATCATCCCTTTGAATTCTCCTTTCTTATCCCTTAGTTACACCAGATTTTGGTTACCTAGCAACCATCCATGAATCAGCAGAAAATGCTGAAATTTCTGGAGGGTAGAAATTTCTCCTCGTCTCAGTTCTAAATGGTCAACCCTGTATCCTCAGACTCTGACCCCTGGTTCTGGACTCCCCCATCATCAGGAACATCCTTCCTGCATCTACCCTGTCTAGTCCTGTTAGAATGGGCCAACATACCATTTACCACCTTAACTGCTTGCTGCATTTGCATGCTTGCTTTCAGTGATTGGTGTACAAGGACACCTAGGACCCTTTTTACATCAACATTTCCAAATCTATCACCATTTAAATAACACTCTGTCACTCTGCTTTTCCTACCAAAGTGGATAATTTCACGCACAATATAAAACTAGTGCAGAAAGAGGATTCTACCCTCCAGAAATTTCAGCATTTTCTGCTGATTCATGGATGGTTGCTAGGTAACCAAAGTCTGGTGTAACTAAGGGATAAGAAAGGAGAATCTGCAGGTCATATATAAACTTCTGTAGAATTCCTTGGTGCTGCACAAATTTGAAAAGGCTTATTTTATCATAGTGACAGTTTGTATGGATAAGATTTATATTGAGCCCTGATTATAAGCATGCAGCTCAGTCAGCTTGTTAAAATGAATAATTATGCAATATGTTTGAATACCTGCACTTTTAATATGTTTTTAATATTAAATGCCGTCTGTGAATGTTACCCGTTCAATTTCATATTGAACACAGCTACGCACTCCCTTTAGCGGTGTGAAGTACATGGGCAGTCACTTTGAAAGTAATGCTTGTCAACAATTTGTTGCATATACTTGTGCAAAGGACAGATATTTTTGCATGAAGTCAAAGCACTTATGCTTTTGTGCAATGGCATAGTCTGACAAGAACAAGTGTTTATCTCGTTTCAACTCTTAGCTTGCATGTTATTACGTGTATGAAATTTGAGGGAGGCCAGAAGGGTTTCTGTTCTGCTGGTGTGAACAAACACAAATAAGTCTGATTTTGTGATCTCAGCAGCTTTTGAGATGGTCATGGATCCTTTTAGACAATGGACAATGAATTATGCCTTCACATGTAACTGTTGAAGAAGAGCTTTTATTTTCCATGCCTGAAGAGGATATTTGGGGGTGGGGTGGGGTCAGGGGTGTTGGGCTACTGGATCATGCTCTATATGACTAGAGATATAACTAATTAAAACCTTGCTGCGCTGTTCAGCAAGGATCCAGAGCATCTCTGTAGAAGTTTCAATGAAGAAAATAGCTATAAATATTTGTTCCCTTGTGTTGAAGTATGAGAAATTGCCTGGACCAGTTAGATCTGAGTGGCATCTCCATGTTCTTCAGTTCAGACTAAGCAATTTTTTAGATTACTGCAATGAAGTGGAGTTTGCGTACGTAAAAGCTCCATAGGCTTCCAATCTAGAGAATTCAATGAGTAAGGATCTCAAAGCAATTAATGTTGGGCTCAAAACCATTGTTATGCTAAACTTACAGTACTGTGCTGCATTGCTATTTTGTTACAACTTCTGTGCAGATTTTTTTCTTGTAATTAATAACTTGTAGTTTACTTTGAAATGTATGGTCTGTCAGCATAGCATTTTTTCAGGCTATCTGATAGATCAGAAGTGTATGGTCATGATCCATTAATATTTCTGGTATAACCTAATGGTAAAAAGGATATAGAGTGTTGATCCTGAGGCATGTCAAATCCCATACCCCACACAGATAAATAGAAGTTTCAATTTCAGAAGAGTCACTACTCTGCTTATAAAAACTATCTTAAACAGTGAACTCAAGTATAATGTGTTTGGAGATTCCTATATAGGCTTTAAAAAGACCATGGCAGGAACACCAAGCACACTTTGAATAAAATACCAAATTTGTGGAGCTATTACATAGGTGTCTAACATGCAGATATGGCTAAAATTGCAGCTGTTATTTGCGCTATACAATCCCACAACTAACAGACCAGAGCAAGGCCTTATAACACTATCAAATTCAGTCGAGAAGCATGGTTGACAAGCAGACAATTAACAGGAAGAAGAGGTTCTGCAATTTCCTATTGTGGTACCCTCTGAATGAAAATGTTTGTTGTCTGAAACCAAATACCCGAGCCCCAGTGGCTGAGGTGGTAGATAATTTTGGGGTTGTTGCCAAATAGAAATTAGATTATTGGTAGAAAATTTGCTTCAAGGAATAAATAAGTACCAGGATTCCAAATGATAAAACTAAGCTTGAAGATGAAAAACATGCTCCAGGATTTTTGATACAACAGATACAGGTACATGATATATGAGGACAATATGAAGGCATTAAAG
Organism: Carcharodon carcharias; assembly: GCF_017639515.1. Lineage (NCBI taxonomy): Eukaryota > Metazoa > Chordata > Chondrichthyes > Lamniformes > Lamnidae > Carcharodon > Carcharodon carcharias. Next base: position 22,623,730 of record NC_054467.1, on the reverse strand, counting down.
GAAAACCTTCCAACACTGGGTGGTAGGGTCTTTCAAAGCCTTTGTTTACACAGGTTCTTCCTTCCATTTCACAATTTCTGATGAGAAAGGGAACCTGTTAACTTAGTTCCACTGAAATTCTTCCAAATTCATTAACTTGTGACTGAATTGATGCTAAATTGATGCTCCATCTGGCTGGAAAACAAAATGCATTATTTGGAAGAATATGTTTTTTCTTTTTAGGTCGGATGTTCCAGACACAATAATAAAAGCCAATAATTGCATGCTGTACATAACACTGGGGAACATACTGCTCTGTGTTAGTCAGTAACTCTCTTCAATCTATTTGACAAGACATTGATCTGTTGATGGCAGTGACCATTTTTAAAATTTGTTCATGGGATGGGGGTATCGCTGGCTGGGCCAGCATTTTTTGCCCATCCCTAATTGCCCTTCAGAAGGTGGTGGTGAGCTGTCGCCTTGAACTGCTGCGGTCCATGTGGTGTAGGTACACCCACAGTGCTGTTAGGGAGGGAGTTCCAGGATTTTGACCCAGTGACAGAGAAGGAACGGCGATATATTTCTAAGTCAGCATGGTGGGCAGCTTGGAGGGAAACTTTCATATGGCGGTGTTCCCATCAATCTGCTGCCCTTGTTCTTCTAGATGGTAGCGGTCGTGGGTTTGAAAGGTGCTGTCTAAGGAGTCTTGGTCCAATGGTGGCTGATTTAAGGACTTGTTTCACAGTCCTCCTTTTCTGTTTGAAAATTCTGTGTTCTAAAATTTTGATTTAGGGACTTTTACAGAAATTTATAGCAAATGACCCATCAGGTTTAAAATTTGTCTCATCATTGCATAGTTTTATTTTAACAATGATTCCACAGATCTCAATAAGTGGCTAATAGATTGAAAGGATATCATCAGTTCGTGTAATGGTAGGTCTTTATTTCATCAGAGGTGATGACGGAGAAGTTAAAATCATGTTTGATGGACTGGACAGTGTGTACAGATGACTAAAAAGCATCTCACCCACCAGGTCTCGTTTTCTCAACTTTCAAATGTCCAGATTTCCAGGGAGGAGAAAGAAAATGCTTCAAAGACATTCTGAAGGTTTCCTTGAAGCGCGTCAGCAGTGACAGTAGTGACTGGGAGGAGCTTGCTACCAATCGTTCAAAATAGCCACAATTTGTCCATCAAGCTACATCACACTTTGGGTCACAGCATCTTGATGATGAGGCAGAGCGGTTGCAGAGAAGGAATGAAAAAGAATCAAATCCTGCCCTCCGGATCCCACAACCTCACGGGACATCCTGCTCTATGTGCCCAAAAATCTGTGGGGTGAGAATTGGCCTGTTCAGTCACATGAAGACCCATGGAAGAAACCTGCGACGCTGAGTGGATGTTAGCCTTGAATCGAGGGACAGCAATTGACAATGTTTGTCTGTGAGAAGAAATCATCCAGTATTGAAAAGTTCAGGTTGTATTCGTGAAACTGTTGAAGATTAGAGCAATTGACAGAAAGGACAGGAAGTTATATAACCCCATTATTTTATTAACAAGTAAAATGGATATCGAAGACAAAATTTTGTTTCAAATTTCATCACATTAGGTCACCCTTGAATTTTAGGTCACACTCTAGATTTGCACTCTAATTCCAGAGCAAAAATGTATTCATTAATAACTCACCGACTTCACCAAAAGCGTAAGTTGCATTTTATTTTTAACTGGATGCAGTACTCCAGTGTAGTCTAAGCAGGACCTGTAAATGACAGAATGGTAACCTTTGATTTGTACTGAATGGTTCAATCAATACAACCCTGTTTGCTTTGCTTACGGCTTCTCTGCACTAGTCATCAATTTTGAGCAACCTGTGCCCAATGACAACTAGACCCTTTTGTGTCTCAATTGCTTTCTGTATTGTTCTCTGCAAATTGCAGGTATATCATACGTTAGTCCAACCAAAATGCATCACATTGCATTTATCTGGATTAAGTGCCATTTTTCATTGTTTGGTCCATTAATCTAGCGCAGGCTTGTCTAACCTTTTCGCTCGGGGGGCCACATTTGTATATTTTCCTCACTTGAGGTTCTGATGCGCAAATTTCAGAAAGATGAGGCTTGGCACAACAAAAAACTGAATTTCAAAAACAAAAATTGGTGAGGTTTTTAAGGAAAGAAACAATTGCTGAGCAAAAATACAGCAATGTCAGTGCAATAAATTCTTAAGTGAAAGAAAAGTAATTAATAAAAATGACCAGTGTGTGCGTGTGTGTGTCCGGCTCACTACCAGTCTCAGGGTGCCTACTCAGTCACCTTCATCCATTTTGAGTGGGTGCGTGTGTGTGAGTGAGTGAAAAACCGGAGACTGGGCATAAGGCAGGGTCACACCCCCCAAACTCCCCCCGCCACCCCAATAGACACAACTAGCCACTCACTTGCACTCTTCCCCTTTCCCATATACTCAGTCACTCCCACGCACTCTCACACACACACAATGATACACACTCGCTCCCACATACTCAGCACGACACCTTGTCCTCCCCGGGCCCAATGCAACGTTGCCAGCCCTCGGCCTGACGCGCTTGGCTTCCTGTCTCCGGCCACACCATACCTTTGCTTCCCTCAGCCCAGCAGCCCTCAGCACACTCACCACTGCTGGTGTTTGCTGCAACTCAGTAGTCAGCCTATCAACAGCAAACATGATAGAGAAGCGGCCTGTGATTTGAGGTGCAGTTCCATGCAGAATCTTCCATTGAAACTCACCTGTTTGACCTGAATCTTGAAAACTGGCTCCAGGGGCTGCATAGAGGTATTTCACAGGCTGCATCTGGCCCATGGGCCATATATTGGACCAAGCTTGATCCAGTACATCAAGATCTTTTTGCAGAAGATAGATTTCTTCTACAGAATTAACCCTTGCACATCTTGGTGTCATCAGCAAATTTATTGACCCTACCCTAAACACCACTCTCCCAGTCATTAACAAAAAGAGTGAACTAACACCAATTCTTGGAGGGGGCATCATGAGAGAATGCCTTCAGGTGGGGATGATTCCTAAATCCATCTCATTAATTTCCCAGTGATATTTATGAAGTCATCTATTGTGAAGCTCCTGAAACTCCAGGTAGGCAATGACAATTGTATTTACCTTCATCCGCTAATCTTGCGACTTCAAAGAAACTCAATCAAGATGTGGCCTTGTTTTCCCATAGCTGTTTTGAGTATCTTACAAGGCCTCTTTTCATCAACCCCTGTTGTTGCCTGGCTTTGATTTATCCCCTTTACTTTGAAAATTGGAAGTGCAGGAGCTATTTTCCAATCCAAAGGAATGGTCCCGGACTCAGTTGATGTAATGAAGAAATGGGCAAGTGATTCTCAGAGCACTTGTCCTATCTCCCATTTCCTGACCAGCCTCCCACGTTCTCCTCATACACTTGAGGTCACCCAAAACTCAGCTGTCCAAGTCCCTGCCTGCACCAAGTCCCCGTTTACTCATCACCCCTGAGCTAGTGGACCTACATTGGCACCCAGCTAAGCAATTCCTTGACTTTAAAATTCTCTTCCTTGTTTTCAAGTCCTTGTGTTGTCTTGCCTCTCCTTAGCTCTGTAATCTCCTACTCTGGCCCGATAACCCTCCTGAATAGCTGTGCTCCTCTAATTTTGGCCTGTTGAAAATTTGTGATTTTCATCGATCCCTCATTGATGGCTATGTTTGCAGCTGTCTAGGCCCTAAACTCTGGATTTCCTTTCTAAACATCTCCACCTCTTTACCTCTCTTTCCTCTTTTTTTTAAGACACGCCTTAATCTACCTCTCTGACAAAACTTTTCTTCCCTAACATGCCTTTGTGGCTCTGTGTCAAATTATGCGTCACAGTACTCCAGTGTACAGTACATGACATTGTGTGCCTGAACATGAGCATCATCCATAGGAGAATGGAATGAGGCACAATAATCATTTAACAACTCTGCTAAAACCTGAAAATTAGTTTGAAGCTGTCCTAAAATGCCTTTGTTGCCCTATATAATCTAACTGTTCTGAATCCTGAGATAGCTGCAAAAGTTTTTCCTATTAACAGTGATTGCATAGCTTTTCCAGAGATGTCTTGATTACTCTAATGGTTGCTCTTGCCTCCCTCTGTTGCTTTTGACGTTTGTCACTATTCTCCTGCGAGTTAAATTCCTTAAGCTTATGAAATGCTTTCTGCATCAATCGAATTTGTCTTTGATCATTTCTACTTGACTATTAGGATTTTGTTTTCCCATGTGCCTATCTTTCAACCATAAGGACAAACATGGCTTGGGAAGGAAAAGCTGCAGAGCCTTAACATACCCATTTTAAATTTTCCCAGTTACTATAGAAACCAATTTAAAGGCCCAAATACTAAAAAATCAGAAGACAGTACCACCAAAGTTATAAGGATTTAAAAAAAGCATGCAAACAAAATAATGAATAGATGGTGCTTAATCTGGGTTTAACTGAAGTGTGTTGGCGGAAGGAAAGATTGAAGGAAATGGAGTTAGTTAAATTCCAAAAAACCTTTTATTCAGTTATTCAGGGATTATTTTTAAGTGGCACTGTTATAGGAAGTGCTTCTAGAAATGTAATTGGGAACCAGGCCAACTGGTTCCATCTCACTGCCCTGTTGCTCATGATGCTTCTTATGCCCCTTATTCTTTGTTTCCCTGCAAGTTCCTTACTAACTGCTTGCTGTGCATTCAAAATACAATACTGCAGTGGTGAATAGGTCAGCTTTGGGGCATAGGGTGGGTAAGCTAGCAGCATTTAATGGCATGAGTAAATGCTATATTATAGATGCTAATTAAAGAATTGGGAGAGAAACATTGACTTCTGAATTTGAGGGTTGGAGTGCTCAAGTGCTCTCTTTGTTTCCGGCATTTGCCAATGCCATATTGCATGCTTCCTGATTAACACCTGCTAATATAAAGCCCTGCTTTCTTAATTTGATTACAACCACATGGGACTGATGAAATGTTCAAGTATAAACTAATTTTAACAAAATATTTGGTTTTTTATTTTAATTTCCTAAGTTTTTTTATTTTGACATGCAAAGCATCAAAAATATTGTTAAATTAAAACTTTACTTTCACAAACCAGAATGGAGACGTGGAAAGCCTAAACTCTAATTGATAAACCTATCTGTTAAGTGGTGTCAGCACTTCCTAGTAAACATTTGTCGCCAATATGTAGATAATGTTACATTTGTTAATTAATATGTCGGGACAGAAGTGGCGCCTGAGGGTTTTTCTCAACAAAGCCTGATGGAAGTTCAAGTTTATCATCGAGACGTTTGGGAGCAAATATTCACAGCTAGTTTCTTTTCAGCACCTGGGTGCATGGCAGTTTTCTGCTGTATAAGCTAGTACACTGTCCACATGGGGTTTGTTCCAATGATGTAAATACAGATCCCTATTGGAACCTTGCATTTCTCTCAGGTCACTCCTTGCAAAAGGAGAAAAAGCTGTATTCTAATATTGGAAAGAATCAGAACATACGACACTGTGTTGGAAATGCACAATGGATCTATCATCTGAATGGAAAAGATTATTTTGAACTAAAAATAGAGTGGATGATGCCACCTGCCACATTTTTGCACAGAATCTGCACATTGCAGTATTAAATTTTGCTGTTGGAAGTTAAATACTGGAGATGTTTCTTGAACATGCACAAATTGTTTATTCTCCTAGCAGGAATTTTATTTCCAGCTCGCCCAGCATAAGTTAGAGCATAATTATGAATGGAGTCAGTGTAAATATTAACTTAACTTCCCAAAATTAATCCTTTAATTTGCTAGTCCTACAGAAGGAAAGAAATCACCGCTCTTTAAACATGAAGCAGGTTGAAAGATAGAAAGGTTGATAGCAGATTGAAAGGTTCTTATCTCCTGCGTGTCGTAATCTCTTTTCTCTCTCTCATGCAGCAGAAGTTCTTTGCTCATTGTTTTGTTTTTTAAGTGTTGTAAATCTGAAATATAAACTCAGCTTGCATGGCAGAACCTTCCTTATCTGGAAGAGAAATAGCACGTCAATGTGTTTGTCTGTATGTTGCAATGCAGCTTCTTTTCAGCCTTGATGATTTCAATCTCCATCTCAGCTCCATACATATGAACACGTGAATTAGGAACAGGAGTAGGGCACTTAGCCCTTTGTGCCTGCTCCGCCATTCAATAAGATCTTTACATTCAATCTGATTGTAACCTCAACCCCACGTTCCTGCCTACCTCTGATGACCTTTCACCCCCCTTGTTAATCAACAATCTATCTAGCTCTGCCTTTAAAAATATTCAAAGACTCTCTTCCTGAAAAGGAGGTGGAAGCATAGTTCCAATGACCCTCTGAGAGAAAAAATTCTCATCTCTGTATTACATGAGCGACCTCTTATTTTTAAACAGTGGCCCCTAGTTCCATATTCTCCCACAAGAGGAAAGATCCTCTCCACATCCACCCTGTCAAGATCCCTCGTGATCTTATATGTTTCAATCAAGTTGCCTCTTACTCTTCTAAACTCCAGTAGATACAAGCCTAACCTGTCCAACCTTTCCTCACAAGACAACCTGCTCATTCCTGGTATTCGCCTAGTAGAGTTCTCTGAACTGCTTCTAACACATTTACATCTTTCCTTAAATAAGGAGACCAGTACTGTACACAGTACTCCAGACGTGGTCTGACCAGTGCCTTGTACGACTGACGCATAACCTTCCTACTTTTGTAATCAATTCCCCTCACAATAAACGATAACATTCTATTGGTTTTTTCCCATCACTTGCTGTACCTGCATATTAACCTTTTGTGATTGATGCACAAGGACACCCAGACACCTCTGAATCTCAGAGCTCTGCAATCTCTCACTGCTAAGATAATCTTTTTTATTCTTTCTGCCAAAATGGACAATTTTACTTTTTGTCCACATTATACTGCATTTTCCAGACCTTTACCCACTCACTTAACTTGTCTATGTCACTTTGTAGGCTCCTGATGTCCTCTTCACAATTTACTTTCTGAACTATCGTTTCATCGGCAAATTTAGCAACCATTCCTTTGGTCCCTTCATCCAAGTAATTTATATAAATAGTAAAATGTTGAGTCCCCAGCATTGATCCTTGTGGTACACCACTTGTCACATCCAGCCAACCAGAAAAATACCCATTTGTGCCAGCTCTCTGCTTTCTGTTAGCTAGCCAATCTTCTATCCATGCCAATATGTTACCCTTTATACCATGAGCTTTTATTTTCTGCAATAACTGTTGGTGAGGCACTTTATCAAATGCTTCCTGGAAATCTAAATACAGTACATCCACCAGTTCCCTTTTATCAACACACATGACTCCTTTGAAGAACTCCAATAAATTGGTTAAACATGACTTCCTTTTCACAAACCATGTTGACTCTACCTGATTACCTTGAATTTTTCGAAGTGCCCTGCTATAACATATTTAATAATAGCTCGTAATATTTTCCCTGTGACAGATATTAGGTTAATGGTCTGCAGTTTGCTGCTTTCTCCCTCCCCATTTGAATAAAGGAGTTACATTTGCTATTTTCCAATCTAGTAGAACCTTTCCCAAATCTAGGGAATTTTGGAAAATTAAAACCATTGCATCAGTTATCTCACTAGCCACTTTTTCGAAGATCTTAGGGTGAAGTCCATTCGGCCGCAGGGATTTGTCAGCCTGCAGCCCCAACAATTTGCTCAATGCTATTTCCCTGGTGATTGTAGTTTTCCTGAGTTCCTCCCTCCCTTCCATTTCCTGATTTACAACTACTTCTGGGATGTTACTTATCCTCTATAGTGAAGACCAAAGCAAAAACCTGTTCAATTCATCTGCTATCTTCCAACTTTCCATTATCAATTCCCTAGATGCACTTCCTACAGGACCAATGCTTACTTTGATAATTCTCTTCTTATTTAAGTATCTATAGAAACTCTTGCTCCCTGACTTTATATTACTAGCTAGCTTTCTCTCGTACTCTAATTTTTCCCTCCTTATTAATCCTTTTGTCATTCTTTGCTGTTCTTTATTTTCTATCCAGTCTTCTGACCTGCCACCCTATCTCCCAAATCTTGTTCCTACAAATAAACTTTCCAATAAGCCTAACAAATTTGATTGAATTTTTTGAGGAGGTGACCAGGTGTGTAGATGAGGGCAGTGCAGTTGCTGTGGTTTATATAGATTTCAGCAAAGCCTTTGACAAGGTCCCACGTGGGAGACTTATAAAGAAGGCAAATGCACATGGGATACAGGGTAATTTAATAAGGTGGATTCAAAATTGGCTTAGTTGTAGGAGGCAGAGGGTGATGACAGAAGGATGCTTTAGTGACTGGAAGCCAGTGTCCAGTGGCACACCACAGGGATCTGTGCTCGGTCCCCTATTATTTGTCATTTATATAAACAACATAGGTGACTGTGTGGGGGGTAGGATTAGTAAATTTGCGGATGACACAAAGATTGGCCGGGTGGTTAACAGTGAGGTTGAGTGTCTTGAGCTACAGGAAGATATAGACGGGACGATCAAATGGGCAGATAGGTGGCAAATGGAATTTAACCCTGAAAAGTGTGAGGTGATACACTTTGGAAGGAGTAACTTGACAAGGAAGTATTCAATGAATGGCACAGCACTAGGAAGTTCTGAGGAACAAAGGGACCTTGGCGTGTGTGTCCATAGATCTCTGAAGGCAGAGAGGCATGTTAGTGGGGGGTGAAAAAGGCATATGGGACACTTGCCTGTATCAATCGAGGCATAGATTACAAAAGTAGGGAGGTGATGTTGGAGTTGTATAGAACCTTAGTGAGGCCACAGTTGGAGTACTGTGTGCATTTCTGGTCGCCACATTATAGGAAGGATGTGATTGCACTGGTGGGGGTGCAGAGGAGATTCATCAGGATGTTGCCTGGGATGAAACATTTAAGTTAGGAAGAAAGGTTGGATAGACTTGGGTTGTTTTCGTTGGAGCAGAGAAGACTGAGGGGCGACCTGATCGAGGTGTACAAGATTATGAGGGGCATGCACAGGGTGGATAGGGAGCAGCTGTTCCTCTTAGTTGAAGGGTCAGTCACAATGGGGCAAAAGTTCAAGGTGAGGGGCAGGAGGTTTAGGGGGGATGTGAGGAAAAGCTTTTTTACCCAGAGGGTGGTGACAGTCTGGAGTGCACTGCCTGGGAGGGTGGTGGAGGCGGGTTGCCTCACATCCTTTAAAAAGTACCTGGGTGAGCACTTGGCATGTCATAACATTTGAAGGCTATGGGCCAAGTGCTGGTAAATGGGATCAGGTAGGTAGGTCAGGTGTTTCTCACGTGTTGGTGCAGACTTGATGGGCCAAAGAGCCTCTCCTGCACTGTGATTCCGATTCTGAGATTCTGTGGACACATATACATGGCCCACTTTACTTTGCCATTCTCCTTGGCCTCTCCCCTCATATCATCTCAATCACTGATGGGCCATTTTCAGCCATTCTGCATTTCCCCTGGCAGAAACTCACTTTCAAACTCTCTTTTGCCTAACCTTTGGCCCACCCTTTGCCATGATACTTCTGCAGCCATTGACTATCCCCTCACCTCTACCTCTTCACACTTAACCTTAGCAAAACCTTCAACTAACTTCCCATTCTGGTTGTTCCCTCTGGTATCATCACTCCAGGTCCAACAGATGCAGATGTGTGTGGCAGACAACTGGTTTAACAATCATTAGATCTGACTGGATCACAGCAAGCACAATTGGGTGTCTCATTCAGTCCCATAACTGCCCATTACTGCAGGATCATTCTGCGAGCAAAAATAACCCCTGTCTTTTCTCCAGTATCAATTATCTCCTTAAACCCCTGTCTCCTGTCCCCACTATGCTCTCCTCCAACAAATGCTAGGAGTTCATGAGTTTCTTTGTCACCAAGATTGAGACCATTTGTTCAGCTTTTGCTGTCTCCACCCACCACACACACACAAACACACACACACACACCCACCCCCACCCCCAGCCATAAACCATATCTTTCTCCCTTTTCTCTTAGTTCTGCTCATTCCCTCTCCATGCTTACCTTTCTCCCTTCGGCATATTTCCGATAAACTACTGTCCACCCAATTTCCCTGCCTGAACCCCATAATAGCTGATGTTATAAAAAGCTCCCTCTCCTGTGGTACCTCTCTTTCAAAACTGTTAACATCACACTTAATAATATTATTGCCTCTCAAATCCATGCCCATCTTTTCCTGCAAACCGTCTATCAATGCTAATATGTTACCCCTTATTATGTAGTAACTTTTGATATGGCACCTCATCAAATGCCTTTTGGTAATCTAAATACACCACATCTACAGGTTGCCCATTATCCATGTCCTGCTGTAAGCTCATTAATAATAGATTCTAGCATTTTCCCTATGACAGATATTAAATTAACTGGCCTGTAGTTTCCTCCTTTCTGTCTCCATTCTTTCTTGAATAGAGGAGTTACATTTACTATTTTCCAATCTGATGGGATCTTTCCAGAATCTAGGAGCTTTGGAAATTACAACCAATTCTACTATCTTTTCAGCCACTTTTTTAAGACCCTAGGATGAAGTCCATCAGACCTGGCTACTTGTCAGTCTTTAGTTCTAACTATTTTCTTGCTACCCTTTCCCTGAAGGTTGTAATTGTTTTAAGTGCCTCTCTCCCTTTCACCTCTTGATTTACAATTATATCTGGAATGTTATTTGTGTCTTCCACAGGGAAGACAAACACAAAATATCTGTTCAGTATTTTGCCATTTGCTTACTTCTCATCATTACTTCCCCAAACTCACTTTCTAGAGGATGAATGCTCACTTTAGATATTCATTTCCTTTTTCAAATATTTGTAGAAACTTTGTTTTTTTATATTTCTAGCTGGCTTTCTCTCATACTCTAATTTCATCCTCATTATTTTTTGTCATTCTTTGTTACTTTTTAAATATTCTATCCAATCTTCAGACTTGCCACTAATCTTTGTGGAATTGTACATTTTATTTCGATGTGACACTTTCCTTAACTTCCTTAGTTAACCACAGTTGATGCCTCCTTTTCCTATAGTCTGTCTTTCTCACTGGAATGTATTTTTACTGAGTGCTATGAAATATATCCTTTAATGTCTGACACTGCTTCTCTACTGGCTTACTGCTAACTTAATTTCCCAGTTTACAGTTGCCAGCTCTGTCTTCATACCCCTATAATTGGGTATTTAATTTTAAAACACTAGCCTTCAACCCACTCTTCTTTCCCTCAAACTGAATGCGAAACTCAATCATGTTATCACTGCAATCTAGAGGTTCCTTTACTATGAGGTTATTAATTTGTCCTGTCCTGTGGCACATTGTCAGGTTTGGAATAGCCTCCTTGCTGGTTGGCTCCAGAATGTGCTGCTCTAAGAAACTATCCCAAAAATGCTCTTAAACTCATCTCCCTGGCTCCGTTTGCCAATCTGATTTGTCCAATCTGTATGTAGATTAAAATCACCTTTGATTATTGCCGCATCTTTTTGCAAGCCCCCATTATGTCTTCCTGTATTCTCTGTCCTAGAGTGTGGTTACTGGTAGGGGGCCTATAAACCACTCCTAAAAGTGACTTCCTTCATTTATTATTTCTTAACTTTACCCAAACTAATTCTACATCATGATCTTTAGAATTATGGTCATCTCTCTCTATTGTACTAATGTCATCCTTAATTAACGGAGCTACCCCACCTCCTTTTCCTAGCTTCCTGTTATTCCAAAATGTCAGGTCGCCTTGAATATTTTTGGTCCCACCCAGCTTTGGTCATCTTATAGCTACATCTCTGTAATAGCTATCAGATCATACGTATTTATTTGGGTTTGAGCTGACAATTCATCTGTTCTGTTATGAATGCTAGGGGCATTCAAATACAGAGCCTTTAGTTCTGTCTTTTTACTATTTTTGCAACCTCTGGCTTTATCTGCTGACTCACTGTTAAGTTTGAGCGCAATGTCCCTTCTGTCATGCTCTTATTATCATTTCCATTATTTCTATCTTGTCTTCTTGCCTTGTCTTCTCTCTTTAATTTAACACAACTCCCTTCGCATGATTCCTTACCCCACTATTTAGTTTAAAGCCCCCTCTACCATCCTTGTTCTATGACTTGCCAGTCCCATCACAGTTCAGTTGAAGACTGTCCCAACAGTGCAGCTCCCAATTTCCCCACTACTGGTGCCAGTGCCCCATGAATCAAAACCCATTTCCACACACCAATCTTTGAGTCACAGATTCAACTCTCTAATCTTCCTTACCCTATGCCAATTTTCTTGTGGCTCAGATAATAGTCCAGAGATGATTACCTTTTAGGTCCTAATTTTAATTTAGCCCCTAGCCGCTTATACTCCCTCAGCAGATCTCTTTTTCCTCATGCTATCTATGTCATTGGTACCTACATGTACCATGACATCTGGATTATTTCTCCCCGTCCCGCTGCAAGTTCCTCTCCAGCCCTGAGCTGATGTACCAAACTCTGGCACTGGGCAGGCAACACAGCTTCTGGACTCTCTCACTCACAGCTGCAGAGAACTGTGTTTATCCCCCTGACTATACTGTCCCCTCCTATCACTACATTGCTATTTGCTCCCTGCTTGAATGGCATCCTATACCAAGGTGCTGCCCTTAATCCACCCTTCAGCTCCTAGTTTTATCCTTACAAGCTGCAAGAACCTCGAACGTGTTGGCCAATGGCCAATGCTGAGGCTCCACCACTTCTACCTTCTCGATCCCCATACCCACCCCTCTCACAATCACACCCTCCTGTCCCTAACCATGGACCAAATCAGACGACCCTAGCTGAAGGGGTGTGACTAACTTCTGGAGCAAAGTATCCTGGTAACTTCCCCTCTCCTTGATGCATTGCACCTTCCACAGCTGGGCCTCCACCTCATTAATGCTTGAGCCAAAGTTCCTCGAGCAGCCACTTACACAGCAGACATGTTTACTGTGGATCATGTTGGTGGCAAGGAGCACCCACCTACTGCAGCTGCAATACATCACCTGCCCTGCCATTTTTATTGTATTTTAATGAACAAAGTTTTAACTTATATTTTAATGCCTCTAGTCCTTCTGGTGCTTATATTAATATTTCAATAAATGTTCTAATTACCCTTATTGAAATTCCCTGGTTTAGTTTGAGATAAATAGGTGATTGGCTGGTGAGTATTTCCTATCTGCTTCCCTGTGACTTTTTTTCTTCCGAAACGCGGCTCTGACTAGCTCCTGGTTACGGATGGTGGTGGTCCTGCTCTCTACTCTGAAGTCTCGGTGCTTTATGTCCTGCTCTCTGATCTTAAGTCTTGCTGCTTAATGCCCCCTGGCCTCGCTCTGATCTGAAGTGTTGCTTCTTTATGCTTGCTTGTCTCATTTGGTTCAGTGTCTGTTGATTTGTGATCCTTGCTAGGATTTGGGTCCATAAATGATGCATCTTGTTGGAGTGAGCAATCACTATGTTGGAACCTATTGGCTGATGGGAGACATTGAAAGCACCTTCAAACATTCTCATCTGGCATCTAAACAGTTGCAAGGGGTCACTGAAAAGTGTGTAGGATTACACTTTGCTCCCCCATTGAGGTCCAACTTATTTCCCTAGGCAAGAGACGTTAACTCAAGAGAGACCTTGGGCAGGATTATTAGACCCCCCAATGAGGGTGAGTGCAGAGGTGTGCCGAGGTTGGCAGGGGCAAAATTTGTGCCGTCAGTTGATCTGGTTCACTGACACCAACCTGCGCCCCCCCCCCACCCCCACCACCAAACCATTTTCCCAGCTGAAGGATTGGGGGAGGGGCTGGGATTGCTAGGGCTCTCAGTTGCAAGCAGTGAGTAGTCAATAAAGGCTATTTTAAAGGTCACAAGGCCTATTGTCAGAGGCTGGCTGCAGTTTTCCAGTCGCCTTGTGGGCTCCCCCTGAGGCATTGGGGACTAGGCTAGCTGCCTGGAGGTGGCATCTGAGAGCCATCGCCCTCACCGCCGACCTGACAACTGCTGCTCCCCCTCCAAAATGGATTTTGAGGACATTTTGAACTTTAATGTTAGAGAGAGGATACCTCAAAATGGAGGGACCCTCCGGGACCCTCCCTCCCTCTCTTGCCTGAACTGCATGCTGCTGCTTCAGTGCTGCAGTGCCTCCTATTGGCCACCCAGCTTTGTGAACTTGCCCACCCCCCCCTTAATTGGATGACAAGCTTGCCCTCTGGCCACTAATTGGCCAGTTCCGGAAAAAAATCACTGCTGGGTGACTGTTTGTTTCCCCCACTGTTCCCCGCCTTTGACCTTGCTGGGTTCAATTTACAATGTTGCTGGCTCACAACCACAGTGTCTGCTGCAATTACAGGCTGAGAAACCTGGGAATAACATCTTGTATAGCATTAAACAAAAGAAAATCATTATACATGCAAGACTGTATTCACACATTTTGAAACCAGTGTTTACATGGAGTGCACAGTGAGGAAGCTGATCAGTCATTTTTTTTTTATGTAGTGGTTCCTATGAAGGGGTGAGTTGCACAGGTTAATCAAGTAATTAATGTACATTAGTGGGCAGATTGTGTTCAAACTTTCGTCTTTTGAAGCCACATACATACTTGGGGGCGATGGCTGATGTTTTATCATTTATAGGACTTTTCAATTTTTCTTAGAAAATGATAAAAATTAAGCTTAGTATTTAAATATTACTCTACTCTAGTTTGACATCACTTTCATCTTGCTGCATAAACAGGTACTCTACAGGCAAACTGGGTACTGTGATTGCTAGTGCTGCAAGAGTTTTTAAGACTCTTAATTGTATTTTTTTTAATTACATGCTCATAATTAAGTATTGCAATAGGATATCTCTAAGGAGCAAATCTCTTCAGTTATTAATGCAGGTTGCACTGATTTTTGCCATTTCTCAGTTAGATAGTATAACAGTACTATTTATTGTGATGCAATTGAGTGGATACCTAAATCACAGGTAGATAATAAGGGTTTAAGAGTTGTACTTGCCCATAAGCCATGTTACCCTGAATTTCAGGGAGGGTAACTCCCAGTGCATACATTTGAAAATAAAATGTGCAATTTATATTTCAGACCTGAAAATCATAGAAAATGTTTTGAAGCTTAATTTAATTCTAGCAGAATGAGCAATAACCTTGTAATCTCCTTTTCCCCTGAGCACTGATTTTTTTTCATTAGAAATAATAAATGGCATTGGGTTGTATCTACCCCAGACTCAAAATAAAAATTGTGATATTAATTTATGAATGCGTAAGAGAAAAAAGGTTACAATGCAAGGTTAAAGTGCAATCAAGGGCAGTGTAAAGCATGGAACCCTGCAGTTTTGCATGGTTCACTGTTGTGGCAGCCAATCCCCCATGGTACAGGCAAGGAGAGGCAATCCATAAAGCATGTTGGAGGTCATGGCCCTTCACCTCCATTTTTTGTTTTTAAACAAGTCTGACATTTGAAAGCAGCTTTTGCTTCTCTTTTTTTTATCAGTGCATCTTCACGCTATGTGCTGAAGGTGCAGGGAAAATACCTTGACTGGGGTGGTTTTGTTCGGTACTTTTGCTGCCACATGCATGCATCCTTGCCCATAGCGGACAACAAGAGAATTTTTTCAGTTTCGGGTCTGCAGTAGATACTCGCTTACATCCAATGATGTTGAACTGAGAAAATATCACACCCCTAAGATCAGAAGTTTACCTTTTATTGACCAATATGTAGCTGTACGCTAGCATGAAGTAGGTTGTAACAATGGCAATCCCTTGTTATAAGAGATTATGGTATGCGGTTCAGATGTGACATCTGGTGCGTTATTCAAATCTTCTCAAAGGCAGATGATGAACACTTAAAGACCATGTTATGAATCAACTTGCTGTGCTATGTTTTGTGTATGTTAAGGAACAGAGTATTACAGTGAATTACAACTTTGTTATTTCCTGCGTATCAAATGTTACAATAGTTCCCTGCTCTTTTTAGAGGGCTAAATGTAATTCTTAACCAACAATCAAGCTGAAGGAGACATTTTTTTTCTCTTCGGGTCATACTTCCTTACTGGATCTTGTACACTAAGGATAGAGTTTCTGCTTTGGGCACATTGGCAATCTGGATGCAAATTGAAATTTCGCTGGTTTTCCAAAGGGAAGTTCTGGTTAAGTTTCCATTCCCATGTATTCGCATATTGCCAAAATCTTCCATGAGAGAGCACGCTCGCGCAGTATAATACAAAGTATATTTTTGAAAAATAAATTTATTTATTTATTTAAAAGCAGTTAATACAGCTGAAAATGAATTAATTATGAAAAATAAGCATTTTAATTCGAGTGACCTCATTTAAATCACTGAAAATGACTTTTTAAGAAAAAAATACAAAACAATTTACTAATTTGATGTTCACTGGTCAGTTTTTTAGTAAATTAAATAACTTTTACTACTTAAAATGAAGTTTTTTTGCTTATTTTTTATTCGTTCATGGGATGTGGGCATCACTGGCTAGGCCAGGCCTAGCAAGGCCAGCATTTATTGCCCGTCCCTAATTGCCCTTGTTCAGAGGGCATTTAAGAGTCAACCACATTGCTGTGGGTCGGGAGTCACATGAATGCCAGATCAGGTAAGGACAGCAGATTTCCTTCCCTAAAGGACATTTGTGAACCAGATGGGTTTTTACAACAATCAACAATGGTTTCATGGTCATCATTAGACTTATAATTCCAGATTTTTATTGAATTCAAATTTCACCATCTGCCGTGGCGGGATTCGAACCTAGGTCCCCAGAGCGTTACCCTGGGTCTCTGGATTACTAGTCCAGCCATAATACCACTATGCCATCGCCTCCCCTTAAAAAAAGATAAAAATTTTTACTTCGGGCTCCCCAGGACACTCAGCTAAGAGCATCAAGGGAGCGCCAAGAGGCAGGGGCTGTGACAGGCGGTAGCTCGTCTCGCATTTTCCCAAAAAAAAAGCTTAATTTTAAGAGCCTCTCCAAAGGGTGAAAATGGATGCAATTTGCAGAAACTTGCCGAGCTGGGTAATTCCAACTGGGGAGAGTTGTGGCCAAATTTTGAAAGATGACTGCTTCTGGCACACTGGCCCAGACCTTCTGGTCTCCGATGCGATGTGGTGGAGGTCTCCTTGGAAATCCCCATGCGCTGACTGCACAGGAATTGCATGGGAAGTTTTAACTTCCATTGGGCAATTCCCCCAAGTCTGAAACCGTTTGAAACTGAGTTAGAGTCAAAGGCTTTGGATGGTTCCGACTTAATTAGCAGAATTATTACGCTGGTAAAGTTAGAAGGATTAAAACCAGTTCTAACTGCTGGGTAACTATACTCCCCACTGCCATGGGAAGTAATGGAAACTCAAGCCCTACATGTTTCTTTTTCTTCCTAGCTGGATGAAACTCTCTCCCACCTTTCTGTTTGGGATTGTTCTTCTGCCAATTGAGTCGGCTGTCACCATCCCAAATAAGGAATTCTGGAAACTAGGACATTCTAAAGTTTTGTGTGAATGCTTACAGGAATCTTTTTAACAAACCTCTGTTGTCTCGGGCCATCTGAATAAGTGCTTTATTTCAATCTAATCTGCATTTGCCAGAACCTCTATCTGGTGGATTTAACCTCTTTATTATATTTTAAAATAAAATAGTCAATTGACAAAACACTTTCATCGACCAATAATCAGAAAGACAAATCTTTTGCAAATCATGAACATGGCTTGTAAATAATTGTGTAGGCAAGCTTCAAAACTCAATTTCTGAAGCTGAGTGGCAAGATATTGTTTTTATTCTGCATGGAAGGTTGCTAAATCAGCCTATATAGACCAACTCAGCATCAACAGAAGCCGACTCAATTAATGTTGCAGTTCTAGTTGGAAGCAGCTCAGTAATTTGGAAAGGGCATGAGAGATATCACGATCCACAAGATCAAAGTTGTAGTTTTTGGATTTGTTCATAACTTTCAGCGCTACCTGATTTTTAAATCAAAATCTAATTCATCAGTTGCAAGTAAATGGTTACGGCTATAGAGGGTTTATATGTGTCTTCGTGGAGTGAAGCCATAGTTAAATGGATGATATGACCAAAGCTTTCAGATTATGGAGGGTTATGATACAGTAAGTAGTGATGGTTTGTTTCACTGGCCAGGGATTAGTAATAAGGTCATTTAAGGTGGTAAGACTTAAAGGGGAAAGTAGAAGTATGAGATTTTCAGGCAGTGGTGGGTTCGAAAATGGAATTCTTCGCTGTTGAAGCATCATCCATAAATAATTTTAGAAGTAAATTGGGGAGGGGGACGCAGAAGAGTTGGACAAACTGTGGAGAAAAATGACTGTCCAGACAACACATTTCTGTGCTTTAATATGCTGTGATACTTTGAAATACAGATATTTTATGGGTCAGATGACAGCTTTTAAAATAAATCTAAGCACCTTACACCAGGGAGCAGTTATCCCCCAGCACCTGGGGCTGGCATCCAGTTAATTCACTCCAAGTGACATGAAAGAAATACTCACAGCCACTGGGTGTCTCAAAACTCTTTACAGTCAATGAAGTACTTTTGAAGTGTGGTCACTGTTGTAATGTAGGAAACATGGCAGCCAATTTACGAACAGCAAGATCCCACTGCAGCATTGTAGCAAGACCAGATAATCTGTTTCTTGTGATGTTGTCTGAAAGATAAATATTGGCCAGAGCACAGCAGAAACTTGCTTGGTCATCTTCCAAATAGTGCCATGTGATCTTTTATGCCTACATGAGAGGTTAGATGGTTTAACATCATGTCCAAAAGATGGCACCTCTGATAATGCAGTACCCCCTCAGTACTACACTGGAGTGTCAGTCCAGATTTTTGTCGTCAAGTTCTGGAGTGGGACTTGAACTTGGAGTCTTCTGACTCAAGCATGAGTGCTACTAATGAAGCCACAGCTGGATCAACATCTATCAAATGTCTTTGGCGGAGTGAATTTGTATACTGTATGTCTGAACAATACAAGGCAGGCAATCTCTGAGTTAGCTGATCTGACTGGATCATTTGGCCTCAACATTGCTAGGTTATGGAGAAGAAGAAATGGTTCTTGCTCCTTTTCACTCTCCAGTGAGCCCTGCTGGAAATGCTCGAGGTCAAGATACGGAATGAAATAAGATTGAGTTCAGCTGTAATGCCCCTCGCAATCGAATATCCTGGTGACACTTCCTGTCAAGATGGGCGTGAGTACTTGCTGTATAGGATTGCTTTGTGGCTATGCGTGGTGACATCCATGAAGCTATGCTCATCTAATTGCAGGCGGGGAAGGTTGAATGGCTGGCACTTTTTGTCTCACCAGCACCAAGGAATTATTTCATTTAGTCAAGATTATTGGAAGCAATTTGCTGTTGTAGAATTATCCCCCAGCAAACAGTCCCATTGCTTTGAGAGAAACAATGGTGGTGGAGGGGGGGTGGGGGACTGGCCCAGTAAATGTATTCAGAATTAACTTAGTAAATTCTGTGATGCAACTCTATTGATTCTTGGGTAAGTATGGAATCACACTCAGCAACTTTTGGATCTTGGTGCTCTTCTGTCAAAGTGCAGACTCCCGAATTTGCTGTCAGTTTCAGTGAGAGAATGATGGCAAACAGTTGCTGACAGTTCCGCTGTTGTTGCCATCACAAGATCCATGCCAGTATTTTTCCCATTTCCAAATTAGCTGCTGAGGCACAAGCAGAGAAAATGGATTAGCAGAGAGAAATTGAGGTCGATTCATCAAATCCGAGAGCGCAGAAGGAGGCCATTTCGCCCATCATGTCTGTATTGGCTCTTTGAAAGAATTATCCAGTTAGTCCCACACTTTTTCCATAGCCCTGCAGATTTCTGCTTTTCAAATGCATTCCTTTCCCATTTGGAAGATGCAATTGAGTCTGCATCTATGCAAAATGACACATGGCTATCATTGTGCTATTAAAATTGTGTAGTCAATACCATTATATTTGATGATTACTTTGTTGTCCCTGTGCATTCTCTCCTGCGTAGCCTGCCTCATACCATGCATTATTGTAAATATGACAGTGGACCTACGCTTTTCTTTTGTGGTGGTCAATATTCTCCACGTTTTTGAGCTGCTGTGTGCTTGATTTGTGCAAATACACCAAACATGCGTAACAAGAACTTATTTATAAAAGGAAATGTTAAAAATTACTACTTGGCTTCAATGCATGTGAAGTTGGAAATTGGTGTGAAGTGCTAGACATCTCCCATTGGCAGTACTACAATAGCGTAAGATCACTGAAATATAGCTTGCATGGAGTGGTTTTCCATCTGCATTATCTCTTAGGCAGCCACAACTCCAGGTTAAAGCCACATTCGTCATTTAATGAAATGAGCAGATGAAATCAATCCAGAATAACCCCAGCGGTTGTAACTGAACAGTGACACTAATTTGGGGTTTGCCCCCGGCCCCCCGTAAATTAGATGAGAGTATATTGCAATACATTCTAGTTATTTTAAGAACGGGAAAATAATCGCAACAAAGCATGATTTTCTGCCTTGGTGTTTGATGCAAATACTTTTGCCAACTCATGGAGAATGGCATTAACTGGCGATAACATACTAAAATTCGGCACCAAGTCGTTTATTTTGTTTCTATTTCATTGGACATTTTGGTCCCTGTTCGAAAGGGAACTAAGCAGATAAACTGCTTCAACTCAATCCACCTACCAAATCCTTCATAGCAAAGCTAGTGGTTTCAATGCCTTCAACATTTTTCTCTCACACACTAATAACTGAAGCAGAGTGCCCAGCCGATTGTGCTGTCCCCTACTCTCTCTCTCTCTCCAACACAAATTGATTTATTCGTGATTTTCCAGTAGTAACTAACATGCTTGTGGCTTTTTACAAAAAAAAATCCACTGGCACAGAAGAGTTTTTGCACTGAAGAATTCCACCAAATTATAATGCGATGGCTGATCTTTCTTTTAATCACCTGCAGTGCCATATTTCATCTCCAGAAATGCGGACTAACCTGGTTGGATGCTGACAGGACGCCTGGGAGGGGCTTGTCCTGATGCAGCATGCACATATGACAGCAGCAGCAGCCGTCACATACTTACCCCCCTGTTTTACTGAGTCTCCACAGGCTGCTAATGCAGCAGTGCACTTCTTCCAAGTACTGATCAGGCGTGCCCACTTTCCCCGGCGACCGTTTTTGAGATTCTGCAGCAGGACTCGAGCAGATTCTGCACGGGAGTTTTATTTTGGGGGAGTGCCTGGCTGAAGGATTGACTTTTTTTTAAACTGCAGAAGTGATCCAGTAACTGTGACAAGCCCCCTCTTCAATAGACCACCTTTTGCTTGAATTTCTTTTTTTTTTGACACTCACTTTAGTGGGAGCTATTTTCCTCTCCCCACCTTCCCCCCCCCACCCCTCTCTCTCTCTCTCTTTCCTTTTTGTAAAGCTGTGTTGCATCACTGAACTACATTATGCTGTGCTCCACACCCCTCGCCTTTCTCCACCTCTGCTAGGCAGTGGGAGTATGGATGCTGCTGTTGTGACGACCTCTCCTGCTTCTTTTAGTCCACTGCGGTTCGGCATGCCGACTAATCCTGCTGTCAATGGGCGAGGACATTGATACACGAAAAATCAACAACAGCTTTCTCCGAGACCATAACTATGTGACAGAAGGTATTGTTTCTTCAAAATAAAATCCCTTCCCATCATCTCCACTTCAGGTGGTAATTTAGAATGTGTGTAAGTGCTTTGCTGAAATCTGAGAGAATTGCAGCAGAATGAGCGAAGTCATGCCTCGAATACCTTATCAGGTCAGAAATGAAGTAATGAGTCAGCAGTTTTTCTTCAAGTACGTTCCCAAGTGTGAAGGTTTACGCATGTTCTGGGCTATGTAACGAAAAAAATGAGCTTTGAAATAAACAATGATTGGAAGTAATATTGGCTTCCTCCCGGTTTCAGTTTAAGGGTGTTAAAAATATATATATATAATCATTTGAGATGTGGCCTCATCCTTTATTCTGGGGGAAAAAAAACTAAGAGCAGGAACAGTTCCTCCCAATGGCAAACTTGAAAATGTGTACATGCTAGAGATTTTTTTCTTAATCTCTCAATCTGCAAAAGTCTAAATGCCAGTGTTTTGGCCCACATGAAAGATCCTTCTCCACTTTCACAATTTGATTGTACCTTTTATTCATTTTGGTTGGTTCCACACACAGGAAAGGGTCTGGCTCCAGCAGAACATAACTAGAGATTTTCAAGACTGCAGCATTTCAGTGTATGACTTGTTTTGTGGCGCTTGTGGCATGTTCCAGAAAATGATGTGAAATGTTGAAATACAAAATTGTTGCCTTGCAGATGTGCAACAGGGCTGCTTCAGTGTCAAAAAAAAAAGCTGTTTTTGTTTTCTGATTGTGCAAATTTGCTGCAAACATGCTATGCATTATCATCTTGCATTGAATGACCCAAAAGGCAGTGGTGTCGTGTGTGGTGGCATTGTATATTGAGACTCGCTTAATTGAATGGTGAACAAGGTTTCACACGTGGAGAGTTTTTGATCTCTGTTGTGCCATTACGGAGAGGTGAAACGTGCTGGGGGGTTCTTTTCACGGAGTAGAAGGGAGATTGAGGTCACTCTGCCTCAGAAGACCGGGGAAACAGGGTCATTGAATATTTTTAAGGCAAATAGATTCTTGTTAGGCAAGGGAATCAAAGGTTATTGGTGGTAGATGGGAATGTGGAATTTGAAACACAAACAGATCAGCCATGATCTTAGTGAATGGTGGAGCAGGCTTGAGGGGCCGAATGGCCTGCATCTGCTCCTATTTCGTATGTATGTAACCCTTCTGCCCCCAGTGGCCAGCCTGAGAGAAGTATGGATTGAAACCTTAGGTGAGAAATTACTTGCTAGTGCTCTTTTTGACATGAAACAGCATGTGGGATGCAGTAAATGTTAAGAAGCTGGGAAAAGGTAATTTAATGAAGTGTGCATCAGAGCCCTCTGTCTCTCCATCAAAAAGGCATTTTAAATGTAGAGTTGGGAATGGAGTCATGGTCCAGTCCAAGTTTTGTAGGAAGCAATCTTCATTAATTTGGATTTAGGATTCTGGGGGTTAACAGTTAGCGTACAGACTCTTACTTTTGTGTTAATAAATGAGTTATTGCATCTCTGCTTCTCTTATATTAAAGGAACACTGGGGTTCTTTTTATTGGTTTGCTCAGAAACAGAATCCTTTGCCTATGTGTTCTGAATTGTGTGCCACTGCATTGCAGCTTGGGAAGGGAGAAAAACACTTAAATGCTGCTTTATGTAGCCAGACACATCACATGGTCAGCTATTCAACAGATATGGCCCCAGTTTATAAAGTCATTCAGAGGCATGGCTTCAAAGTATGCAATTGTAATGGGATTATTTGATTGGGAAAATTAGTATATAACATTAAAACATACCTTTTAATAGTACCTTAGAGAAAAAAAAATCACCAAAGAGCATCACAGATGCATGATTTAAGAAAGGAAACCAAAGAAGGAGATAGTTGGAGGGTTGGTAAAAGTGATGAGCTTTAACAAGAGCTTTAAAAGGGGTGCGGGTTTGGGGGGGAGGGGGGGTGGAGAGAGAGAGAGAAGAGTGGAAACATTTAGGAAGGAAGTTCCAGAGCACGGAATAGAGATGGCTAAAGGCATGGTCACCAATGGTAGGGTAAAGTGAGCGAACGATATGTAACAGGCTAGAGTCAGAGGAACAGAGATTTGAGGGGGCAGGGTGGGGGGAGGCACAGGTTGCAGGGTTAGATGAGATTTACAATGAAATTGGCCTGGCATGGATAGTTTTGATATCTAGTTAGTCAAACTGTCATATCAATGTCAATTTTCTTTGTAACCTTATGATGGAGCAAATAATCCTGTTTGTGAATGAGCTACAGATTTTTTTTAAATAAAGATTTTTATTGGACCAAAATACCTCAATTTCTCTCTTCTTATGGGGGAAAAAACTATCAGCTGTCCAAATAAATAGTTGCAACATGGGTCCTTTGGTAGTGCTGTGCTTAATGAAGTGTACAAGAACTACTGTGTTACATTGCCTCATTGTAGTAATAGAGATGGAACATGGATGTAAATTTGAGCGGCACTGGGTTTTTGACTTTACCAATAATGTGAGTGGGAATTTTTAGATTCTGTTCAAGCCTTTCACTACAGAAAACATCAGTTTTACAACCATTGCAGTGTACAGAATCCCTAACCAATGATTGGGAATTGGTATTGTTTGTATTCCTTCTGTTGTCTACAGATGTGAAATATTTATTTTTGGGCTTATGCAGCTGTGATGCTTGTGTTCTTATTTGCCATAGTGTATTTTTGAAAGCGATTTTTTTTTTCTTCAATGGCTGGTAAAACAAGCATGAAGTGTCTAAGGTATTGCTTAGTATTCAATACATGAAGTGGAATGCTGGTCTGTTACCCTCACTGAAAGTGAGAATTATTACTGTTTGCCTGTTGTTACAATCGATGATGCCTTGTATCCTGAGCAGCAGTGTACCAAGTCATAGCCATCCAAATAAATAAAGCACTGTACTGAGAAATATTTTCCTACAATGCTGCCTGCTTCTTAGCTGGCTTTTCGTCCTAGAATACAAGCAGTGTCTTGAGACAAGCAATTGGCCATTTTTGGTTATAACCCTTTGCAAATCACAGTATTGGGTCATAAACAGCACTGACTGCATTAATGTTTCCAATTCAATACCAGAGCTATTGGTTTCAGGATTCAATAGGAATAATCTCAATTTCCAGCCTGAGATGCTGTAAATGGAGTGTATTCATCTGATAAAAATGGATGTCTTGGGAGTAGTCTCCATAATGAATTCCTGCAGTGCACAAGCCATTGTAGGCCATGTCCCATTGTTGATCAGTTTTGTTGAATTATTAATTTGACATAGGTGTTGAATTTAACTCTCTCTATAAGTACTCCAGTGATTTACTCCTTCTGTACAACTGACTACCTCAAGACACAACAGTTGGATGCAGAGTTGAAGAACCGCTCCTGCAATTTCAGATATCAGTAAATTCATGCATATTGATTTGTGAAAAGTCATCGTGATGCACTCCACGTTGATATTTTTTCACTAAGTAGGTGCATCCTGTAGTATATGGCATGTAAGCCACACTGTGTCTTTCTCAGTTTTTATTTGAGCAGTTACTCAGTAAGTTGTCTTTTTGTCACAGGCCATAGACTAGCACAAGAGCCTGGCAATAGGAATATTCTCACCTTCAAGTAATGCATACTCATTGCAATGAGTGACAGAGATCTCTGCAGGACTTGACTTCAATATTTCAATGGAAATTTATCACAGGAACAAAATGAAATAAAAAGGGCAACCATATTCCAACATCATGCAAAATTGTTTTTTATATGATTAAACGATCTAATGAAGAAATAGTTTGATGCAATGATCCAGCATGTGTTCACTCAAATTCGCTAATGTGACTTGCCAGTTTTCTTAATGGTTAAGTATGTTGGTGTAACCCTGAGCCTCAATGCATGATCTGTGTTGTTAACTGATCTCCATCATTGCTGCAGTTCAGGTACTTTAGCTGTTCCTTGGAGAGGGTAGGAAAAAGTCAACCAGTGTTCCTTGTTACTCCTGGTGGAAAGTATGCTCCAGGATAGAATTCACTTTTTGCTTGGTGGCCTCCCAAGAAGGGACCTACATTTGGTGATGAGGAAAGATACCTTTTTTTCCTGAATACAACAATGGCTAGTAGATGCCAGCTCTGTCGGTGTTGGTTGCAGTCCTTTTTTATATCTACCTGAAGCAGTCCTTCCTTTGTAAGCCTGGAAAGTGATGGGTTCTTAAAGTTAAACAGCCCGCCTATTCTCTCAACTTTAACCTGGTATTCAGCATGTCCACAATTCCAGCAAGGGATATTGGGTGGCCATTGGAAGTGTAATTTAGCTGCTGATTTTTATTTTCTTTGGTTTCCTATTCTCTTCACTCACTCTAATAATAGGCACACTGCCACTGACCATCTAGAATCATCCACTGAACCATGGGGAGTCCAATTAAGGGCATAGGAACAAGAGTAGGCTATTTAGTCTCTTGAGTTTGTTCTGCCATTTAGTGAGATCATGGCTTATTAGTGATCTAAACCATATACTTTACCTTATTTCACTTAATACCTGGAGTTAGCGTTTCCTAATTTTACTCCTGAAAGGCACACCAATAATTTTTAGATTATGTCCCTTAGTCCTATACCCTTCAAGCACTGAAATGGTTTCTGTCTGTATTATCTGCTCTACTTGATATCTTAAGCTTCAATCAAATCACTCCTTAACCTCCACATTCCAGGGAACACGATCCTAATTTATGTAATGTCATCATGTAGCTTAATCCTTGGTGTCCCGGTATCATTCTAGTGAATCTAGGTTGCAGTCCTTCCAAGACCAATATTTCCTTCCTAAGGTGCAGTGCCTGGAACTGCTTGCAACAGGTGTGGTCGAACCAAGGCTTGTGTAGCTGAAATATTCTACCCCCTTATATTCTAATCCTCTGGATAGAAAGGCCAATATTTGATAAGCCTTTTTGTTTATTTTCTATACCTATTTATGATATTTTAATGATTTATATACCTGGATCCCACATCTCTTTGGACCTCCACTGTCTGTAGCTTTTCACAGTTTAGAAAGTTTGATCCTTCTTCGGTTCAGCAGCCTATATTAAAATCCATTTGCCACACTTGTGCCCACTCATTTAATCCATCAATATATCTTGGTAATTTTATGCTTCCTTCTGCACAGCTTACAATATTGCCTATCTTGGTGTCTTGAGTAAATTTGAATATGTGGCTTCCTACCCCGTTCGCTAAGTCCTGAATGAATATAGTAAACAGTTGAGGCCTCAGCATAGATCCTTACATGTCACATACTGTGAATTAGAGTATCTGCTTATTATCCCTAGTCACTCGCTCTTTTTTTGCACAGCTGATTTCCTGACCCAAGTTAATAATTTACCTTCAGTTCCATGCGCTTCAACTTTAGCTAATAGTCTCTTATGAGGAATTTAATCTTGTGACTTCTGGAAGCTCATGAATAACATCCATTGATTGGACCCCTTTATAAAGTAACATGGAAACCTCTGCCTGCCTGGGTTTGAAATCTATTCCATTATACGTATGAAGTTTCCCTCAACTTTTAACTTACCCATAGATTTCTAACATTAGTTGTTAATCTTATGGGCTTAATCCTTTCCATCGATATGAATTACAATTCAGTGAGCACTTGCTACACTATAGTCTTAAGGGCTTCAATGATTTATTGATCAGTGGATCTGGAAAGTCAACAACTTACTGGTTGATGAGTAGTTTTGTTTCTTGCCTCATCTTCACTTTTCATGTTGATTTTATTATCCAAGCTCTGTGGAGGTCACTACAGATCATTGTGGGTAGGATTTTGAGTTTGGTGTGCGGTCGCGGTCAATGGATTCTGGAGCAGCCATGAAACAGGCCGCTGCCCGTGATTTCACACTGGCTGGCCAATTAAGGCCTGCGGAGCATGAATGGCGGCTCCCGATTTGGTCAGGAAGGTGCGGGCGGAGGCGGGAGCCTGTCGGTCGCCGGGTCCAATGGCGACCTGGCAACCGGTTTAAAACTGGCACAGCTGGGCCCTGCAAGGCTGCTGGCAATGAACACATCTTCGGTGTTGTCAGCAGGAGATTAAAGATTATGCCAGGTGGGAGGGCATGTCGGGTGGGCACTCCTCTCTGTCCCTCTGGTTTTCGGATGAGTGCCTCGCGGTCCTCCAGGAGGAGGTGGCTGTCGGGAGGGACACCCTTGTCCCCAGGGATGGAAGGAGGAGGCCACTGCACTTAATAAAAAGAGCTTGGGAGGATGTGGCAGTGCTGGTCAGCAGCCATGATGTTGTGCGGCGCACCTGGGTCCAGTACTGGAAGAGGTTTAACAACCTGCTGTGCTCAGGAAGGGTGAGTACTATGTTGGCATGGATCAGTGTGTTGAAGTGTTTAGGACTGGCCGTTCCCCCGTGGAGCTCAGGGGTGTTAGAGTCTGAGTGCCAAATTGTCAATGATGCTGGAGCTGGCTAAGGGGGCGAGTGCTGGCTGCTTGGACTGGGTGCCTTGCGGCTCGAGGGCCACATCTCGGATGTGCCCTGCAAGGTGTTCCTCAATTGGGGTTGACCAGGCTGCAATGGTGCTGCAGGTAGAGAGTGGACTAATCAATGCTCCTCTGTCCTTTCAGGAGAAGACGGCCCATAACAGCATCGAAAGGTCGCGGACTGGTGGAGGCCCCGCTAACCTCCTAATCCTAACCAGATCAGGACACCTTGGAGCTGGAGAAGCGCTATCCACCTCGGTCAACCGGCCGTGGAGATGCTAGGATGTCAGACCAAGATAAGAGTGCAGTGCACAGAGGTGAGAGTTTCAGATGGTGCAAACATTCTTGTGTAGCCTCATCATTGGGAGCCAAAAATCTGGATTCCCCACTGATCATTGAAAGACAATGGCACCATGATGCAGATCTCCATGGTCTCCAGGGTGCCTGGCATGCATTGTGACAGTATGATGACTTAAACTAATGACATGTCGTTGTTCTCCCTTTGGTTTACCACCACGCATCCAACCGCAGGACCTCTAAGAACCACCCCTGATGCCAGAGGCCCGCTAGGTTCCAGATGCCTCTCTGTCACATCCACACTCTGAACCAGGCACCAGTGCAGATATCAGCACCTGGGCGGGTGTTAGGTCTTCGGTGTTAGAATGTCGGTGCGCAGTGGTGAGTGTCCTTAACACTAGCTTGAGGTGCAGGCGGAGGCAGAGAGTGCCCAGGGCACCGGCAGTCGGAGGGTTGCTGGAGACCAGAACGATGCTCAGTCAAAGGCTGATGATGAGCCTCTGGAGTTGGCCGTTAGGTGGCAAATGCTGGATGTCCAGCGAGATGTGTAAGAGGATCTGGTGGAGATCCATGAGGGTATGCGTGCCCTCGTCTCTGTTATGGAGGAGTCCATGCCGAACAACAGCACTGCGTTGGCCCTCATGGCCGAGCATACTGCCTCCTCCATTGAGAGAATGGCGACTGTCATGGAGAGGCAGCTCCAGGAACAGAATCGGGTTCCTGGGGTTGCGCTTGGACCTGCAAGCCCTCACATAGGCACCGACCTCAGGTGGTCAGTGTCAGTGTCCATGTCTGTGTGGGAGATGGATGAGGCATCCAGTATCCCAGCTAGATGCCTGCCCATTAACGGTGAGCAGGAAAGTCAGAGCAACCTCACGTTGGCGCTCAAGCTGCCTGTTATCTTGAGGCACTCTGGATAATGGTAGCAGCTCCCCTTCCCCTCTGTCAGTGACTGTGACATCTATTGAGGCTGTGGCAACTGGGGAGATGCCAGCTGTGGAACTGGCTGCTCCCCCCCCACCCCCCAGGCATCCCGCTCAGCCTCAGCTTGGTGCTTTCACCTCCAGCTTGACGCAACTATGAACAGCTGATTGGGAGACTCCACACAGATTCCCCCCACTCACCCCTGGAAAGAGCCGGATGCATAGAAGTTAAGGGCCTCTGTGACCTTCAGAGCCACTGGCATAGGCTGTCCACCCAGGCAGTCGGAGCTGATCTCACACCCAATCATCTGACAGATGGAGGTCACTGCCTCCCTTGAGAGGCGGAGCCTCCTTTAGCATTGCACCTCAGACATATTGAGGTAGCTGAATCGCTGCCTGAAAACTCTGGCAGCAGGATAGTGGTGTCTTCTGTGGTCCCTCCTTCCTTGGACTGCCAGCTGGTCCTTCGCCTCCTGTGCCTGCTCCTCACTTCCCACAGGTTTCCCCCTGAAAACTGCATTGGGACACCTGGCCCCCTCTCCCTTCTGCCCCTCTCTTCCTCCTCAGGAGGTGCCAACTGCAGAGACCACAATCCCCATTACCAGGGTAACGGAAGGTCCACATGGTCTGAATTCTCTGTGGCCCTTGGAGACACCAAGGAGCCTGGAAATGCTAAGAAAGAAGCCCCGAACTGAGATGAAGCTGCCAAGGACCAATAAGTCACCAGCAGCAAACTAACTACCAAACTCCTCACTTCTCACGCTGGCAATGCTGCTGACCTCTTTTATCCCACCCGTGGATGAGGTTCTTGAAATTGCCAGCTGGCTGCCTGCCCATTTTGCCTGTGTGACAAACGCGCAATTGCAAGAGCAATGAAAAATCAGGATCGATTGACTTTTTAAAGGCCTTAACTGGCCTTTTAATTAATGGCTGAAGTGGCTCTGGGACCCATGTGTGCCCGCCATCCGAAATATCGTGCGAGTGCACGATAACGTTGGGACATTCACCCGATGTCATCACGTGTTATTTTACGCTCAAGCGAGTTGGGTGCGCACCAGCATGTCGAGCGAAAAAATTCTGCCCTACATATTTATACAAGTGGCAGCAGAATTGACCTTCCCAGGTTGCTCTTGACTAATAATCCAACTATGAAAAGAATGGAATGTAAACAAAAACATTTCTGGGAATACTCTGTAGGACAAGTGTCTGTGCAGAGACAAACAGCGCTAATGTTTCATGCTGGCAGTCTTTTTACACAACTAGATGTAAAAGCAACAACTTGTATTTATGTAGCACCTTTAACATAAAACATTCCAAGGCACTTCATAGGAGCATTATAACACAAGTATGACGCCACAAAAGGAGGTATTAAGTCAGATGACTAGAAGCTTGGTCAAAGAGTAGTTTTAAGTAGCTTTTTAAAAGAGGAAGTGGAGAGATGGAATGGGGTAGGGAGGGTATTCCTGAGCTTGGGGCCTAGGCAACTGAAGTCATAGCCACCAATGGTGAAGTGATTAAAATCAGGGATGTGCAAGAGGCCAGAATTAGAGGAGTGCACATCAGAGTTGTGGGACTGGAGGAAATTACAGAGATAGGCAGAGACAAGACCCTGGAAGGATTTGAAAACAAGGATGGGAATTTAACCAATTGCAGAGAATAAGGAACCAAAGGAAAGGTCTGTGATGGGTAGAATTCAAGAGCAATGGCTGTGATCTCAAATTGTTAAACTCAGTGTTTGTAAAGTATCTAATCAAAAGGTGGGATGCTGTGTATCGAACTTCCATTGAGCTTCATCCGGAAAGAAATGGAGCTAGAGAGTCAAGGAAAGGAAGAGTCAGAGATGGACCATGTGAAGGAGGGGGAGGGATAGAAATTTGAAGAAAGGTTGATGAAAATTTATGGTTTGGGGTAAGAGCAGGAAGTGGCATCAATTCAAACTAGAATGTAAAGGAAAAAATGGTGAGGGGGTGACCTGAGAAAGACTGGAACAACAAATGCTTGATTTATCCTTTGAAAAGACATCATAGCCAGGACCCAGACAGGTTGCTAGAGAAAGATCTTTTTACTTGGAGGAAGTGAGAGGAATCCAAGGAGAAGTTCTTCAATGTAAAAAGACGAGTTCAGCCAGGCAGATGAGGATGGTGGTGGATTGGACCTGGTTGTTCTCCACTGAAGGGCTCTCCTGTTGGGGTTGATGGGTTGGAGACTAGGCAGCCATGGTAGATAAAGAGGTGGTTTGGTCTGAAAAATGAGAAAATTAAAGTTGGTCTTGCTCAGGACCCCTCCCATCTCTTCTTCTGGTGTGTTGATGACTCTTTCGGTACCATTTCCTGTTCTTGTTGAGATGGAAAACTTTCATCTATCTTTGCTTCAAATTTGAAACCCTTCCTCACCTTCATATTATCAATCTCCAAATCGTTCCTGCTTTTCCTGGACATGAGCCCCATTTCTGGGAATAGACTATCAATCAGTACCTACTGCAAGCCCACTGCCTCCCACAGTTATCTTGATTACCGCCAATCGCACCTCCCAGACCTTTTTCAGCATTCCAAAATGCTTTTTTAAAAATTCATCCTTGGGATGTGTGCCTCACTGGCAAAGCCAGCAATTATTGTCCATCCCTAATTGCCCTTGAGAACCACGGCAGTCCATGTGGTGTAGGTATACCCATGGTGCTTTAATCCTTTAGGGGTTTGATATAACTGAGTGGCTTGCTAGGCCACTTCAGATGGCAGTTAAGGGTCAGCCACATTGCTGTGGACTGAAGCCACTTGTCGACTAAACTGGGTATGGATGGCAGATTTCCTCTCCTATAAAAAAAACCAGATGGGTTTTTATGAGAATCTGGTAGTTTAATGATTATTATAAATGAGACTAGCATTTTATTCCAGATTTATTAATTAAGTTTAAATGCCCCCAGCTGCTGCGTTGAGGTTTGAACTCGCCCCTCTGGAGCATCAGTCCAGGCCTCCGGATTTTATTGGTCAAGAAACATTACTGCAATGCCACGATCCCCGGTTCAATGTAAAATGTTTCCTCCATAACATCCTGGTCTGCTCTTCAATCAACCCAGCACTCACTCCCTTTCTCACAACACCTTCCTATGCAACAAAATGAAACATCTGCCTTTTACATTTCTACCTTCCAGGGCCCCAGACGCTCCTTCCAGATGAAATGGTGATTTGCTTGTCTTCCTCCTCAGTTCAGTATACTGTATTCACTGTTCAGGATGTGGTCTCCTCTTAGTCAGAGACACCAAACGCAGGCTGGGTGATTTGCTTTGCTGAACACCTCTGTTTGGACTGCACGTGCAACCCTGAGCTTTTGTCACTGCCGTTTAACTCTACCCTCAGCTCCCACCTTTCAGTTGGGCACTTTGCAACCTTCTGGACTCAACATAAAGTTAAAAAATTTCAGACCATAAATACTACTATGTTTTTTTTCTGGAAAGCGGGTGCTCATAATGATTCTGCTTTTCATTTACTCTCTCCTGTCTTCTGTATCACAGACCTTCATTTTTCCTCTTCCTTTTCAGCTTTCCCTGCCTATGTGCTTGCTTAAAATTTAGTGGACCTGTAACATTTTCCAGTTCTGATGGAAGGTTAGCATCCTGAAACATTAACTCTGTTTCTAACTCTGCAGTTGCTGCCTGGCCTGCTGAGTATTTCCAGCATTTTCAGTTTTATATCACACATTTCCATAATCTGCAGTGTTTTGCCTTTGTGTGAAAAAAGATGGCTTGCTTCAGGCTAAACACCCTTGTATCATGTGACAATGACACATTTATTCATCCTTCAGTAAAGTTAAATATTTCTGGATTGAAGATGATGAGGTATTGTATTTGAATGTTTGTAGTTCAGGATGAAGTGACAATATCTCTTTGCTTCACACTTACATTCCTGTTTCAGTGAAATACTGCACCTGAAATAGCAGAATGTACCTCCTTGCTTTTAAAGTTTAAAATGTTGGTGTTCATGTACCCACTTTTTAAAAGCATACCCTCTCGCATGCTTTTTTCCCCCCTTTTTGGGGAATAGTGGGGAGTTGGTGGAAAGATTTCTAGGCTGATTATCAGCCATTGAACCACGTCACGAGCACTACTTCCATGGCCAACAGGTCCTGGTGTGGCACTGGATCCTGGAGCTTCTGGCCCAGAGGTAGGGACACTGACACTTCACCACAAGACCTCATGTACCTAAAGATAACATTTCAAACTCTTCAGATCCAGCGTTCTTGTAACAGTGGGCTTGCATTGTCAATTTAAATGGGGTCACTCGCTGCAGTAACTGGCCTGTTATCAGCAGACGCTGTAGTTAATGCCCTTTTTATGTAGGAATGTGCACTTGAATTCTGTACCTTTTTCAACATTCATGGTGATTGTGAAATGCTTTGTTAAGGCTGCTGTGCAGGGTTTGTGCAGTTTCCTTGAATGCTCCTCTTTCAACCAGATACGAGATTAAACTGAAGACAGCCAATTTAAGACATTACACGGCACCTTGGTGACAAGTTTCATCGATAAGATGTAATGCACCAACATTAGCTTACGTGGGAACCTTTCCTATACAAGATGTTGTGCATGAACAAACCTGATGCTAATACTGCTGTCAAATCCTAGCAATAGAGGCCTTTTCGGTGCTTTAATGGTGAATATCTTAATCCATGGTGTAAAGAACTTGCAGCTCATCATTCTGACAGTACACCTGACACTGCCTTTCACGTCTGGAACCTGATGTTGCTGACATGACTGAGATGGTTTTGGACACTGAACAAAACTAATATTGACTCCATTCCCATTGTGTTCTCTCATTTAGTAGAACATGGCCAAAAATATATCAATCTCACTTAAATAGCCGTAAATGTGATGGGTGTAAAAATAAATGGAAACATTATGCTAAAAGGCTGGAGTTTATAGGTAAGTATAACAGGAATTCTGTTCAGTTTCAAATTTTCGCTATACTCAATTTGGAAATCTGATGGAAATAATAAAAATATTTCCTTGAAATAACATTACTCACCTGATTGTTAATTATTGGGCTGAATGGCCTAATTTCTGCTCCTATGTCTTATGGTCTAATCAAAGGTTACGGGGAGAATGGGGTTGAGAAATATATCAGCCATGATTGAATGGCGGAGCAGACTCGATGGGCCGAATGGCCTCATTTCTGCTCCTATGTCTTATGGTCTTACTTTTCGTTCTTCCAAATCACAATTATGGTTTTGCCCCTTTTTTTTATTTCAGGGCTACACCTCAGCGTGAGCATCTTTTCACAGATAATCTGCAGGCAGCATATTTAAAATGGATTACATTGGATAATGCCAGTTTTTAACCCTTACCCATCCAACCGTCAAGATTTGAAAAAGCACTCACATAGCTGCGGTAGCAACAACTTGCATTGTATAACACTACCATAGTTAAACATCCTAAACTGATTCACAGGAGTGACAAACACAATTTGACACAGAGCCATAGAAAGACACATTAGGATGGATGACCAAAAGCTTGGTCGAGATTGGTTTTAAGATTTATCACCTTCTCATTGTGTAACCAACGCTTCTTTTTTCTATACATTGTGTATACTTGAGCCTTTCTGACACAAAACGGGCAAGAGATGAACTTGCCTAAAAGATTTGGTTACAACAAGGCAAATAAGAGTGCAACGGCTATACTGCATCACTCCATTACTGTGAAGGACCTTATATTAATGATGATTGAGCATTTTTATTTCTGTCTCATTCACCTAATTTTACTGCAGGTTTGTGGAGATTGGTTACCTTGCTATTTGGCCAGGTTTGTGCCAGCGCAAAGTTTCCACGGTGATTGCCCGTTATTTATGCAGCTTTCCTTGATTAAATCTTTCTTCACTGATTTAGACGTATTACTTTGGTAACAGTAAATGCAAATATGACTCTTTTTTTCAGTTTATTGATCCAATTAGGCAATCTTGAAAGCTCTAGCTACAGCAATTGTTCCGAGACATGAAAAAAAAACTATGAATCCAAGAGCAATTTGAGGGGCTTTAGCAGGAAGTACTGCAGTAAATGGGCATTTAAAACAAAAAGAAGCACTTGATGCTATCAATTCTATAAACCCATTTTGTTTTCCCCCCACTGCCATCACCTAGGTGCTGGAAATAAGATAAATGCAATCAACCTGAAAATTGCAGCTTTTAATTTCACAGCTGTACTCCATAGCGAATGAGTTAATCATCAGACAGTCACCTGAAGTTTGAAATTTTATGTTTTTGCATTGTAAAGCATACAAGGTACTAGAAGCAATTACAGAGCCATAGAAGATTATTGCAAGTTAAGAGACCCTTCAGCTCATTATGTCTGTGTTGGCCATTTTGCTAGAGTAATTCAGCACAAATCTTACTGCCCTGCTCTGTTTATTTTCCTCTGCCACAAAAGTTTATGTATTTTGTAAAGAGCAACCAATGCGTCGTTTATTTTGCATCATCATAAAATGTTGAATTGAAAATGTGCTAAATGGAAAGCTTTAGTGACCAGAAATATCTGGTTATGTAATTATTTGATCTTGCCTGTATTTCCAGCATTGTAGCCTGCAGTAACAATATAATTACTAGTTCTAATCAAGTACCTATTTTAATAACCATTTGTTTACCTGCCCTAAATTATAATTAAGCCGATGTGACAGCTGTTTAGAACAATATTTACTTTGCAGGAATAAGATTGGAATGAATGGGAGATAAAAATAGAATAATTGAAGATGCTAGTTTTAAAAATGCAGTCACAATCCGTCATATAAATATTAATGTTC
This sequence comes from Carcharodon carcharias, assembly GCF_017639515.1. Classification (NCBI taxonomy): domain Eukaryota; kingdom Metazoa; phylum Chordata; class Chondrichthyes; order Lamniformes; family Lamnidae; genus Carcharodon; species Carcharodon carcharias. Next base: position 22,587,686 of record NC_054467.1, on the reverse strand, counting down.
CTGAATTTCTTAAGATAGTTTGAACTCATGTCAGTACTAAGCACTGTGTGACAGTGCTGTGGCTTCTCTTGCTATTGGAAAAACATGTTAACTTGACCCTCATGAGTTGCCCATGAGTTTTCTGGATCAGGACATGAGATTGTTGAGTACTGCCGCTAGCAACTCGGGAGAGCTTTACCCTTTAAATTCCTTACTGCCATCCACTGACCAATTAAAGAAGTAACCGATAACAGGAACAACTGATGGCGAATTACCTGAGAGGCATGAAGGCAGTGCTGGGGCTGAGTTCCAGGGGAATAATTGGAGATTAGGAGTTGGGGAGATTGGGTTTGAGATGAAGATGAAATGATTTGGGATTGAGGCAGTGCGAAGAGAGTGTCAGTGGTCAAAACAGGTCAGGAAAGAGAGAGAGAGACAACTGTGGGTTAGAAGATGGGAGCTTGCAGGGAGAAGGGGAGACTGCAGAATGGAGGTTGAGAGGGGCTGGGGAAGGAGGGGGGTTTGGTGGTATTGAGGTTTGATAGGGTGTTACAGCCAGGTGAGGAGGAGTGAACAGGCTCCCTTCTATTTAGCCGCTTTGGTTGGTCACAATTTTCATGAGGATATGTCTTTTCCAAATCAGAATGCATATAAGCTGTGAGCAATAAGAAGCCAATCACACAAGGTTTTCTTGAGTCAAAGAAACATCAATGTATTAATCAATAAACCTGAAGAAAAATAATAACTCGATGTCAAACATGCAGCCCCCATGCAGTCATTCGCGTTCATACACACACACACACACACACACACACACACACACGTATCAGAAATAAGGGGAGTTAGAGTCCAGTAAAAAAGGTAAAAGAATATAGACCAAAACAAAAACAGAATTACCTGGAAAAACTCAGCAGGTCTGGCAGCATCGACGGAGAAGAAAAGAGTTGATGTTTCGAGTCCTCATGACCCTTCAACAGAACTAGGTGAATCCAAGGAAGGGGTGAAATATAAGCTGGTTTAAGGTGTGTGTGTGTGTGTGTGTGTGTGTGTGTGTGTGTGTGTGTGTGTGTGTGTGTGTGTGTGTGTGTGTGTGTGTGTGTGTGTGTGTGTGTGTGTGTGTGTGTGTGTGTGTGTGTGTGTGTGTGTGTGTGTGTGTGTGTGTGTGTGTGTGTGTGTGTGTGTGTGTGTGTGTTGGGGGGGTGGTGGGGGGTAGAGTTGTGTCCTTTGATTATCTTTGAGACATAGATTTTATATGTTGCAGCTGATTTAGGTTAGCTGGTTTCTTGGATGTGGTCAGCTGTAGAAAATATTGCAATTATTATGAGATCTCAGTTTGTTGGTAGATTTCTGGTAGAGTTGACTCCTTGAACTGGGTGACACTTGAAATTCCAAAAGAGAGAGAGAGAGCTACGCACAGCCTATTTCCTCTACTGAAGACTTTCATGACAACTCCTGTGTCACTTGCAATCTCTGTCAAGTGGCCTGGTCGCCTTGCCTTGAGATACTTCACCCATTGTGTATTTCCAAGAGGTTTTGGGTGTGTATGTTTTTGGCAGCCATTGTTTCAATATCCAGTACTTTGCATTTTTAATGTCTCTTCCTTAGACAGTTAGGAGTTTCAATGGGTGTATGGATTATAGAAAATGTCTCTCTCTCTCTTTGGGGTGATTTGTGTCTCCTGTTCACCTTGGAGTGTGGCCTTGCATTTTTAAGTATTTGTCTCAGTTCAAATTGTAAAATTTCCAGTTAGTTGAAGGTTGAAAATCATATTTTGAAAAAATAATGCGACATTGCCTTATGACAAGGGGCTGGAAAAAGAGAGGGAGACTGGGGCATGAAGGTGGGTGGATATGGGGCCCAGCATCTCTGAAAAATCTGGGGTAGGAACACAGCAACCACACAGTGAGAGGGAGCAGTGCTGTTTGAGGAACTGCCAGTAAATGGATGAGTGAAACCAGGGGACTTCACTGTGTCAAAGACCATTTCCACTGATGCGCGAATAGGGAACGAGGGAGTGGAGGCCAAAGATTCTCACTGAAAGGACCAAGGGGAAGGGGAGAAGGAAGATTTTGTTACTGAGGGCTATTGGACTATGTGATAAATGGCTATTGAGGCAAAGGCTAGAACATAATTTAAAGAGAATTCATTATGTGTTTGGGAATGTGCCATCAGGCATATTGAAAAGATTGACAGACTGACAATCAACCTGTTTGGCCACTTTAAGAATGCACTGAAGGAGCTTCCTGCCTAAAGCCCATAAGAAATTAATCCGGCTTTGCTCTTCAATTCACCACACTGTCATGGTCCTCTAAAGGAGTAATTCACCTCATGCCACTTCCTGGCCTTCTCCCCATAGCCCTGGATTGTTGTCCCTGTTTCCAATAACAATCCAATCCCCTTCTGAAAGCCTCAATTGACCCTGCCTCCATCTACTGCATTCCTAGGCAATGCACTCCAGGTCCTAACCACTTGCTGTGTGATAAGATTATCCTCATGTCACCATTGCTTCTTTTGCTAATTACCCTAAATCTACAAAAGTTAGTTAGCTACATCCAACTAATCAGAATGTGTGAATCTTTATTGTTGTAAAAGGACAACACAAAATGTGGCTAACCCTTGAACTTGAGGAATGAAAATAGAAGCAAATGAAAGAGGAAAAGACTTGAAGTAAATGAAGTAACAGATTCCTTCAAGGGAGAGAAAAACAGATTGGGACTCAGCATAAAGAAGCTGATCTTTAAGTGTCAATCATGTCAAAAAGGTGCTCAAGTTCAAGGATTAGCTTAATTTTGCATTATCCTTTTAAGACAATAAAGATTTACACATTCTGATTAGCTGGATGTAGCTAACTAACTTTTGTAGACTTGGGGTAATTAGCAAAAGAAGCAATGGTGACATGAGGAAAATTTTATCATAGTGTCTTAGCAAATGGTTAGGACCTGGAACACATTGCCTAGGAGTGCAGTAGATGGAGGCAGGGTCAACTGAGGCTTTCAAAAGGGAATTGGATCATTATTTGAAACAGGGACAACAATCCAGGGCTACGGGGAAAAGGCCAGGGAGTGGCATGAGGTGAATTATTCCTTTAGAGGACCATGACAGACACAGCGGGCTGAATTGAAGAGCAAAGCCCAATTTAATTTCTTATGGGTTTTAGGCAGGAAGCTCCTTTAGTGCATTCATAATATGGTCAAACAGGTTGATTATCAGCCTGTATTTCCTTTCAATATGCCTGATGGCAGACAATAATAACAGGAGAGTTTCCCGGTCAGCCATATTGCAGAAGGCAATGGCAAACCACTGCAGTACTTTCCCAAGAATAATCATGGCCAATTCAATGGAAGTTCATGGTCACCAACACCCTCTTAGTGCCTTAAGGAGGAGGAACCCCTTCATAAAACCTTAGCAGATGAACTCCAGAGTATTGTCTCCTTTTTGTGATTATTCACCATGGCAAGAAACAACTTGGAGTCTGATTTTCGTCTGAGTAAATAAAGCCTGGCAATTAATAACATTCCTGAGTTCTGGCTACTTGAATTAAATAAATCTTTTCTAGCCAGCATTTATTGCTCGTTACTAGTTCCCCTAAAGAAGGGGGATACGATCTAAGGTGCTGAAGGGGATAGCTTGATTAGTTATTAATGGTCATGTCATTTGGAGTGGGACTTATTGAAATATTTTAAAGCAGAGGTTTTGTAAATTGATGCACAATGCGGTCTTTGAAGACATGAGGGTATTTGGATTTGGCCATCAAATCCCAATATTGCTGGTGCACAGTACCGAAGCAAAATTGACTAATGTGCTCATGTCAACGCCCTTCTTGCCCCCACATGCTATATAACTGATGTGAATATGATGTTTGATGTTGTTTTATGCCCAGGTTTATTCAGTGTTATGATAATGATATTGTGCTGATGAATAAGCTTAGAGCATAAATAAACACTAAATGGATGCATCTTTCTCTCAGTGAATCAGAAACTGTTTACTAGTGGACTATAACTTTCTGCCTTAGGCTGTATGTTACATAGAAAAATACTATGTCTTCAAAAAGACCTAGGGCATGAATCTCAGCAGGGGTTTTCAGCAAAGCAACTTATAGGGGAGCTTCGCTTTAAAGTCTTACCTTAATCATAAGGAGTTTCTGAAGAGGTTGGAAGACTTCAGTTGATCTTTCAAAGTTGAGTGTTTTAACAGCAGAAAGTTATAAAAGTTTGAAAAAGGTTTAGTGTTTGATTCTGATAAAGGGCATTGACAGTTAATTTAATAGCATATACTTTAAAGCACCAATGAACTACCATATGAAATAAAAACCTTTTGTTTTCTTATTTTAATCGTAACCATGCAGTAAAATATGAATGATCAAGCCATGGAATTTAGTGACTCAGAGATTAAGAGGAATGGCGTAATTTATCTTTTGCAAGACATTTTGTGCCTGGGGCTGCATCTTCTAGGTTTGTGTTGCAAGACATCATCATCATGTGAAAGCTTCTGATTTTCATGCCAATTATGTTGACTTAACCTACAGGTATAATACTGAAAGAGACATGGTAGTACAGTTCCCAGGCACTGGTCTTAGCCTCTGGCTTTTATGAAGCCTTGTGACTGTTGAGAGTTTGGACAGTCTCGATCCAGTTGGGAATGCAGAGCAAAATTGTCCAGAATTGGTTGCAATTGTCCCTAAATTGGTAATCTTGGTAAAATCAGAGAATAATTGTCTGTAAAGCTTTAATTAGGAGCTCAGGTGTAGAATTTAAGCTATATTTTAGTGTTCATTTCAATGTCCCTTCAGATTTTGCTGAAAATTAGAGTTAAAACTAATTTAAATTCTATGGTTGATATAATTAGAGAACTTTGAAACATTTGAATACTTGGTATACCAAAAGCATTTTAAGTTTTTCTTATTCATCTTGGAAGAATTTATTATTGCTTATATGAGGAATCTGTTATTCCTTGTACACCATTGTGAAACCATTAATGTATATCATTTGCGGTGCAGTAAACCTATGGACATAACATTGAGGGTATGTGAGAATGGTGTGAAAATTGCTTTTTGTGTAAGTTCCTTCTATTGCAATTCAATTTCTATTTAGTAGAGATGCACTAACTTAGTTATATTGTGCTTTAATATTCTTTTTTAGAAAATGTCCCAAAGTGCTTCCAGAAGCGTAATAAAAATTGCTGAAAAGAGAGACATGTTGCCAAAGATGTTCATCTTGCACATGTGAGAGGAATTTAGTTACTAAGCAAAAGGAATTGATCTTGTTCTAGCAAACATAGGTTTTTACATTTGATTAATATCCAGTCTTTTACTCAAAATATGACCAGATTTGATCATCTATTACTCTTAAATAATATGTTCCAATGACAGCCACCCAATGAAACTGTTCATTGTCCTGTTTATGGAGGGCTGTCAAAACATGTTTGACGTATGTGACTGTAAAGTTGGCAGAAAAAATATGTAAATAAGATAATAGGTTGGACATGTCCAAGAAGAGTGAGACCTTATGAAAACGGAGAGATAGCAAAAAGAAAATGTGAGCAACACACTCCGCTTTATGAAATAAAAAGGAGCTATGATATATATAAACTATTTCTGTTAAGACTCCTGAATGGATCAATAGTATTCTAACATCAGATCATTTGTAGAATTGAAAAAACAATTTTTAACTGACTATAAAAGCAAAGTTACGTATTATAAATTGAACAAATATCTACTTTGAATAAATAATGAATTTTTCGCTGGCAAAATAACTTTAGCAAAGGGGAACAAGAAAATTCCATTTACCCTCAATTCCGACTGTGAAAATTTGTGCACCCAGATCTAGGGGTGAGTGTTAGGAACAGTTATCGGCCATTCACGCCCTCCAGCCTGCTCCGCCATTAAATTAGATCAAAGCTGATCTGTACCTCAACTGCAGAGTTCTTGATAATCTTTCCAAACAAAAATCTATTCGATCTCAGTCTTGAGAGTTCTGATTGTCCCAGTGTCTACAGTCTTTTTGGGGAAGAGAATCTTAGATTTCTACAAAGCTTTGTGAGAAAAATTATTTCTTGACTGTACCAGCCTGCACTTGTAAAACCAAAACAAAACGGCTGTTAGATATGATTGTGCAATTGGGCAGCACTTGCTGAACAATTCTGAGTGTGCTAATAGCTACACTAACATCCAATTTAAGATAATCCATTGTGCTTGTAACATGGCTCATTTACACTTGCTAGAAGTCACCTACATTCATACATAAGGACCTGTTCCCTGCAAACAAAATGAGCATGTACAAGCCTTGTGGCAGTTTGGAATTATCAGGGAGCTTGGGAAGCCTATAGTTCTTTGTTGCTTTCTCCTTGGCAAGCCTTGGCCAATCACAGTCAACTTGCCAAACACTCTCCATCCTTTTCTCCTGAAGTATAAGTAGCTGTAATCATTTGAAATTTGGCATTCTTGCATTTGTCCTGATGAGTGCAAGATGAAAAGCTTTGGCAACATGTCTCTCTTTTCAGCAATTTTCAAGTTTCTTTGTATTTCTTTTTGCAATGTGTAATATTTTCTGAGTCCAATTATTTTTTCTATATTTTTTCCAGTCCTCAGGATTATCAATCTTCATAGTATTTGTAGGGCATTTGCTTAAACTTTATACTGCAAATTACTTCACCCATTGAGTGGAATTTAATGCCATCCCCAGAGGAGTGTTTGGTGGCGGGGGCATTTAAATCAGGTGGGAGGGTGGTGGTTGTGGACTATGCTGCCTTCCCGTCTCTGTCCTGATTAAGTCTGGGGTCTTGCATCTTTTTGGAATTACCAAGGACTTTAGGGAGCCTATAGTTCCCCGTTGCTTTCCCCATGGCAACACCTCGGCCAATCAGAGTCAACTTGTGAACCAATCAGCACATTTTTCCTCTGTAGCATAAATTGTTGTGATCATTTGAAATTTGGCATTCTTGCGCCTGTCTAGATGAGTGGAAGATGAAACTCTTCGGCAACATGTTTCTCTTTGCTGCAATATTCAAGTTCTATACCAAGTGAAGGTTTGCAATAAAACATGGTTGGAGCTATGGGAAGTTCATCAGGGAATGTATGTAGGAACATGGGAAAATAGTGCACTTAAAGAGAATCTGCATCGTTTAGCCCAAAAAGTAATACCTAATCACACCACTCAAACATCTTTCAAATTCTCCTTTAAATGTTTGATACTGTCTTGCTCCCGAGGCAGTACCTTCCATATGTTCATCACCCTCTGCATAAAGAAACTGCCCTTAAGGACCTTGAATGCTTGAAAATATCTCTGCTGAGCCTTTTCAGAATTAACAGTCACAATCTCATGAGCCTCTTCTTGTTCCGGGCCTTAATTAAGGTGTCAGTGTGGTAGCCCTTTTCTGCCCTGCTTCTGGTGCCTGGATAACTTGTTGAAATTGAATTGTATATTCAGTTAAACTATAGCTATGTTAGTGCCTTGTACAGACAGACTCATGATTGGCTCTTGTGATTTGTGCTGTACATCCTTGGATCTGTGTAGCTTTGCCTTAGTACTGCTGCACAGTGTGCTGCTGGCTTTGATGTGTATTCCAGAAACACATCAGCATTTTCTCCTGTGTTGTGTCCAGTAACATATATCTATTTTGTTTGTATTCCCATTATATTCTGAGGGACTGGCCACTGTGCCTGGATGGCCAAAAACCATTTCCCTGCCAGGTCCTGATCTCTCAACTCCCAAATGACCAGAATTCTGGGGAGGTCAAAGAAAATGCTTCAAAGACACTCTGAAGTTCTCTTTGAAACATGGCAGCATTGACTTTAATGTCTTGGGGGAGCTTCCTAACAAGTGGTCAAAATGGTGACGACTTGTCCATCAAGTTGTATCACGCTGAGAGCCCCAACGCCTTAATGATGAGGCAGGGTTGGGGCAGAGAGGGAATTGAAAAGGAAGCAAATCCTGCTCCCCAGATCCCACTATCTTGTGGGACATCCTGCCCTGTGCGCCTAAAGATCTGCGGGTTGAGAATTGGCCCATTCAGCCACTGTTGCGAAAGGAGACTGTTGTGAAAATGCCTAATGCCCTGATTTCATATGTTTTAGGAATAATTTTTGGCAGGGGCAGGGGGTGGGGTTTGAGTTTTTAAAATAAGATAAGAGAAGCACCTGGTTTGGGAGGTTGGTAAACAGACTTAAAGTGATTGTAATTTGAAGGGTGGCCTGTGTTTAGTTAATGATGTTAGATTTAGAAGTATGAAAACAATAAGCAATGGAATGGTCCTTTGACTCCATTAAAAGCTAAGAAAGGGTGGTAAGACTGCAGTTGTCCCCATTTGAGGTATAAATTGTTAATGTAATTTCCTAGATTAACGAAAGGTTGGAAATCAACAAGTAAACAAAGGAAAGTATTAAAAGTATCCAAATGCTTTTCAGATCAAAGGACATATTTTGAAAGGAGGAGCTAATTAGTCAAAATCTCTACCTGGGACATCCCAGGGATGTCACATTGCCATGGGGATAGGCTGCAGGTACCTGTTTTGTTTTTGGTTTATCTGTGTGTTCCTCACAGACATGGACAGTTTGTATCTGGAGCTGGAACGGCTTGGAAATCGGCAGAGGGAGAGAGAGAGAGCTGGCAGGAGCTGCAGATATAAAGTAAGAAAGCAGTGAAGTCCATGTTTGAGCTGGGTTGTCCACAATTGTGAGGTGCTTAAGGAGAGTTGAAAAGTTGCCTGGCTGAAAGCTAGTGGAAGGATGCCAAGAAATTGCAGACCTCGGAGAACAACTGTAACACTGAGGAGAATTAAAATGAATTCCTAAGAGCCCTGGAATACTTTGTCTCCAGGGGAAGTGAAAGAACTCTCAGGACACTGCAAAGTAGAGGGGAACTTTTGGGTAGAAGTAAGAATGGAACCAAGTGACCAGTTGAGATTTTTGGATTTAAGGAATAAGTGTTGATGAAATATAGTGTTAAATTATGCTTACTTTGTTTAATCTTGTTAAATAAGAGTGTTTGTTAAAATGTGAAAACTTGTGGCATAATTCTTTCAGTTAATAACACGGAGTTCACATTTCTTTTTAAAAGTTAATGGTCGCCCTCGAGGTTATACATGACTGAGTAGATGTCACTCTCGAATCGAGGAACAGCTGATGCCTGTATTTCCACTATATTTATTTCCCTTCCCTTATTCCATGATGTTGCATTATTCCAATTTGGCACCAGTCAGCTCAAACTCTCTTTTATTCTTTTGTATTTGATTTGCCTCTTTATTATTGGAATCCCCCCTCCCCAATTTGTTGTGATCTGAAAAGTTGCTTTGTTTCTATCCCAAATCACTCAGGTTTATCATTCGCAGCATTGAGTGGCAACGTCTTCCCATGGTGTTGCAACTCCTTCTGAATTTTAAGTCTGCCTCCGAAACCTTCCTCCTATTCCCAGCCTTTGTATCTTGTACACTTGTGCGGCATGCTATCAAAAGCCTTGATGAGATCAAAACATCGAATTTTCATAGAATTTCTGTTGTCAGCTTGGTCTGTAGCTTCCTTCAAAAAAAACTCCAATAAGTTTGAATTCATTAAGACAAGGACTGTTTCCTGCACAAATCCATGTTGGCTCTCTGTTCGCCCACAAAACAATGATGACTCTACCTCAGAAATAATTTATTGGCTATGAAGAGGTTCAGAACTTCCTGATTACCTAAAAGGCTCTATATAAAAGAAAGATCTTTCATTCTACCTTACCACACCTACCCTATCTAGGTGGTTCATTGTCCCTCTCTTTCAGGAAGCCTTCAGACATTTTACTTGCTACAAATGCTGGGGCAGTGTCTTGCACTCTAAATGGAGCAAATTTAATAGGCTTGGTTGGTTCTTTAGCTAAAATAATTTGTTCTTTGGATTAAATGCTACCCTGTCCTTTTTACGCACCTTTTGAGATCAATGGGCAGTATTAAATGTAGGCAACAGGAGTCTCACCTGCTGGCTGTAGAGCCAGCAAAAGCCCCACATTGCCTCCTTTGGGGAAGGCCCACCATATTAAAAGCCAATCAAGCACATAAATGGACTGCAGCAGGCCTTCCATGGGATCAAGGACCCCAAGAGCTGTGCATTGGAGCAAGTGCCAGTGGCAGAGAGGGATCCCAGGCCACATGTGAGTGAGGACGGGATTGGAGGCGGGGGCATCGCGGGATGGTGATCAGCAGAAGGGCAGGGGTGTGACTTCCGGTGACCCTGCACCCTTCCTGATGCCAGGTCCCTTGATCAGGCACTTAGTGCCTGACAATGAGGGACCCCCATCCCCAGGCCCCCCATCCCCAGGAGCCTTCAAGCGCGACAAACCTTTCAGGTTCCCTGTATGGCCTGCTGCCGGTTGAATACCAGTGATGGCAGTACGAGACTCTTAATTGGGCATTAATTACCCACTCAAGGACTTCATATGGAAGTGGGGTAGGGAGGCTATCCACGAGCCTTCCCACCCTAGATGTAATCAAGACAGAAATGGGAAGGTAGTGGGGTGCCCATCCACCATCCCCCCTGCCCGATTTAAATGCACCCACGTCATCAAACTTGCCTTGGGGAGGGCATTAAATTCTGCCCATTGTTTGAGGTAATTTGCAGCATAAAGTTAAAGGAAGTATAGAATTTAAAGAAATACCATGGAAAGTGGTCATCCAGAGGGCTGGAAGAAATATAGAAAACCACAACTGAAATCAGAAAAGAGTAAAAGGAAATACAAATGCTGAATGGAGAGGCATATTGACGAAGCTTTTCATCTTGTACTCATCAGGATAAATGCAAGAATTCCAAATTTCAAATGGTTGCATGAATTATGCTACAGGCGAAAAGGGTGCTGACTGGTTGGGAAGCCTACTCTGCTTGGCTAAGGCATTGCCATGGAGAAAGCATTGGGGACTGGCAGGCTTTCCAAGCTCCCAGGTAATTCCAAAATGGCACAAGGCTTGAACATAATCGTGGAAAAACTCAGCAGGTCTGGCAGGATCTGTCAAGAGGGAAACACGGTTAATGTTTCAAGCCCATCTGATTCTTCTTCAGAGTCATAAGGATTCAAAACATTAACTCTGTTTCTCTCTCCACAGATGCTGCCAGACCTGCTGAGTTCTTCCGGTATTTTCTGATTTTTATTTCAGATTTCCAGCATGCGCAATATCTTGCTTTTATTGAACCTATTCCTTTTGTTTGCAGGGAATGGGTCCCTGTGTATCAATGTATGTCACTTCTAGCAAGTGTAAATTAGACAGGTTACAAGCTCGACTGATTATCTTAAATCCATTGTTGTTGTAGTTATTACCACACTCAGGATTGTTTAGCAAGTGCTGCCCAATCATGAAATCACTTCTAACAGATGTTTTGGGTTTCGCAAGTGCAGTCTAGTTGAGTACGGTCAAGGAGTACTTTTTCACACACAGCTTTGTAGAAACCTGGGATTCTCTTCCCCCAAAAGACTGTGGACACTGCGAAGATCAGAACTTTCAAGACTGAAATTGATTAGATTTTTGTCATGGGTGATTATCAAGAATTCTGAAGTTAGGTGGAGATCAGCTACAATCCAATGCAACGGCAGAGCTGATTGGGGGGTTTGAATAGTCTACTCTTGTTCCTGTGTTCCTCGCTCCTAGATCTGGGTGCTCAAATTTTCCCAGTTTTTTAGAATTAAGGATGAACAGATTTTGCTTCTTCCCCTGTGCTAAATCTATTTTGCCAACAGAAAATTCATTATTTATTCAGAGTAGATAATTGTTCAATATATAATTTGTACCTTTGCTTTTATAGTCAGCAGTTTAAAAATTGGTTTTGATACTCTGTAAGCGATCTGATGTTAGAATACTATTGATCCATTCAAGACTCTTAGCTGAAATAATTTATATATATCGTAGTTTCTTTTTATTTAATGAAGTGGAGTCTCTTTTTGCTATCTCTCCATTCTCATAAGATCTATCTCTTCTTTGACAAGTCAAACACATTAGCTTATTTATGTACTATTTCTACCAACTTTACAGTACATATGTCAAACATATTTAGACACAGCTCTCCATAAACAGAAGAGTGAAGATTTTCAGCGGGTGACAGTCATTGGAAAATATTATCTATTTAGGAGTAATAGATGATAAAATCTTGTCATATTTTGAGTAAAAGATTGGATATTAATAAGAGCCTGCGTTTGCTAGAACAAGCTCAATTCCCACAGCTAAATTCCACTAACTGTTGTAGACTGTTGAAATATTCAACTACTTCTTCCTACTGTTTTCCAGATGTAGAAATGTTGATAATGCTAGATTCTTGAAAAATTGCCCTGATGAGAAACATGAATATTTTTTGTTCTTTTGTATCTGTTGAAATATTAGATTTTGAATTATTTATACTATTAACTTATATTCCCCTTTGGTTCCCCAATCTTCCGATAGTGCAGTAGTGTCACTTCTTCTGCATTCTACAGTGTGTTATATGACTAACCAGATGACACCAGTTAATGGGGAATTGCCTTTATACTTGAGTATAAATGCAGAGAAATGTGCTCATTAAGTTTGGGAGAATGAGTTTCAAGGAAGAGAAATGTTGTTTAATACTTGAGCTGGATGCTTAAAGCTAGCAGAAATTGGTGAGATGAACTGAAATTGCAATTTTTCTGTCATCCAACCAAGTTAAGAAGGTAAAATTGGCAATAAGATTTTTAAACAAGTCTGTTCCTTGCTACAGTCTATTGATGAGCTTTCAGAAGAATACATGGTCCATTGTTGTTCGGGTTGGGTTTGGAATTTGTATGATATATGCATATATAGATATAGACGTACATGAGAAAAGGGCCTTTCACTAAGTGCTCGGAAAACTAAGCTCTCTTCCAATCAGCTTCCACAGTATAACACCTTGCCCCATCAAGATTCAACGGTGAACTCCTGGAAAATGTGGACCATTTTCCACATCTTGGGAGCCACCTCTTGACGAAGACAAACATAGACGACAGAAATGACCGTTGCCTCCCATATGTCAGCTCAGCCTTCGGCTGACTGACAAGAAAAATATTTGAGGATCAGAATCTTAAACCCGAAACTAAGATCATGGTTTACTGAGTAGTAGTTATCCCTGTGCTCGTATATGCTTCGGAGACTTGGACAACTTACAGCAGGCTTCTCATTCCAAATCAGATGGCAAGAAGACGGTCCAAAATCAGTGTCCTTTTCTCAAGCCAACATGCCCAGCATCAAGGCGCTAATCACTTAAAACCAGCTTCGCCGGTGAGGATATATTGTTCATTTGCCTGAAATCAGACTCCTGGAGCACCTCCTCCACTTGAAACTTGGCCACAGTAAGAAACACCTAGGAGGACAGCGGACACACTTTAGGGATACAGTCAGCATTTCTGAAGAGGTCGAGCATCCGCTTCCACCCATAGGGTTCCCTGGTTTGTGACTGGCCAAAATGGTGAAGCTCATTTAGGAAGGTACCAAACAGATTGAGAGATTTTGTTGGGAATGGGCAGAGGGTGAAGTTTAGGCATCGCAGAGAACACAAAAAACCTCCAAACAATTTATCTGCCTGATTTTTGAAGCACCACCTTCCCTGCATGTGGCAGAGACTGCAGATCACATACTGGACTTACCAGCCATTTCAGAACCCTGGTTGACCCGTAGTTGAAGCAAGTCATCCCCTATCTCTATCAGAGGGACTGTCTAAGAAGTAGAAGGAATTTGTATTGTTAGATAGCCATTATTCATCTGCTGAGCTGGATGAACAACTAAACATTAAAGTCTTTGGCTAACTATCTTTTCAACATGAGTTTGTCTATAATTGTTGATTTAACTGGTTTGGTGTTGCCATCCTGCAAGCAGCCTGTTAAGAGTGCAGGATCTGCTGTGGACTGAGCATGCAGCCATCAGCCACCTTCAAATAAGGTTCCAGGGCAGTTTTAACAGATGAGTAGGAAGCTGTTGAAAAACTTTGATCCACTGTTGATGTGTTTTTCAATCTTCCTCAGGAGAAATTGAACATAGCAGGATTTGGATGTTTAATTGTCCATCTATTGTGTTGTGCCCGAGGCCAAGTCTTAACTCAAGCCTCATACATGAGATCCTTAAGCAACATAGCGTAAGCATTCCTTCCCCTCAAGGTTTTTACCTTCAGACAAAATAAGATTTTATCTTTTTCCTATTACCAAACCTTAGAGATCCCCACCTTGATAAAGGGGAGAGGTGGTGGCAGCACTTGGTCCTGTTGAATGCAGGGACCCTTGTTGAATGTCAACTAAGTACGTAGAGCCAGCATTCTGGTCTTTGCTCTCCGGTGCTGTATGGATTGGGGCTTGAACCTTCGTGTAAACTGGGTGGAAATCCTATCACTGAGCCAGCAGCCACTACACCTGGATGCAGGTTCCCCGCTGACTGTCAACCCAGTATTTGGCGATAAGATTATCATTTCTGTGCGCTGGGGCTATCTGGAAGGCGGGAGGGGCTCAAACCTTAGGCCTTTTGAAAACAGTTCTCTTTCTCCACCACCCCCCACCACACCTCCCCAACCACCCCTCAAAATCTGATTTACACCAGTTTTATGCTTCACACAGATGATGATACTGCAGATGCTGTCAGCTTTGTTTGTCTATAGTGCAAGCAATTTATACTGAGCACTGGAAGTGTATTCAGACATTGCATTGAATGTAAGGTGCCATTTCAATGCAAGGTTTTCTTTTTAGTATTCTGGTTTATAAAAGTGACATAAGTGGTTTATAAAAGAGTCATGTGCTGTGAAAATCTTAAAACATTTGAGCTTTTTGATGAATAAATGTGATCAAATGAAGGTAAAAGGCGCTTTTGAAAGAAAAGCTGTCAGTCCGTTGAGCCAATGTGAAGACCGACCAACACCCAAGATTGTAACGAGTTGTAACAGTGTTTTATAACATGCCAGCAGGCTGGCAGTCCTGATTATTTCAGCAACATAGGTTTTTGATGATAGTAAATGATGCAATCTTCTGACAGAGCTTGTATGTAACTATTTTGCCAATGTACTCCTAAAATGGTTGAACTGAAACCTTCACAGCAGTCTGCTGTCATTATGTCATTACAACTGGATGAACATTGAAGTAGATCTAAGGCATTGTCCTAACTGCTCACTATAATTGAAGGGTGCATTTCTTTTAGTTTTTCAAAATGACTTATTAACATGGTAAAGGTTGCAAATAAATTACTGGTGGTGGATTTATTGATAAACCAGAAGCTCAAGATCACAGCGCCCTTTACACGATCTGTTGAAAGAGTAAAGCTTAAATGCATTATTTCTTAGAAACCCTAATTTGCCTAGAGCAGCAGACATGTTACAGTCTGAGGTTTCCTAATCAAGCTCTGCTTCTTCACCCATTGGTGAACACAAAAGCACTACCAAACATAAACCCTTAAAATAGTAAGTACCGGAGAGGTGCTCCGAAAACAAAGTTTACCTCAGAGATCCTCTTAGTCTACAAAAGCAAACAATTGCCACTGCTGAAAGCATGAAATAAAAACAGAAAACATTGGAAACACTCAGGCAGCACCTGTGGAGAGAGAACCAGAATTACATTTTCGGATCGATGACCTTTTGGTATTCCAGTAGTCTTAAAACACAAGGTAGATACTATTGGCCACTTGTGACTATATTTGCTCTGCATTGTAGAAACAGAACTACAGTGTTTTAGGTTATTTTTGTTTCTCAATTGTAATTTTAATTTTTTTCATTTGCAGCGCGATTATTTGTTTCCTGGAGAAAATTTCAGCCAAAATATTAATAGGGTAAAATGCCCGCAAAGCCAAGAGAGGTTCAAACAGATATTTGCAGTTTTCTTTTACATAACAGAAGCGTTTGGGCCTCGCAATGGTGGAGCAGGGGAGAGGCAGGCCAGAGGTTTATAAGATCTGCTCATTCTGTTGGTACTATACTCATCGAGTAAATAGCCAGCAGCAATGAGTAACTACGACAGCAACAAAATAGTTGATGTCAAACCTGTTGAGAATTTAACCTCATCCAAGCTGTCATCTTGCCTAAATCCTGGGTTATGTGAGTTTTCTAAGTGTAAACTTGTAGCACTGAAGGATTCAGCCCCACAAGCCTGAGGAATGAGGATGGCTTCCGGCTAAGCTCTTCACCTTTGCAACTTGATCCCATTTCCTTCCTTTCGCCTGCTGCCAATAATGGGTATATTTTCACTCAGTCTACAGTTAAAGCTATCAGCACAGCATGCGTTCCCTGACCCAAGCTCCAGATACCTCCGAGGCTGAAAAAGATTCACCCTGGCCAGTTAGCCCTTGTTATAAGAAAAAGTTTTAAGGTGCCTTGCTGAGACAGGTTATTAAGTCAGAAATGTCAGAGGAACAATTAGAAGACCTCTTGTAGATGTCAAGGAAGATGATCCAGTGGTGTCAGATAGCTTTACTTTGTAGCATAACACAAACATGAGTCATGCTGATTGAACAAAATCAGTCTGATCCTAAGTATTCCTCACGCCTAACTGTGAAATAAAGCAATTAAATAATTCATGCTGAGGTTTTCTTCACCTCGTATCGAAGCAACATTATGCAAAATTTTGAAAAAGACTGATTCATCTGCTCCAGATCACAAGGAGATGCTACTGCTTTGTTGCTGGGTTAAGCAAACGTACGAGTAGATAGAGGTTAATCAGAGTCAACACGATAAACGCTCGTGAGCTCAGCAGGGTCAGTTGACCCCAAGAAGGTATCAATGGCATACACAAATTTGTATGTACATAATTAATACTATATCATTATGGTTTGGTAAATGAGAAAAAAACTGATAGTGATTGAGAGGGAGGATGAGTAGCCACTAGCAGGCTATCCTTACACTTACAGTACAAAATGTTTTCAGTAATGATTAGCTTTCAACCTTGGGTGTGTCCTTTTAATTGATGTATTGCTGACCATTGAACTCCTTATTAAACCTCTTTAAAAAGTGTGCTGGTGTGCATTTTTAAAAGTCATGGATGGACCTTGATAAAGGCACCTCCAGAAGTACTGGCAGAAACTCAGGGGCATTTATGAAATGGTGTGGATGTTTCACTTTTTTTCATTAGTTGATAGGTTTTCAAAGCTTTATTCATTTAAATGTACTGTACTTATACAAACTTTAGTGAAATAAAGGATAAATTTTACCAAAGCCTTTAGGTTAAAAGATATAATTTGCACTAGAAAGAATAACTTTATCATCATTTTCTTGGTTATGCAAAATATTTTTAATGTTTTCCTTTCAGCTGTTATTTGGCATGGTAATGTGGCTGCCGTATCCTGTAAAATTCAATGCATAAAGAATGAATATATTTTGGCGTTTGTAATAATGAAATCACATGGTACAATGTCAAGGGACTAGCTAAGGTAAGATTTGGTTGAACAGTTACATTTGTATAAAATACATAAAGGCACTGACTTCCTGAGTTCTTTAATTTGTAAACTCCTAGCCATTTAACCAAAATGCTAGGTTTTATTGTACATCAGATATCCCAGGGCTTTGTTTTCTCAATCAGGGCAAATATGGGCAGAATTTCATCCAGGCGATAGGGGTCTGATCTGTTGACTAGAGGGCTGGCAAGAGCCCCACATTGCCTCTGTTGACGAAGACCTGCCCTATTAAGTAACAATGCGACACTTAACTGGCCGGTGGCAGGCCTTCCGAATTGCTGGTCAACCAGAAGCTGGCTGCTCTCCATTGACCTCAATCAGGCACTGTGCCTTTGAACAAGGGACCGCCATCAAACACCCCCACCCGCCCACAAACCAGGCTTCCTCTGTGGTGATTCTGCCACTCGATGCTGGTTGAATACCAGTGCTGGTGGGATGAGGCCCTTAAGTTGACAATAATTGCCCACTTAAGGGCCTCAATTAGGGTCTGGACGGGATGGCCATACATGAGCCTCCCCGTTCTGGATTTACTCGGGCAGAGGCAGGAAGGCAGTGGAACCCCCATCCCATACCCACCACTTCCAAAATTGCTGCCAGTGGGGGCATTTACATTCTGCTCCACATATCCCAAAAACTGCAAAATCCACACTTCAAACATTATTCCTTTACATATAGTTGTAAAGCTGAATATGCCTTACAAAATTATGCTCAATTTCCTTTTGTTTTGAGAACTATAATCTCAGTGTTCCTTCACAAAGTCATATAGCTACCTACTGCTTCTGGCAGTGTTATTATCCAGAATGTATGTCTTAATAGTATTGGACTAAAATTATTTCTATTCATAGCATTGCTTTGTGGAATTGTTCCCCACTTGTGACTTAGATCCTTTCTTCCTCCTTAAAAGCACACGTTTCGGATGCCATAATTTTGAAGTGGAGTTATTATTTTGTTAATGTGAAGAGAAATAAGGGGTGTATAACCATAGAGAACCTGGAAGTGTTGAGTCCATTAATTGCCTTGACAAGCAAGACTCTGTGCAAGTTTAGATCTATAATAATTCCACTTGCCTGCCTTAAAAATTGGGATATCCGTGCATACTCACTGGACACCACAGAATTTGATGCCCTAAATAATATTTATGTTTGTACTGTAAATGTAATCGCTTACTTGCAACACCTTTTCCCATAGTCATGATTGTCCTCATGACCAGTCTAGTGCTGTACTTTTACAGAATGGATGTAAACAGTCAAAACGGTGTACATGGACACTGCATTCATGATTTGTCTCATGTCTTAAAGCCAGCTGGGCTTGAAAGAAATCTTTCATTTTGTGGGAAGGAAGCTATCAACAAGTCAATTCAATCTCCCAAAAGGGACTCAGGAGCTTAATCTTCAAAAGATTTTCTGTATTATTTAATATGTTCACTAGCATTAACTGGACCATGTAGAAATTAGTTTAATTGCAACTTAGGAAACGTTTAAAAGTAATCATCTAAGAATGTGGAACTCATTGCCACAGGGAGTGGTTGACATGAATTGCATAAATGTATTGAAGGGGGAGCTAGACAAATGAAGGAGAAGGGATTAGATGGTTACAATGGTAAATTTAGATAAAAGCTGGGAAAGAGGCTCCAGTGGGGCGTAAACACCAGCATGGATTGGATGTTCTAAATGGCCTATTTCTGTGCTGTGTGTCTTATGTATGTAATCCTTGGCCCATTTTTGTGCACCTCTGAGAGGGCATCTCAATCGTTATCAACATAAAAAACAAACATGTTGGATTCTGTGATGTTCATTGTGCCTTCTTTGATATGAGACTTCCTTGTGTAAATAAAACATAATGAATTAGGAATCCAAAAATGTTGAATAATGAATAAATACTAAATATTTCTGATGGCTGAACATCAAACATCACACGGGAGCTCACATGTTGTGTCTCTTGTGAATTGAATGAACACTGGCTCTCGATTACTGATGAGGAGTCCCATGGGCTGAGGACCAATGCTTACTTCAAACTCTCCCCTGCCAAATTATTCATTATTTCTCTAATAAGTAAAAACTACCATAGGTTTAATGGGTGAAGGAGTTGGAATGCTTTGCTTGTAGAGTTTTAAATGTATCTTTCCTCTTTGGAAAATAAAAATGCAAATGTTAGCTATAGAAGTTCTCCTTGAGGCTCATTAATAGTCACAGAAAAACTCTTCTTTTAAGAACTATTGAAGGGCATGGAGAAAATTAAGATTCAGCCATTGCACAACAAGACAACCAGAAGTCTTGTGTACTGAGGGTGGCAATTGGAAGGAAGTTAATGAATCTAGATTGGAATCATCATCAGTGAGAGTGCTTCAGGCTGAATGAAATGTAGTAGAGGTTATTGAACTGAGAAGGAACAGTGTAGGACAGGGGACAGAGTCCTGGGAACTCTTGACTTGATAGAACAACAATCAGAGGATGAATCATTAACTACAGCACAGATGGAGTGCTTTTGGAGAAAAATTTCTAATCCTGAGAGGTGATGGTGTCTTGCTTTGTGTCTGGCACCATATGCTTCCATCGCAGCTTCAGAAATGTTTAGAGTAATGATTAACCAAAATCTTCAAGAGCAAGATTTCTGAGATGCCTTCAAGCTGTGCCAAAAACAATACTCGTGATTGTGGACTTCAAACATTTCAGATGATGGTTTAGCTGAGATTTAAAAGCACCTTCCATAATTTTAGAAAATGCAGATTTGAAAACAAAAAGGGGAAGAATTTGGAGGGTAAGAAGGGTGATTAGGGCAAAATTTCAAGAGAAAAGAAAGGAAAATTGGGATAAAAATAAAAATACCTGGAAAAACTCAGCAGGTCTGACAGCATCTGCGGAGAGCAATAGTTAACATTTCGAGTCCGAATGACTCTTCATCAGAACTAAGTAATATAGAAATGCGGTGGAATATAAACTGGATGAAGGGGGGTGGGACAGGTATTCCACCTCATTTCTATATTTCTTAGTTCTGATGAAGAGTCATTTGGACTCGAAACGTTAACTGTATTCCTCTCTGCAGATGCTGTCAGACCTGCTGAGTTTTTCCAGGTATTTTTGTTTTTGTTTTGGATTTGGATTTCCAGCATCTGCGGTATTTTGCTTTTATCTTAAAGGAAAACTGGGATTTGGAATGATTGAAAAGACAGAAATATGTTTTGGGATATCGAGGTTAATGGAGGGATAGTGATATATGATCACCTAGTTGCAAAAGCCATGATTAATTGAAACTTAATTGTAAAAGGTTGGAGGGAGGGTGCCTCAAATTTGAAGTACCCCCTGCCTTACTTGCCTTGCATTTCACCCTGCTGCTCCTTTCAAGCTAGAAGGCATCTGGCCTTTCAACTTTGAGATCACCCCCTGGCAATCTATTGGCTACCCCAGGGGAAAATTACCACGAATGACTGTAATTTCACACAAGCGTGGGTTTCTGATGCACATTTGAACTTGTCTCTGTGGTTCAGAAGTCCATGGGGAAAGTTCTGCCCCTGGACTAAGGTCAGGACCTCATTCTGGTGTTACTTAGTCACTTTTTGGCATCACAGTAAAGTGGCAACCACGTAGCAGTGACATAAAATTGGCTCTACAACTGCATCCAAATGATCCCTGTGCTGACTGCTAGCTAACAAACAACACTAACTTCAGAACGAATCATAATGTCTTCTACTGTGTCTTAATCAAATCTAATTTCATATATTTCACTAGTCTTTGTATCAGCATATGTCAAGCTGCTCCCATGCTGATACGTTCAGCAGAATGGGTTTAGTTTTGTTAAATCGGGCATTGTTAAATAAGTAATAAACTGCTGATGCAAATAAAAATCAATCTATTAGGTTTGACTTGATCGTGTAAAAAAGTTGATTTTCCAAATGGGGTTGAACGTCGTTGTAATGATGGCATCGAAACATTGATGTTTTCAGTGGTATTCGTGAAAGATGTGGCTGTTGAGATTATGCATTACGGTCATAAAATCTGTGACAAATTGTGACCAGTGTTTTTATCAAGAGGCCCAGAGTAGCAGCGATAATAATCTTCTGGCTAGATTTGTAATTCTGGCCGATCATTATCTTAAGAGTGACATTTGGCTCCTTGCAGAGTAGTTGTATTTGATTTAGGAGGCCTAGCAGCACAGTGGTACAGTGTCACACCAGATGTAATTGTAGACTGTTGGGGGTAGGGAGGGGAAGAATGGTATTAAGAGCATAGTGTTTTTGGAGACTTTATTTCCTCCTTGTTCTTCGAGATGAAGTATGTTACTGCAGGGGAATCTCACATGTTTTGTGCTTTCATGTCTGCTATGACATGGACAGATGCAGAGCAGAGCTCCCACTCAAATCAACAACGTTTCCTAACCCCAACATTAAAATACTTTCTTTTCAGGCTATCTGAATTATTCTTCTTCCTAAACAATGAGTCACTGAGGCATCTTAGCAGTTTGTCAAATCACTCCCGATTAATGAGAAGCTATAATGTATGGATCTATCTCCAATTACGGCTGTGTTGAGGTTTCGCAAACTTATTTCATGTGGGATGCATGTAGCCAGTAGGGAGGCATCGGTGGAAACTTTGTATGAATTTTTGTTCTGGAGGTGAGAGGCTGTAATCTGGTCCTCTGTGTAAGGTTCCACAATAAATTTGCATATATAATCTAGGTTTACACTTCAATGCAGTGGGAGGAGTGCTGCCCCTTTTTGTTTTTAAAACAGGTGCCACATTTCAGTGAACATTAAACTGGGTCCCCTGCTGCCTGTTCAGTTTAGCAGTAAAGATTCCATGGCAAAATTCCATGAAATGTTCTCCTCGTGCCGGCGAGCGTTTATTCCTTCAGTGAAGATGACCAAAAAAAAACCCGATTAGCAAGTCACTTACCTCATTTGCTGTTTGTACAACTTGGCTATGTACAAAGTAACCAGCTTTAACCAAATTAACCACTTCCTCAGGGTAGTCTCCTAGGCCCAACCATCTTCAGCTGCTACACCAATGACCTTCCTTCCAACATAAGGTCAGAAGTGAGGATGTTCACTGATGATTGAGCACCATTTGTGACTCCTCAGATACTGAAGCAATCCATGTCCAAATGCAACAAGAGCTGGGCAATATCCAGGCTTGGGCTGACAAGTGGCAAGTAACATTTGTGCTACACAAGTGCCAGGCAATGATCATCCCCAACAAGAGAGAATTTAACCATCGCCCCTTGGCATTCAATGGCATTACCATCACTGAATCTCCCACTGTCAACATGCAGGGAGGTTAGCATTGATCAGAAATTGAACTGGGCTCGTCATATAAATACTGTGGCTACAAGAGCAGGTCAGAGACAAGGAATCTTGCAGCAAGTAACACACCTCCTGGCTCCCCAAAAGCTGTCCACCATCTACAAGACACAAATCAGGAGTGTGATGGAATACTCTTCACTTGCCTGGATGAGTGCAGCTCCAACAACACTCAAGAAGCTATTCCATCCAAGACAAAGCAGCGCACTTGATTGGCATCTCATGCACAAACATTCACTCCCTCCACCACCGATGCACAGTAGGATCAGTGTGTACCATCTACAAGACACTGCACGAACTCACCTTAAACAGCACCTTCCATAACCACAACTGCTACCATCTAGAAGGACAAGGGCAGCAAATGCATTGGAACACCAACACCTGGAAGTCCCCCCCAAGCCACCCATCAACCTGACTTGGAAATACATCACTGTTCCTTCACTGTTGCTGGGACAAAATCCTGGAATTCCTCCCTAACAGCACTGTGGGTGTACCTACACCACATAGACTGCAGCAGTACAAGAAGGCAGCTCACCACCACCTTCTCGAGGGCAATTAGGGATGGGCAATAAATGTTGGCCTAGCCAGCGACGCCCCACATCCCATGAATGTATATATAAAAAAACATTTGGCCACATAACACTACCTGCACTATAAAAGTCAAATATATTATCTCATGCAGGATGTCTCGTGGGCATGGAAAGTACTACATGATGCAAGTCTGCCCTTCTGTCCTCTTTTGTAAATATTGCTTGAGAACTCATGTAATAATGTGAATGGAGACTTGTACAGCCAGATATTATTGAAATTGCGACTTTGCCCATTGAGCAATTGCATTTTTTCAACAGTACTTTGCCAAGTGGTACTGGGTCATTAATGCTTGATTCATTCACTGACAGTGCCCATTTTATGCACTCTTGCAGATACACTCTTTGCCACTTCCTAGCACATTGAAAGAAACTGCTGCTCAATATTATACATCTCCTTTTGTTTCGAAGAGAGATGAGGGGGAGTGAATGACATTTTGTCATTCAATAGTGAGCAGAAAAGTCAATTATTCTGTTCTGGGAAACAAGGACAAAATTGCATTTTAATAGAAACCTTCAGTATTTGATAGATGAAAGTAGGTGTGTGTTACTTTAATTATTGCCTTTTATCAACAGCTCATGATTTTTTTAATGCAAGTTCATCCCTTCTAAAGAATTCTTTATCCCTGTATGCATCAAAGAGATCTGTGTTCTTTATTCTTTCTGGTTTATCTCAAAGGACACATAAAATGGCATGTGTATAAACTTTGGGCTCTGAAACAGAGAAGCGCATGATGGATTCAGACATGAAGCAAAAGAAAATTAAAATGGAGACATTTATTGTACTTCTGCCACATGTAACAACTGAATGATGGATTGGTTTATGCTACTTTTCTAAGATTTGCTAGGAAGCAATGTTGCACACAAATCAGTAACCTATTCTGCAACGAGGTTTTTCATTTTATGGTAGATGAACTTAATTCATCATCCTTTCAAGTTAGTACTAAATATATTAATTGGTAATTTCCTTGAAAATTTAACCAGCTACCAAATGATATAGTTTGACAACTTTCTATTATTGGCAAAAATGTCATTACATCTCCAGAAGGCACTCGTAATCATGTTATTCCTTAAATCCTCTTGTTTAGATTCAAATTTTTGTTTTTTTAACAAACCTTTATTCCTTCCCCACCCCTTTTTGCTTTGCAGAAGGACAATGATGTGCACTCACATGAGCTACCATCCTGTTTGTTCCCCATGCCTGTTAATCTTGCTCTGTTTTCCCCCAAAAAATCCCTCTTAAAAGAATTTATGAATTCTATGCAAAATAGTTATAATGCAGAATTATACCTTTCAAACTACTGTTGAAGCAAAGTATTTTTTCATATCATCTCCTTCATTCTTTTGGTAACCATAAGCTTGCAACCTCATGTTGGCATCTCATTGGTCAGAGATGGACTATTTCTCCTGTTCAATTGTAAACATGAAGGCTTCTATCTGGGCACTCATTTAATGAAAATAAACTCAAGTGCTTGAGTCTCAATCCATCCTTTTCACAATTCTATCCCCCCTGCCGTGGAGTGTCTAAAAATATTCTACACTGAATGGCAGTTTAATTAAGGTATTGTCCAAGTTCAACAATTCTTCTTTTGCGTTTCATGACTCCAGGTACAAAACCAAAGATTCTGTTTGCTGCCTAAAGGCCTGATACTTGCATTACAATATTTTACTGATCTGTGTATCTGCCCACCAAAACTCCCTTTGCTCTACTCAATTTAAAACCTTACTATTTAAGGTGTATTTCCTATCCATACTTTCAAAATGCAGTACTTCATACTGTCCTACATCGACCTATCACCTACCTGTCAGTGGATTTATGCCCTTCTGTATTCTCTGTCTTGTTTGTCACGATATGCCAGTTTTGTGGCGTTGGCAAATATTGATGCTAACCCATTGCTAAGTCCAGACCATTTATCTACACAGCAAATAAGGACAATGCCAATGTAGGCCCCTGTAAAATGCCACACCCATGCCTTTCCACTCTTGGAAACTTCCTTCACTCCCACCCAATTCTTTGCTTTCTGCTGTGTAACAATCTTCCTATCCATCTGGCCACATTTTCCTTCATTCCAAGTGCCATTTTATTTGTCATCAGTATCTTGGCTTGTACCTTATGCCACACCAATTGCATTTTTTTTGTCTTCCCTTGTTTCTTCCCTGAACATTGCTTCCATCCCTGACAATTGTCTGAAGCTGCACCAGACAGTTTGCAACCTCAGTGTTGTGTTTGACTCTGAGTTGAGTGTTTGACCATATTTGCTCCATCACCAAGAGTATCTACTTTCACAGCCATAACATCGTCTGTCTCTGATCCAGCCTTGCCATATCTGTTGCTGAAGCCCCTACCCATGCCTTTGTTATCTCAAGACTTGATCAATCCGATGTTCTCCTGGCCATCTTTGTAAGCTTGGGCTCATCCGGTGCTGTCTGGATCTTAATTCACACCAAAACTTGTTTATCCATTACCCATGTCCAGTTGGACCTATACTGGCTCAATTACAAAATCCTCACCCTTGTTTTCAAACCCCTTTGTGGCCTCACCCTTGCCTATCTCTATCACCTCCTCCAGCCCTACAAACCTTTGAAGTCTCAGCCCTTCTCTAATTCTGGTCACTTGCACATCTCTGATATTAATCACTCCACCATTGATGTCCATGCTTTCAGCTGCCTTAAGGCCTGACGCTCTGGAATTCGCATGCTAAACCTCTTTTCCCTCCTCCCCCCCACCCACCCCCACTCTTCTCTTTAGATGTTCCTTAAAACATATCTCTTTGACAAAGCTTTTGGCCATCTATTCTGATATATCCTTCTCCAGTGTCAGAAATGTCTGTATTGCTCATGCAGTTGTTAAGCTCCTTTGCATGTTTTGCTATGTTAAGTGCGCTATATTAATGCAAGTTGTTGTTATCAACTGCATCTCCTCCACATCACTGGTATCTCAGGTTCTTGCTGCATTCCTAGTATTTATTTTGACAAACTTTATTAAAGTTTCATCCTTAACTTCTGTGATAATATAGTGCTATGGCAGTAACTATGAGAGTACCTTAAACAGACAGTGATGGATAGGGTGAGAAAATAGACAAGTTTGATCATTAGTTATTAATTTATCACTCAACTGTCCAATTGTGGAGCCTCAATTTTTCAGAATTACTGGTATCATCAGTTAGATGATTTTTATATCCACTTAGCTCTTTTTGATTTCAATTATGATAATTATCTCAAGGCTTCTAAATAAATATATTTTTGTTTCATTTTCATCAGCTCAGTGGATAATTAGAAGCTGTATTATTTGTAAATAATGATGAACCGATGAAGCATGTAATTAACTTTTAATCTTGAATCCATGTTCTCCAACAACCTTGTGAGTAAACACTGCTCCAGTTTTGGAGTTTAATGCAACTGCATTTGAAATAGCGTTGGTTCTGTGTCTTGAATTGAAATCTATGTTTTCCTGTTGCAATGAGGAGCAGAGCTAAAACTTTCAGTTGCTCCCTGATCAATTGTCATATTTGCAGTATTGGTAGCCTAAATACCCTTTACAGACATGGAAAATGGACATTTCCACCGAGATGTGAATTCCACCCATTACTGTGGTACTACTAAGGCACTCAAAGCACAAATAGAACTCCCTGTGAGTTTCTGAGGAATATAGTTTTTATCACAGTTGCAAATAAGAGTGTCACAACACCTATGATTTTGTCACTGGTGGGTTACTTAGACTTGTGTTCATGCATTAAACATGATATAGTACACTTACCCACTGAATTCCTCCATCTATTTAATGTAACTTCAGATGAATTGTCTTCAACTTATTTCAAAAGCCTGCATATGACAACTTGATTTTGACACAAATGAAATAAGGGAGATGGGTTTCTATTTGCTATTTGCAATGCATTTAAAATAAATAATCGTGTCGGTGATGCTGACATTGGCCTTGCGACCAAGGAAGTGCTGGAGTTCTGTTGTATGTAGAGGATCTTTGATGTGTCTCCCTATAGTGACATGTTCTTCACGTATGGAGGGAAAGGTCATCATCTGTGGAAGGGTTGCAAAGAAAATCATGGAACAAAAACATATTGCAAATCTTTCACTGGCAACCTGGCTACAAATTGAAAAACACTAATAAAGCTATTCTTGTTACAATGGATCTTGATTGTTGTACAAAACTGTTCTGGTCTCAGCTGAGACCAGTAGCTTGTTTTAAAAATAGAAATCTGAAATGTCCCTTATTTATGAAAAGAATGAAGTCACAATATTCCACAGCTTAAAACCGAAGAACTCTTACTGTGCAAGAGTCAAACTAGGCAAACGCTAAGTACTATCTTGATTAATCACCTATACTCTAAAGTCCAAAGTCAACATTAGTTACACATGAGTTAAAAGGCAAATTGTGGATGAATGTAAGCGATAAGTTGCACATTAGATGGCAGACACAGCTAAGACAAATCTTATGAATTGGCATGGCAGTCCACTCAGCATATATGACATCAATCTCAGTCGCTACATCCTTCAAAACTCTGTCTTCCACATGTCAACTCCCCCTCTTCTAGGATGTAGTGTGATCCCCAGCTGACAGCAGCGTACAACCAACCTGAGTTCTACGGGTATGATCTTGACCAAAAATGGTGCACATCTGCAGAACCTCAATCTAGATGTCATAGATCCACTAATGTTATCTTTAAGTAACAGAAACAGCAACTGTATAATTTGCTTATTTTCAACTTCTGGATCTAGCCTCTGTCGTCTTCAGCTTGCACCACTGGACACACACACTTCTACTGAGCTTAGAGTGATCTGTATCCTTATTCACGTTTGGACCAGTTTCAGTATCCCCATGAGTTTTGGTTTCCAACCTCACTTTTTCAGTTTTTGTTTCCTTAGGAACTGGGAGGACCAGATTCCTTTCTGTTTCATTTTTTGGTTTCCCTTTTCAGTTAGGGTTCATCTCAAAATACAAGCTTTGAAACCGCAGAGTCCATCATAACAGTGATTCCCACCCCCCATTGCCCGATTTGTTCTTTCAATTTATATATCAATGTTTTCCTAATAAAATAAGCCTTTATGTTTATTTCCTGATTACCTGTAAAAAAAAAAGTATTCTGTGCATTTTACAATATGAAAATAAGGCTCCAATGACTACAGATTATTTTCACCAGTGAGTAACAGACAATGAACTATTCCATCAAGTGAAGAATACATCATTGAACATGTTCCAAAAGAGATGGCAGACTTCAAAACAAAGCTTCATTGAGATAAAGTTGTTTATTACCTTCCAGTTTTAATATGATCTGAATGTTTTTTTTCTTGACGTGTTCTCCAGTTCAGATGTCTGGGGTTAAGGCATTGTGTTGTGGCAGAGTACAGAGATGTGCCCTATGTTTATCTACGATTAACCTAAAGAATTGGTTGACATTAGGTTATTGGAAATAGATACAGTACCAAGAATAATGACTGTAATGTGATCCCCATTCTAGTGATGGGTATAAGTGCAGAGAGCTTTGCCTGCGGTGACTGGACTCAATCTATTTACTGCCTTGTAATTCTGTTGTGCTTTATTGGGATCAATATTATGTGCCAGAACCAGGAAAAGTGCTTTTTTCTTCCATGTAAGGACAATGTAGGCAGCCCCCTTGATAATTCCTAGACTACAATTTTAAATTGACAGATTTCTTTTTGATAATGCCTTATCCAGGCCAAGCTGCTTACATCTAAAATCCAATCAAATTGTGTTGAAGAAAACAGGATTTTTTTTTGTTTTAACACTAATTATTTCACACAATATTCTAGAATATTTTCTTGGGCTCATCTTTGGAAACCATAGTTAAATAGATATACAGTGTAAAAGTTCAGTGAAAGGATTTAAGTAAGGTATGACTTGGGGAAAGCCCAACATTTCGAAAGGAACAAGTTATACTGGATTTGACAGGATTGCAGACAAAAATGGAAAGAGTAAATTTTGATCTTGGTCAATTTGATCATAACAATCTGAAGCAATTGAAGATGATTTTGTGTCCATCAGAGCCAACTCTACATTTTAAAAAAAATTATTCTTTCATGGGATGTGGGTGTCGCTGGCAAAGCCATCATTTGTTGTCCATCCCTAATTGCCCTCGAACTGAGAGGCTTGCTCAGCCATTTCAGAGGGCATTTAAGAGTCAACCACATGACTCTGGATCTGGAGTCATATGTAGGCCAGACCAAGTAAGGATGGCAGATTTCCTTCCATAAAGCGCACTCGTGAACCAGATGGGTTTTTACAGCATTGATGATAGTTTCAGGGTCGCCATTACTGAGACTAGCTTTCAATTCCAGATTTTTTTTTTATTTATTAATTGAATTTAAATTCCACCAGCAGCTGTAGTGGGATTTGAACCCTAGCCCCAGGGCATTAGCCTGGGCCTCTGGATTACTAGCCCTGTGACTGTACCACTACATCAAGGTTTGTTTGTTGTGCTCCCCACATGGCGATTCCCCTGCCCGCCTCTGGGCTAGTGCCAGCGGTGACGGTATGAGGTGTTTAATTGGGCATTGCCCACTTAAGAGCCTCAATCGGCGGCAGGATGGGAAGGCCATCCAAGGGCCTTCCTGTACAGACTTAATCAGATTGATGGCGGGAAAGCAGTGGGGTCCCCACTCACCACCTTCGTGCCTGATTAAATGGCTCTCCACCACTAAACTTGCCAAGGGGAAGGGCACAAGATTCTGCCCATGGTTATATATATATATGGAAAAAATAATTTAAAATAGAAAGAAACTTACATAAGTCTGGGAAAAAATAAATATGTGCAGACACAAGATTGTTAATAAAATAGTTGGTCTCCTGTGGAGCTGCACATGGAATGAAAGCCAGGTGTAGTCTTCAGGTAAAGCAGGATTAAATGTCAGTGAATAATTTGATTGGAATATGTAGATGTAATTCAGTCCCCATTATAAAGTCTGCCCTCACTGCAAGTGTCGGAATTTAAAATGGAAAGTGTCCCCAGTGGTGGGAGGATATAATTACAATGGAACAAGTTTGCATTGCATCGTTTTCGGATCCCTCCATGGCTTCACCCTCCTGATCTCTCTAACCTTCTCCAACTTCACAATCTTCAGATTTCTGCACTGACTCCAATTCAGACCTCTTGCACATCCCTGTTTTTAATGGTTCCACTATTGGTAGCGATGCTTTCAGCTGCCAGGTCCTTAAAACTCTGTCTCTTTAACTCTTGCTCCTCCCTGAAGACACTCCTTAAAATATACTTTTGATCAATCCGTTCTAATATTTACTTTTGTAGCAGATTTTGTTTAGTAACCCTCCTTGGGAGATCTTGCTACATTTAAAGGCATGAAGTAAGTTGGGGTAGATGTAGGCCTAGTGGTAATGTCACTGGGCTAGTAATTTAGAGGCCCAGATTAATACTGCAGCTGGTGGAATTTGAATTCAATTAATAAAACCTGGAATATAAAACTAGCTAATGCCTACATGTGACTCCAGACGTACAGCAGTGTGATTGACTCTTAACTGCCTTCTTTCCATGAAAGAATTTTTAAAAAAGTGCAAGTTGTTGTTGGTACTTTCTATTATTAACGTAGACATGTTAACTGGCAGAGGCAGCGAATATGCACAGAAGTTTGGTTTCAAATGCTCATCCCGTCGATCGCCCAACTTACTGTTGCTGTTTCTTTCTGCTTTTGTCTGTCTTCTTTTCAATTCTGCTTTTCTCTGCTTAAGTTTTCTTTTTCTTCTCTTACTGTCCTCTACTGATCCTCTCTTTGTTTCTTTATGGTAGCAGTTTGTGAAAATCTGCAGACCACATTCAAAATGGTTATTTTGGGCGGGGAATCATGACACCCGGCAGTTTCCTTCCCATTCCTTTCCTCAATCACTGCTTCCTGCACTCCCAAACCACCTTGTTTCCATTGTACCCCTATCCTCTCATTCCATTATCCCTTGCCCTTCTGATTGCTTCACTTTCCCATCCCTAACTCTTTCCCTTTGATCCTCCCCCTTCAGTCTCTGTATTCTCCTCTCCCATTGTGCCACTGCCATTCAACCTCCATCCTCTGTTCACTTTTCCCCAGGCACAGAGCTATATTTTCTTGTTCACTGTCCCTTTCCTATCAGCCTCATGGTAATTCTCATGCCCTCCATGAGGGCAGGAAAGGTGATCTCAGCCACAATGCCTCCTTGTCCCATTACACTTTGCTCCTACCTGTTTCCCTCAGAAGCTTTTTTTTTCTTTCAAATTCCTGTTTCTTAAAATAGAGAAAGAAACCCTCTGCCTTTCTCGCAGACACTTCCTCCTACCTCCCCCTGGACCAGGACCCCACCACTGAACATCAAGCTATTGTTTCCGGGACTGTTACTGACCTCAGCTCCTCTGGAGATCTTGCTTCCAACCTCATAGTCTCCCAACCTCAGACGGCCCGTTTCTACCTCCTACACAAAATCCACAAACAGGACTGTCCCGGCAGACTGATCATGTTAGCCTGATCCTGCCCCATGGAACTCATTTCTCGGTATCTTGACTCCCTTCTCTCTCCCCTTGTCCAGTCCCTTCCCACCTACATCTGCAATTCCTCTGACACCCTACATCATTTCAACAATTTCCAGTTCCCTGGCTCCAACCGCCTCCTCTTCACCATGGACATCCAATCCCTTACACCTCCATCCCCCACCAGGATGGTCTGAGGGCTCTCTGCTTCTTCCTCGAACAGAGGCCCGAACAATCCCCATCCACCACTGCTCTCCTCCGGTTGGCTGAACTTGTTCTCTTGCTGAACAATTTCTCCTTAAACTCCTCTCACTTCCTCCAAATAAAAGGTGTGGCTATGGGTACCCGCATGGGCCCCAGTTATGCCTGTCTCTTTATGGGGTATGTGGAACATTCCTTGTTCCAGTCCTACTCCAGCCCCTCCCACAACTCTTTCTCCGGTACATCGATGACTGCTTCGGTACTGCTTCATGCTCTCGTCTGGACCTGGAAAAATGTATTAATTTTGCTTCCAATTTCCATCCCTCCATCATTTTCATATGGTCCATCACTGACACTTCCCCTCCCTTCTTTGACCTCTCTGTCTCAATTTCTGATGATAGACAGTCCACCAATATTCATTACAAGCCTACCGATTCCCAGAGCTACCTTGACTACAGCTCCTCACATTCCGCTTCCTGTAAGGACTCCATCCCATTCTCTCAGTTCCTTCGCCTCCGTTGCATCTGTTCTGATGATGCCACTTTCAAAAACAGTTCCTCTAGCATGTCTTCCTTCTTCCTTAACTGAGGTTTTCCACCCACAGTGGTTGATAGGGCCCCCAACTGTATCCAGCCCATCTCCCGTGCATCCGCCCTCACACCTTCCTCTCCCTCCCAGAACCATGATAGGGTCCCCCTTGTCCTCACTTATCACCCCACCAGCCTCCGCATTCAAAGGATCATTTTCCGCCATTTCCGCCAACTCCAGCATGATGCCACCACCAAATACATCTTCACTTCACCCCCCCCCCCCCCCGGTGGCATTCCGCAGGGATCGTTCCCTCCGGGAACTCCATCACCCCTTACACCTTAACCCCCTCCCACGGCACTTTCCCATGCAAGCACAGAAGGTGTAACTCCTGCCCCTTTACTTCCCCCCCGCCTCCTCACCGTCCAAGGGCCCAAACACTCCTTTCAAGTGAAGCAGCATTTCACTTGCACATCCCTCAATTTAGTCTACTGCTTTCGCTGATCCCAATGCGGTTTCCTCTACATTGGAGAGACCAAATGCAGACTGGGTGACCGCTTTGCGGAATACCTTTGGTCTGTCTGTAAGCATAACCCAGACCTCCCTGTCACCATTTCAACAGACCACCCTGCTCTCATGCCCACATGTCCGTCCTTGGCCTGCTGCAATGTTCCAGTGAAGCTCAACGCAAACTGGAGGAACAGCACCTCATCTTCCGACTAGGCACTTTACAGCCTTCTGGACTGAATATTGAGTACAACAACTTTAGATCATGAACTCTCTCCTCCATCCTCACCCCCTTTCCAATTCCCCTTTTTTCCCAATAATTTATATATATTTTTCTTTTCCCAGCTATTTCCATTATTTTTAAATGTATTCCCATCCATTGTTTTATCTCTACCTTTTAACCTATTTCGATCCCTTCCCCCCACCCCACCTCCACTAGGGCTATCTGTCTCTTGCTCGTCCTGCTTTCTGCCCTTAATGTCACCTATTAGTATATTTCTTAGCTAATATCACCACCTTCAACATCTCTTTGTCCTTTTGTCTATGACATCTTTTGGCAATCTCCACCTATCACTGGCCCTCTCTCCAGCTCTATCTGTCCCACCCCCCCTTAAACCAGCTTATATTTCACCTGTCTTCTATTTTTCCTTAGTTCTGTTGAAGAGTCATACGGACTCGAAACATTAACTGTATTCCTCTCCGCAGATACTGTCAGACCTGCTGAGTTTTTCCAGGTATTTTAATTTTTGTTTTTGTTTTGGATTTCCAGCATCCGCAGTTTTTTTGCTTTTACCTCTGCCTTTCTATGTCTTTCTCAGTCTCCCTTTCTTTAAGGTACTTCTCTCTCAAACCAAATCCCATCTTTCTCAAACCATAATCCTCATGTACATGGTCGCTCTCTCATCTCAATCCCTCTCTCAACTTATACCCCCATATGTGCTTTCTACTGCTATCTTTTTCTCTCTCTAGACCCACCTCTTGTGTGCTCTCTCTCTCTTTGCCCCTGTTCTTTCTACCTACCCTCTGTTCTTTTTACCCTCTTACCCTCCCCCTTGCTTTCTCATTTCCTTTTCTTTTTCTCTTTGACCCAAACCGCTTTTTGATACCTCTCTCTGCAACATAATCCTCATCGCCCTCATTCATTCTTTCTGATGCACCCCATATGATTCTGAATGAGGTGTTTAAAATACTAAAAGCTAAGGTAAATATGGAGAAACTATTTCTTCAGGTGAAGGAATCAAGAACATGAGAGAGAGGAGGAGAGGAGCATCTAGAGAGAAAGATGGGGTTAGAGAGCACGACGGGTGCATGAGTTGTGTGAGAAAATATGACAGAGACCCGAGATTGAGGGGGTTGACCAATGGGGAAGAGGAGTTATAGGACAGGCAAGGGACAGTGGAATGCAAGGGGAGGGACAGTGTTAAATTTGGACCTTGGCCATTCGGCTGTGAAATCAGGAAGCACTTTTACCACACACAAGGTAGGAGAAATTTATAATTCCAATCCCTTCCCGGCAAAGGTTGTGAGGCTGGGACAATTTCAAGACTGTGCTCGATATACTTTCATTGGGGAAGGTTATTAAAGGATATGTCCAACAGAAATACGTTCCAATGAAAAACAAAACCTCAGCAAGAAAGGTCCATCTGTGGCTTCCTTAGGAAGCCCAAGATAGTATCAGATTAACAGAAGAGGCTTATAAGGTTGCAAAGAATAGCAACAAATCTGAAAAGTTGATAAAAATGGTAAAGATAGAACACAAGAACAAACTAGTCAGGAATTAGATTGTAAGAACTTTTACAAGAATATAAAAAGGAAGAGAGTAGTTAAAGTAAATGTTGGTCCCCTAGAAGCAGATGCTTGAGAAATTGTTATGGAGAATGGGAAATGACAGTATCAGGATAAGGAACCAATCATTTAGGACTGAAGAGAAGGAGAAATTACTTCACTGAAAGGGTTGTGAATCTTTGGAATTCTCTATCCCAGAGTGTTGTGGTGCTCCATTGCTGATTATATTTAATGCTGGCATGGGCAGATTGTTGGTCTCTCAGGGAATTGAGGAATATTGGGAGCTGGTGGGAAAGTGGAGTTAAAGCCTAAGAACAACAATGACCATATTGAATGGCAGAGCATGCTTGATGGGCTGTATGGTCTACTCCTGCTCCCATCTCTTGTGATCTTGTGATGTGGAGCAAAGCTGGCAAAATGGAGTTGAGCTTCGGAGCAACCATGAGCTAATTGGGTGGCAAAGGAGGCTTGAAGGACTAAACAGCCTACTCCTATTCCTAATGCTCTAACAGGCAACGTTTGTAGATGTAATTCATCGTAATTATTTTTTTGTGTACTAGTTAAATAGCAGCCTGGCGAGCAGAAGTAGAGTTTACTGAAGCATCAGAGCTTTTGAAGTTCAGGCTGAGCAGTTGGAAAATGCAGAACTGTGAAGCTGCTACAATAGCACCACTGATATAAGGTTCAAGTACAACATGATAAACTTATATAGGTCATTTACTTTCTAAAGATGTACATAAAGCTTTGCAGTGGACTAAAGTGCGTGCTGTATGTATTTTCATACATGCATTTACAACTAGAGTTGGTAGTAATGTTGTGGAGTATAATTTGTGTGAGCTCCATTTGCCATGAGTGATTATAAAGATGACATAGCCAGAACTGTATAATGCATAGATGTTCTTTGAATGCATTGCTGCTGTGTGGAAAGATTCCCAGAAACATACTGGCCTTTGAATCTTCTATAAATAGAAGATTTTGTTAAGTGTCAGTATACTGACAATAGTTGGAAAGATGCTGGACTTTCATTGCAAAGCCATACTTACGTTTCACCCCTGTGGAGATTGCATTCCCTTCTCGCTGGGTTAACCTAAACTGAGTGCAATTTTGTAATTCTCCCCAGTCTTTGTAGTCTTGGTTGCCTGAGTCAGTTCATGTGGTGAGCACTATCAAATTATTTGTTGACATGTGCCCAAATTGAAATCAGCAGGAGGTTTTGATGCATCGTTTATACTTGTCTGCCGAGATTATCCCCTCTGTTTCTAGTCACTGAGAACGCGAAGGCCATGCGGTGGGAGGTTTCACTTGAAAGTGGCTTTAGAATGTAGAACTACAAGTTTTTACATTTACTGAGTTAATGGGAATATATGGCCACAAATTCAGCAGAAAGAAGATTGTGGTCAAACATTCATGTCAGTGTGATAGGTTTTGCTTTCTCTCTTACCAAACTTACCAACTGTTGAGAGCATCAAGCCAGGTGGCAAAAGAAAATGTGGGTTAACGTTCAACTTTGAACAATAAATAGTCTTTGCTTCTTTTACTAGCTACAGTTGCAAAGTGGTTAGCTGCAAGCTTTAAAGGGGGAGGCAATTTTTGCTTTCTTCATGGTAGAGGTAAGAGCTGAAATATTTCAATAGGGGTGATGTGGAATAAAGAAAAAGGGCGGGGCTATTATTTTGTTGTTCATTCACGGGATGTGGACTTCACTGGCTAGGCCAGCATTTATTGCCCATCTCTAGTTACCCTTGAGAAGGTGTTGGTGAGCTGCCTTCTTAAAATAGTGGTGTAGCTAACTATTGCACTGTTCTTTCGTCTCTGGTAATAAGTTAAAATCTAACCAATTTTGAGGCAATCCCAATGTTATCAATTGGAGGCTGCAATAATCAACATTCAGATTTATTTTAAAAAAAGACGGGAAGGATAATACTGAGAAAATTGATCCTACAGCTTGCAAGAGCCATGAGTAAGCATTCTAGCAGTTTCTGCATTTAGAGGCCTTGGTGCATTTGTCGGATGCAACTCCATAAAATAATTGATTTGAAATCTCAGCAAGAACGGCTTCAGTTTGATAAAGGAGAGCAGAAATTTAACCAACTTAATTGGAATAAAGATCAAGGATCAAGCTGTATGCAAGGGTCAATATTGTTTGGTCAAAACGTCACACAAAATGCAGGATACTAAGTGTTGCAGAAAAAAAGTGAACATCACCAGGTAATGTGTGTTAAGCTTGGATGTACTGCAATGCCTAATGGCCAAGGTGACATGTTTATCATGAGTTTTTACCAGGAATTGAAAGCATCCAAATATTTTCCAGTAGTTGTAATACTATTTTTAGAATAATAGGTTGGAGCTTTTATTTTAAATGAAGTGGCTTCAGTAAATTTAATGTATTTGAGGTACGACGTTATTGTTGAACCCATACCCCTTCATACATTTTCATGTTTCCTCTTCTTGCAGTAGAGCAATAATTATTGTAAATACAGTTTTTCTTTTTTGATCAATTACCAGTCGGGGCATTTCTGAACAATACTACATGAAATCTAAATAACCCTGGCCCAAAGGTCATATCTTTATGACCCGGTTGGTTGCCTCCATTGCAGGCAGCACTTGAGAAAAGTGCGCCACGTTTTTGTTGCTTCTGCCTCTTGCCAAGAAAAGGAAGCGTGGAATTATTGAAGTATTATGTTATCGGTGGAATGAACCGTCTGTGTTCAGGCAAATGTGACAGGAAACAGCATGAATTTTAATTTCCTTTCTGCGATGTAGAGCATTGCTGTCGTGGGCTGGAAGATGAGGCTGTCAGGGATGTAGTGCTGCCATAGAGGGGTTTACTGGAAGAAATGTTTCACTCTCCCACCACCTGATGGTCTGCTTTCAATTGCTGAGTTCGACCAGGCAGATTCATAAATCATCAAAGTTGGATCTACACAGCATCTGTGGTGCTGGCAGCACCATTCAGTATATTTGACTTGCTTTTTAATTTAGTAAGTCATTATCCTTTTAGTTTTGTTCGTGAAAATAATTTTTTCTTCCTGAATTGATTCCTGTAGTTTCCTGAAGGCGATGACCCTCGCTGATGACCAGTTCATTGGATGCCATCCATCTTCCAGTATTTCCCCCAGGCTGTCATTCGTTGCCTTTGAGCCTAAGCAATGAGTATTTAAACATTTGGTTAGAGAAAGACAAGTCAGGTTATGTTTAAGAGTAGGAAGTTTAATGTCCTTTGTCATTTTAAAATTTTCATTCATACTTCAGGATGAGTGTAAGTTGTTTAAATGCAATCTACAAGGCCTAGGAAAGGTAAGATGTATTCAAGCTTGCACAAAAATCTTCCAATTTTAAGTCTGGTGGTGAAGCATTCAGGAAATTGAAGAGGCGTTGCTATCTTGTTCTGTGGTGGTTGATTTGATCTTTAAATAACTGTTGCTAATGGGTTTTTGTCTCTGGAGAAAAGCAAATTAAAAGCACTTTTGTAACATCTTATGACATCCCCACAAACCCACATTTTAACGGTCCATGTTGCTGTAGTAATTCTTAGATCAATACATTGCTATGTTACAACCCCAATAGAGACTGATCTCTCTTAGAAAGAAATTTGAAGGTTTACAACTTATTCCTGGATGAAGAGCTTATCTTAGTTATGAAGGTTGGACCTATTCGAGTTTAGAAAAATGAGACGATTTTATTGAAACATATAAGATCCTGAGGGGACTTGATAGGGGAGACACCAGGAGGATATTTCCACTTGTGGGGCAGACTAGAACTAGAGGACACAGATTAAGAATAAAAGGTCTCCCTTTTAAGACTGAGATGAGGAGAATTTTTGTCTCTCAAAGGGTGATTTGTATGTGGAATTCTTGTGGAAAGCAGTGGAGGCTGGGTCGTTCAATTTGTTCAAGGCAGAGTCAGACATATTTTTCGATACACAAGGGAGTCGAAGATTATGGGGGTAGACAGGAAAATGGTGTTTTGCCCACAACCAGATCAGCCATGGCCTTATTGAATGGTGGAGTAGGTTCAAAGAACCGAATGGCTTGCTCTTGACCCTAAGTCCTATGTTCTTATTGAATTTCCAGTGACCAACTCAAAGGATCACATGACAAGATTTCACATTTTAAGACTTACTATAGCAAGCAAACTAAAACCAACATCGCCAAAACATTACTGAGTAGGCAACTAATACACTAAGCTACAAAAAAGATACCCCCTCTTAACTTCCTGAGCCAACTGAGAACTCCACGCCACATTTATACGTTACACCACACTAAGCAGAATTTTAGTTTTTATAGGAACAAGTCCAAAGCTACTCCCAGCTTCCATCGGGTTGAGTCGTAATGTTCAGTTGAAAAAATTCTCTTCCTCTTCCTCTCTCTCTCTCTTGACCCCACCCTCCACCTCTCCCCTGATTTTTTTTTGTCCTCCTGCTCTTAACCTCTCCCTCTACTTCCACAGTTTTGATCAGAGACAAGGGCAGCTTGAATATCCTTTATACCTTACCAGCCATAATCCCCACTTCCTTCCAATCCCAATTCCACATTTTCCTTGGGGGGGCAGAGCGGAGGGGAATCCCCCAAGTCACATACCGCTGTGTTTTCAAACTTCTAATTTATAGCCTTTAGTCAGCCATTTGCCATGCTACTTCTACAGCTGTCAAGCTGCTCAGACCCTCCTTCAATTCCTGCTTTCAATGCACTCATCTAAAAAAAAATCCCTTATCCTCTCCCACCCTGGTTGTTCCCTATCTCTGTTCTCTCAAATCAAACTTGAGTGCAGACACGAGTGTATCTGGTGCATAGTTTGTTTAGCCATTCACCATGAAATCTGGCTGGCCCATATCAAGCATTAATGGGCCTCACTTTGCCTCTGCTAAAGCTGTTCAACTCTCTGGGGTCATTCCAGTGAGCAAAGATAACCCCTGGCTTCTTTTCTCTATTGACAATCATCTCATTAAGCCTCTGTCTGCTTGCTATCTCCATCCTCGTCTCCAAGAAGTTTCGCAAGCTCATTGACATCTTTGTCATGAAATTCAGACCATCCACTCAGCTACCTCCGCTGTATTTCCCCCTTCTCCTTTCTCACCAACTCAAACCTCTCCCAAGTCTTGAACCTACACCCTTCCATCTTGCCTTGTGCCCTCAGCAAGCTGATCCCTCGTAGTTCCATAAGGAGGGATAGGTAGAGAGGGCATCATGCCCAGATGCCACAAAAGCAAAGTGAATTGGCAAAAGTTTTAAAAAGGTGTAGCCAGGATGGCATAATCAGGAGGCTTCCTGAGTCCATCCTTCAGCAAATTGGGCATATGGAGAAAAGTAGAGACCTTCAGAACCTTGACAGCCATTCAATGCTTTGGTTGTATTTGACATGTAACAGAATAGATGAAGGTTCACTTCACCTACAGAGCAAAGATAATCCAAGTTGAACCATTTTCAGATTTTGAGCATTTCTAGTGTTCCTTGTTAACATACCATGCTTAGCGAGTAGCCATCCAACATTTATTGATGATGGACATTGCCTTGAAGATTTAATTTCTTACCTTTCTGTCCTGTGTTATTCCCCTCTCTCTACTTTTGCATGCTGCCATTATGCTTGCATCCATTGATTCACAGAAAAGAAAAGCATCCAGGTGACTGTAAAATGAATGCACGACGGTTAGTAAAGGATCAGATTCAAATTTCAGCTGCGGTGAGGCTGCTGGTCGGGTCTGCATGCCTAGCAAAATATACTTTTACTTATCACAGCCACATTGATGAGCTCATCACAAAGCCTCAAAGAAATATGCTACTGATTGGTAATGGAGAAACATCATTAGTTCTACTGTTGCAACCCATGAGAGTAAAGATAGCAACATCTCATTACCCGCCATGTCATATATTTTTAGAAACCCAGTGACATTTTCAGAATGAGACAGATAACATTTGAAGACATTGAAGGGAGCTGCGGTTTTAATTTGATACGGTGCCTTCACTACACTGCAGACAGCTGGCACGATTGAATGAATTCATGTCATGGCACACCCTAATAAGTCAATTTGCCTGTTTTTTTTGTGACAAACAAATATTTTTGTTTGCTTTTTTTGTCTCCCTTCTTAAACCGATGAGGATAACCTACTCTAAGACATGTTTATTTTGTTTTAAAAGGATACTTATTCTAATTTTTTAAAACATTTTAATACGCAGGGATAAATCTTGACCAGCATTAAACTGAGAAATAAACTGCTTGCCACACTAAATTTTCCTGTCCTTGGGAATGCAAGTAGCTTATGTGCCATATAGAACAGTGATTAATGCAATTGGTAACTCCCAGGGGAGGTAAATAGCTGAACTTGCTACCTGTATGGTATAAATCTAAAACAATAGGTATGTTGTCATAAACAAAGGGGGCAATTCTCCAGTTAATTATTGTCTGTTCCTTCCAAAACCTTATTTGCTTATTTGAATATTTGCAAGGCCACATAGTTCATTTTATTGAAATTCAACCAATGCAGTTACTCCTTAGACTTGCTTAGCTCTGAGTCAGTTGCTCTCTGATACATGCTAAAAGATGCACCTAAAATGCTGTAACCACCTTTAGTGACCAGAGCAAATACAGGTGGCATCACTGTGACAGAAATGGGCATATCACCTGTAGTCAGTTTCTGTTGTCATATGTCTGTAGCCATTGAAAGCTAGACACCATCTAGTGGAGCTTTCAACTTTTCACTGATCCACAATGGATGATTTAATGAAAGGGTAATTAGATTTCCAGTAATGTACGACATGTAAATGCATTTTATTTAATCAAAATGCTGCAACCCACTGTATCTAAAATACATTGGCCTATAGGGATATATTGTAATAATATTAATTTACTGTCATTTGGATCTGAACATGAAATATTTTTTGTTCAAATATACACATTTTACTGTCGACTTGTGCCTGATAAATGGGAGCAGTACTGAACAGCGGCATGACATCTAAGTGGTTTCCTTGGCAACAGTCTAAATGTCTTTGGTACGAGGTGCAAGAACATTTTTAGAAGTCAAATTAGAAGGATGGGCATGGCATCCTCTGAAAATGTTTTTTTTTTAAAAGTTGGTTACAAATACATGTCCGGTAACCTGCAAAATCTTATTTTGAATCCAGTTGTTTCAAATCTGTGGAATCACTGTGGCTATTCAAATGCTAGGACCATTTTTCCTGCTTCCAAAAGCCAGATTACAGTTCCATGAAAATAAAACTGCTCAATGTTTTATAGCTGAAGTAACAGCACTGTAATAAATCATTTATTGAAAATCACATTAACATTGATCCCTCTCTTGGCAACAAATTAGCACTGACCATACTTGAATGTACTTTTTTGAAGCTTCCTTTCAATTTCAGTAGTATAGTAATGTTATGTAGCTTTCTTAATATATATTTTCAAATCAGGCCTTGATGCCATAGTTGGTGAGAAGAGCACCCCAATTAAAACCTAGCACCAGCCCCCCCACCCCCGCCCCCACCTGTCAGCTTTAAGAGCCTAATAGGAAATTAGTTTGGGTAGCACAAACCTAGATTTTAGTAGGTGGGTGATCTAAAACCAGTCAAAGCTGAACTAAATTGATCTTGAATCCCAATCTTGAAGTGGTCATAAAACATTTCAGTAGTGGGAAAGGGATGTATGTGTTCCTCCTAGATTCATGATTGGGATCATTTTGGAGGCAAAGTAGAGGTGGATTTGCTTGAAAAGGAACACTGGACATGAAGTATGTTGGACTCCATAGCACAGATGCCCTTCTCTTTGAACACAAAGGGTGCTGATGGTGAGACTCTCTCTTTCATTTCTAGAGATCAAAATACCACCTCACCTGAAAAGAGTATTGATCAGTCTGAATTTTGACCGATCCAGTTGAAAAATCTAAAATATCTTGCCTGCATATTTAGATCCCATGCAGTTAATTTGCCCACAGTTTAGAACTGTAGT
Source organism: Carcharodon carcharias (assembly GCF_017639515.1). Classification (NCBI taxonomy): domain Eukaryota; kingdom Metazoa; phylum Chordata; class Chondrichthyes; order Lamniformes; family Lamnidae; genus Carcharodon; species Carcharodon carcharias. Next base: position 22,545,036 of record NC_054467.1, on the reverse strand, counting down.
ATTAAAGGAAGGATTTTCAAATGGCGTAACAGCAATCAATATTGCTATGTTCACATTTTAAAGCCATATGGAGAAGAGCTGAAATGTGAAGTTACCTTAAAAGTAATTTATAAATTCAAGTGGGGTAAAACTGTGATGTAATGTAAAAGTTGGTAGTTTACCTTTACCCTTTACCTACAGCACATATGGGTACGGCTTTTAGTCCAATTCTCTCTCTCCTGCTCACATCCTATATCTTCCTACAAGTCTTTCAAATGATACAAGATTCATAACATTATAAAACTGCAGAATATGGAAACAATATGGTTGTTAATTATAACTAATTTATAAAATGTGTAGTCAGAGTGATGGGGCTTGCAGCAGCCTGATGCTTGTACTGCATTAGACTAGCCTGAACTGTTAGAATGGTGATGACATTCACTCAGATGTTGCAGAAATTGTGTTTCTGTTGTGCTATACTTGAGTAATTTGAAAGTTTTACCCAAAGTTGCTGCTGTTGACATACAGCATAATATCTTTTGTGTTAGTTGGTATAAATTTGTGGCTTACAAGTGAATCATTTCATTGTGGCTCCATGGCTTTTAAACGCTACCTTTCAGCCCATCCAATTTGGTTTGTAACAGTGTTACTCAGTGTGGTGAAGGAGGGGACTTCTTTTTAAATTTGGTGGTGTAACCTATTATTATGTTGTTTATAAACTAACCATGCTCTCCCTCACTCTCGCCCTCCCTAGCTTTCAGGTTGTCAAGTTCAGTTGCAATACAGGGTTCCCTTTTTTTTAAAGATAGATAATTTAAAACCATTTATTAAATGCATATAACAGAATTCCTTATACATAGGACACTATTCTGGAAATCAACTTTACAATATGCACTTTCAATTTCGTGGGCATCAGTTTAGTCACTAGTTTAATATATTACAAGGAGTTACTCCACTTGTTCAACTCATTGCAGGAATGATAATCATGGAGTGGGTAATTTAGGGATTGGTTTCCTCCTTTAGCATCATTGAAACCTTTAGGATCTTAACTACAAAAGACCACGTTCACATTCCAGACTAAAATCTGCAGTTTGGGTTTGAAACCAGTGGAAGCTGTGATTTAGAAACCCTGGACTGGAGCTTGCTACAATTGGCTAGTGATGCCCAGCACCCTTACCCTCATTGTGAAGCAGGAATCATATTGCAGTAAAATTCAAGATGGTACGTGAGGCCATCCATAAATGCTGTCTTTGTACAAAGTTACCCAGAGTTATAGTCTGACTTTTTTTTTATTAAAAAAAGCAGCCAGGTCATGCGTAACTCCTAATACAAAGTGAATACAGCCTACATGCTACAGGTTCAACATTTTTCGAAAACCATCAAAAAGAGTTCCTTCTCTTCCACAGTCAGCAATGGGACTCTTCGAAACCTATCTTGTATTTTAAGTGGAAAAGCTGATGTTCACCTGAAAACAGTCACTCTCGAGACCGAAAATGGTAGAATCCTATGTCTGGTGTCCTTCATTCTGCTATTATCAACTCGCACTTTCACTGTTCAGGCAGAAAGCCTTTTTTAACCTGCAGATTGAGATTCTGTAAGGGGTCAAGAGTGATGGTGGAGAGCTAGAGCTGGTTTTCATTAGTTGGAGCTAACCTCGTGGTAGCAGATAATGTCAAAAAAGGTAGAGTGTGGATGAAAACGAGGAGTGGAGCCCACTTTCGTATCTGCGCACAGGACCCATAAGCTCAGTGCTAAATTCTGTCTGTCTCACTTACATGGTTGCCCAGCGTGTTTGCTGACACCATCAAGCTCTCCATACACCCTTTTAGGTGACCATCATCCATGCTCATGATGTGGCCTAGCCGTTATAGTTGACGTCACTTGATGATGCTTTTGAGTTAGAAAGCTGCAGTATTTCTGTGTTGGGGACTCTTTGCTGCCAGCAGATCCCAAGGGTCGTTCTCCAGCAGCGCATATGAAATGAATTCACTTTGCATCCTTGCTTCTGATATGCAGTCCAAGTTTTAGCACACTACAGCAGTGTACATAGTGCAAAGGCATTATAGGTTTTTAGCTGTGTGCCAGTTGAGAGTTTGGTTTATTTCCAGGTTCTTGCCTGAAGCTTTCCATATGCTGCAGCAGCACTACCAATATGAGCTGACATCTCCTTATCAAGTTTCATTTCACTTGAGACAGTTGACCCCAGGTAGCAGGATTTGTTTGCATTTTTGAATTTAGTGTTCTTGCAGTGCTGCTTTGGGATGACCAACTTGACAAAATTGCCACTGTCTTTTGTAGGCAGATCGTGACCCCAAATTCCTCTGTAGCTGTTGTGAAGGCATTTAGAATTGACAGCAGGCCTATACTGAATGCACCACAAAAGCTGCATCATTAGCAAACAGGAGTTCACATATCAGAACATACCTCGCTTTGGTCTTTTGCCCTCTGAATGGATAGAGAGGTAAATTTCCCCCACCTGTAATGGCATCCTAGCATTCCATGGCATGGTGAGCTGCCAATAGCACTGGTTCTATTCATTTATATAGAAGAAGCTCTGGCTTTCTATTTGACCATTACAGTCTTGTCAAAATTCAATTGGCAACTTTAGTGACCGATTGGGTGCAGCAGATTTAAGATTTAATAAAATGCAAATGGCAGCTACGCCTGTAAAACATCGGATGCATCATTAGGTCCTTTACGAATTAGCACCCTCAGTCTGTTGTGAGTACTCAGAATATGTCTCAAGATGGGAATGTAATTAAAGCTTCAGTAAAATTTCATTAGCATTGTGCTTTTGTGCTGTAGCATATGTGTGTAATCAGTCTCTGTAGTGACACATTGGTGTGTAACCAAGTGTCTTATTGTAGTGAGCCAATATTCTTGTGTGCTTTTGGGGTTTAAAATGTACATGAATGCTGACTACAGAAGTACTCAAATTGTAGCCAAATTTGGTTATATATAGTATTTTGCAGCTCTTTAAACAGAATTGCATTGCATCAGCTTTACATGGAACCCCTCAATAAATTTAACTTGCAGTGAGTAATTTATTCTGATTTATAGTTAGCCTTGCCACTTCTGTTCATGACACTTATTGATTTGTGTCATTATGACTTGGCACATGTTGAAGTACTTATCCTTTTAAAATGTTCCCATTAAATTCATTTTCATTTCCCATAAATGGTTGGATTGTTGTAATGCAGGTTCTCAGTTTCAAAACTGGCAACCTCAGGACCGAGGCCATGCAGGATTTCGGATCTTGGCGGATTTCGGGTTGGGCAGTTTGGGCTGTGGGTAGTTTGGGTCACACTGAGTTGGGTGGGATCAAGGGTCGCTGGGGGCATGGGAAGAGACTGGCACATGAATTGGCAAAGCCGATAACTAGTCAGGCCTCACACCGTGCTAATGCAGAGCCCAACTGAATTGTCCGGGTGAGTTTTTAAAAAAAATTTTATTCCATGCATGGCACATTATAAAATTTTAGGATAAGTCTGGTTTTTGCACAGTTGGAGTTGAGAAACTACGATGTTTTGAATCTCTTAATGGCCTGATTTTAAGTTCCCTTCAAGCAGGTGGGTTTTGATTGGGTTAAGGTTAGGCCTTAAATCTTTTTAGTGGGAATGACTTGTACAATGAATTTGTGTTCATCACAGACAGCAAAGTTGGAGTTTAACTGAAATTGTGCAATCTGTGTTGATAGCGGTGAAAGAAATGCATTTATAAAACATTTGGTATGGATCAGGATTTGGGTAGGATTCTTTAAAAAAAAAACATTCAGTTTCCCCCTTTTCTTGTTGATCTTTGGTGGTTATTAAATACAGGTGAAGTACCGCAAATCTGGCAACGTGACACCAAGTCTGTAACTGATTTTTGGAACTTGCTGGTTTTCGGGATTAAAAAATACAGCAGTGAATAGAGAGCACAGGAAAAGCCAAATTATGTGTTTGCAAAGCGTTTGAGGTTAATGGCCATGTCGCTGCTGATATTAGAAAAAAAAACAAAAAATGCTGGAAAAACTCAGTAGGTCTGGCCGCATCTGTGCAGAGAGAAACAGAGTTAGTGTTTCGAGCCCATATGACTCTTCCTCAGAGATGCTGATATTAGTTCACTTCTCACGCATTGGATCCCCATGCCTGCCCCACTCCCCTACATCCTGTTGAAAATGAGATAAAAATCAGTCAGACTGAAATGATGTTTAAAAATGGCCCTGTAGTTGTAACTGGAAACTAAATACTGCACGTGTGAAGCTGATCAGTACTCGACATGCCACCACACCGATGCTGGGTTTGAGGGAGGTCAGGGCGAAGTGTCTGATGCAGCAACTCCCTGAACATTCTTGAGCTCGGTCAGTGGGGGTCAAGGTTCGCTCAGCCACTCAGGACAAAACTGGACACCACTGTTTTTTGGGCAGCCATGTTTGAGGTACCCTCTCTGTATCTTCTGGAGGGAAGAAGAGATTCATGTTACAGATTTGAGATTTATTATGGAGGTGGCATTCGGTCATTGTGTAGAATGTTTGTTTTAGTTTAAAACATTTTATTGAGGTATTTTCACACTTTGGAAAATCTAATTTGTGCTAAATTACATTCCAGGTCCGCTTGTTTGCTGGAATATATTGTGGAATTTTTTCAATCACATTAAATTTATCCTCACAATTACAGTCTTAATTGAATGTGCAATTTATTCAAATCTATCAATAGGAGCTATGCATTTTAATTTTGTCCAGGTTAATTCCTGTCAGCCTTCATGCCAAGTAACTGAGCTAAAATCTTATCTTAGAAAAGTGACTTAGGGCAGCATTATACCTCATCTCCACACAGACAACCTCATGAATTGAAATAGTTAACCATATTGAGGGGATAATGATGTTCTAGAAGACTAGCTACTAGAGATGAGAGTGAGCCAGTTTGCATAAATTGTTGACTATTTTTAAAATGGGTGTTTCAAAGCAAATTCAATTCAAAATATCTGGATACATAACTCCAATATTCTGTGGAGAAATATCAGGTACAAAATATATTCACTCTGAGTGGCCTAGTGACAGACAATGGGCCCACCTCGATATCCAGAATTGCACTATGTGCCGCAGTGGGTGTGAAAAAAAGACGTTTTACCCACCGACCACGAAGGTGGGTTTTCGCACTCCATCATCCCCTCCCTGCCTCATTAATTATGCAGCCTCAGGAAACACGCTGCCTGGCTGGCCATTGGCCTCCAATTTGTCCACCATGCCGTTACCTCACCACTTCACAGCGTGCACCATATTTGGACTGCCGCTGCACGCACAATTCTCGACACTTGCAGCCCAGGACTGCTCTGATGAAGACATGGCCCCAAAGGCCAAGAAGAGTGCAGCCCTCCCGATTCAGTGACAGATCCCTGGGATGCCTTCTGGATGCCATGGTGGCCCATCACGATATCCTCAGAAAATGGATGAATGATCTTATCCGTGCCGCCAGGGTAGGTTGACCATCTCATCAATTGACTCACCCACTCACAAGGCCATCATTCCTTCACTGGCATCTCACTGGCTGCCAGCTCAAGACACATCACCATTCACTGTCTCACACAAACCCTCACATCTCCATCTGGCCTCAGCTCCTCAGGAGACTGTCTCCTTAGCCCTTACTATCTTGAGGTCACTTGCACAGTTCAACGTATACTACGCAACCCCCCCCCCCCCCCCCTCCCCCCACCTCCCACCCACACACCCACCCACCCACCCCCTGGGATCGCCCCCTTCCCAGTGCAGCCCTAGTTCTGCAGCCGTTGATAAGCCACCTCCGTCTTATCGCTGGTCTGGTAGGTAGAAACCTGCCTGTGAGCCCCCCTAAAAGTGATGTGGTGCTGTCTGCGAAGCCTGGCACTGATAACCGCGAATGCTGCCCTCGGCAAGGTAGACAAACATTCCTCCAAATCCCAAGCGAAGTGCAGCTCGTCAGGCGCAAGCCGCTTATGGACAGTTGTGAATCATGCCGACATGTCTGGATGATCCAGTGTGGGGGTGATGATTCTGGTGAACAGAGCTTATAATGCGATGCAAATGCATTGAAATTAGGTTTCAGACATGCGGTGGCAGGAAACAATGCCCGCTTTTGATGGGTGGAGCAGATGTTGACAAACTGGTTTCACAGTGGTTTAAAACAGATTTTTGGCCTCCTTGCCATATTATCTGCTCACACCCACCACCAATGGGACCAGGTGATTCTGCCCACTGGCTTCCATTTATATCCTTCCTCCTTTGACTTGGCATCTGTTTTGCATTACACATCTGTGAAATATCTTGGGGGACAATTTTTAATGTTAAATGTAGTTGTTTGGTAGTCCAGAACTTGAGTATTGCTGAAAAAGAGGTTTTTTTGCCAAAGCCTTTCGTCTTGAGTGCAAGGCTAAAAGCTTTAACAAAAAGTGTCTCTTTTTTGCAACAAGATTCAATGTTAAGGGTGTTGTATAAATACTAGTTGTGTAAATGTGTAGAATCTTCCGCGTTTTAAAAAAAAAATCCCAAAATTGCATCGCATGGAAAATGAATTGCTTTCCCGTTTGTGAGTGATTGCAGTCAAAAAGCTGCATCGGCAGGAGAGGTTGTGAGCCTGTTGCTTGGTCCCCTTCTCCCTGCATGTGAAAGATCTAACAATAGAAAGGGCTGATTCGTGTTTCACTTTTTAAAAAAAAATCTATTTACATGAACGTTTTGGCAGAAAGGACAAAAGATGTTCTTTTTTTTTCAAATGTTCTCAGGGCACATTGAGAGCAAAATCAGATTGTTGTGGCAAAGCAATAGCTCGTTGAGTAATTAATCATGATTGCCTTTGGAATTAGGGTACCACGTTAGTTTATTTGAGATGGTGTTATGCTACGAGTGTTCAGCTTTGCCATGTCTTTTTCCTTAAATGTGCATGTAATTTTATCTGTTCAGTTTCTCCCTGGCAAATGTATTAATTGTTTAAAATGATCATTATAAATTTAATTTTTAAAAAAAAAGTAAACAAGATTTTTAAAAGTTTGCTTTTAAAAAAAAAAGGTAACGTCATATTAGTGGGAGCACTAAGCTGGCCTCAGTGCCCCCCCACGCTAAGCAGTGATCCCTGGCCTGATGGTTAGCCAGTGACTCTTTCCAGAAAATGTGCCAACATGCATGGACAAAATCGAGGGTGAATGCTGAACTCTGCTATGTTGTTCCCGATGGTTGAAAGGCCTGTTATCGGTTGGTATCTGAGCTTTATGCTGAGGAACAGCTGCATGAGGTGAGGTGCTGGAGGGATTCCCAGAATGAAAAGACAGTAAAAACTGTGAAATAATATTATGGCCCAAACTGTTTTTTTTTCCCTTCTGGATTGCTTGTGCCCAGCATGAACTGCTGCTTTTTGGAAAGAATGGCAGAAAAAGAAAAAGCCGTCAGTTCAATGAGGGGAGAAGTTAATGATAAAGTATTTGGATGTAAGCCAAAATCTCAGATGTTTAATGATGTTTAACAATAATAGAAAATGGCTTTCTTTTCCTGATGTCATTCCTGTTGGATTTGGACAGTGCTAATGGCACTGGAGATTTTGGAAGTATAAATAATTCTGATTTGGATTGGAATTTAGAGCGGCTTCATTCATGTGATTTCATCAGATCTGCATATGTTATAAAAAGGAATAGACGGTGCCTCTTTTCTCTTATTTGTTTAATTTGTGTTGTTTTTTATTCAGGGTTATGTAATTGTATATCTGCCTCACCCCATCCCTTGTTACTAAAGCTTCACATTAGCTGTTTATACATTTTTGAGTCACTTAGAATGCACGGTAGTTATGACAATTGACACTCCTGCTGAAACTCCTTAATCTTGGGAGACAATTTTCTCCCCATTGGGTGGGCCGGTTGGGAGTGGGCGCCGATTGCCGCCCGCGATTGGCTGTGTGCTGCCATTTTATGTGGGTGGGCCAATTAAGGCACGCGCCCGGTAGCGGTCAGTGCAGGCAGGGGGAGGAGGGAGAGTCAGGGCCTATGCTCTTTCGTGCATACGTGTGAAAAAGCGCAGAAATCTCCCTGATGCAACTCCGTGCCTCAGGGAGATAAAATTCACCTTTAAAGTTTGTAAAAAAAGGAAAGATAAAAATTAATCAGACATATCCCCTCATGTGACAATGTCACATGAACTGGGACATGTTTACGAAGTGTCAAAAATTTTTTTAATAATTTAGTAAAACCTTCATGAAACCTCATCCTGCCCGTGGATGGGGTTTCATTAGGTCATGAACACATATCAGGAAAAGCAAGGGTCCAAACATTGACCCCTTAGGAACTCCACTACAAGACTTCCTCAAGCCCAAAAAAACATATGAAAACCACTACTCTGTATTTCCTGATACTCAGCCAATTCTGCACCCATGTAACTACTGTCCCTTTTATTCCATGAGCTTTAGCTTTGTTCACAAGTCTGTTGTGTGGCCTTGTATCAAATGGCTTTTGGAAATCCATGTACACCACATCAACAGTATTGCCCTTATCAACCCTCTATCTCTCACCTCTTCAAAAAAAAGTCCAGCTAGTTAATTGAACATGATTTTCCTTTAAGAAATCCATGCTGGCTTTCCTAAATTAACCCTCATTTGTCCACGTGACTCTTAATTTTGCCCCAAATTATTGTTTCGAGAAGTTTGCCCCCATCGAAGTTAAACTGACTGGTCTGTCGTTGCTGGACTTACCTTTACACTCCTTTTATGAACAAGGTGTATTGTTTGCAATTCTCCAGTCCTTTGGCATCTCCCCGAGTCTAGGGAAGACTGAAAAATTATGGCCAGTTCCTCTGCAATTTCTACTCTCACTTGCCTCAGCATCCTTGGATGCATCTCCTCTGGTCCTGGTGCCTAATCAACTTTTAAGTACAGATAGCCGATCCAATACCACCACCTTTTCAATTTCAAACCCTTTTAACAATTTGTCTATCAGGATTCTGTCCATCTCTTTCATCTCTTTTGATCTGGGCTCAAGAAGGTGCCCAAGAGTAGGCTGCATTAATTTGCCTCAAGACATTCCCTCCTTGCCTCCCACCTGAAGAAAGGAACTTTTGATTATTTTTTCAAGTGTCTCATCACATTTACATGAAACACCCCAAAACACGTCACATGCAAATTGACTGTGTTAGAAGTACAGGGAAATTGAAGGAGCTATTTTATGTACACCAGGACCACAGAACTATCAAGAATTTGAACGGTCAGTTAAACAGGGCTTTTTCTGGATGGTGATCGAAGGCATTGACTTAATTCTATATATTGCCCTTTGCCTGCAATGACCAAACCAAAATTAGGATCTTGCTAAGTGAGGAAATCATGAAGCAATGGTGGGGAGAGGGAAGTATTGGGCGACAGACAACATCTAGTCACACAACTCAAGTCACATCTCTCTTGCAAACCACAAATGGGGATAAAATGTACCATGAGTACAGCATGGCTTGTGAAATATGATTGCCTGACTGACTTGATAGTTTATATCTGCAAATTTATATAGTTCAGCCCAAAGTCCAACTGGTTATTTGTACAGCAAGCATTGAGCACCATTTACTTTGCATCTTTTATAACCATAGGATGTTCCAAAGCACTTTTGAAGCACAGTCACTGTTTTGTTAATGATAATTGAAAACCAAGGGCAGAACTTTCTCATCGGTGTGCGAGGGCGAGCGCCACACACCACGTAAAATGCGCACGGTGACATTGGGCGTGTAGCCTGACATCACCGCGCATCATTCTGATCTTCCATTCGGCTGGCGTGCACCGGAGAGGGCTGCACACCTGCCGAGCTGTCAAAGGCCTGTTAAGGCCATTAATAAATTAATTAACCAAATTGACAGGGCTGCCCATCCAACCTTATAAGAATAAGACACCAGTTGGCCTCAGCTGGAGCATTGCTTCCAGTTCCAGATGCCGCACTTTAGGAAAGATGTGAAGGCATTAGAGAGAGTGCCGTAAAGACTCATCAGTGGTTCCAGGGATGAGGAACTTCAGTTACGAAGATAGATTGGAGAAGTTGGGACTGTTTTCCCTGGAGAAGAGAAGGCTGAGAGGAGATTTGATCGAGGTGCTCAAAATCATGAGGAGTCTGGACAGAGTAGAGTGGGAGAAACTGTTTCCACTCCTGAAAAGATCGAGAACGAGAGGACATTGATTTAAAATAATTGACAAAAGAAGTAAAAGTGACATGAGAAAAAACCTTTTCATGCAGTAAGGCCTGGAATGCATGACAATGCGGTGGAGCTAGGTTCAATCAAAGCATCCAAAAGAAAATTAGACTGTTATCTGAAAAGGAAGAACGTGCAAAGTTGTGTGGTGAAGATGGGAAAATGGCACTCAGTGAATTGCTCATTCAGAGAGCCGATGTAGACACGATGGGCTGAGTGGCCTCCTGTGCAGTAACAATTCTGTGATTCTGTTACAGCATGTTTCTTTTTTTTTGAGGAGCAAGATGTGACTAAATGAGCGCTGAAGGGAGAGGAGCTAGATAAAAGTCAGGACATCAGCAAGTAGTGAAAGATGCACGAGAACACAGCTCTAGTAATATGTAATAAATGAAGAATGCAGGTAGTCATGACAGCACCAGAGTATGTTTGTTTTTGTGCTGCAGTTCATATAGCTACAGCTGTGCCGCTTCTTTCTTCAATCAAATAATTTCATCTGCCACAAAATATGAAATGGAATTCATTAGAATTGTGGAATGTTAAAGAACAAACATGCATTTATTTATATGGTGCCTTTCTGCACAACCCAATATTTTTGAAGTCCACTTGTTGTTGACGTGGGCAAATGTTGCAGCCAGTTTACTCACACCATGGTCCATCAAACATGAAGTGAGATGAATGACCTGTCTTCAAGTTTCCTAAGGTACCAGAAATCCCGGCTCGTCTTTGAATGCTTCTTTCGAATGTTTTACATCCACCTGAACCCAGAGTCATAGCACCATAGAATGGTTACAGTACAGAAGGAAGCCATTCAGCCTGCCATATTTTCACTGATTCTCTGCAAGAGCAACTCAGCTAGCCTCGCTCCCCTGCCCTTTCCCTGTAGATGTCATGCAGATTTCGGGTGTTTATCTAATTCCCTTTTGAAAGGCACAATTGAATCTGCCTTTACCTCGCTCTCAGGCAGTGAATTCCAAATTCTAACAGCTTATTGATAAGTAAAAATGTTTTCCCTGGTTGTCGCTGATTCTTTTGCCGTTCACCTTCAATCCGTGTCCTCTGGTTCTCAACTCTACTGCCAATGCGGCAGTTTCTCTCTATCTCCTCAGCCTAGATCCCTCATGATTTTGAACACCTCTATCAAATTTCCACTCAACCAGTTGGGCAGAGTTTGGTTTTTAAGTTCTGATGCAAAGGATGACATTTCTGGCAATGCAGAATTGCTCTGAAGCGTCAGCCTAGATTGTGCTTAGATCCTGGAGAGAAATCCACAGCTTTTTTGTCTCCTGTGTGCAATTGCTACTGACTGAGCCAAGCTGACTCTCTTTCAGCTACATTGAAGGTTGTGATATTGCAATAAGGCACAGTCAACATTATTACAACCCTGCACCTGACTTCCATATGTCAGTCGCTTCCACCTGTGTTCTCAAACATTAACACTTTTTATATCACTGAACAGATATTTGTATTTCATGAATCCTGATTAGTAGGAATCATAACAAAGGGTGCGTTCAAAGTGCAAAGAATGTGCACGTGTATCTTTGTGCATTTTTCAAGGGAACACATGAAATAGTTGAACAGAAGAACTCCCCTGATGGCTCAGTGGTAGAGTTCACAACCCTTCTAGAACGACTTGGAGTTTCCTGGAATCGGGGATATGATGCCTCCAGTGTCGTCGACAGTTGTGACTGTGTGGAGTGCAAGTCAACAGGAGGCTTGGGGAACATGAGCGTTGGTATTTGGTGGGTCTCTGAAATCGAGCAGGAAGGTGGGGGGAAGAGGAGAAGATTGGGAAATCATGGGGGGAATGTGGAACAGGCATCAGGTGGAAAGTTGGTGCTGGGGCAGGATTTTCCCTTGGGAGATGGGGGGCAGAGGTCAGGGCTGTTTCTGCGTCCTGAAACGTCCCCTGGGGGGCTAGGCCACATGCCCTGATTTTCATGAAGGTGGCCAAATAATGGACAGACGGTGGGCTCACAATCCAATTAAAGAGAGAGGGTGGGCTCTAGAAGCTGGATGACCAATCAAAGGCCTTCCAGCTTTACAGGAGCAGTAGGCTGCAATAGAAGCTAAGTAAGGAAGAGGGGGCTTCAAAATGGAGGCACCCTTGCACCACCCTCCAACTTTTTGAAACTTAAAAATGGATCTTACAGCCAGGTAAGAGGGGAACCCCTCTACATGGTGACTTGCAGCTGGTCTTTGCAACCATACAGGCAGGGAAGGCCCCTAGACCTGCCTGGAGCCCCGCCCCCACCCCAGTCTGCTGCCAGGAGGTGGAGGATCAGGTAGCAGCAGCAGTGTGATGAATGGGAGTGGCATTGAGAAAGGAGCAGTAAAGGAGTGAGTGAAACCTAAATACCTTACTGTGGGCAAACAGAGAAAGATTATTTATATGAGAGTGGGTGACTACGGAGCCAGAGAATAGAAAATAATGATTCACAATAGAAGAACCAAGAGGAGGTGGTGGTGGGGGGAGGAGGTGAACTGAGGGCTGTTAAACTATGGGTTACTTCACCACGCATGGTTATTGAGATATACTAAAATTTAATTCACAGGGAATGGGATATACAAAGATCTTTGGGTTTTTATTAATGAGATTACAGAAGATAGCACCAGTGCCAATGGCCAAATGGCCTCTTTCAATGCTGTAATTTTTATGATTCTATGAAAACTTCTCTTCATCGAGCTTGGGGAGGGGGGTTGGAAGTGTTTAGTGCTGAGCTGAGTTTAGGGTAGTGGGCGAAGTGCTCAGTAAAAACTGGCCCAAGCACCGAGTCCACTGCATTTCATACCACCTCTTGTTTTAGTTCACATTGGTCTGTTGTTGACATCTGAGATGTAAGTATAGATGGGCCCTGACTGAGGTCCTCAATTCCGAGTTGTCACCTTCACACTGAAGCAGAGTCGAAGGTGAGAGGGAGAGACATGGTGCCTATTTAACGTGTCCCTGACAGGGGGCCACGACCACACTTTGTGTGGTGCAGGAAGATCCTGGCTATGGGTTCAGGTTGAATATCAACAGATTTTGGATTATTACTAGCTCGAGGTGAGCTATCACACTTAATCTATATGTAGTTGGTAGTAATATCAGTGAGTCATGTAACTGTTGATTATGAGGGAAGTCTGAGCGTTGTCACTATAATATTACTTGTCAGAGTATTTTCAGTGAGCTATGATTTAATTGCTAGTGGAATCAAAGTCCCTTCCATCTCTGGTTTCCCCTCTGCAAATTGTTCCCCCTGCTTTGAATTCTCCCCCTCCCTTTGGTTTACGCTTTTCCCCACATCCTCTGCCCTCCACCCGGGTAAGAGCCCAGCACAAGACCCTCTTCAAAAGAGGAGGAAGAACAAAAAATTAATTGGAAGTGCAAAATTTCTGGTCCATAAAGTGGAACTTCCATCAGTATCTATTGCTTAAAAAGTGTACAAGATGTATATAAATTCAGACCATCAAAGTGTGAAAATAATCTAATTTTCTGCAGAGATTTACCAGGAAAGTTGCTTCTCTTTTCCAGCACTGAGGTTTGAATGTATTGTAATTAATATTTTGCGGTTTCTCAGTTTCCATATATTACAATACTTTTAAACATAAGGTTTACTGCTTTGAAGAGTCAGTCCACAAAGAGGCCCACTGAGATATTTTTAGCCTTCCAGACTGCAATGTCTTCAATTTTGATAATCTATAGTATTGACAGAGGTCAGCATTTCGTACAGCTCTTAACACCAATGCTAAGCAGACATGTCCTCCCAGGCACTCCATATGTTTATGATGAATAAGTAAACCACATGTAGTAGCAAAACTAACATTCATACATTGTGCTGCTTTAAATTTAAAGTAATATTTTTGACGCTGTGTTTCCTTGTCTGTGGATGAATAAACTGTTGTCAGTTCAATTCATGACTCTTGGCTCGTGATATGGGATGGATATGAACGCAGGGCAGGAATTCAAACCAGTCTGGTTTCAGTTGTTTTAAGCAGGACAAAAAAATCCATGGTACAGTCATTTCAGTTTTTTGTAAAACGACAATTATTATTCGAATGTATTTCTTGCCTCCTTTTCCTTCCTTTTGAATATGAATGACCTAGAATCTGAATCTTCCTCAGACCAGAGGAAGCTTTGTAGTTGATAATTTTACCATTGATTGTAATGGTTTGAATTTTGGTCATAGTTTGGTAGCTTGAGTCAAATCTGTCCATTTCTTAAACAGAGGAATATATTTGTATATATTTTTGAAAAAATCTCTCCAGTGTAGGATGGCCATGGTAATGTAGAGAAGGCTCAGTTCTCTTGCATCTTGCACAGTTCTCGAGGACAATTCGGGATGAGCAGTAAATGCTGGCTTAGCCAGCGACAACCACATCCCATGAGCAAATACATTTATTTAAAAAAAAACACCAGTATATTGAATTGCAATTCCCTGTGTTGTTTTAGTATTTGATTTTCCTAATGTTATCTTTACTTAGACAAAGTCGCGCAACAAAATTCTGGTTACGTCTTGTATGTAGGGTATGTCCTTACCTGACATCACAATCTTTATTTATAGGCCATTAACTTGTGAAGCTACTTGACTTATTGTAAAATACTGTATTGTCTTGGCAATCAAGTAAGGGAAAGCTATAGGAAACCTCAGGCAAATATTGCATCAGTAAAATTACTGGAAGTTATCAGATGCTGACCTTGAATTGTTAGTGATGAACTAAAACAAAATGCAGATAAATAAAAGAAAAAGGACCCGCGAGCCTGCTCTGCCATTCAGTAAGATTGTGGCTGCACTTTTTCATTAACGCTACTTTCCTGCCTTATACCCATATCCCTTAATCCATTCTGATGAAAGGCCATCGACCTGAAACATTAACTCTGTATCTCTCTCCCTGATGCTGCCAGACTTGCTGAGAGTTTCCAGCATTCTGTTTTTATTTCAAATTTCCAGCATCTTATAGCATTTTGCTCTTGTATCAGTTGAGTATTGCTGAGAAAAGGAGGCACATCGAGGCTTTTTGTCTTGCACACATCAGGAATGACCTGTCTGACTTCCACATGCAATGTGAATGTCTTATATCGTTGCAAGGCCTTAAGACCAACAGGGATATACACATCAGTAAACCTGACAAAGGGATGGGTATAGTTATCTTTAACAAGTGTGACTATATCAACAAAATGCACGCCGTGCTTGGTGATGAGTTCAAATTCATATCCATCGGACCTTCTGCTCAAAATGACCGGACTACCTTGTTAAGTGAGCTTAAAAAAAACGCTTGCTGGACTTGTGTAAGAGCGATGAGCTGCGGCATGATCTATATGACAGGCTCACTGCATTGACATATGTATGAGCTGTCCAAGACGCACAAAAGTTATGTCCCTTTACACCATGTCATATCTATGACTGGATCTGCACAACATGAATTGGCCAAATGGTTGGACGACTTGTTACAACTAGTTTTGAGCAAGCTTTCCACATAGACAGCGAAGGATTCCTCCACATTTGTGAAGGCCATACAGGACTTGCATATTGACGGTAATGCTGTGTCCATTTGACATTGCTAGCCTATTCGCCAATGTTCCACTCCAAGAAGCCATAGATATTTGCATTGCAGCACTATATCGTGGCATTCTAGACCCACCACCATTGCGTGAATCAGTATTCATTGAACTTATAAACTCAGCAACTCGCGCAGTTCCGTTGTTTTAATGACACCCGTGTATACCCAAATAGATAGTGTTGCCATAGGATCCTCTCTAGGCCCAGCTCTCTCAAACATCTTTGCTGGGTTCCATGTCTGATGTAATGACGCCTAACCTCCTACCCCTTACGTATTTTCGAAATGTGGATAATACATTTGCTATATTTAAATCCGCAGCTGCATGTAATAATTTCCTTACGTGTTTCAAGGGGCTCCATCTTGTACTCAAATTCACCTTTGACATGGGGCAGTCAAATCGACATGCTAGTTGAGAAACCTGCCAGGAGGTTTTTTACCACAGCCTACTGCAAGCCTATCTTCACTGGTCAATATAAGTGTTGGGATTCTTACCGTTCCACACGCTATGAGATTCATCTTATCGACAACCTTGTAAATAGGGCCCGAGCCATTTGCACACCATGCAAGCTTGATGCTGAATTAGGGCTCATCGAAGACATCCTGCGGGATAATGGCTACCCTGATTAGATAATTTTGTGCTGTATATCACGCAAACTCATGAACGGGCCTAAGGCTGTCACTTTTGACCCTGAAAAGTGCCAGCCTACCTCACATTACCCTGGAAGGGCAAGGTATCTCAACAATTTGAGCAACTGGCGAAGTTACCTATTTCACACTGCTACAATGCAATAGCAACATGAGTGGTATTCACCACTAACAAGATACTGCTGTCAAGCTAAAAAAACGTTCTGCCTGTCACAAAAATGTAGTATATATATTTTAGTGCCAATGTGATGCTATGTATGTAAGCTGTATGTCCCAAAGGCTGGTGATCGTATCAAACAGCATGTCCCAACCGTTGTTCACAATGGGCAAGTTACAGACCATAACAAAAACAGAATTACCTGGAAAAACTCAGCAGGTCTGGCAGCATCGGCGGAGAAGAAAAGAGTTGACGTTTCGAGTCCTCATGACCCTTCAACAGAACCAGAAAGTTACAGACCATACCCAACCAACCCGTGCTTACAAAACTCAAACCATAGGATCCAACATTAGATGTGATTCAGCGATTGGACAACATTTGCTAAATAACCCTCCGTGTGCTAAGAATTATGCTGGCAACAAATTTAAGATTGGAGTGTGGCACATTTGCGTGTACTTTGTATATTAATACACAGGGCCCTGCTCTTTGCAGACAGAACTTGTTCACGTAGTGCCTGTTTCAACTAAAAAAAAAAGTTACAGCCATTCACTGACTCATTCCTCAGGTCAAGGCCTTGACCCATCAGAGTCAAACTGCCTGTTTTAAATTTCAACAGTGCTTAGTGGTTAACTGTCAGTCACCATCACTGGTGCATTCTCCCTGGCAGAACCTTTACCAATCAGAGTCCACTTGGCAACCAATCAGCATTGTCTTCTCATTCAGTATAGATTGTTGTTTTCCCCTTTCTTGGTATCCTTCTGAGTGCAAGATGAAAAGCTTGTCTCTTTTTTCTCAGCAACACTGAAGTTCTGTACCACCGAATGACTTGTTTTACTATTTTCTTAAGTGATGTTGGTTGAGGGATAAATATTGGCTTGGACACTGGAGAAAACTCACCTGCCCAATATGTTTTAGCTACTCTAAGTAATAAGTTGGCCATTAAGTGCTTTGTGATGTCCTGAGGTTGTGAAAGAATCTACATAAGTATCGGTTGGTGATCCTTTCTTGTTGAAGGGAGCAGGGCAGCAGTGGGGAATGCTACTGAAGAGGATTGTGATGAGCGGTGGGAAGCAGTGCATTTAAAATTCAGAACGACAATTAATTCAGGGACTTTTAGTTATCTAGGAGAGAGATTATGTACCCTTACATTGGGTAATCAAAGTTTCAGCCTAAATTTACTGGAAGTAAACATGTTCATAAAATGGATTACCTTGTTCACGTGACCATGCCAGTTTAAGGTGCGTGCACACGCATATTTATTTTTATTTTTATTATTTCATGGGATGTGGGCATCGCTGGCTAGGCCAGCATTTATTACCATGCCTAATCGCCCTTGAGAAGGTGGTATTGAGCCATTTTCTTGAACTGCTGTAGTCCATGTGGCGTAGGTACACCCACAGTCCTATTAGGGAGGGAGTTCCAAGATTTTTGCCCAGCAACAGTGAAGGTTTGACATAATATTTCCAAGTCAAGATGGTGTGTGGCTTGAAGGGGAACTTGCAGATGGTGGTGTTCTCATGCATCTGTTGCTCTTGCCCTTCTAGATGGGAGAGGTTGCAGGTTTGAAAGGTACTGTGGAAGGAGTCTTGGTGAGTTAATGAAGTGCAACTTGTAGATGGTACACACTGCTGCCACTGTGCATCGCTGGTGGAGGGAGTGAATGTTTAAGGCAGTGGTTATGGTGCCAGTCAAGCGAGCTGCCTTGTCCTGGATGGTGTCCAGCTTCTATAGTGTTGTTGGAGCTGTACTCATTCAGACAACTGGAGACTATGACATCACACTCTTGACTTGTGCCTTGTAGATGGTGGACTGGCTTTGGGAAGCCAAGAGGTGAGTTACTTGCCACAGAATTCCCAGCCTCTGACTTGCTCTTTTAGCCACAGTATTTATATGGCTGGTCCAGGTCAGTTTCTGGTCAACGGTAACCCCCCCAGGATGATGCCATTGAATATCGAAGGGAGATGGTTGGATTCTCTCTTGTTGGAGATGGTCATTATCTGGCACTTGTGTGGTGCGAATATTGTCCAGGTCTTGCTGCATATGGGTACAGACTGCTTCAGTATCTGAGGAGTCACAAATGGTACTGAACATTGTGCAATCATCATCCCCACTTCTGAACTTATGATGGAGGGAAGGTCATTGATGACGCAGCTAAAGATGTTTGGGCCGAGGACACTACCCTGAGGAACTCCTGTTGTGATGTCCTGGGTCTGAGATGACTGACCTCCAACAACCACAGCCATCTTCCTTTGTGCCAGATATGATTCCTACCAGCGGAGAGTTTTCCCCTTTATGCACATTGACTCCAGTTTGGCTAGGGTTCCTTGAGGTCACACTTTGTCAAATGCAGCCTTGATGTCAAGGGCAGTCACTCTCCCCTCACCTCGGGAGTTCGGCTTTTGTTCATGTTTGAACTAAGGCTGTAATGAGGTCAGAAGCTGAACTCAAACTGAGCATCAGGGAGCAGATTGTTTCTGAGCAAGTTAGCACTGTCAACAACCCCTTCCATCACTTTGCTGATGATCAAAGGTAGAGTGATGGGGTGGTAATTGGTCAGGTTGGATTTGTCCTGCTTTTTGTGGACAGGACATAACTGGGCAATTTTCTGCGTTGCCGGGTAGATGCCAGTGCTATAGTGTGTGTACGTGCTTGTTTGGCCCAGTGGTTTTCTTCAGTTCACGTTTGTATTTGTAACCACAAATCATTAATTTATTAGCTAGGGACCCAATTTGTTGTTCATGCTCTTCCTTGTTGTGTGACAGTGATCTCAAAGTTCTAAGAATAACTGAATCTGATCAGATGATGGACAGGCTTTGGGGAGTCAGGAGGTGAGTTACTCGCCGCAGAATTCCCAGCCTCTGACCTGCTCTTGTAGCCGCGGTGTTTAGGTGGGTAGATGAGTTGTTTGGAGGCTTGTGCACTCCTTCCAATGTCTTGACTTTGCCCCTGCATGTTTCTGATAAAGTATCTATGTTTGGTGCCTTCCCAAATGAACTTTCTCCATTTTGATCAGTCACAGGCCAGGGGCTCCCATGAGTAGGAAGGGATTTTTTTTGACCTCCTTCAGGGATGCTGTCCTGGGAGTTTCCAGCCAGGACAGAGTTCCGAGTAGAGCAGTCACTTTGGGAGTCTGGTGTCTGTCTGACAGGAGAATGATGTGTCCTGCCCAACTTTTGAGTGATTAGTGTCTGGATACTGGGCATGTTGGCTCGGGAGAGGATGCTGCTGCTAAACCACCTTTCTTGCCACTGGATTTGGAGGATCTTGGGAAAGCACCACTGGTGATGCTTCTCCAGTGCTTTAAGGTGCTGCTGAAAGTTGTCGGATTTTTGTGGAGGAGGCAGGAAGGTCAAGTTGGGAAACTTGCTGACTTTGCAGATGCATCGCCTTTAAAAAGGCCCCTACTGCCATTTTTTTGTGTTGGAAAAGCAGGAGCAGGCAGAGGTGGCAATGGAGACAGGCAGATGGCAAGGCTGGCTGGAAGACCTGTCTCCATTACAGGGACAATGGTCTAACTGTAATGATGAAAGTCAAGCCGTCAAACACTCATCCCCTTACTCCTGTAAACCATGCCCCCACCCCCCCAAACATCTGAGCGTGCTGTCATGCCCCCTCCATGGATCTCATGCCCATGCATACCCCCATGCCCCCTCAGGCTCTGGGGATTGCATGCAGTCCCAGTCCTGTCTGCCTGGCTTTACCGCGACTAGAGCTGCCAGCCATCAGGTTGACTGGCAGGTCTCCAAAGTGGGACTTCCTCCCGAGTGAGGGGCAGAAGTCCCATCTCCAGCCAATTAACGCTTGCTGGAGAGTGAAATCGGCGGGGATGTATTCTCCTCCGGCTTTTCGGATGGCGGGAAGGGAAATCCTACCATCCTAAAAATCCTGGCCATTAATGCGACTACATTATGTTGGCTTTCTCTGAACAAATTCAGGCCCTAAAGATGAAATGGCCTGTTAATAGACAATGCATTTTAATTGAAGTGAAAATGCCTTTAAATTGGATGTGATCACGTTGTCCAGCTGATTTAATTCCTGTGTTTATAAGAAATAAAATTTGATAACATCTAGGATGATGTTTGGTGCATTCTGTCATTACAGCAAATGGATTTCATGTCTTTTTATTATAATGTTGGGAATGATCATCTGCACACATTTTACAAATGACCTAGCCATGATAAATTGATTTGGAATTCTAAATTAGCTTTTGATGCTGGAGTATTGTGAGCATCTGGATTTAATAGCTGTCATTTTGATAACTTCCTATCCCCTACCTGCTTTATAAAAGAACAATACCCTTGATCTAATTACTCACCAGGAAACCCCACAGGACTGTGCTAATAGGTATCAGATCCTCTAAATGAAGATCAAATTTGCATTATTGCAAGCAAACAACTGCTAAAATGTACATGAGCACAACTGTCAATAAGACATTATTGAATAAATAGCAGGACCCTGTAGCAGTTGGAAAGCTGGTAGGTAATAGATTGGCAATTATTACAATGGCTTCATTTAAAATTATATTACATTATACACACTGCTTTTTATGAAACCTGTTTTTGTCAGAGGAATGCTACCGCAGGGCTGATGATGTGTGTCGAGCATTAACTGTTTTGTGTCTTGTTTGTTGGTGTTTAGATGAATTTGTGTTTGTTGAGATGATCTTTCAAAGAACTGTTCCATTTGGTCCACTAGATCAGCTTTTAATGGAAGCACACATACTCGTGGGTATGTTGGTGGAGTTGAAAAATGGTAGTTTGGTAAAATTTCTTTCTCAGTGCTTTGGTTATCTCATTGCTTGTGTTCAAACAGCCCTTTTGGTGTTGGATTTGCATTGTGTATGGAGTGTTTCTGCTGGCTTAGACTTGTCACACTCCCACCTGAGATCAGTGTGGTTGCCAACTTTGAAATAGGTACAGATTCTAACTGCAGCGTTGTGAGAGTATGTTGTATCTCTTACCAGCTGCTTGGGAAATGGTTTAAGAGAGAGAGAGAGAGAGAAAAGGATTGTCAATATCTTTTCAGAACACCCTCCTGTTTTAGATAATATTACTTGTTTGGCTGTAACAGTTTCTCCAGTTGCTGAGATGCCTTGTACAAATGAGTGATGGTGAGAGGAGGAAATTCTCGACTGTTCCTGTCCATAGCTGTATGTTTGTTTATTCTCTCCACAAGCTTGCTGCTCTCCATCCCTAGAACTCCTTCCAGCCATACAATAGACACCCCACTTCCTGATCTCTTCATCTGGCCCCGACCTCTTCCCTTCATGTCACTATTATCAGGCGTGCTTTCACCTGCCTAAACCCCACGCTCTGAAATTCCTTCCCTAAACTCCTCCAAATATCTTCCCTGCTCCAAAACCCCATCTGTTGAATCAAGGTTTTGGTGTCCCCTCCAGGGCATTGCGTCCTCGCTGAGAAAGCCTTGGGATGTTTATCTACATTACTGGTGCTATGTAGATGAAAGGTATTAATATTACTACAATCGGGTGAGGAGTGGTTGAATGGATCCCATCTTTTCCCACTCGTCCTTTGATTGCAACATCTTTTTTGAAAAGGATATACTTGGCAAGTCCTTGAATGTTTAACTGTTTACACACTGATCATAAAATAACTGATCGGACAGGTTTGCTTGAGTTTAACAAAGAAAGAGGTTAATTTTATTAGACTCAAGTAAAATTTAAAAATACACTCTTTCACATGCGCAAACACACTGAGTTCTCTCACACACAGCAATTGAATACAGAGTGAGGAAAGATAGATTTGTCAACCTAAGACTGCTGAGAAATAAAAGGGGCCTGCAGTCTGGTGACTCGGGCTAGCTTCAGACTGGATTCGGTGGTCTAGCAACTTTGCTTCCGTAATCCGTGTGCTTCTGATTTAAAGATGTAGATGACTAATTTGGTCGTTCTCCAGGGGGCAGTCCTGTTGGATTGAATGCTTTGACGAAGTTTCTATTGGTAGCATGGGCATCTCTGGATGATCACGGTCAGCAAGCAGGGTTCGAAGCTTGTAAAGTGGGTAGTAGAGGGAGGGAGAAGGGACCCCACTAGGATCTTCTCGCACCAGCCCATCAGCTGCTTGTCCTCTTAATGCTGAGAAAGCAGAAGCTTAAACACGCAAAGGGTGGGCCTGTTAGATGACCGTCACTCAGTGATTCAAACATGGTTGTCACTCAGGTGTTCCCCCTTGTAACATGTCTGGGAAGGTTCATGTCTGGGAATCCCCTCTGTCAGCCGGTGTCCCATTGTTCAGATGATTGGGTTTAGCTTGATGAGTTCATGTCTGGGAACCCCTGTTAAATAATGATTGTCTTGATGCCTTGTGCATGAGGACAGGATATGTGGCTCACTCACATTTTCCTGAGGCCATTGTCTTTGGGTCTTTGCAGATGCAGTGTCTCCATCTCAGTGGGTTGCAATGTGGAGAGTACAGTGATGCAAATTGGGTGGCAATCTTTGTTGCGAGCTCAAGTCATATTTTTGGTTTGTGCTTTAAAAACTCTGTTATAAAAAGTTCAGTTCAGTTTTCCAGCCAGTCATTATTTGGCATAAAACGTGACAATATTAATTATTACCTGTGGTGGTTGAGGGAGTAATGTTGGCTAGAACAGCAGATATCCCTGCTGTTGTTCAAATGTACCAAGTAGTGTTTAATAATCTCTGGCATAGAATCTCAGTTTAATATCTCCATGGAAGGAGAACACCCCCACAATGCCCCACTTTTCTGTCGTGTAAGTCCAGATTCTCTGTTCAGGAAATGGTACAGGATTTTCCTAGACCTGACTGATGATGGCTGTGAACTTATAGCATATATCTTTCAACTTGCTTTAATTGTCCTTTCGAAGCTTTTCTAATTGTCTTGGAAAGGGTGCTCATTATGTACTTTATAATTAAATTGCCTCCCCATTTTTCTTTTGAATCCTGCCTAGGAAATGTTATCTCTGTGGATTGCATGTCATTTTAGTGTTTGATTGCTGCTCACTGCTGACTGTGATAATTGAAGTTTATGAGTTGTTAAACAAATGTATATTATTTCTAATTAGTGTAACGTGTTCAGCCTCTTCTTCAATGAATCTCACTGTGCCCAAGTTCCCTTCCTTTCTCAATCAGCAAAGCCGCATTTCTAGTTGTTTAATGATAACGCAAGTATGGACTTTAATGACTTCATGTCAGCTTCAAGGCAGCTCTTTGTATTATGGATGTGCAGGATGCTGATAGAACTGACTGTTGTACCACATATAAAAATGTGAGCTGATGAAATGAATCAGCAAGAGGTCTGTAAGATCAGTGTTTGCGGTTGAAATGCTAAAGGGATGCCATACTGTTTTTGTCCCCAAAAAGTGACCTGTATCTTTTATTTATTCAGAGGATTGTGAGAGTAAATAAAAGTCCCTTTCCGTTTAGGAACTGCCTCTAATTTTAATTTGCAATATACCGAATTAGAAATGTACTGAGAGAGCTTTTGCAGCTGTAGTTTGACAGAAACGCCTTCGTATTTTCTGCACTCATGGTGGCAGCTCCACTCAGAAGTCTTATGAGGTCATGCTTTGTCAAGAAGCGGGCTAATAATGAAAGGATGCACATTTCGTATAATCAGTCAGAGAACGGACACAAAAGCTGAACTGTCGTTCAACTCTTTTCTCCCTAATGTTATCGCTATTTCTGGTCTTGCTGTACTGCTCATCTCCCCGTAGCTGAGGAGATGAGCACACATCGGCTTCTAGAGGCAGCCAGTTAAGGAACCACCCCCAGGAGCCCTGCCCATTTAGGGATGGTAAATGGGTGCCAGCATCAGGAAGTCAAATCAGTGCAGTCCGTGGAGATGGCCATTTTCCACCTTTGCAATGTGGGTGATGCCCGGCCATCAGTAGGAGCAGCTGCGACACCACAATGACACCTTCACTGGGAGGGAAGCGGCTGCTATTGCAGCAGGTGCAGCAGGGCAAGCATTAATAGGGACACCAGTCTCCATGAGTTGGCTGCTGGTCCCAGTGGCTAGCTAATTGTCTCTAGTTGGCTCCTTCTGCTGGGCAGGTAGCCATCCACTGCTCACCCGCCTCTGGCAAGATCGGCCTTTTCCCAGTCCAAATGTATTTATGTTTTAAAAGGACCTAATTTAACCAGGCTTTCTTGAGTTAAAGAGAGAGAGAGAGTTTATTAGTTACTAAAATGTGAGGGGAAAAAATGCAACAGATGCACACGCACATTAGAAATGGGAAGTGAGACCAGAAATAAAAGTTTAGAAGATTTACGAATCAGTCTTTGTCTGGTCCATGGGGAGTAGATGATGAAACATTGTGGCCATTAAGTCGGATGATTTTGGGCAGTTGAGCAGTGGGTTTGGACCTGCAGGTTAGCTGAAAGAAGTTGTCCTGTTTCCTTTTCAGCTGTGCCTTTGATGACTTGTGACTGTTTCCAGCAATCAGAGAGAGGACTTGTTTACCTGCAAGTGCAGGGATGCCTAGCTGATGTTTTTTTAGCTGTGACCTTCACAACACACCAGGCTTGGAACACACAAACTATCACACACAGGCCAGGGTTGTAGTTGGTATGAACAGCTTTGGCCCCAGCACTGATCCTTGTGGTACCCCACTAGTAACTGCTTGCCATCCTGAGAATGACCCATTTATTCCTATTCTGTTTCTGTCTGTTGATCAATTCTCAATCCATAACAGTATATTACCCTCAATCTCATGTGACCTAATTTTGTTTACTAACCTCCTGTGTGGGACCTTATCAATAGCCTTCTAAAGATCCAAATACACCAACATCCACTGGTTCTCCTTCCATCAATGCTACAAGTAATATCCTCAAAAAACTCCAACAGGCTTGTCAAACACGATTTCCCTTCCATAAATCCATGTTGACTCTGCCCAATCTTATCATTATTTTCCAAGTGCCTAGTTATTACATCCTTTTATAATCGATTTTAACATGTGCAAAAGAAGAACTCTCTTTGATAGAATCCATGTCAACATACCTGACCTGGGCTAAGAGCTGGCAAAGTCTGCTAACCTCTGGAATCATCAATCTGCAAGGCAAATTTTCCACTCATTTCTAATTTCCCTTGAATCGCCTGTTCAATATCAACTGACATTTCATTAAAAGGCTGTTTGATGGCACTATCAGAAAGCGGAACTTTGTCAATTTCTTTGGCAGCATCAGCTCCCAACATTACTGTTGCAATACTTTTGCATGTTGGCAGAGTTAGGTTTTTGGCAATGGTATGCAGCAGCTTTGGTTTCACTATGAGCTCAGCCACTGGGTAACTTGCCCTCCTGCGCATTATCCGAGACCCGTACACACTCCATCATGCGTTGATTTTGCTTTACGTTCTCTTCTCTCGGGCACTTGAAGTACTGTATATCTTTACTGGCAAGCGAATGGTGTTTTGCATTCAAATTGCGCCTCAACATACTTGTACCATTGCAGCGTTTGAGAACTTCTCCCTGCACATTAGGCATTCTGGGACAGGGTAAGAGGCATCACTGGTCCACGAAAAGCCAAAAGCCAAGCAATGTCACTGTGCTGTCTGTGTACAAACCTGGCCTTTTTTTCTCGAGGGTTTGTTGTTTTGGCTGCATTTGAATCAGAGTGGGATTCTTCACTTGTCTTCAACAACTTATCCTTGGCTGTGTATATCATACTTTATGCCAGCGGTTCATTCAGGGTACTGCTCAAAGGGGCACCCTCATCCCAGCACCCCGCAACATGGGGTTACTGACCTTCCACTGCCACCTTGGATCTGTTATCTTCCCTTATTCAGAGCTTCCTTTTGGGATCTCTCTCTGCCTCTTCTCCCCTGTTTGGGATCTCTTGTCCAACTTCCTTTTCCCTCTCTCTGGGACACTTGCTGGCGAAGGCGCACCATGCCCAGTCACCTGACCTGAGTATTCACGCCCTTCATTTTTCTCTCTCTGCACACGGAGCCTGTCCTGGACTCGACAAACGTAAAGAATCCGAACCGCGCACATGCAGCTCATTCCCGGTTCCGTGTGTGGGAGGCCTGAGGTTCGTTGCAGCTCCCGCCGGCTCACTTCACAGCACACCAGTTGGGAACTGCTGTCTGAGAGCAACGTATATTTGTTGGAGCTAGCTGAAATACTAGCTATCGCTGTGTATTGTAAAATTTGTTTGTGTATTTTCTAGTTCACCAATAGTGTCAAAGTGAACCTTGAGGGACTTGAGAATAAACCTTCAAAGGGTATTTTCAGTTCAGATTACTGCATGAGAAACAAATAATCTTTTTTGGTGAGAAAGAGGGATTGTAATCTAAATGTAGCTAAAGTCAACAAACTATCGGCTTTACTTAAAATGTGCTTTAAATCGGTTCACCAGATCTTCTTCATTCTCGCCAATGCTTGGCATCTCTGTCTAGTGATGTGAAGTGCAAGGCAGTTTTTAGTTAAGTTCCATATATGATGAATGTTCCAGTATGGTGAAACTGAGAGACGTGAAGTTGTATCTGAACCTTTTAATTATGTTTAACAGTACTTGGTGCTTGGTGGAAGTAGCTGAATTAGATGATCTTGTAGAGTGAGGTTCTGTGTGTATTGCGATTGTTTATAGTTTTTAATCCATGAAAAGTTTCAGTATACTCTTTTTGTGCTATGCAACACCATGTCGTCCTATACAAAATTGCAGGAAATATTTCTCCTCAGCTGTAAGTTAGCACTGAGAACACCACTTGATACTCACGTCCACTTGCTAAAATCAACCAACAAGAGGAGGATAAATAAAAACAAAAAACTGCGAATGCTGGAAATCCAAAACAAAAACAGAATTACCTGGAAAAACTCAGCAGGTCTGGCAGCATCGGCGGAGAAGCATGACCCTTCAACAGAACTGAGTGAATGTAAGGAGAGGGGTGAAACATAAGCTGGTTTAAGGTGGAGTTGGGGGGGGGTTGGTGGTGGGGAGGAGAGAGAGAAGTGGGGGGATGTGGTTGTAGGGACAAGCAGGCAGTGATAGGAGCAGATAATCAAAAGATGTCACAGACAAAAGAACAGAGAGGTGTTGAAGTGGTGATATTATCTAAACGAATGTGCTAATTAAGAATGGATGGCAGGGCACTCAAGGTACAGCTCTAGTGGGGATGGGGTGGAAAGACTAGCAGGGCATAGAAGATTTAAAAATAATGGAAATAGGTGGGAAAAGAAAAATCTGTATAAATTATTGGAAAAAACATTATTGGAAACCTCTGTGTTCTTTTTTTCTTTAGTCTGTGACATCTTTTGATCATCTGCTCCTATCACTGCCTGCTTGTCCCTACAACCACACCACCCCCCCCACTTGTCTCTCCTCCCACCCACCTCCCTCCCCCAACCACCTTAAACCAGCTTATATTTCACCCCTCTCCTTATATTCACTCAGTTCTGTTGAAGGGTCATGAGGACTCGAAAGGTCAACTCTTCTCCACCAATGCTGCCAGACCTGCTGAGTTTTTCCAGGTAATTCTGTTTTTGAAGAGGAAGATATATCCCTATATAGTTACATTTTCTTCACTCTGTTCAGTGATTATGGCTACGTGTATCTTTTTCAACGTGAACATGTTCCTGCCTGCCCCTCCCATTTCAGTTGGAATTCTGTAACTGGCTATCATAACTTTCAAAAAAAGAGAAACCATAAGTGACCTGAACTGATGTCACTTTTCGTAGGTTGCATGTCTGGATGAGTTTTGTAAATAATGTGCTAGGCTCATTGCAGGGTTAGGATTGGCTTGTTAACAATATAGTTAAAAACCAGACACACAAACTGCAATTCCGAGGGAAATCACCTCTCTGGATTCTAAGTGCCACCACTTTGTGTTCTGTTTTGTTTCAATTGAATACCCTTACTTGTGTATTTTGTTAAGATGTCTGTAGAAACCAATAACTTTTAAAAAGAGATTCGTAGCTACAGTTACGAGCTGAAAGAATAAAACATGATTTCATATTTTAAAAGTTTTACTGCAACAAATAACTAAAAAACACTATTGACTAAAACATTATTTTCTTTTTGTAGCAACTTATACTTTAAACCATAGAAAATGACGCTCTCCTTGTATACTTGTCACCCTTTGTGCCCTCCATAGAATGACAATCCTTTTAGCAAGCAGTCTACTGTTGGTACCTGCTTCCAATTGGTTTCTTTGTCCCTGTGCTGCTTTCCTTAGTTTTCAGCAGCATCTGGCTATGGGCTATGGTAACTTGCAAAGTCGAGCAGCCTCTTCTCTCTGCTGAACACCCAAAATTGCTATCTCTGAGTTATTCACTGATGTGTAGGGAAGCCTGTAACCTGATCTCAAAAAATGGCTTCTTCTACCCTCGTCCCAATGGCAACGTAAAATACATTATCCTTGATTCTAGGTAGAAATGCTAATTTTTTTATTCACTTACGGGATGTGGACGCTGATGGCTAGGTCAGCATTTATTGCCCATCCCTAATTGCCCTTGAGAAGGTGGAGGTGAGCTGCTTTCTTGAACTCCTGCCATCCCTGTGGTGTAGGTATGCCCACAATGTGGTTAGGGGGGGAAATTTTGACAGTGAAGTAACAGCAATACATTTACAAGTCAGGATGGTGAGTGGCATACAGGGGAGCTTCCAGGTGGTGTAGTTCCATGTATCTGCTGCCCTTGTCCTTCTAGATGGTCGCGGTCATGGGTTTGGAAGGTGCTGCCGAAGGAGCCTTGGTGAGTTTCTGGTACACAGTGCTGCCACTGTTTGTCAGTGGTGGAGGGGGTAAATGTTTGTGGCAGGGTTACCAATCAAGTGGGCTGCTTTGTCCTGGATAGTATCAAGCTTCTTGAATGTTGTTGGAGCTGCACTCAAACAGGCAAGTGGCAAGTATTCCACCACACTGCTGACTTATGCCTTGTAGATGGTGGACAGGCTTTGGGCAGTTGGGAGGTGAGTTACTCACTGCAGGATTTCTAGTCTCTCACCTGCTCTTGGAGCCACAGTATTTATATGGCTAGATCTGTTCAGTTTCTGATCAATGGTAATTCCCAGGATGTTGGTAGTGGGGAATTCAGCGACAGTAATGTCATCGAATGTCAAGGGGTGATGATTAGATTCTCTCTTGTTGGAGATGGTCATTGCCTGATACTTGTGTGGCGTGAATGTTACTTGCAACTTGTCAGCCCAAGCCTGGATATTAACTAGGTCTTGTTGCATTTGGACATAGACTGCTTCAGTATCTTAGGAGCTGTGAGTGCTGCTGAACATTATGCAATCATTGCCGAACATCCCCACTTCTGACCTTATGATGGAAGGAACGTCATTGATGAAGCAGCTGAAGATGGTTGGGCCTAGGACACTACCCTGAGGAACTCCTGCAGTGTATTCCTGGAATTGAGATGATTCACCTCCAACAACCACAACCATCTTCCTTTGTGCTGGGTATGACTGCAACCAAAATTAGCAATCCTTCATCCCAACCATCTTTTATCTTATATGTAAATACAGTTTACAGCACAACTGTTTACAACCCAGTACCTATCTGGGAATTTGGGGGACATGAGCCAGAATTCTCCGCTTCTGTTTGTGGCGGGCATGTTTGGCAGCCTGAGCGGAAAATATTGCAAGATGGTCCTAGTCGTATTCCCCAGCGATGTAAATCCAGGACGTGATTATCTACTCCCCTGTCAATGGCTGACCACATTTCCCGCTGTCCAACATTGGGAACGTAATTTTGATGCATTTGCATCTTATTATTGTGCCCGCACACTGGTATCATTCCCTCCCGCGTCAAACTTAATCCCCACGCCAGCGTGACTTCAGAATGGGGTGATTTACAACTGCTTTTAAAAGGCTGAACTTCGAGGGCAACTCTGAGGTGAGTGCACATAACCTTGCCAAGTGCTCATGGGAGACCACAGGACACCAAGGAAGAGGCACCATGCATTCAGGGTGTGGGGGGTGGGGGAGGATGAGGTACAGGCAAGTTGCTTTTTCTTAGCTGGCCTTGTGTGGTGTCAGGGCAAGGGCTCCAATGTGGCTTGCGCCAGAGGTGGGGGACAGGGGGGCAAGGCAGCACAGACTTATGGAAGTACACAGGCCCATGCTGAGGGGTGGGGCAGTGAGGTGGGGGGGGTAGGGGAAGTACACAGGCCCATGCCGAGGGGTGGGGCAGGGAGGTGGGGGGAGGGGAAGAACACAGGCCCGTGCCGAGGGGTGGGGCAGGGAGATCGGGGGAGGGGAAGTACACAGGCCCATGCTGAGGGGTGGGGCAGTGAGGTGGGAAGAGGGGGAGTACACAGGCCCATGCCGAGGGGTGGGGTAGTGATGTGGGGGGAGGGGAAGTACACAGGCCCATGCCGAGGGGTGGGGCAGTGAGTTGGGGAGAGGGGAAGTACACAGGCCCATGCCGAGAGGTGGGGCAGTGAGTTGGGGGGAGGGTGAGAGAAGTGGCCACACACTTGGAAAAGCTTGTCAAAACTGACCATTCCTCCGCAGCTGAGACCATTCACCAGCAGCTTCATTGACATGCTTGGAGTTGGGCCTCTGAAGCATTTCTGCCCACTCGACCAACGAATGTGCCACCAAATGCTACAGAACTTTTAACCTGTCAGGCACAGACTGCAAATTAATGAGAGTTTTAGGGGGCTGCAGAACAATTGGATGACTGGGTGAGTTGTAGAATCCCCTTGGGAAAGGTGGGCATGGAACAGTCACTGATGGAGGCCCTCAGAGCCCCTTGCAATGTATTTATTCAGGTTTGGTCCAGTAACCCACATGGTTCAAGATAACTGTGCAGCCTTGCAGCGCGGGTTTGGAGAATGCCTGTGCCTGAGCTGAGAGCACAGCATGCAACCGAGTGGAGTGGGGGCAAAGTGGGGGTGGGGATTTGGACAGCCATGAAGCATACTATACACTGTCCATCCAAGTGGTGGCCAGAACACACTGGCATGCATGAAGAGGCCTTGAGATGCAGCCGGAGCCAGAGACTGAACCAAGGGAGATCCTTAGGAGACACATGCTAACCCTCATGTCTCTCTCTCTTTGATACTACAAGAAAAGAACATCAGGATCATGGAGCCTGGTGATCTAGCTGTATGTCTTATGCTTACAAGGAACAGAGAGGAAGGAGAAGATTGCAACGGAGGCCCTGACTTGCCAAAGGGAGGTGCACCATCCTCAAGATGAAGGGGCAGCAAGGCCTCTTCCGGATGCAGCTGAAGATCCACAGTGAGCCGTCACTTGTAGGTTCCTTGCTGGAACCAGCGTGAATAAACAGTGCTTGTCATTCCTGCAGATGAGCAAGAGCCAGTGTTCCCCCCCGAGACTGCGCATGACTAGGAAACTGGTCACTCTCAGATGCCACCTTCTGTTGGATTTGGCACCACAGGAACTGGGAGGGCATCCACTACGAGTGGCGGTGCAAGTGACCACGGCATTTAATTCTTAAGCCAGTGACTCCTTCCAGGGTTCTGGAGGTGACCTGTGTGGGATCTCGCAAGCCTGTACCCACAAGTGCATCCAGGAGGTCATGGATACCACCCTCTCAATGCACAGAACTTTGTGCGTTTTGGCCAAGATCAGGCAAGCCAGGATACAAGCGCTGGGAATTGCAGTGACCTCTGGCTTTCTTCAGGTGCAGGGTGCTGTTGACTGGGCTCACATGGTGCTTAGATATCCATGGCAGCAAGCAGTTCAGTATGTGAAGCGCAAGGGCTTTCACTCGAATGTTCAGCTGGTCTGCAACCACAACACAAGTATCCTACTGGTCTGTGTACCATACCCCCGCAGTGTCCACAACTCCTACATCCTCAGCAGGTTTTGGATCCCTGACATCTCCCAGGGTCCACAGAAATTGCAGGATTGGCTCCTCAGGGACAGGTTTACCCACAGAGGATGTGGCTGAATGTGACCAGGCAGCAGCCTCCGATTGCAGCAGAGAAATGATACAAACAGGCACATGCCACAACCCGGACTTTGACGGAGCACACGATTGGCATCTTAAAGATGAGGTTCTGGTGCCTCGACAGGTCTGGTGGAGCCCTGCTTGCTGAGCGATGTGCATCCTGATGGTGAAGCTGGACAATCACTTTGCTCTGAAGGTTATGCACTGCACAGGGAAGAGGCCCTGGACTGAGGCACTTGCCTTCACCATGTGTAGGAACCAAGATTTCACATCTGACTGACATGAACACTGCACATCATAAAAGGGAAGCATAGACAAGGAGACATTCCTGGGAGTTTATTTACAATGATGAACCTTATGTACAAATAATTAACACATGCCCATGCTGTGCAACTCCATTTTCTTAACCTTCCTAACCCTGCCACTATGGCTTGGTGCTCCCCCGACATCCACAGCGGAGGTGAAGGCATCCTGCTGACTGTGGTGACCTTGGCGGGTGTCTTCTGAAAAGCCGAGATCTGGAGGGCCCAGGCCTGCTTTTGTGGTACTGCTGTGTGGCAGTGGCACCTTCCTTGGCTTGTGGAGCTGGAGCTGCTGGGCTCACAGGAAGAGGGGGAATTGGACGGGCTGGGTCACTTGAGTGGATGGCCCTGGGGTGTGCACCTGCTGATCCTTCTCCCTATGGATGCCCGAGGGCCCCTGGCTGACCCCTTGAGAGGAAAGGGCAGCTGGAATGAGTTTGAGATGCCCTGCCCTCCTTTCACATTGACTGATGAATGCCAGCAAGTGCCTCAGCGATGGAGCAGTGTAGGACCAATGTCTTGGACCAAAGTCTCCACAGTGGCTGCCATCCTACCAGCGTTGACCTCAGTGCATTGGCATGCCAGTGCTATGCTATCACCTCAGACTGAAGGCACACAAACTCCTCCATTGTGCCTTGAAATCTGAGGAGTGCAGCAGACAGCCTTTCCTGATGTTCCCTACCTTTTTTTTGCATCTCCAGAAACTGAGGTAGAACCAAGTCCAGGCACTCACCGTTTGACTCGGATGGCACGTTCCTGGCCTCCAGCTGTCCCCTGAGTGCCGGCACCTTGGATTTCCCTGTGAATCAGACAGCGCAGTCTGCACACCAGATTGTGACCCCGAGGCTGATCTAGAACTAGGTCCCACTGAGGTGTGTGCCTCTGTGCTGGCGGAGGGTATGGGTGAGCGCTGCGACAGGACTTCCATTGGTGTATCTGCGGATTTCTCTTCCGAGGTGTCCTCGGGGCTGGAGTGGAGGACCTGGCTTGTGGCCGCCCTTGGCTGCTTCACGGCTGTGCCTGCAATAGGAAAGAGAGAATTAGTGCATGGCCGGGGAATGTGAAACAGGGGAACTCACTCACTCAAAGCATGGTTGTCTGATGGATGTCTCTGTGCCGGTTACTCACTTGACTGAGTGCCGCCGACCTCGCCATCCGCGTGGGAACGGTCCACATCCTCGCCAGCCAGCTGGATGGCTGTATTTCCAAAGGCCATGAGGACCTTGATGGGCGTTCCACTACCAGTCTGGGGCATCTCCCTGGTGTTGTGGGCCAGCTTATCCTGCATGGAGACAGATAGAGCGAGTGTAAGCAAGATGCCTGTCAGGTCAGATGAGAAGGATGGCTGGCGTGTGTGGTGTGTGAATGGTGCCATGGATGGCACGATGGGCAGGGGTTGTGTGTGAGAGTGTGCGTGTGCGGTGGTGGTCCTTGAGCTGGCAGTGTGTGTAAACCCTGTGGATGTGTGATAGGTTTGCGAGTGTGTAAGTTGAATGTGATGAGAATGGTGACTTACCCTGGCAGAACGGAGATCATCCTTCATCCTCTTGCAGCACTGTGTGGCTGTCCTCTTTTGGAGGGTATTGGTGCTCATCACTGCCTCCCATGCTCGATTGGCTCGCCTTTGCTCAAAGCAGGGAGAGAGGGGTTCACGGTGGACTTCCACTATGCCCAGCAAGTGCCCCAGAGAGGCGTTACTAAATTTGGGGATTGCCGTCTTTGCTTTCAGGGCCATCTGTCACCTAGATTAGTCCTGGTTTGAAGACACGAAGTGGGCTGCGCTCTGATGTGCTTTAAATATGGCGCCCGGAGTGAGGAAAGCACTGAGCTTGTGCTACGGTGGGAAAATCCTAGCATGCCCACCAGCGATCCAGCGTGTTTGCCGTGTATGCACTATTAATGAGGAAGGACACGCGGGAGGCAGAAGAGATGGTGGAAAAACCCACCATTGCGGCCAGTGGGAAAAACATCTTTCTTCATGCCCACTAGCGCACTTAGTGCAAATCAGGGAAAATTCCGCCTTCAGAGTCTATCCATGATAAATTTAGCCAGCTGCCATTGTCTCCAAGCATTAATACCTTGCACCTTCTTCTCAGTAAAACAATCTAAGCTTTTCTTTATTCTCTAACAATCAAGCCACCCAGGTTTATCAGCACATGACCCCCTTCATTTACTCTAGGTTTAAAGCTACAGTCCTGAAACATAATAATCTTAGCCTCATAATTGTAGCAATTTAAAACAGGACTAAGTTTCTTTATAAGTACATTGTAACCTCTTGTGCGGAAATCTATTGTTTGGAAACACCAGAATTTTTTTTAGCGTCCCCAAGTGACTCATTTTAGTACAGTATTTTGAGAGAAAAGACATGGAAGATACAGTATTTGGATAATTAAAACAACTTTTATTTCTGCTTTATTGTGTTTTATTGCTGTTTTAAGCTACAGGTACATATTTATATTTATTGTATTTTCCGGTCCACATGCTTGTAGTTAGGCACTCCAATGCCATTCTATTATCCAAAAAATTCCACGATCTAGGAATGACTTGGTCCCAAGCATTCCAGACTGGAAAAGTTTATGATGAACCTATGGGGTATTCTGTGAACTGTGCACTTCAGAGGTAGCTCCTCATTGATAAGGCAAAATGAATGTATTTACATTACAATTCTAGTTCAGTTCTATTTTCAACTTCTTTGTTTCCATCTTTTTCTTTCAGCTGATATAATTTCTACCGTAGAGTTCAACCACACTGGAGAATTGCTGGCCACTGGGGACAAGGGGGGTCGCGTTGTTATATTTCAGAGAGAACAAGAGGTAAGTGTTGCAGAATTGCAATACTACTTAATAAGAAAATGTTATTGTAATGTTGCTATCATGGGTGCGCTGCATTCTTACCTCTCTTGCTGGCTCGTTTTTATTTTAAGTGCCAGTTGAACCTTCTCACTTGGTAAAAATGGCTTGTTTCTATAGCCAGGGAAGTGAATGGAGTAGATGAGTTGTTTCCTGGTTGTTGAGCAGTTACTCAGGGGTGTCCTTCCCTCATTGCAAGCACTTTTGTGAATTTAAAGACTTGAAAGTTTGAGCCTGTGTTATCCCATAAATGGCATAATTGCATATCAAAGCATTCTGATTCAAAAAACAACATTGTCTCCCCAATAAGAGCAGTGAAAACTGCATGTCAAGGGCAAGCAACCAGTGTTGCTGGCCAAGAATGTCACTATTTCTTTCCATGCCTGTAGCTTACTTAAGGAATCAGGTTGTTATCCTGAATGACAGTGAAACTCAATTGCTTTATAAATGTCCGACTCCCGAACACAATGCTCACATTCCTATGCTTTTTTCTATGATACTACATTTTTTTTTATTATTCAGTGCCCTTACTCCACATTGCAGGAGTGGTGGGAAATATAAGCCAATAACAATTTGGCAAGTGAGCAACATAATATAAATTTTAGTGGTAGAAAATAAATTGTTTTTCCAGAACCGTCTACTAGACTTTGCCCTTCTTTTCATGGAACACTTGAAAAGCGCGTGTTCTGCACCTGTAATCAGCCTTGCATAACCTCAAACCTTTTACTACTGATGATTAAAATGTTCAAGAGAACTGGAAGAATACGTTGCGATACTGTACTCCCATGGCATTTTGAGGGTAATCTGATATGGCCTGAATCAATTAATAGTGTTATGGAGCTCCCTCTTTTCACCCACAAATTCTTTTGGCGTTCCTATTTTCAGGATTAAAATGTGTTATCAATGTTACTTAAAAGTAAAATACATATTCATGTATGGAGCTGGATAAAAGGTCTGCAAGAAAATATTTTTTGTTTATGAGGATCAATTACAAGATTAAAAGTTTCCAAACAAGTAGGTCTGTTGGCTGATGGTAACAAGGCATTCATAATGGACAAAAATATTGGCTTGTATAGATTACAAGACCCTTTACTATTTATATTGATGCTGCTGACAACAATTTAATTTCGTTTAAGAATGAACAACACTATCTGCTTCTTTAACTAGAAAAAGAACTAAGTAAAATTTGTGATCTGATTTATTTTTCTAATGCAGAGTTCAGTGTTGCAACAACTATAGGTCATGATTTCTGTGGGTCTCCCCGCCCCCCCTAACATCAACTACAGTACATGGCGCTATGGCCTTGGTAGAGACCAATAACCTGTTTATGTTTTTTTGGAATTCAAACACCCAGGTATTTACCAAAAGAATGAAACCACAAGGTTCGCAGCTTAAAACAGAAGAGTATTGCTACACCAATATCAAAAAACCCTAATAACTGCACTCTTTCTCAAATAGTCAGTTACGTTGAAGATATTAAAAGTACAATGAACTCAGTTACTTATAATCTAAACCAAACCCCTGAACTCACATTCCCTTCCATACCCATTGGACTTGCACCCCTAATAACTCAAGTCAGATATTTAACAAATTAGAAATTTGGTCTGGGCACACTTCCCAAGATTCATATAAGGATTAAGATTTCTTGGGCTTTCCAGTTATTTTCAGCAAGGTTGTTCCTTCAAATCTCCTCCAACCATTCTACAGTTGTCCCCATTTAACACAGGCATCACTAGCATCTTAAGCATTGCCATCTTGGGCCAAAACACTCTTGCGCTTAAGTCTCTCTCAGGCTTGCTTGTTCTCTTGCTCGCTCGCTTGCTCTCTCACCTTCGCTATACTGGAAGTTCAACTCACGGTTCGGAGTTCTTCAGTTGAGAAGAATTTTAAACTATTTCGTCCGACACGATTTCAACTGAATCCTTCTTGAAGGAGATGTTTCCTTCACTCCAGTTTGTTCTTTAAAAAAAAAGCTCTGCTTGAAACAGAGTTAAACCCACAATCTACTCACCCCTATAATTAATTCCTTGTTGACCCTGCTATTCTACTGTTTATCTCCCAGGCAAACTGGTCATATGATCATTCACTGGAAGCCAGGTGCTTTACTGTAAATCCCCTTTTATAGAAGCCTAGTTCCTAAAGGGACCATCGCTCTAACATTTTTCCAAAATCACATGGGCCATCACAATAGCTTAAAAAGAAGCATAAAATAACCTGAATTGCCATGTTGCTGCAGTTATGATTTAGCTCATCCATTTGAATCAGCTAAATCCTGCCTTGAACGATGATTCTTTACTACTCACCTTTCCCTCCCATCCTTTTATCCCCTGAAGATGCGAAGTCTTGTTGGGACAGAGACACATAGCTACTTGTGCCCCTTTCTCATCTGTTGCCCCAGTGAACATCGACAGTAACTGTTGGTCTCCACTTGTCAGTTCAGGGAATCATGTGAACCCACCTGATGTACAATTCCAGCAGCAATTGAAGGATAGTGTTTAGAGGTGTGAAGATTGGCTGATTTTCTTTCTTGTTTTGCTCTTTGCCCTAACCCAGGGATAGTGAAGCCTACGATCCTGCCCCAAGCTGCTTCTTGAGCTAAATAGCAATGACCAGAGATCAAATAACCGGGGGAGCAAATTCTCCCAATTTCAGTGGAAGAAAATAAACTACAATTTTCAAGTGCTGTCATATTTGGCCAATGTGTAGCACAGGCAGTTTTTATAATGTATCTGAATCCTTCAAAAGTTGACACCTACATAGTTCCATAGTTTAAACAAGGAAATCATGCATTTCCCAAAACTTTTACAATATTTGTTAATTAAGTTTGTGTCCCATTTACCCCCGTGCCCTACCACCTTCCCCACCAATGCGTGCACGCACCCAATACATTGATCTGCATTTTCAGCTTTGAAATTAACCCTTTTTCTTCTTTTTAGACAAAAAGCCAGCCTCACCACCAAGGTGAGTACAATGTTTACAGCACCTTCCAGAGTCATGAGCCTGAGTTCGATTACTTAAAAAGCCTGGAAATAGAAGAAAAGATTAATAAGATCCGTTGGCTGCCTCAACAAAATGCAGCTCACTTTCTCCTCTCTACCAATGGTGAGTGAACTCAAACTCTCTTCCTCCTGGAAACCTGCCTCCCGCCATATTTTCAATCCAAGCCCTGCCACTCGATACCCCCACCAACTAACACATTATTACTGTTATCTCTCTGTCTGCTTTGTTAAGTACCTTCAGATATTTATTTGCTAATACTGCTGAAGGGAGGTGTTGTGACACAGTAGTAATCACAGTGCAGAAGAGGCCCTTCGGCCCATCAAGTAATGTCCCTACCTCGGTCAGAAGCTCGACTCCAGGACTTGATGGCCACAGAAGGTGTGTTCATAATGTGGCCGGACAGGTAGATTAGCAGCCTGTAAACCTTTCCAATACGCCTGATGGTAGGTGCCAAGAATGGAAGAGTTTCCTGGTCAGCCATACTGCAGAACGCAATGGCAACACTGTGTTAAAATGTTTATATTTTGGACATGGACTATTAAGTAGTTAAAACTCTGACTTTATTTAATCATTGGACAGACTCTTCCAACACCCATAGGCAGTGCAAAAAAACCTGCTTACATCTTTGGTCAAACAAAAATCCTGGTAAGGTTTAGGATTGCAGGCTTGAGACCTCCACAAGCTGCCCTGTCTAATTCAGTTAAGAGCCTTGATTAAATTTTTCAGGTTTGCTGCATTAACTTCTTGGGCTCAGTGGTGGCAGTCACTCCTGTATGTAAACAAAAACAGAATTACCTGGAAAAATTCAGCAGGTCTGGCAGCATCGGCGGAGAAGAAAAGAGTTGACGTTTCGAGTCCTCATGACCCTAATGAGGACTCGAAACGTCAACTCTTTTCTTCTCCGCCGATGCTGTCAGACCTGCTGAGTTTTTCCAGGTAATTCTGTTTTTGTTTTTGTTTTGGATTTCCAGCATCCGCAGTTTTTTTGTTTTTACTCCTGTATGGAGTCTGAACAAATTCCTTTTATGGGAGTTGACTTTCAACAATCATTATTTCTATCTGCAAGTTCCTTGGGCCTGAGTGGCACTTAATACAGTGAGCCTTTCTGAAAATAAGCTACATGGGGCTCTTGGTGGGAGCCAGAACCCCATCACCCCTATTAAATACCGTCCATATTCTCAAAAGGCATCTGAACTGAGGATTCTCATGGGGCATTTTTGTCAGTGGTTGTGCAGGACCAAGCTGAATGAGTTGACAGGGGGCGCTTAGCCGCACCTTATCATGAATCAGCTGGGGAACAACACTGACAGTATTTGTGGGAATGCTCTTGCGCTAAAGCTGCATTACGCTGTAGCTGAGACATAGTGTGTGACTGGCATGGAGGAGGAGTTGGAAGTTGGTAAAATAAAACTTAAAAAGAAAGTTTTCAGTGGGTGAGCTTGTGTTGTCAACTCAGATGATAGAACTGACTTTTTATATGTTAAGCAGATATATCAAGATGGATTGTTATTGCAATTGGGTATGCAAAGTTAATTATGAAAGCTCAGAAGTTATTTTCCAACTGCTCTTGCATTTGCAGAGAAGTCATGTGTTAAAGGAGAAATATTATAAAACATGAGGGACAAATAGTTACGTCTCTTAACTGTCTTGGCTGCAAGTTTAAAAAATAACAGTTTGGTTTCTCTATGAAGCTTTAATGATGGTGTTAAAGGTTAGTGGACCATTATTTCAAGCCACAGCAGTGTACACTGGGATAGCAATAGAAGGCTGGCATTTGATAAATGGTCCTGTCAAAATAAATAAAATCTGTTAATATTTTTCACTCAATTGTTCATTCTTCCTGGAATTAGTAGGATGTGAAGAGTGAATTATGCAGTATCAAAAACAGATTGCCAATTATTCTTCTAATTAAGGTTATTTAAATAGCCAGTTTTGAGTTGACTACTGTAGTGGATGCAGAGATTACCGTTGACTTGGACGTGGTCTGGTAGAGGTTTTGAGTTTAGAATTTTCCAATAGCAAGGAAAAACCTGAAATTATTCTTGCAATTAATTTAACTAGGCTTTTGAAAAACCGCAATATCAACCATTTAGCAACATTTAAAAGACATTTCAAATTGAGGTAGGCTTTGGGGGCTAAAAGTATCGGGCAAAAAACAAGTGAATGGCAAAACAATATGGTGTAACAAGTGTGCAGACAAATGACCAAAGAGCCTGGCTCCTCATTCTCCTGCTTGGTGGCTGATACATTGGAAGTGTTGTTCCATAAGTACTACATTAACTTTATAGCCTGAGTAGTTAAATTCCATGAAATAACTATGGATAAGTGTTGATATTCTTAACTTGAAATTGAATTAGTTAAATACAAACAAAATCAAGATGGCAGGGCAGGCGATGTGTTGTAGCTGTAGCATGTAGGACTGGTGGATACCTGTGTGACCCACCCCAACCACATCTGCAGTAAGTGTCTACAGGTTGGGGAACTTTGTCCCTGAGCTGATGAGCTGGAGTTCAAGCTTTGGACATTGCATCAGGGAGGGGGAAAGTAACCTCGACACTTTGATTCAAGAATGCAATCACACCCCTTAAGATAGGTACTTCAGATTTGGTTCATGGTCAGGGACAGGAGAGTGAGACTGCAACAGAGGCAGGTTTGGGGATCCAAAAAGTAGTAACAGAGAAGCCTCAGCCTTTGCAATTGTCCAACCAGTTTGAGGTTCTTGCCGCTTGTGTGGACGAGAACAGGAACTCCAGGGTGAATGAGACAACCGACCACAGGACCGTGTTGCATGGAGCCACTCAAGTGGGGGGAAGAAAAAGGAATGTAGTTGTAGTAGGGCCACCCAAAGGCCTTGATTGACTTGCACGCAGGACAACCATCCCTGAGTCTTACTGCCCCAGACTTAATAGGGTGGGGTGGAGTCAGGAAGATGACAGGGTATTCAACCACATATCATCTTGTCTGGTTAAATGGGCGCTCCCACTTCCCAGTCTGCCTCTGGGGGTTAATGAGGAGTGAATTAAATTCTGCCCATTATATTCATGTCAATGGCTCTGCTAATCCAGCTTCTGTGAAATTGGCACCTCAATATGATAGTGCAAAATATATAATTAATGCTGTTCAATGTTCTGTCACAATCTCCCACACTCTTGCCCCTCTCTCTTACATTTGAAGATGGCAGGTATTTTAAACAATTATGTCACACTCTCTCTCTCTCTCTCTCTCTCTCTCCTGCTGTTTGTGTACGGGTAGCTGTCTCACCCCAAACCTGGCCTCCTTAAAAAAGGCTCAGAGGCAGAACCATGCCTGCAAACTGGCATGCCAGCTGGCACCAGGAATTCCAGCACCTGTTTGCCTCCTTTTGGCAGGCTTCCAAACTTCTGCACTTTGTGTGTTTATTTTGATCTCTGAATGATTTACTCCGTAGTACAAATAACATTATTTGTACAACATAGTTTGGATGGGTTGTTTAATTCATAGTTTAAACTCTATGATGTACTTGTGGAAAGAAATAATTGTACAATGCCTTTATTTTTTCAACTCTATCAGTACCACTTTGCTCAGAGATGTATCGCTAGAAGTTGACACAGTATATTGTCTTTGATTCTTGCAGATAAAACTATTAAATTATGGAAAGTCAGTGAAAGGGACAAGCGGCCAGAAGGTTATAACCTCAAAGATGAAGAAGGTAGAATGAAGGATCTCTCCACAGTTACAGTGCTGCAGGTGAGTGGAGACCTTCCAAATTAAACTTGGGCAGATAAACAGAGACAATACACTCTCTTAAAAACTTGGAGCAGATCAATTAGGGGACAAAGCATCCAATTATACAGCACCATATTGGGTAAATTTGATTTGAAAACCATACCAATAATCTGCAACCTGACAGCACGTATTTCTTGCACTAGATGATAAAAATGAGCTACAGAATAGAATTCAGAAATCATGTTCCAACATGTTGGTTTGTTATAGTACATTTCTCTGTGACTGTTCAGAAAACAATTTATTATAAATAAGCAGTCTACATGTATAAAATATGAAATTTAAAACAACGTGGCATCCAAAAAGAGAAAGGTTGACGAGTTGTGTAGAATCTCTTCTCATTTAAAATGGGTATTGTTACAAATTTTGGATCTGCTCTCCCTGTCTTGCGATCGGCATCATCTGTCTGTCCCATAAGCTGCCTTCACATCCCCTAAGATTACTTTAAATGCATGATAGCAATGCCATGGCCTAGAAGCAATAATAATAATAGGCCTATAATAATAAACCTCTCTATGCACACTGAACACTGCTGCTTTGTGGATTTCTCCTATTTTCGTAAAGTAGACCAAAAAGCACACCAATGACATTATGCCAATTTGTCAACTAATAAGCTGATTTATTTTGTCTGAGACACAGCTTTCATGATGAGAATCCAATCAATAACTTGTTATTCCTTGTATCATGGAAAATACAAAATAATGCAATTTGCTTTTTGCTCACTTTAACAAGTCAGCAACTTCTGAACCCACTGGCAATTATCTTTGAGATGTGGGACCTTACTATCACTCCAAGTGTTCCAGAGACTGCTGTGCTGCAGTGGGAGAAAGAAACAGACAGCCACACATAGATACGGATGATTGACCTCTGAGCCTTCCCTCAGCTCTCTGTCAAAGTATTGCTCACTGAGGTGTCAATCAAACTACTTACCTTGAATGAGTATCTTCTGCCTTCTGTCTGGGAGCTGAGGCGACCACATTGTTTTGCTGGATGCCTCTGAATGAAAACCATTCCAATATTAAAAATGCAGTGGCCTCCTGTTGTCTCAAAGTATTGTGGCTTGCAATAAGACTCAATCCTGTGATGGCGGGTATAAAAACTAATTTGTCTTAAACAGCAGTCTGGAGTGCTTGACTCTCTGGGAGTTAACCCTGGGAGAACTGAATCTAACATAATAATAACACCAAATAAATTAAACCAACATTCCTTCCAGGGAGGTTAGATAAAAATCTTGAAATGTTACCAGCAGGCTTTGTTTTGAGTGGATGCTTCAGTAAAATTAAAGGAAAATCTAATCCAATTATGACAGAAGGTTTTTGTCTGGAATATGAATGGGAAGGTAAGTGCATTAAAGTGCATTTATAAAAATCATGTTTGAACAGAATTTAATCTGGACTTTGAGTAGCTTGAAAAAAGCAATCTGTCTCCCAGGAGTTTTTTCTTTACACAAACGCTATTTCTCTGATTTTGTTATGGCACAACCAATGGTATAAGCCGAGCTGCTCAAATCCCAAAGGGAAACTTGAAATAATTGCCACAACTGTTTTACAACTTATATAAATTTTGAGATGCGTGCCTTGAATTCAGTAATAATAAGACCACTGAGTCTTCTAGGTTTCTTATGAAACTAAATTAAATCTTTGAATAGAAGAAATGATTTGAAGCACATACATGGATCTACAAATTACTACAATGATAACTTCTAAATCCCCTAGTTAATCTAATTCCCAGTTACACTTTCGTTAAGGTATTCATATTTTTAAAATACCCAGGCAAAGAAACACAATACCCTGAACGATCCAATTCAAAGTGAGTTTTCTTCACTTCAGTTTTTTGTAGACAGCAGCTTGAGGCTTAGGTGCTAGGCTTTGAGCCTTTGAATGCAAATTCTCATTGTTTCACTATTCTTTGGACTTTACCTCTCTAATAATAAAAACCCCTCATAGTACCAATTTTACCAATAATCTTTGGGAAAAATAAACGCACTGTTTCTTAACTTCTCCTGGCTGAGTGAAACATTTCACATCCTCTTTTGAATTCAAGCTAGTCTGGTTTATTTAAAAATGCTGAAATTCCTTTTATACCTATGTCTACCTACTAAACATTTCAAACCTAGCTTATTTTCTGGTCCAACCTTAAGGTTGGCGGGCAGGCCAGGATCCCTGGCTGGCATTGGAAAAAACATGAAACCCCATCCACGGGCGGGATGAGGTTTCATGTAGGTTTTAAAATTTTTAATAAAAGTGTTAATGAAAGTGATGGACATGTCCCAACTTGTGTGACCGTGTCACATGAGGGGACATGTCAGGTGAT
Organism: Carcharodon carcharias; assembly: GCF_017639515.1. Taxonomy (NCBI): domain Eukaryota; kingdom Metazoa; phylum Chordata; class Chondrichthyes; order Lamniformes; family Lamnidae; genus Carcharodon; species Carcharodon carcharias. Next base: position 22,500,490 of record NC_054467.1, on the reverse strand, counting down.
TTTTTTTTTAATTGTTAATAATTTTAAATTTGGTGTTGATGTCTCTGAGGCAGCACTTAGCCTTAGCGAAAGAGCGCACTCTCGGTTTAGGGATTCCACGCCCGCCCGCACAGGGAGTGCATAGTGCTTCCTTGCAGACGTCACGCTGGGTAGGCCTTAATTGGCTGACCCAAGTAAAAAGCCCCCCCACCCCCCACCCCCCCCAGATCAGGGGTGCACCTGCATGCGCCTGATCCTAATTCTCCTGGTACAAAAGGAACAGATTTAAAAGTACATCTATCCTTGTAAATTTTGTCTTGATTATTTCTTGGTATTTTACACACTGGGTTGATGGATGATCTAGCTTGAACCTCCCTGTGGCATGATAAGAAGGGACAGATCACTAACTGTATTAAGGGCTTAAAATAATTTTAGCTATCTTTAAAGTAGGCAGGGTTAAAAGCACATAGATCCCTTAGTTGGACAGAAATAGTATGAACACAAGGATTTGTGCTTAGATTAATTGTTGGCATAAATCTTCATAAATGAAAACAGGGCAATTTTCAGATCAAATCAGTTGTACAGGTTATTTGATATCTGAACAAATGATGGGCTAGTGTTTTTGGGGAAGCTCTTCATAACGGTTCAACCTCTACACTGATGCTGACGATCTTGCTGTATATTTTAGAACATTGTGGGTTGAATTTTTGTGGATGAGGTGGGAAGGGCAAGTCGGGAAACTTCCCAACCTGGCAGAGCCACTTCCTTAAAAAAAACCTTCTGTATTTTGTGTCGGGGAGGTGAGTATGGAATGGAGTTGGACCCACCACCTCCAGAGGCAGGCCCGAGGCAACAGTGGAGGTGGGTGGGTAGCCAGTTCATCAGGCTAGTATGCCCTCCTCCATTCACTGGGACATTGGCTCAGTTTTAGTGATGAATGTCAGGCCCTCAAACCTTCACACGTCTCAATTTTGCCCCCCCACCACAACCCACCCCAAATGCCTCCTCATATTCTCTATGCTCCCCCAATGCCACACCCATGCCCCATGTATCCTCCATAATCACTTACATTTTATATACTATGGGGAGACCTCAGGTGCCATGTCTTTGATATGGAGATAAAAAAAATATACTTCTAACAATCTAATACAATGCTCACTCATACAGACTTCATTCTGAAAAGAACTCTCATAAAACCCATTCAAAAATGATAGATCCCCTCAAGTGGTCAATTGGTTGTGAAAACAGTCATCTATTTCACGAACCACATCAATCATGGATAATCCTTTAATAACCTCTTAAAATTGTTATTCAAAATGTGAACACAACGGCCGGCTGAGATAAGTGGCCCTCGGACTTTTGAAACTCAGCCAAGCATTCACAACGAGCTCTGCTATAATTTAGGGGGAACAGCCCCTGGGAAATGTAAATAATGGAGTCCATTGAAACTGAAAAAACAGCTTTTTTTCTAAGCTGCACCAGGTGTCCTATCAATTAAAACAGTAAAAACGCATGTAACTTACAATACAGCATCTAATACAAATGGGCAGGTTTGGGTAGGGTGGAAGATTAAAGTGTTAAAGCCTGACCCCACCCTGCCAAGTTCCAGCATTAACAGTGGAAGAATGAGGGATGGGCAACCAAACCATTCCAAGGAGGCACATTGACACCAGCATAAAAATATTGCTAGTCTCATTTGTGATCACCATTTTAAATTTAACTGTGGATAGCCAACAACTAAATTCAAGCATGAAATGTCTATCCAGGAGTTTAGTGCCTTTATACCTACCTCCTAGATCCAGTCTGCCTGCTTGGATGACATCCTGCAATCGGACACCATGCCCCGATCCTTCAGTTTCCACTCTGACCTTCCCTAGATCTCCAATTCCTGCTCCTCCAAGGCCTCCTAGGCCCATTCCCCTCACCTGGCATTCAACCTCATCGAATTGCTCTTTGGACTGTGGGATCAGATTCATGTCCATTCGGGGCATGTGCTTATCTGGCCCCATGCCCTCCTCTGGACTCTTCACCATAAGGCCTATGAATTAGCATTTCATTATATCACAAGTCATATATTGTTCATGCTTAAAATAGATGTGCCCCTTAACTTGTGCATACCAAGTGTCAGTACCTATAGTTGGAGTTTTTTTTTTGCTCTTTGCAGTTTTTAAATAACAAAACAGAAAATAAACCCTTCCAGCTAACCTGCTTTAGTTTGCCATTCGGTGGAGGCATTGTGGGTCTGTGGTGTATTTCTGCACCTGTCTGCTGTTCATTCTTTATAACTGTCAAAAAAACAGGACAGCTTAGACAAGCTGGTGCTAATTGTAGTCTGTATTGGAGTGCAGCGGGAATTGGGTCTGAGTGATGTCCCTATTAATCAAGATGATTCAAAACTGAAGTAATCCAAAGGCAGCCAGCAGCTGAATGTTGCAGGTGTTAATGGGTGTCTGACTGGTATAGTGAGTCAGTCATACTTGAACATTTTATAGACCGTGTTCCTTATTCCTACTTAGTCAATGTTAGCAGTAATACCTTTTTGTTTTTTTTTATATACTGAGAGAGAGCAGAGCTACTCAGATTAGGAACTTGGCATACATCACAATAGCCCAGCACCACTAAACTGAGACAAAATAGTACTTTTTCACATGCTAATTCCCAGCATTATTTACAATACTCCCAAAACAGTAAAACCCATAGAGTATTGATGGAAAGAAAGCCATCTTCCCCATCACTTTGTCCCTTCTTTGAGTTTAATCTGCAGAAGATCCTATCTCTTCTAGGTAACCTGAAGGTTGACTCTTTGTATTGATGTACTCAATTGTACTCATCTGCTGCAGGGCTTTTGGGTGATGGTTTAATGCCTCTTGGGCAAAAGCTGAACAATTCACCCATATAAAAAATAAACATGCAATAGTGTGAATCAGAACTAAACACAAAAAGAAAAAAAGGTTTTGAAGCACAATGGGGTGGGTTAAAGTGCATCTGAAAAGGAAATATGAGCCAATATTTTATATGAGCACTCTTGGTCAGAACTTGATAAGTGGCTCTAGGGATTTTGAAACTCAGTCAAGCATTCACAATGGGTTCAGCTTGTCAGAACATGAATGTCAAATTCTCAAACACCCCCAAAGTGTCAGTCAAGACTTCCTGATAAACATTCAATTTTCTTCTAAGTGGTAGTCTGGATTTTCTCAGCCGGATGTGGAAAGCTTCCTAGATCTCCCTTTCTAATGACTTAACCCCCTTCATTGGAGTAAAATTTAGTGATCAAATCAGCAAGTCAATGACTTCAATTCTCATACGTGTTGGACATAATCATCACCTGGATTCATTAGGATGACACTGTAGTAGAAATGAGCTCATCTTTCAGGTTTGTGTAACCTTGGGCTGAATAATACGGAGGAGCGGATGGCACGCACCACCCCCCCCCCCCCACCCCCCCCCCCCCCCCCCCCCCCCCCCCCAACCACCACCACCACCACTCTCCCCTTCAGAAAGTATATCGGTGTGAAGCTGACCAACTCCACATCAAGCAGCTCCACAGCACTAAAGCCCTGCAGGGCTTGTTAACCAGGGCTGAGTGGGACTTCCGTCCCTCATTATGGTGGAAGTCCCACAATTTGGGGCTGCCACCCAATTCGATGAGCCAGCAGCATCATCATCAGCCCCAGCAGCACCGGGAGGGTATCAGTGGCAGCTGCCGGTACTGCAAGTGTGAAGGTGGGATGAGCACCCACCCACCCACCACCCTTTGCGGGAAATACGCCTGCCGGTGCACGTACAATTCAGCCCCTTGTATTCAGATGAATCAGAGGCTACTATTTTAGATTTGCTATACAGACAAAGGATGTTTGTATAGATAAGCATGACACCTTTATCCAAGGTGCAAATTGGCATATGTGTGAGCTATCCAGCTCATCCTATGCCAGGTGTAAGTTGTCCTCACTTAATAAGGTTGTTGTACACACCATTCCTGTTGCATTCCCTTAGATCCCTTTGTAAAGCACCTTGGGATGTTTTGCACTGTGAAAGGTGTTTCGAAAAATATCACTAGAAACATTGTTATAATAAAATTGTGAATGTACCATTTCTACAAATAGCAATGAGTGGAATTTATTTCCAGTTGTTTATGGTTTAGGCTAATGGTTTAGGGGTGTAACTCCTTTTCTTGTGGTGATGCATCAGTATAAGGGCTGATTTACTAATTGGACTTGCTGATTTTGATAAGTTAATTTTAACTGAAATGTGAAGTGAATTGTGTTTTTTGTGCTCCTCGTCCATCATAAATGTTCCTATTTATTATCCTTCCCACATGCCTTTCCTTTATGGGATTCCTGGTCCTCATTGCCCTAAAGCATTCTTCTGCCTCTTAAAAGGAGGTTGTTTTCATGCTTTTTTTCTCCTGGCTGGACCCCTGCCACTCGATGCCCAAGTTAATAAGGCTTTTGGGGGGAATTGGGCCTATTCAATGTTGGAGAAACAGGAAGGGTAGGGAGTCAGACTTGTTTATATTTGCATCTATTTTCGTAGTCTGCAGTTTTAGGGGCGTTGAGGTAAGTCGATCTAAATGTAAAATCAGGTGCACCTTTAATCAGGTTAGACAGTTCTTAAGTTGTATTTAGTGTACCTTTTAACTTAGTGCTTGGATGTCGTGCAGCAGGTTCATTTTGTCTGCTGCTTTGCAGCTTAACAAATGGTCATTTTTGTAATGGGAGAGTTTTTTGGTCTGGAATGTTAGAGGATAGAACCTTTTGTTTTATTACATCGCTAGGCAATGATGACAGCTCCCACGCAGATTTGATATTAGAATCACCTCCCCGACCGTGAAAGGAATTAATTTTGATTAAACGATCAAAGATATTAGCCAAGCCGCATGTTAAACACTCAAATGTAACACTTCACATGGAAACCCATCTCACGGGTCATGAAGCTGCAAAATTGAAAAGAAAGTGGGGTGCCTGTGCTCTATAGGTTTTTGTGTAATTAAGTTGCTATTTTGCCCACTGGATTCCACAGTATGCATATTCTCTCGGAATAAAGGTAGCAAACACTCTGAGAAAATCAGAACATAGTGTGATAGGGAGTACGTTTGGTTGCTAGGACGTAGGTCCTCACAAAAACAGTGGTGGATGCAGAATTCGTAATAGCTTTAAGAGGGAAGTGGGTAAATTATTTTTTAAGAATCTTTGCTGGGCTGCAGGGAAAGGGAATGGAAATGGATCTCAGTGGATAACGCTCACAGCGAGCCAGTGCAGGCATAATGGCTTCCTCTTGTACTGTAGTGGTTTGATTCTGTTGGAAGGCAACCTGTGCTTTATCTCAAATGTAAACACTGTTACATTGGTACTCGTGTTCCTGGATGGGTTGGCGTTGTAGCAAAACTATTTTTGGGAAAGGGGCTGGAAGTGATTTGCTTGGTCCGGTGCTTTAAGCGTAGTTGTCAACCATTAACATTCGGAGCAAAGGATGTGCTTTTACGAATTGCTCCTTTCAGGCTGTGGTTTCTGAAGTAATATTTCTGTTGGCAGCTGATGTTCGCTGTATTCTGCACGTGTGGACGTTGTGCATGCGCAAGTGGGACAAATTCTGAACTGCATGGAGTGAAAGTCAATGTCAGAAGTGCTGCTTGAGATGCCAGTGCATGAATGGAGTGGATATAGGTTGATATCTTCAACCAGGAAGCTCCCAAAGTCTGAGCAGGCAAAAGTGAGGTTATGATGATGAAAATGAGAAGGGGAACTTAGTTGAAGAGGATGGTGGAGGAACAAGATGCAGCCAGAGAGGGTTGAAGGAAGAAGCTGGGGATCAAAGGAGTTTACAGCTGTGCGGGATAGAGGAGTGAAGAATAGGGAATGAAGAGGAGGCCATTATTTGTCCCTCACCCAACATTCATAAAAATGTCATCTAATCATTAGCACAGTGCCTTTTATGGGAACTTGCTTTGTGCAAATTGGCTGTAGCATTTCCCAAATTACAAGCGACTACACTTCAAAGTGCTTAATTAGCTGCAAAGCGTGTTGGGGCGCGCTGACTGGAAAAAAACTGTATAAATACAAATTCTTTCTTCCTTTCTTAAGAGGGCCTGAACCAAGAATTAGATCGCTGATTACCCATAGCCCACAAACGATTATAGGCATCTCTCTCTGTTCGAGACAGATGATTATATAGCTTAAAGGGCACCACGCCACATCAAGCATGGAGTGAGAAAGGCCCCCATGAACCACCACAGTTAGTTTGGGATTGAACCCACGCCATTGGAATCATTCTGCACCACCCTCTAGCCATTTAGCCAACTGAGCTAACTCGGTGAATTGACAATGATGGGATGATAGGAAGGTTTGCTCCACATCCTCTCGAGGGAGAGGATGCATGGGGGAGGGGTAAGAAAAAAATATTCCGCATTACAATGTCAAAATGCTGAAAGGCATCTGAGCCCATTGTATATTATAGCCCCCTTGCAAAGGAGTGGACCCTTTAAACCCCTAAAGCTTTAACATAAGGCATGTGTGTATATCTTTATTTAATGCAGTGGTATTTTCTTTTAACTGCTGGCAGTGTATTTTATTTTGCATCTCCAGCTCAGAAACAGCAATTGATTACATTACGTTTTCTAATTTAAGTAGTTCAGTCCCTTGACATTGTGCTTGGGATGGAAAAATGAGACTGCACAAGCACACGTGTGCAGTTTGATAAAGGTGCACAATTGGGCTAAAGTCTACTAGGTGAGAAGCCGTGGCAGAGTAACAAAAAATGCATGACAAAAAGAATCACAGGACACTTCATAATGCAAGCAAATGCACCAAATTAAGTGTCAAAAATGCAAATTTCTTGAGGGTATGACCCAGACCTCACCCCTCTCTTTCTCTTCTCTTCTCCACACCCCCCAAGTAATTAGATGTTGCACCACAGAGCTCATTCCCTTACATTTTTTTGCATCGTTGTTGTCCTGTTTTACCTATGGTGTATCTGGTAAGTTTGATATGTTTGGATGCAGTTAAAGGCATGACAGATTAACGTCCCACTGTGCTTTTTATTTTTGCAAGTCTTGCACGAGTTCATCAGACCTCAGTTTTCACCGTGTGGTGGAATGTGATCCAAAAATGTATTTCCTGAAATTCAATATAAAATTAAAAGGAAACTGACTTATTTGCTCACCTTGAAGCAGAGACAAAGGCCTTTGTTGAGGGCTATTTTTTTGGTCAAGTGCTACCTTTTGCGTTGGCAACTTTTTTGAGGGGGTCTTTCAGCTTTCTTGATTTTGTAGGATGACATTTCTGACAGCGTTAGCCTAATGTCCTGAATCCAGGATGAGGATTCTGTCAATAAATTGAACAGAGCCTGCTAATGCCTGGAGGCTGAGCCACCCCAAGGGGTGTGATTATTCTAACCTTTCACACTTAGTTATTTTAGGTTAGCTGCATTTGTCATGTCAAAGTACCACCATTATGGAATGCTTCTGTTAAAATTACCGTCAAATTGGGGGCGGAAGCGTCCCAGATTATGACCAAGTGCATTAGAGGGCGTGAGAAAAGACATTTTAACCGCTGGCTATGATAGCAGCTTTTTGCGCTGTATCATCCACATCCTGCCTCATTAGTTATGCAGTAACGGGAAGCAACTTCGACAACCCGAGCAAAATGCAGCTTGCCAGGTGCACGTCGCTTCAGTACAGTTGTGAAATATGTCGGCCCGGGTGATCCAGCATCGGGGGAGGTGATTCTGGTGAGCAGGGCTTATAACGAGATGTTGAAGTATTGAAATTAGATTCCCGCGTGCGGAGACGGGAAACACAGCCCGCCATTGATGGGTGGAGCGGATGATCGCAAACTGGTTTCACGACGGCGTAAAACCGATTTTTGGCCTTCTTGCCATATTGTCCGCCCATGCCTGTCCCCAAAGGGACTGGATGATTCCACCCGTTGCCTAAACTGATTTGGCACTTGATCTAATGTTGTCCTTTCATGGAGATTTAATGAATCCTTTTTAAAAGGTCCAGATGTTGTTGACTGCTTAGATGCTGATTAGAACTCCTTGATTATATTGAGGCAGGATCCACTTAACTCAGACATTGACCTCACCAAGAGCTGGACAATTTTTCTTGGAATCAGTAGAACATGAGACATGGGTCTGATTTGATTTTCTTCATGCAGTGACCTCTTACAGTGTTTATGAAGTAAACTGTTGTCAATTGTGTGCCAATTTCTAATGAGAATCAATCACCAAATTATAAGATCAGCTAGAACAGAAATGCCCATGTGCATCATAAACCAGTACAACACTGGAATAAACAATCAGAGGCTGGTCGAAATGCCTATTTAATAACCAATTAAGTTAATTAAAAGTATTAATTTAAGTAAGATTGCAAAAATGAAATGATTAGGTGTTTCTTTTTTTCGGACCAAAAATAGAAAGAAACAGAAATCTGAAACAAAAACAGAAAATGGTGGAAAAACTCAGCAGGTCTAACAGCATCTGTGGAGAGAAAAAAACAGAGCTAATGTTTCTTCTACAGAGTCATTACGACTCAAAATGTTAACTTTTTTCTTCCTCCACAGATGCTGTTAGACCTGCTGAGTTTTTCCAGCATTTTCTGTTTCTGTTTCATATTTTGCTTTTACCTTAGGAAACTGTACCATCTCTCCCCAGTGCCAACTCAGTAATGGGAAGGCAAGATGACAACCAATGGAGCATGTAAAATGTCAGCATGCTGGTATGGCAGAAATATTCCAGTCGATCCTCATTATATCCCTTTATAGGATTGGAAACACTCTTCCAACTGACTGATGAAACAGAAACAAGACAGAAACCAAGAGATGGGAAAGAATGAAAGGTAGAGGGGTTAAAAAAAAACTAGAGGGGCTGTGCATCAGCCCAAGACAGGCCCGGCATACCTCTTTATGGCTTCATCCTATTCCCTTGGATGTCAGGTCCCTTAACCTTGTAGTTCTGTGTTAAAAATTGTAAAGCATTTTCAGATTTATATTTACAAGTATTTCATTCTCTCATTATGATTACCTAAGTAACGCTATTGGACATTCTACAAGAACAGATCTCTTTGTCAGTGACAGTGCTGATGGAATCAGAATTAAAAACAGTGGAATTTTTGCTCACAACATCAAACCCAGTAAATGTATTTTAGGGGCATTAACCAGAGCTCTGCTCCCTCCCCTGCTCAACACACCCCTCTACACCCCTCTCTGCCCATTCGGAAAGGAGAGGTCAAAGGCAATGCTGCAGTACATGAAGAAGTTACCCTGTAAGGCATGACATCCATAATGATGAGTAGTCTAGTGTAGCCATTCAGTTTGGAATTTAGTACAGTGATCTTCAAATGAATCAACTTTGTGCATTGGACAAAATTCTTATCCAGTTGTGATGCATGAATTCAAGCCTAGGATTCTTCTCAGAGAGCTTTTGGTCTCTGTGAATTCTATTGTTCCCCACCTTATTCAATCTTTTTATAGGCTTTTGCTGCAACATTCAGTTTGCTGGTTTCCTGCTGGCTAAAATTGTCAGGCACTGAGGGCCTGAAGGTGATCCTTTAACCCTCTGCTGAGCATCAAATTGCTTACAGTCAGCTTCAATTCCTGACATTGAATGATTAGAGAAACTCTCCATTATATCCATCCTGGCCTCATTGATGCTGTCACACAGTTATTGAAAATTATTACCCCATATATTAAAATCATGATTACTCCATCAAGCGGCTGCTATACAATGTGCTATGTCAGTGGTCATCGAGAAAAGCTGTGCCTTTATTTCACTGAGACTTCAAACGTACTTGGGAGTAAAAATAAACTCTTAAGAGCTATTAATTTCAAGTATTGTACTGCTCTGCAGCTCAGGTCCAATTTCTCTCCCATGTTGCGTGTGCTATCTTTTAAAATTTCAACACCCAATCATAATTTTTGCTCCAAAAGAAGACGTTTTGGGTAAATTTAATTGTGGAGAATTTCCCTCCCCAAAAAAGCTCTGTAACATATGTCTACTCTCCTTGAACTATTTTGCAGCTCCAGAGGAATCGGATTAAAAATACAGTTCAGCCTGGTCATTATGCCCAGTTTGAGATTGTTCATCTTGCCAGGAACAAAGAAAGGGAAAATGTTCTACCTCAATTTCATCCCTCAAGCAGCCAGTAACTTTATATGAAATTGTATGGAAATATGTCATTTGGCCCAGTCAGTTTGTATTGATGCTTCTCCTCCACATGGCAGTTGTTCTAATCCCCATGTGTTCACGTTGTTCCCATTTCCATTTATTCCCTGCTCCTTCAACGACCTATCTAATCTGTTAAATGTTGGCATAGTCTCTGGTTTAGTCAATATCTGCATCCATTTTGTAGCCTCACAACCGTCTGTATGCGAAAAAAAAAGTGTCTTTTCTGCTCTGACTGTCACATTTAATCTTATACCATGTCGTTTATTCTAGATCCCTCAATTACTGGAAACAACTGTTTCCAACTAATCTGCCCTATTCATTGATCATTTTAAGTACTGCTACCAAATCACCTCATAATCTCATCTGTTCTCACAAGAACACCCCAATTTGCAAGATTTACATTGTAGACAGAATTCTATTAAATTTGCACTTCATCCTCTCTATTGTCACAACATCCTTCCAATAGAATGGAGTCCAAAATTTTAAACTGCTCCAACTGTGGTCTCGCTGAGGTTTTATATGTTTTAACTTGTCATTGATAAAGATTGTGACAATGCTCATGTCTATGCAGACCATGTGTTTAAGTAAATTTTATATGCTTTATCCCTTAAATCTAAGCCCTAGGCTGTGATAAAGTGTAATTTGGTGAATGGAAGTCATTTCCTTGAGTCCCATGCCAAATAAAGAATGGGGAGCTGATAGTATTTTATGTCACTGACCCTAAAGGAGTCTCACAGATAATTCTGATCCATCTGATGAATCAAGGGCCATGGTGAGGTTTCAGCAGCTTCTTCCAGCTGTCTAAAGAGCAACCTTCCTCTTTTATCCCTCATCTAAAATCTAGCCTAAGCTGAAGCAATGTACATTCTGGGGTACTGACAGAAGTATGCAACGGCACGGGAGCTGGCGAGTTGTGACTCTTGCATTCCTGCTCCTCCGGGCTTCGTTGAAACAAAGAATTAACTTTCAGTGGCCATGGGTGGCTGCTGAAGAATTCTGAGCAGCCCCAACACCACCTGTGTTTCTCATCAACAATTCATTTCTGGATGGAGGTCATCAATATGCATACTTATGGTGCTTAACATCTAATTTGGGAAACTACCTACAGTGTTTAAAATCAGGGTACCTCAAATTTAGCAGTTTGAATAGTGCCTGCACAGATTTGGCACAGGTTGTCCCACTGTTAATTTGGTATGCTTTACACTCACTTTACACCTGGAAAAACTGGCGCAAAACACACCAAGTTTTACCTTTCTGTTTGTTCTTTCACCAAGGTTATGTTTAGTTTTTATTAGCTTGCTAATGTTACTTCTGAATGAGAAGCTGCTGGTCTTGAACCTGCAATAATACATCCTAAGTACTTTTGTTCTATTTTGGTTGGAGCATAGTTTATAATATATTTTCCCCATATCACCTTGAGAAATTTACACAAGGCAACCAAAGGCTACCAACCACCATTCTGGTAAACCTCTAACTTTGGAGGAGGCCCGCCCAGGAATTGTATGGGCCAGTATCAGGGGCACTTACACCAACCAGGATATCATATCTGTGTTAAACGCAATGGACCTACCTATTGCTGCAATCTGTCCTTAACATGGTCTTCCATTGTGAGAAAATATTTCGATATCAAACATTTAGCCAACTCTCTAATTCTTAAATTTTGAGACTTGTCCACCTGAATGGATATCCTGAGGTCAAGTCGCCTGGAATGTCAATTTTCAACACTTTCAGTGGTGGTGTTGGAACTCTCGAATCCAAAATGGTGTTTGGTTTGTAGACCTTCCAATTTTTTGCATTGGATTTTACTCATTACAGGAGGGCGGCTTAACCAGCTTAGTGGCTGCTTAGAGGGTGGTTTGTTGCATTCCCCAATACAAGGGGTTTTTAGCCTAGATATTTTCTTGGATCACTGGCCATTTGCGTAAGCAAATTTTATATCGTCCATGATCTGGAGTGTGTCAGCCAGGAAGCTGTTCCAGACTAGCAGACAGACATATTTCTCCTTTCCCCTCTCCACCACCTAACACCTTCGATAAATCTGACCCTTGGATGGTGCTTTCATTTCAGCATTCCTTATTTGGAAGAAACAGAAGTGAAGTGATTCCACATTTGGTCTGTATAATGAGTTTGTACGTGGCTGAACACGTTGACTTTATTCCAAGTGTTTCTTTTCATAGATAACTGTTACTTTGGTGTCCAAGGCCACTGACCTATGATTTTCATGGAAAGATGGACAGAATTGCAGAAGCTAATTCCCAAAACAATCCCATGTTATGGATGCAGAATTTGATTAGTTGTCACTGTAAATCCATGATCCTTATCATAACCTTTTATATAAAAATATGAGCTGCTGCACAATTAAGCCTAATATTTCAATTGTGTAAGTAAGGGTAATTCAACGAACAGGTTAAAAATGTCAAAGAAATTGGTGTAATGGTAGTGTAACTAAGGAGAAGACTCGATGTTGGGTGTGCTCAGCCTGTGTAGTTGTGCATGGGTTTTAGCCACGTTGCTCAGGGAGAGGAAAAGTTAGCAAGCAGGTGTTTACTGAGGCACATTTGTCCATTGGTTGTAGTCTGAGATGGTGGCTGGTGCTGACTAAATGTATAAATGTTAGACTAAATATAATAGAAGCAAACAAGAATCATTATAAATGTTTCTTTAAGTGGCACCATCTTGTTCTTTGCTGCAGAGTGAAACTTCACCCCCATTTCCCCTCAGCCAGCAGGAGACAAAAACTATTAATTAAAGGCCTCATCTCCACATTTGGAGAAAGAACAGTCAACGATTTTTAGATGAAACACAAATCTTTCTCATGCACCTAAGCCAAAAGTCTGTTTCAGGTGATTTTTTTCATGGGAGTAGAGCATGTTAAGCTGAATACTACTCATTTCTGTGCTACAATAGTGCAGGAAAGAAGCTTTAAGCCAGTTGTTGGCAGGAGTGATCACTAGGGATGTAACAAAGCCGCCAGGGATTTGCAGCTGCATAAAATAGCATGTCTGTCAGTGCATTTTGGAGAAAAGGTCATAACTGTTAACACTGGCTGATAACAATATCTGCATGATATTGTAGAAAAGCTTCAGGTGATGTGAATTGTATCCTGCTGACAGCAGGACAGCACAATTACATGGCATGTAAGGCCTAAGCTAAGCCATTTAATTAGTGGTAGCTTGCTAGGGTAAAAAATAAACAGCATTACTGCAAGGCAATTCAAGAAAGCTGAGTAAAACCTAAACAAACATTGATTATGTAGATTGATTTTGTTAATATGTATTATCTCCTGTATACTTTTTTTCTGTCTTCTGAGCATTTCTTCCAGCGAGAATGGAGGGGGCAGATGACCTCCTGCCAAGTCTCCTTTTATTGTTGATTTATAAGTGAATGCTGGGTAGATAGGTGGGAGCAATCCATGGTGACTCTCTTGCTCTTTCTCCCCAAGCAGAAACAATCTTACAAACGTCTTACAATCATCGCGCACTCTTGATCAGTGACTCAGTAGAAATTGTAGATGACTTGGTAACATATGGATGTGCATTTTAACTAACTTTATTAGAACAAGAACGCTGTACCTTTTTTCCCCCCCAAATTGACAGCCCAGCCTACACACTGTGAATGATTTTCTCTACCATTGGCTTAAGTTGGAAAATGGGTTAACATACCATTATGCTATGCCACTGTCCAGTTTTATTTGGTGGGCTGGATACCTGACACGTACAGTCATCACGATAGCCGGAATCCTGTGTCCCCGCAGGAAGCTAGGAAGGAGGTTGGCAGGCCTTTGAATTTGGCGGGTTGGTATCCGAACAATACCCAACGCCTTTCCGTCTCCACCGGTATTAAGTTCTAGGTGGGAAGGTCCATGGGTAACTTTGCGCCCCGCCTCCACTTGAGCCTCTTAATTGGCCAATTAACGATCCGTTTAAGGGCCTCTTACTGCCTCCGCCACGATCTTCCCAGCTCCAGGTGGGCCTGCCGACATGCGGCCTGCGTGACTGGTAAAACTGTGCAGGCTGCATGTCAGCTGGTGGGGGGGTCGTCTGTCGATCCGTACAAATCTATGCATGATCGAGGGCATAGATGTGGGGCTGAAGGGGGTCCACTGACACCACCACCCCCGCCTTTGCTGTTATCCCCCTTGACCTCCTAACACTGCAAAAACCCTCCCAACAGCACTTACCTTTTTCCTGGGTGGCTCCATGACCCTGGGACTCCGGGGGGTTGGGGGGGGGGTGTTGGGGGAAATGGGGGGAGGAGGTTGGGGTTGAGTGTTGTTCCAGCAGCAGGCGTGGCCTCCTCCGTGGCGTTGCTAAGTGCAGGAGTGCTGACCTCTGGTTGGTTGGCAGTTCTCCACAGGCGGGAAGTCATCTCTTTGGGTCCTCAGCCTGGAGGAAGACCAGCCGCTGTCAGACTTAACTGCCTGATGGGCCGAAGATACGACGGGCGTTCCTCCTCCGGGTTAGCGTGGGTGTCTCGGTGCTTTTTTTAGGTAGCAAACGAGACACCCACTGAGAATGGAAGATTTTGCCCTATGTTTGGGTCTCTAAACCAAACTACTGACAAATCCATATTGATACAGTTTCTATTTGTCTGATGCTTCTTTTCTCCCTGTAGGAACATAACTCCACTTAATGAAACCCAGAGGTTTGTGAAGAGACAATTGACAGGATTTTCCAGTCCTGCCAGTGGCAATACCCGCTGCTGGTGGAGCTGGAATAATCCCGCCCATAGTTTGGGGACATGTAAAGCTATATAATGGTACTGTTTAAAGTGTAACCAGCTAGATATATGCAGGTCGTGAACACAGCACTGGTAAGATTCCTGGTGCATTCCTAGCTGGGATCTGCTATCTCTGAGCGAATTATTTTGCAGAGTTATTTGAAGCTAAATGGGAAGAATGCAAGCTCTGGTGACATGCCTAGTTCTCCAGGTCCAACCAACGAATAGGGTTAAGTGACATCAAAAAATACCTTTGATGTGGCAGATCTAAATTACTCTGGCATTAACTCTGCCAGAAAGGATCAATTTGGTTAAAATGTCCACCCTGGAGCCAACTCAATAACAAAGAATCTGGGCTTGACTTCTTTAGTAAGGATGGTTGCTAGTTGACCATGAATTCATGAAAGGAGCTATGCTATAATGTTAATCCATTTCTCTCTGCAGGTGCCAGTGCTAAAACCCATGGATTTGATGGTGGAAGTGACTCCACGCAAGATCTTTGCTAATGCTCACACCTATCACATCAACTCAATTTCTGTCAACAGTGACTGTGAGACGTATATGTCAGCCGATGACCTCAGGATAAACCTTTGGCATTTAGGAATAACAGACAGGAGTTTCAGTATCCTTTGATGTAATATGCATGTGTGTGGTTTCCAAGAGTAATTGTAAGTGTCACTGAAATTAAGCTTACTGAGATTAATTTCTTTTCCTGTTCACAAACAAAGCAGGGATCTTGTATTGCTGGGTACTGAGATTCATTGAAACTCTCAATATGAGCATAGGTTTCACATCCTACTTTAGCTGTGCAAATTGTCTTTTGTAAATTTTTCATGCACAATATTATAGTTTGGCAAATTAAAGCGAACAATATACTGTTGCAGTAAACTATTATTTTTTTGTTTTTATGGCTTTGTTTCATGCCATTCAGGGCTTTCAATTTATCACTCCAAAAATACTATAATTAATTACAGTAGATTCACTGTGTTTAAATCAAATTAGAAAGCATCTTAATTTGAAATTCTCCACATCCCCCATCCTTCATAACCCAATACGAAAAAAATGCTTACTTCAAAACACCTTTAGGAAACAATAAACTGTGTAAGTTCTGACTAATGGTCAAATTTATCTGCAGATGACCTCCATACTTTCTGAAGTGATGCTGCAGTTGCTGTATTTTGTATGTATAGTGAATGCCACAACATTTGCTGCTCAAAGCATACAGGAAAGTAACACCATTCAGTCTTCCATCTCTCTCGTGACCATGGGCACAGATACTGGCATTAGGTAGAAAGCAACTGTTACTGACATGATGCTCCTCCTTCCAACAAAACTCCAGCTGTGATATTTGCTTTAATAAAATTGAAATAGTTATTGAATATTTTAAAACAGAAGAATTGCTGCCCGTGTCATGAAAATTTTTCTGGAATTTGTTCAAGCTATTTTTTAAAGTAAATATTTGTGTTGATCCAACTGAGGTACCCTGTGTTGGCACTGAGCACTCTCGTGTCAGCACAATTAGTGACTAAACCTACATGAGGGCAATTAGGGATGGGTAATAAACCCTGGCCGAGCCAGCGATGCCCACATCCCATGAAAGAATTAAAACTTTGCCCAATTTCAGAAGGGCATCTCTGTTGTTGTAGTATCAGTTTCCACATCAATCATCTTGCAGCCTATGAGAGTGCCAGTAAAAGGCATTTTTCCACAGAGGGCCCATGTGCATTAGGTACCACTAGAAACTGAACTGAGATTGGTCAGACTCGTTTCATTATACTCGTAGATGCAGCAAATGGACTTCTCATCCAAGTTTGATTTTGAATTCAAGTCATAGAGGTGAAAAAACATGGTCTTAAGTTCACTGACAGTAACTACTATGGAAATGATTATTTTTGGCCCTTGAGGGTTCAAGATCTTAGGCTCCTGATAGATATAATTTCAAAATAGTGTTTTACGTTGGCAGACCTAAAATTATTGGTGTTAAGAGTGCAAAAATTGCTTTGGGGCTGAAGTAAGGCTGCTCTGAGCTGAAGGATTGTAATAACATGGCAAGATTGAAATAGACAACAATAGCTCGATAATCCATTTTCTATTTGCTTCAAATTTGATTTTGAATAACTTTTGCCTTTTGATTATATCTGTTGATTCAAAATTTGACATTAAATGGTGACAATGGATGTCAGCAAAATGAATCTTTGAGAGAATTACTTCAAGCACTGACATTGTAGAAGCACAACTAGCTCCTGCTAACTATACTGTAAGCAACAGTATTGATGAGGCATGATACTGGCCTTTAAACATTTGAGGAACTTAAGAGACAGGGAGGGGGTAAACTTCAATTTTAGCAGTAGTGTAAAACAGATGATAGCAGAATGGACACCTGTTACACACCCGGTCTTGTTTTCTTTTCCATTAAAGTTGAGGAGACCTGAGTTTGAATCTGAATCTTAGCTGACGTTTGTGTTTTATTTTCCAATTGCACGTAGATGGCACTGCCTAAATGAGCCAAATGTGCCCTATTGATTGAGGCCG
This sequence comes from Carcharodon carcharias, assembly GCF_017639515.1. Lineage (NCBI taxonomy): Eukaryota > Metazoa > Chordata > Chondrichthyes > Lamniformes > Lamnidae > Carcharodon > Carcharodon carcharias. The sequence goes on along the minus strand of NC_054467.1, from coordinate 22,483,099 downwards.
TAGTGGGTCAACTGAAAGAAAATTAGTAGTGATGATGTTGTTGTAGATTTTTGCTTATTGTCTTGACGAGAGTCTTTCAAGCTGCTGCACCATCCATTCATGTGTGCACTTGAAGTGATTTCAGGAGAGGAAAGAGCCTTTTCAGGCTATATACTACTGTATGCTTTAAACGATACTCGTAGACTGGGAATTCATCTGAAAGTCAATATATAGTCAGGACCTTCTGTACTCTAATGTTCCTTTAAACATTTAAACAAACAAGCATCTCAATTCTGTATCAAATATCTGCTCAGAACTTTTCTGTGAAGCAGAAAATGCAGTTCTTAACCATAGTAATAAAATGGTCACATTCCCAATTGTGCATTTTGAGAGAAGATTTGATAGCGGTGTTCAAAATCATAAGGGACCTAGATAGAGTAGACAGAAAAAAATTGTTCTTGTTGGCAGGAGTGCTGAGCACCAAAGGATTTGAGGTGAATGGCAAAAGAGCCAACAGCAACATGAGGAAAATCTTTTGAACGTAGCTAATGGTTTGGATCTGGAATGTGCAGCCTAAGAATGTGGTGGAGGCAGGTTTGATCATGGCTGTTAAAAGGGAATGGGATAAGCACCTTAAAAGAGAAAAAAATTGCTGAGCTACGGGAAAGGGGCGGGGGAGCTTGACCAGCTTAGTTGTTGTTGTATAGAGACGGCGCGGACACAACAGACAAGTGGCCCCTTTCTGTGCTGTTACCATTTTATGATTCTATTCTATGAAGAATTTGGACGGGGAATCGAGATGATTTTTCTGGAAAAGGCTTATTTCACATTTATTATGTTTGTTTTTGCCTGCCATCATTATTGGCCTGGATCTTCAGGGCAGCGGCAATGATGGATTGCTGCTGCACTCAGAAATTTCCCTAACCTGACACTGCTGCACACTCCTACCAGGGTCTTCTGATGCCAGCTTTAGCAGAAGTGTGCAGCACAGTATCCCTCGGGGATCTCTGTCAGAGCGGACTGGAGTTCAGGTGAAGACAGAACACACCCCCTTTTTAGATAGTGGAGGCATTGATCGAAATAATCCAGAACTCACTGGATTCCAGGAGGGTCCCAGCGGATTGGAAAACTGCTAATGTGATGCTCCTGTTCAAGAAGGGAGGGAGACAAACAGCAGGAAACTATAGGCCAGTCAGCCTAACATCTGTCGTTGGGAAAATGCTAGTGTCCATGATTAAGGAAGAAATAGGACATTTTGAAAAGCTTAACGCAATCAAATGGTTTGTGAATGGGAAATCATGACTGACAAATTTGCTAAAGTTCTTTGAGGATATAATTAGCAGAGTTGATAAAGGGGAACTGGTAGATGTAGCGTATTTGGATTTCCAGAAGGCATTTGATAAGATGCCACATAAAATGTTACTGCACAAGATAGGAGCTCATGGTATTGGGGGTAATGTATTAGCGTGGATTGAGGATTGGTTAACACACACAAGACAGAGTGTCGGGATTAATGGGTCTTTTTCAGGTTGGAAAAAACATAACTAGTGGAGTGCCACAAGGATCAGTCCTAGGGCCTCAATTATTTATAATCTATATTAAAGACTGGGACGAGGGGGCAGAGTGTAATGTACCCAAATTTGCTCATGATACAAAAATAGGTGGGAAGACATGTTGTAATGAGGACGTCTGCAAGGGGATATAGATAGGTTGAGTGAGTGGGCAAAAACTTGGCAGATGGAGTTTAATGTAGGAAAGTGTGAGGTCATACACTTTGGTAGGAAGAATCAAAAGGCAGACCATTATTTAAATGGAGATAGACTCCAAAAAAGTGCAACGCAGAGGGATCTGGCTGTTCTTGTGCATGAAACAAGAAAGTTAGCATGCAGGTGCAGCAAGTAATTAAGAAGGCAATTGGAATTTTGGCCAGTATTGCTAGGGAGTTGGAGTTTAAAAATAAGGAAGTCTTGTTACAACTGTACAAGGTGTTGATGAGATCACATCTGGAGTACTGTCTACAGTTTTGGTCCTTGTATTTAAGAAAGGATATACTGGCATTGGAGGCAGTTCGAAAGAGATTCACTAGGCTGATTCCTGGGATGAAGGGGTTGACTTATCAAGAAAGGCTAAACAGGTTAAGCCTTTATTCATTAAGTTTAGAAGAATGAGGAGTGATCTATTGAAATGTACAAGATTCTGAAGGGCCTTGACAGGGTAGATGTTGAGAAGATATTTCCGCTAGTTGTGGAGGGGGGGATCTCAAACAAGGTCACATCTTTACAGAATAAGGGACACTTTCTTAAAACTGAGATGTGAAGGAATTTCTTCTCTGAGGGTAGTGAGTGTCTGGAATTCTCTACCCCAGAGAGTTGTGGAGGCTAGATCACAGAAAGTATTTAAAGAAGGTAGATAGATTTTTGAAATATCAGGGAGTTGAGGGCCATGAGGAGCTGTCATGAAAGAGGAGTTGAGGCCTGGGGAAGATCAGCCATGATCTTATTGAATAGCAGGGCAGGCTTGAGAGGCCGAATGGCCTACTCCTGCTCTTATTTCTTATGTTCTTTTCACGGCACTAGTTGCCATATGGCAAGTTTAAAAGTCCAATCTGAATATTGAGTGAGTGAATGGGTAGGTAGGTAAGGTGGGTGGGTGAGGTGGATAGTCTGGTTGGGGGTGGGTGGGTTGGTCAGGTGGTAGGGGGCATGTTGGGTGCTTGTTGAGGTAGTCTGATGATCAGGGGGTAATTGAGGAGTCAATCGCCCAGGTTTTAGACTAGGTTTTGATATATCTAACATTTCCTGGCTAAGTACCCAGGTAAGTACATCAGAACTGTTCAAAGTCCCCAACTCTTAACTCGGAGTGGGAGATGTTCACGGAGGGCCCTGAGATACAGGGGAATTGCCCATTGGAAGTTGTAATTTCCCAGACAATTCCCACATAGGTCCGTGTGAGGAACCCCACAGTGTCCCGACATGCATCTTTAGTCGTATGTTTGGTCTCTGAAGATTCAGAGAGCGGAAGATTTGGCCTGTTGTCACAAAAATGTAGAACAACATTTTAGAGAAAGGAAAGGAATGAGGTGAGGTCTATCAGATAAGCTAGGACAACCCTAAAGCTTCATGCCTGATTAATTTACCATCCAAAAAATATAAGGCTAAATCCACTTGAAAACCTCAGGGCAGTGCTATATTATGATTGGGCACAGTGTGGAGGAGTTTATAGAGATAGGAGTGCACTTTTCCAAAGGCGGTGTTCAACCAGGAATTCTGCTTCCATTAACTGAAGCATGATCATGTGTATGTTGTTTCATTGCACAGAGAAAGTCTGAAAGAACCATCCTTACAAATATGTTTGTGAGAAGCCTTAGACCTAATTAGCTGCACCACTTAAAGCTTATTCATTTGTCACAAGAGGTTGCTATCCCAAGGCGGATGGTTACTACAAAGCAAACGGATTAATTGCTAATCTGCACAGTAGTCATCAGTTTTTAAAAAAAAGCCTTTAAAAGACAAGAAAGGATAAATGCAATTGAACAGTTCCCTTTTCAGAATAACATCTATGTTCATGTGTCTAATGCCAGTATCTTGACTATGTTAAGTTGCTATTGCCAGAGATTCTGATCCTGATATTAAAAGCGAGTTGGGGAAGAGGCGGGGATGGGCAAGTGCCATTTTGCATCTTTGGTTTCTGCAAAATTTATTGGCATGATTGATCCCAGCCACAACCAGTCAGATTGAGAGTCTCTCTGGCCGTCAGGTGGGTAGGCCTTGGGAACCAAGCTGCAGCTGGGGAGTAGAAAGGAGGCAAAGTGTCGATTGGTTGCTGGTGCTGGAGGAGGCAGATTAGAAGCCGGTGTCAGGGAGGGGGTATATCTGAGGCTGGTGTTGGGTTGGTGACAGGAGCAAGTGGGGGAATTGGAAAGGCTGGCTTGGGGGTGGCTCCTATTGTGGAGGTGGTTAATGGCTGAACAATAAGTGGGCGGAACGGGGAAGCAGGTTAAATTGGGGTGGGAGGGAGAGATATGCACCTTCTCTTCTGGCCCACAAGAAATGTTGGAAAGGTGCTTAGCTCTTCCATGCTTGCCTCCCTTTAGCTGCTGGGTTTCTGGAGACCTGGGTTAAACCTAGACTGGAGAAAGACATCTGAGGCACTCAGCCTCATTTAAAATACTTCAAAGCAGACATACCTTGCGCAAGGCGGTTTGGTTGTCGTCCCACCTCCATTAAAACTGAAAGTGCAGAGTTCATGGCAGGTTGCATTTGAGTTTGAGATACTGAGCATTCTTAGATCCAGCACAACTCAAACCCACCCATGTTCAGGGGGTTAAAACACCCCCTCCCCTCAGCCGTCTGTTTCGCAGTCCTTTTTAGGCTTACCTGTATACTAATTTCTTTTAGGAGTGTGGGGCAGTTGCCATGTGTGGGCTAGTTTAATTTGGTTGACTGGCAGCTATATTTTTAATCAAATTCTTTACATTTGTCTGGTAGAAAGAGTGGAAGAGACAATGGTTTACTTTCGGGTAATTTGTCAAAAACAACTTGCCATTGACTCTCTGTCGTCTATTCACTGATTCCACAAAGGTGGCAATATAAAATGCAAGTCACGAGTTTGACGAGCTAGAGTCACCTTGGATCATATTGACTTGAAAATCTAAGTGGAGACTGCTTTATTCTGTGCTAGTACTTTTGGATTGGAAACTATAGTAACTGGTAAGTGCAGTGTGGCAGTGTCATCCCTGTATAATGATGCCCAGAAGAGCACTCGGAACTGAGGTCTCATTACTACTATTCAATCTAAAATGGCTTGCAGCAAAGGCACATTGTCATGGGATGCAGGTCATTATCAATTGAGTGTTGGTAAAATAACACTTTTGGCAACGCACTGATAAGTGTTGCTTTCAGATTACTGGCAAGAGAGCTCGGGGGCAAGTGCTGTGTTGCCATGACAATCATTTTGCTCTTTCCACAGTGTACTCATCCTAAGCCATGGAATGTCTAAAGTGGTCATTTCATATTCTGATGGATGTGAACCTGGCCTTGGTGGCATCCATTAATGACAATCTAGTTTCCAGAGTTCCTGAGAGATTAATTTTGTTCAATGGAAGTGAGCCAGAGTGTGCATTAAAATTAGTTAAGAGGATGACAGTTCTTTTTAAAAGATGCTAAGCAGCATTATGTATTTTAGAGCATTACTTATGCCACTAAAATAGAATATCTGTAGAACTCTAATACAAAAGCAAAATATTGCGGGTGCTGGAAATGTGAAATAAAAACGGAAAAAGGCTGGAAAAGCTCAGCAGGTCAGGCAGCATTTGTGGAAAGAAACGAGAGTTAACGTTTCAGGCCAGTGACGTTTCATCAGGACTGAAGACAGATAGAAATGTAAGAATTTTAAACGAGTGGAGAGGGTGGGGGCAGAGGGGACACAAAGAACAAAGAAGATGATCTGTGATAGGGTGAATCCCAGGAGAGGCCAAAAGATCTCATGATGCAACAGTTAAAGAGAGTGATAATGGATGTAGTAAAGAAATAAAGGTTGTGTCCAAATGAGGCACGAATTACTACATAATTGTCTGAATGCAACATGAAAGGATAAAGCCAAGAACAAGACAAGACCAACCCAGCAAAGCAAACAAAAAGAAAAGAAAAATACATAGGACAAGATGGAGGTGGAGGGTTTGTTTAGTTTTTCAAAGGCCGTGGGTGTTGCTGGCTAGACCAGCATTTATTGCCTGTTCCTAATTGCCCTTCAGAAGGTGATGGTGTGCCGCCGCCTTGAATCCCTGCAGCACATGTGGTGTAGGTACACCCACAGTGCTGTTAGGAAGGGAATTCCAGGATTTTGACCCAGCAGCAGTGAAGGAACGATGATATGGTTTCAAGTCGGGTGTGTGTGGGGCTTGGAGGGGAACTTGCAGGTTGTGGTGTTCCTATGTGTCTGCTGTCCTTGTCCTTCTTTGTGGTAAAGGTTGTGGGATTGGAAGGTGCAGTTGAAGGAGCTTTGCAGGGTGGCTGCACTGTATCTTGGAGATGATACACACTGCTGCCACCGTGTGTCGGTGGTGGAGGGAGTGTATGTCTAAGATGGTGGATGGGGTGCCAATCAAGTGATCTGAAATTGAGCTAAAATTATTGATTTCTGTTGAGTCCAGAAGGCTGTAGAGTGCTGAGTCAAGATGTGCTCCTTGAGCTTGCATTGAGCTTCATTGTAGCCGGCCAGAAAGTTCAGCATAGGAGCAAGGGAAAGAATTAAAATGAGAAGCAACCGCATTGGATATGAAGGCTGGTAGGGTGCAAGGCGAAGGCAAGGGGAACTCTATCATCATTCCAGGAGGGAGGGAAGGGGTGAGAGTAGAGGTGCGTGAAATAGATTGGACACATCGGAGGGCCCTGTCAATCACACTGGCTGGGAAACCTTGGTTGAGGAAAAAGGAAGACATGTCATAAGTGTGGGTGTGGAAGGGAGGCATCATCAGATTAGATGCAGTGGAGATGGAGAAACTGGGAGAATGGGATGGAGTCCTTACAGGAAGCAGGATGTGAGGAAGTGTAGTCCTCTACTGTGACACTACGACCAAACATCAAGCTAGTGTGTCCAGGACCATCACTAACCTTATACATTGTGGGCATCTTCCCTCCACTATCTTCAACCTTATTGTTCCCCAACCCTGAACAGCTCACTTCAAAGTCCTTCCCAAGATCCATAAATAAAAAACTCATTCAACAGTTTCTTGTCCCTAACAGTCTTCCCTGTGCTCTCTGTAGATTTGTAGAGAACATTGATAGATAGCCTACCTCCAGAAGGAGACGGAGAAGTTGAGGAAGGCCAGGGAAGAGTCAGAGATGGACGAGGTGAGGGAAGGGTGGAAATTGGAAACAAAGTCAACAAAATTTTCCAGCTCATGGGTGAGAGCAGGAGGTTGCACCAATATAGTCATCGATACATTGGGAAAAGAGATCAGGGAGGAAACCTGAGTAGAACTGGAACAATGAATGTTCCATATGCTCCACAAACAAGCAGGAGTAACTGGGACCCATGCTGGTAGCGATGGCAGCACCATTTATTTTGAGGAAGTGAGTGGCATTGAAGGAAAAGTTAGTCAGAGGGAGAACAAACTCAGCCAGGCAGAGGAGGGTGGTGCTGGATGCAGACTGGTTGGGCCTTCATTCGAGGAAGAAGTGGAGAGCTCTGAGACCATCCTAGTGGGGATGGAAGTATAGAGGGATTGAGCATCCATAGTGAAGTGAAGACTGTTAGGGACAAGAAACTTGACGTGCCATAGGGCAGCAGAAGAGTTGCAGATGTAGGTAGGAGAGACTGATGGGAAAACATAAGTTCAGTGGGGCAGGAATAGGCCAAAACAATGGGTCAGTCAGGGCAGTTTTTTTATTTATGGATCTTGGGAAGGACGTTGAAGTGAGCTGTTCAGGGTTGGGGAACAATAAGGTTGAAGATAGTGGACGGAAGATGCCCACAATGTGTAAGGTCAGTGATGGTCCTGGACACACTAGCTTGATGTTTGGTCATAGTGTCATAGTCCTGGGGGAGATAAGTATCAGAGAGTTGGTATTTGGCCTGTGCTAGGTAGAGGTCAGTACACCAGACAATAACACACCATCCTTGGGCGGGTTTGATGAGAATAGTGAGTGAGTGAGAGGAGCAGAGAAATTGAGATGGCCAATGTCACGCCTAGAGGGAGATCTGGAGAGGGTAAGATGCCAGAGGGAGGTGTCCAGGTGGAGAGAGAATGTTGGAGACTGGTGAAGGGATCCGTTAAGCCGGGGTGGGGGGACTTGTGGTCAAATATTTCTATAGAACTGCTGAATCAAAATCTAGGGTCAGGATCCTTGAGTTGTGAATAACTTGGTTGAAAACTGTGAACAGCGTTTTTATTTTGGTCCAGTGGCCTAGAATTTAACCAAAGTTGAATTCTGTACGGTGGGGGCTGTTCTGAGGCCAGGAAACACAAAAGAATTCATTTCCTGAATGTCCTGCAGCTTTTATCTGTGTGGTTCCTTTAAATATTTTTTCTGTCAGGTTCCCACCTGCAAGTAGCATGATTGACGAGCTGAAGGCATTTTGAGTGAGAAGCCGGCTTCCTAAAGCCTTAGCACATGAGAGGAGGTAGGGGATCCTGATCGAAGGAATAGGTTTCATTGTTACTGATGGTGCCGGGAGGAGGGTGTGAGCAGATGATCAAAGTGGCAGGACTGTTGACTCAGTAGCTTGTTGGGCCTGGACGAAAAACACCTTCTTGGCCCACAAACAGTGCTGTAAAGGCACATAGTTTATAGATTTAGCTCAAAGCCTGGGAAACCTGACTGAAATGCGTTTAAAAAATAAAGCAACTGATGAAATGAAGGCAGGCAACCTCATTATAATATTTAAATGACAAACGGACTTCCCTCAAGCAGATTTTCTCGCCCACTCCTCTTCTGTTGAAACCTGAAGTGGGCAGTTGTGTTCCTGTTTAAGATGTTTTGCATTTTAATCTCTGAATCAACCCCAGTCCACCCGTTTTTGGGAGTTGAGATGGAGTCCAGGAATTATATGGAGGCAGACACATAGAACAGGAAATAAGTTCTTACCTTAAAGGATTTCAGACTTTGGCCTGGAACAGGAATATTTTCAGTCATCTTTCTACACAGAATCATACAGTACAGGAGGAGGCCATTTGGCCCTTCGTGTCTGTGCCATTTTTCTGAAAAGAGCTACCAATTTGCCCCATTCCTCTCTTTCCCAATTGCCACGCGAGTTTGGTTTAGATTCTCTTGGCGTTATGAAGTTGGGCATGTGTCTGGCACTTGTCTGACCAAAACTAAAATTGTGATCTGAGTCCTGTCTCTGAAAGATTGTTTTTCATGTTGGTATATGATTTGTAGGATTTGGGACTTCTTAAATTGAGCACGGCTCATGATAAATCGTCGGAGATTATTTTTGGAAGTGTTTCCGGAGAGAATGTTGGTAGACGTTGCAACGATAATTGAGAATGCATGTAAGTTGCCAAGGCAACCAGCCAGCCATGCATGCCAAGCTTCAGAGCTCGAGGTGGATCACCTATGGAAGAGCTAAGATCAGTGACGGTTAGCACGGGCAAGTATATGTATGAAATCCTATAAAAGTACCCATAAAAGCAGAAGGCTTAACTCCAGAGAAAATAAGTTACCTCACTATATTGGGGGATGGAGGCAGTTGAAGCTTTCTGTTTTGTACATTGTTCATGAACTAAATCTACATAATGATAGCATCACCAAGAGCGATTTGCCTTAGTTAATTTAGCTAAACTGGTGTTATTAGAAGGGATTTTTGAATTAACGTTGGCTTCTCCAAATATATTAATTGGAGGTTTTTGTTTGTACTATGCATATGGAATCACTGAATATTGGCCTCCATGAGCTTGGTGGATTCTTTCTATGTTCTACAATTAAGCCGTTTGAACTTTACTCTGGGGTAGCCATTTACTGCATCACCAGGTCAGTCTGCCAGGCGAGGAAAATGGTCAAGTTAGAGGCCATGCATTATTTCATTCACTAGTACCATCAAATCGTATGTCTGTTCAGCCTAAGTCACTGCAGTTGCTCTCTGGTTAGTAATTGGGTGGACAGCATACTCCACTCTATAACTAGGTCAATCTGAAAGGAGGATAAAACCAGCCAAGAATGATGCTCCTGCCAGTTCGTATGCTCACTTTGTAGTACTCTCTTCTGGAAATCTCTTCTCGAATGTGAGTTTCAATTGATGGTGAGAATGGCCTCATTCGTAATCACCTATCATGTATCGGTATGTAGACCTGCCCATGAAGAACACCACGCGGGCATCTCCGGCCTATGAAAAAATAGCCCAGTGTTAGTCCCTTCAAAAGATTGGAGAATATTGGCAAGACTTGATAAGATAATCCCCTTAAACCTTGCAGTCAAATACATGCTCCTGCTCAGCCCATCACCTGCTCTTCTTGAGTTTTTTATTGTGCGCTTGTGGTTTAAGTCTCAACGTTTAGGTTTATTTTTTGTGTATCAGCAGCAGTCTGGGCTGGTGGTGAACATTGCCATTACTCTTTATGAGATTGATGTAAGATTGGGATTTATTGTGATCATTTCCAATTTATTGAGAAGTGGTTGGTGGTTAGTCACTGAGAAGTTCTATGCCTACCAAGTATCTCATCAACATTGTCTTAATTTGTTACTGTCATCGTGAACATGGGTGGAGTTTATGGGGATTGTAAGCCAGTGAGAGGCTTGCATCACCTCGGTTGTATTCAGTGCCTATCATGATCTGGGGGCAGAAATCTTACCCCTATTCCCCACCGACCCTCTTACAGAGAGCTGCCAGCCAATATCTCAGATGTCCATTGCAGGCAGTGCCACCGGGAGAGGTGGCTGCTACTGGTAATGCACCCACCAAAGGCCTAGGATCACTGTGGGATCCAGACCACAGCTGAATGAAGGTGGGATGGGGGTGGTGGGGAGGAGTTTGCTGACTTACAGTGGAAGGGGGCAGAAGAAAGGGCAGCGTAGGTGGGTCACAGCAGGCCCTCAACCATGTTCCCCCTCCCTCGTTTCATGATACCAGGGTCCCTCAATCAGGCACTGAGTGCCTTTGAACAAAGGACCTGCACCCTGGGAGTCCACATGCAAACCCGACAAGGGTTTGCTTTTTGAGCTTCCTGCATAGCTACTCCTGTGCCCGCTGGTTGAATACCAGCGGTGGCTGAGGCCCTTAAGTGGGCAGTAATTGCTGTCTGCGAGCTTTCCTGGCCAGGATTTAATTGGGCAGAAACAGGAAAACCCAGGGCAATCTCCCCACTCCCGCACCCTCCTGCCTGATTAAATACTGTCCCGCCTCCAAACTTTCCACCTAGTGCGGAGGGGATGCATTAAATTCCACCCTAAGTTACAACACAGTTCATATCCAGTCACACTGTTTGACCTTGTACTATACATCCATTTTGTATAGGCTAGGCTTTTGTGATCTGGAGACTGAAGTAGCAGCAGTTTTTTTTTTCTCTCTGAATTGACACTTGCTGATTAGCAATCAAACGCTGAGCTCCTCATTTTTATTTCAACCCCTTATGCTTAGAACTGGACAATGCCTGCGTCTCTAGAGATTTGGCAAAATGTGTTTTCGGATGACTGGATTCTGAGCGTGTAACAAATCTGTGTCCAAATTGGCTATAATTTATTAAAGCATAATTAGCCCCACCAGAAGCAGCACAGTAAAATCTGCACATCACATCTGAAGGAAACTCAAGGCACTTAATAACACAACCTCATTATCTTGTGTTGGGAGATCATAGTTGAACAAAATGACGACTGGGACGTGAAAGCCTGGCTCGTTTTCTTTTGACTTTAGTTGTAAAAAAAAAAATTGAAATATTTATTTCAGTAGAAACAAAAAGATAGGGTGAGATTCTCTGGCCCTGCCCAACGCTGGGATCATCTGGTCCCACAGGAAGTCAATGGGCTTTTGGCTGGGCCATCACAGTGGCTCCCACCATGTTGGGGCTAGAAAATCCTGGCTATGATCTTCTTTGATTTTTTTTTTAAACAACTGAAGTGGATCCCAGTGGAAATGAATGCGTGTGATTGTAGAATTTGCTATGCAGCAAGCTGATAATTGCTGTAGTTTCACTTTATGCCTAAAATCCTGGACTTTGCCGACCCATGGACACTAATGGCAGAATAATCCAGTCCTGCTTGCCATGTGAATCGTCGCGGGTGGGATAGGAAATTTGAGGGACCGGCAAAAGGTCCATTGACTTCGGACGGGAATTTCCGGTCCTGCAGCTGATGGGGATCAAAAAATCCCAGCCCTTGGAGAAATGCCAGACTACTCATCGCTCAGTTCCTTAGCAGGAAGGAGGCATTTGGCGCACTCAGTTACAAATGATTTTTTTGATTTCAGACCTAATCAGATATTCAATCGTAAAAGTACAATTATAGTTTGACATTGAATTGCTGAGTCGGGTTTAAATAGCATAACTGGTAAACACATTGCATTTTATCATTGCCTTTAGAATCAGGATGTTCAGGTCAAATCTGACTCAGCGAGAAGACAAGAGGCCTGCTATTGATGGGTATTAAGTTAGAGAACCTTTTATTGTTTGTTGTTCAAATAATGTGAATATTGCTTCCACAAAGGTTGGCAATGTGGAGCAATATTTGAAATCAAGAATCCAGTTAAAGAATTGGGTCATGGACCTGACAGACCTGTTGGCCAAGCCGGCAAACGAGTGGGTGCTCGAGAAAGTTGTTGTTAGGAGGCAGTGATATCGAGGAAGCTCATGTATTTTTGGACACGTGATGCAAATAGGAGGGGAGCGTTAGGTAAAAGAGGTAATGCAAGGGAAAACATGGATATGGAAGACTCAAGATGGCATGGATGGATAATATCAGAACGTGGACTGGCCTCTTCATACGACAGGCAATGGAGAATGGAAATTAGTGGAGAAAGATTGTCCACAGTGCGGCCAACCCTCGGAACAAGGGCAGATGAAAGACAAGACTATACCAGATGGCTTCAGCAGCTTTGATGAGACAAAAATTGAACCTGTCCTTTTCTTTCCAAGTCAGGCTCCACATTTCCAGCTTTTCTTTTAAAATAAACAATTCCACCATTCCTTAATCTCAGAACTATCTAGTTTTGCAGTGCTGCTTTTTCAGAAATTGTAATTTGCTATTTTATGAGGATGTGTCCATTTTTTCAGCTCTGACAAGGTGGTTCTATTTAGAACCTCTTGCTTTTTTTAAAAAAATAAACTTTTCCATGTTTCTAGTTATAGTTTTGATTGGTTTTTCAGTCAGACCTGCCTGAACTGAAGTAGCTGACAATAATGCAAAACTGTTTTGAATCACAGATGTGGACCATAGCCAGTGTAGTGATGAAAGTTTAGAGCAGTTGCACTACTTTTCATATTGCTTTTATAGAAGGTATTGCTGGAGGTCTGTGTGTGTGTGTGTCTCTCTCTCTCTCTCTCTCTCTCTCTATCTATCTATCTATCTCTCTCTCTCTCTCTCTCTATCTCTATCTCTCTCTCTCCCTCTCACATACTCTCTCATACACACACACACACACACACACTTTATGAAAGCAACTGGGGTCCCAGCCTTTGGCTGGAGAACCATCAAGAGACCTGTGTTACCTCCTATGGGGAAGACCTGCCAAATTATAAGCCAATCAGGCAATTAACAAGACATTGGTGGACTTTCCACGGGATCAGGACCCTGGAGGCAGGAAGTGCCACCTGCCAGAGCTGCTGGCCAGAGGGTGGAAGCTCTTTTCCTCAGCAATACCACCAAAGGGTGGGGGAGCTACAGTGGCTGCTACAGAAAATACTGCCACCGTAGGCCCAGGATTGCAGACCGATCAAGGCCAGAGGTAAGTGATGGTGGGAGGAGCCTCGTGGAGTGGATGGCAGCAAGGTCAGTGGGCTATCTCTCAGCCACCCTCACCTTCGTGATGCTGTGTCATCGATCAGGCACTGAGTGCCTTTGACTGTGGGGCCCACTCCCACTGGGAGACCACAACAAACCGGTTAATACCAGTGACAGAGGGATGAGGCCCTTTAGTGGGCATTAGTTGGTGGTGGGACAGGAAGGCCATTGTTGTGGATCCCACCTGCTAGCACCCACTCAGTTAAATACCATCCCTTCCTCCAAGCTCGTCATCGGGGAGAACATAAAGTGCCGCCCATTGTATGCTGCTTCTTGGCCTCTGCAACATTGGTTTTCAATCATAAAAGAACAACTGTCCAAGACAAAAGTGTATCAGTAACATACCAAGGTTGTTTATTTACCTAGGATGCCATTCCACTGCACCTACCTGTCTAAGACCAGTATCTGTGATTTACAACCAACTTGGACTCCAACGGATGAAAGTTACTGCCTGTCTGGATATTTGAAATCTTCCATACAGGGTAATGCCTGGTTACCCAAATGGGCAGAGCTGTGTCTGTGGAGTCTGAAATTAAAATGCTGATTTTGCAGATAGTCTTTTTAATTATGCCATCACTGTGTGGCAGTCTTTTAGGACTGACTGAAAAACCAACCAAAATTATAACCAGAAACATGGAAGAGAAAAATGCCAACTCCCGTGGATATATTGCTGGAGACTTTATCGCGTGACCTCTTGCCACGAGCTAGCTCCCCACCTCACTCCCTGCATTGAGCCATCCTCGAGATATTCCCACCCCAAGGGAACAGATTTTTTGGGTAGGATTTCCCTGTGGGCTTCAGGACTGTACCATCAGACTCAAATGGGAGTCACAAGCCCTCACTGCATGGGGAACAGTTACTTGTGATTTACTCTGAACAGGCCAATTAATGGGTAGAGGATGGGTTCGCCATGTAATTAAGGATGATGGACAGGCTCCTGAAGCTAGACGGCCATTAGGAGCCTCATCCAGCTTGAAAGCAGCAGCAGAATGCCATGGCAAGGTAGGTGAGAGCATCCCTCTCTTAAGGTGAATTTGGAATCCATGGCTCTTTTAATCTTTTGGGAGATTTGCCTTGATTTTTTGTTAAACTTCTGTTGCCGTGCTGGAGTTTTCTCGCTTTGTGGTCACTGAACCTTTTTTTGTGTAATCATGCAAAAGTTTGCAGAATTTTTAAACTGATCATTGGAAGTTGCTCTTAAGCTCCGTTCATTGCTTTCTTCCCGCTTAGAAATTATTTTAATGCAGCCAACTTATTTTGTTTTTTCTCAATTGCTGTCTCGCAGTTGCCAATAGTAATGGCGCCAATCTCGGACCCAGACCGCAGGCTGTAAAGAAACCTGCGGTTGTTAACAATGGTATTTGCCTGCTTATTGCGCCATCAATTTGAAGATTTTGGGCCTTTGTCGAGGCTTGCTCACCCTTCCTCGGTCACCACTAGGTTCTTTGACTCCGCTGCTGGATTGGGAATTTTCACAGTCAATTATTTTTCTGCCTTTCTCTCTGCCACATGTTGTATGGAACTAGATTTTTCAACTGTCTTCCTGAAGCTTTCAGCTTCGACACCTTTTTTCAGGTCAGACTTGCAAACTTTTTTAAAGTTGATTTCCGAGTCCCTCACAGCTGCCACCATGTTGTATGGTCTCACCTCTGAGACCATGTTGTAATCTTAAAACAGCTAACCACAACTAAATGGAGTGCTGAAAAAGGTTTGACCATTAAAGAAATCAGCCTCTGTTGTTAATTTATGACTTTGGGATGTTTTTCATGTTAAGGTGCAATGCAAATGCAAGATGTTGAAAAGGGTTTTTAATTCATCTGATCATGGGATGTGGTTATCGCTGGCTAGGCCAGCATTAATTGCCCATCCCTAATTGAACTTGAGAAGGCGGTGATGAGCCACCGCCTTGAACCGCTGCAGTCCATGTGATGTAGGAACACCCGTAGTGCTGTTAGGAAGGGAGTTCCAGGATTTCGATCCAGTGACAGTGAAGGAACGGCAATGTAATTCCAAGTCAAGCTGGTGTGTGGCTTGGAGAGGAACTTGCAGATGGTGGTGCTCCCATGCACCATCTGCCCTTGTCCTTTGAGATAGTAGAGGTCATGAGTTGGAAAGATGCCATCGAAGAAGCCTTGGTAGTTGCTGCATTGCATCTTGTAGATGTTACACACTGCAGCGACTGTGCATCGGTGTTGGAGGGGTTGAATATTTAAGGCGGTGGATGGATTGCCAAGCAAGTGGGTTGTTTTGCCCTGAATGGTGTCAAGCTTCTTGAGTATTGTTGGAACTGTACTTATCCAGGCATGAATGTTACTTGCCACTTATCAGCCCAAGCCTGAATGTTGTCCAGGTCTTGCTGCACATGGACATGGACTGCTTCAACATCTGACGAGTCACAAATGGTGCTACACATTGTGCAATCATCAGCCAACATTCCCACTTCCCTTATGATGGATGGAAGTTCATTGATGAAACAGCTGAAGATGGCTGGGCTTAGAACATTAACCTGAGGAACTCCTGCAGCAACGTCCTGAGATTGAGAAGGTTGACATTCAACAACCACAATCATTTTCCTTTGTGCAAGGTATGACTCCAACCAGTGGAGAGTTTTCCTCTGATTCCCATTGACTGCTGTTTTGCTGGGCTCCTCAATGCCACACCTGGTGGAATACTGCCTTGATGTCGAATGCAGTCACTCTCACCTTGCCCCTGGAGTTCAGCTCTTTTTTGTCCATGTTTGGACTAAAGCTCTAAAGAGGTCAGGAGCTGAGTGGACCTGGTGGAACTCAAACTGAGCAGCAGTCAGCAGGTTATTGCTGACAAAGTGCCACTTGATAGCACTGTCAGAGACTGATGGTAATTGGCCAGATTGGATGTGTCCTGCTTTTTGTGGGTAGATCATATCTGGGCAATTTTCAACATTGCCGGGTAGATGCCAGTGTTGTAGCTGTACTGGACCAGCTTGGCTAGGGGTACGGCTAGTTCTGGAGGACAAGTCTTTAGCACTATTGCTGGAATGTTGTTAGACCCCATAGCCTTTGTAGTATACAGTGCCTTCAGCCGTATTTTCATATTACATGGAGTGATTTGAATTGGCTGAAGACTGGCATCTGTGATGCTGGAGACCTCAGGAGAAGTCCATGGTGGATCATCCACTAGGCACTTCTGGCTAAAGATTATTGCAAATGTTTCAGCCTTGCCTTTTGCACTGATGTGTTGGGCTTCCCCATTATTGAGGATGGGGATATTTGTGGAGCCTCCTCCTCCTCCCATTAATTGTTTAATTGCCCACCACTATTCATGACTGGATGTGGCAGGACTGCAGAGCTTAGATTGGATCCATTGTTTGTGGCATCTCTTAGCTCTGTCTAAGGTGAACCTTGTCCGAAGCATTGTTTCAGATCGATAAGGTGTCTGGTATTAAGTTGTGGTGTCGGGGAATGTGACTAGCCTTGTTTATCCTATGACATTAAATATTATGAAAATTGACAGCATGCCATTAGTTAACTTGTTTTACACCTCTCCATTTGTATGGGTTTGGGTGCATTTTGAGAGATGGGGAGAATGGAATTGATAAGTGGAGGAAGAGATAGTATTCTGAATGAGTATTTTCTTATTTTTATGTTTGATAAAATGTATCTTTATTTCTTTACCAACTTATTTTCTTTGTTTAAGTAATATATTGATTAGTCGGTTCCATCTCTGTTCAGGTTAACTGCAGTGATGGATGTAATTTAGTAACTTTGTTGTGCTTTATCATCATAACATGAAGTAACTGGGTGAAATATTTTTTGTCCTTTGAAGAATCATAATTTTTGACAATCAATTTGTCCTCCTGTTATAAAACATGTTACTTTGTGTTTTAAGATGTCAGGGGATATACTTTTAATATAAATACTAAACCATATGGACAGTCGATTATTCCAATTAATCTTAATTGACTGTTCCTCTTTTCAGCACCAGCAGTGTCAAGGTCAGTTTGGCAGCACAGGTGACTTCTGTGCATAATGTGCTTTTTTCTCTCTTAACAATTTCAATTATCTCATTTCAAAAATGTTGAAATACTTATTGTCTTCCATGGAGAACACATCTTAATGGATCCCTGTGGGGATATTGGTGATGGGGAATGGTCACTATGGATTTGTTGGTATTTGATTGAAGAATGATGTGATTATTTGGAAAGCAGCCATTTAATGTTTCATTCTCCCCGCCACACCCAAGACATTCGTGGATGTTTCCTTACTCAGAGCAGTGATTGGCAATGGCTGAAATGCATGAGAGTGGAAGAAATCCATCAGGTGCCCTTACAATTTAATTGGATAGCTTCATGGAAGCTATGCATGCCCGAGGTACACTACCTTGCAATGAGAAACAGCCATAAATGGAAAAAGAAATTTACTTTCCCTACTCTGAGAGTCTCTTGCAGTTGAACTAACTCTTTATCACTTTCTGTAGTGTTTTCCCACATTTGTCAGTAAATTACTTCAAATGGGCTGCAACCTGTGGAGGTTGAAAGATATTGTTTAGCAGCATTGTGCTTCCAGTATATTGTCAGTATAAATATCACTCAGTGAGACTGGATACGTTCATTTAATTTTCTGTTTTCAAGATTTTACTTTGGCTTGTCGCATTACAAGTTGTAGGTTAGCAAAATTTTCTGATAGCGTTGCATGCTGACAGAGAGATTATTTTCAACAGTTAATCCAGAAAGTGTTGGGCGTTCACAAAATGTAAATAGCAGTGAATGCATTGGTCTCCGACATATGAGCAAAGATTGAACAGGTAATAACTATAAGATTCTGAGATTGGATTCTCACTTTGAATTCACTGCCAGGTTTGTGTTTTCATAATAAATATTTTATTCCTTTTTATGGTGGCTTGGTTTTGTTTTGGTGGGGTATTTTGTGTCAGTAAATTCCATTAGCATGCTGACGGTTGTCCACATGTGAACAACTGCAATGCTGTATTCACAACTGTGATGTTATTAAATGCTCACTGATAAATCGCTTGCACTTGTTAAGTGGGAAATTCAGAGTGATAGCTTATATTGCATTACACTAATAATTTAAGCAGATGCTGATGTCATTCAAATGCTTTGGTGGGTTTGAAAGGTCCTGAACAGGCATTGTTTTGGTGCTTTTAGAGGTAATGGAACTACAAGATTCTGTGTAGATCACTGGTTCTAGGAACCTTATCGGAAAACTTGGAAATATTAGAATGCATCCTACAAAATTGATGAGATATGGTTGGGGCTGCCAAGCTTTGGATCGGCACAGTAAGAGCTGTGAGCACTAAAGCTAGCCCTGCATGTTTTATGCTAATATACAAGAACCGATATTTTCACACTTTTTTTAGCACACTGTATCAATCAAGAAAATCCATGGAGTGCTGATTATCATTCTGGAACTCTACTCCTGTGTGCGTCACAGTTGGGAGTTTTTATTCATCTCAAATATAAAATGCCTATATACTTCTTTCCTGGATGACCTTGTCTGATGGAATTGAAAATGATTCAAGAATGGTTCAAGAAATTTGAAGTGCCTTTGGCATTAGAATTAGTGTTTAAATAGTGTCAAGTAACATTCGCACCACACAAGTGCCTGGCATCTCCAACAAGAGAGAACCTAACCATTGCCCTTTGAGATTCAGTGGCATTACCATCACTGAATCCCCCACTATCAACGTCCTGAGGTGGGTGGGGTGGGGTTACCATTGACTAGAAACTGAACTGGACGAGCCATATAAATACTATGGATACAAGAACAGGTCAGAGGCTAGGAACCCTGAAGTGAGTAACTCACTTCCTGACTCCCCAAAGCTTGTCCACCATCTACAAGGCACAAGTCAGGAGTGTGATGGGATACTCTCCCCTTGCCTGGATGAGTGCAGTTCCAACAACACTCAAGAAGCTTGACACCATCCAAGACAAAGCAGCCCACTTCATTGGCACCACATCCAAAACATTCAGTTCCTCCACCACTGAAGCAGCAGTGTGTACCATCCACAAGATTTACTGCAGTAACTCACCTTGCAAACCCGTGATCTCTACCACTGAGAAGGACAAGGGCAGTAGATGCTTGGGAATACCAGCGCCTGCAAATTCCCCTCCGAGCCAAACACTATCCTGATTTGGAACTATATTGATATTCCTTCACTGCTGTTAGGTCAAAATCCTGGAACTCCCTCCTGAACAGCACTGTGGGTGTGTCTACAAATGGACTGCAGCAGTTCAAGAAGGCAGCTCACCACCACCACCTCAAGGGCAATTAGGGATGTGCAATAAATGCTGGCCTAGGCAGCAATGCCTAGGTCCCATGAAATAATCAAGATAAAGAATCAAAAGAGCACTATGCATAGGATTTTACTTACCAAAGTCTGATATTTCTGTAGGATTAGAAATGAACAAGTTAAGAAATTATGATTGCAAACTACTATGTAGTTTTTTTATATTTTGGCTGAGATTCAGTTTTTCAATTTGCTTCATTTGTCATTAAGGATGGAACACAGATTTTGTCATCCATGGAATGTTTCAGTTGTAAATTCTGAAGGCGTTTACCGGTCTCCAGTACTGTATCCTCTTCATCTCAATTAATACACTCGCTCGCTCTCTCTCTCTCTCTCTCCCCCCCCTCCCCCCCTCCATCTCAGTTAATGCTTTCCCTCACGCCCGCACTCTCTCTCACGCCCGCACTCTCTCTCACGCCCGCACTCTCTCTCACGCCCGCACTCTCTCTCACGCCCGCACTCTCTCTCACGCCCGCACTCTCTCTCACGCCCGCACTCTCTCTCACGCCCGCACTCTCTCTCACGCCCGCACTCTCTCTCTCACGCCCGCACTCTCTCTCTCACGCCCGCACTCTCTCTCTCACGCCCGCACTCTCTCTCTCACGCCCGCACTCTCTCTCTCACGCCCGCACTCTCTCTCTCACGCCCGCACTCTCTCTCTCACGCCCGCACTCTCTCTCTCACGCCCGCACACTCTCTCTCACGCCCGCACTCTCTCTCTCACGCCCGCACTCTCTCTCTCACGCCCGCACTCTCTCTCTCACGCCCGCACTCTCTCTCTCACGCCCGCACTCTCTCTCTCTCACGCCCGCACTCTCTCTCTCACGCCCGCACTCTCTCTCTCACGCCCGCACTCTCTCTCTCACGCCCGCACTCTCTCTCTCACGCCCCCACTCTCTCTCTCACGCCCTCTCTCTCTCTCTCACGCCCTCTCTCTCTCTCTCACGCCCTCTCTCTCTCTCTCACGCCCGCACTCTCTCTCTCACGCCCGCACTCTCTCTCTCACGCCCGCACTCTCTCTCTCACGCCCGCACTCTCTCTCTCACGCCCGCACTCTCTCTCTCACGCCCGCACTCTCTCTCTCACGCCCGCACTCTCTCTCTCACGCCCGCACTCTCTCTCTCACGCCCGCACTCTCTCTCTCACGCCCGCACTCTCTCTCTCACGCCCGCACTCTCTCTCTCACGCCCGCACTCTCTCTCTCACGCCCGCACTCTCTCTCTCACGCCCGCACTCTCTCTCTCACGCCCGCACTCTCTCTCTCACGCCCGCACTCTCTCTCTCACGCCCGCACTCTCTCTCTCACGCCCGCACTCTCTCTTGTAACTTATCATCCATAAAGCAGTGAATCTTACGCATTTATGCCTTCACACATGGCCTCTTGGAGCGACAATATTGCTTTTTTGAAGAGTGTATTCTTTAATTGTATGACATAACAAGAAAATAACAGTGATGGAATGTGATGTCACACAGTGGCATTTTGCTGCTTCTGTGCTTAAATAGACAGAGTTCAACAATCAACATGATTCTGTTAGACCATGTCAGCAAAATACAACATCCCAAAACTTTCCCATCTCCAGAAAAAAAGAAAATATACTTGACAAGCAAATGGCTGAAAATTTTGAGAAATGCTGGATTTTTCTCAAATCTGAACATGTTATATGAGTGTAAAACAAACTGGGAAACATTACATTATGGCAAAGCCATAAATTGTTAACTTAATTGTGCCAGTGTAATTTTTTGTGCTTTGATGGCCATCTTTTTGTATTTGGTAATGCACAAAGAGAGGCTGGGAAGTAAATGGGCTTCTCTAACTTCGCTGGATGAACTTTCTCAATAAAGAATGTTGCTTGCATTATTAGCTGGTCTTTGCCTCAGAATTATTAGTTCAGAAGGTCCAATTAGGTTCTTAGTGTCTGGAATAAATCGACAACGTGAGCATCATCGTTTATGTAAAATATTGTCTTTTATGCTCCTTTCTGAAATATGAATGTGACAAATATCTTTTAGATGTAATTTTGTTTTTCCTTAATTAAGTTTTTAACCCAGACATAGTGGATATTAAACCTGTGGACATGGAAGAGTTAACTGAGGTGATCACAGCTGCTGAGTTCCACCCCCACCACTGTAACCTGTTGGTTTATAGCAGCAGCAAAGGCACCTTGCGGCTCTGCGACATGAGGGCAGCTGCGCTGTGTGACAAGCACGCCAAATGTAAGCATTTGTTCTCATATTCCAGCTGTGGGTTCAGTATAAAATGTTAGAGTCACTACAGCAGAATGCTAGTTTGCCCTTAGTTGGATGAAATTTTGACTTGCAGTCATTTGCTTAATGGTTCAGTCAGGAGTTTGGCCAGCTGTGTGGAGGGAAAGTCCGATTGTCCAGTTTGGGAAAATCAAGCATGTTGCCTATCAAATGGGCTTCTTAAAAACCTCTTTATTTTTGTATTTGGAAGAAGGTGATTGCTGAACCTGATGCCCAAGGACACTGATCTCCTGCAGTTCCAGCTATTCCAATTGTTTCAGTTATTCCCTGGGTTTCTCTCACTAGGGAGCCAGGGAAAACAAGAGGATTCATGAAACAGGGGCTATGTCTGTCTCCCATCATGTTTGGAAAGATCTCAAAACTACAGGATTTATAGCTTCACTTGTTTTCGATTTCTTTCTGAATGCTGCGATGAGGTGGGCATCGGTCTACTTGCAGAATCTCTGCTCCCATGCCTTGGATCAGTGCTTTCATTGATTGGGTTTATGCACAAGCATACTAATATGTCTATATCATCTACAGTATGACCAAGACATGACTAATATATATTAAATGTAAAATATACATACTAATATCTAATAATGCTAAATATCTATATTATTAATATAAACCATTTTATAGTGTGTAATGCTATTAAGCACAATGGATGCCAACTCTGGTTGAAGCTTTTAAAATGCACAGATTCCTGGTTTAGCTTTCAGGCAAATGAGGTAGTCGGCTTTCTCTTGTTCCGACCTTCTGTTCTACTGTAAACGTAACCGTGTACACCATTCTCTGTGCTTGCATGTTTTCCATCAGAGTACATGCATCAGTCTGCAGTGGTTAACTGTTAGTGAATTAAGAAATAGTGGTTAGGAATCTGTATTTTCACTGCACCAGATGGCAACTTGCCACAATAATCACACATGATCATACAAACATATGAATTAAAAGCAGGAGTAGGCCACTTGACCCCTCGAGCCTGCTCCACCATCCAATAAGATCATGACTAATCTGATTTAACCTCAATTCCACATTCCCACCTCCCCCTAATAACCTTTCAATCTCTTGCTTATCAAGAATCTTTCTACCTCTGCCCTTAAAAATATTCAAAGGTTCTTCCTCAAAAGGCGGTGGAAGCAGAGTTCCAAAGATTTGTGACCCTCAGGCAAAAGATTTCTCCTCATCTCTGTCTTAAATGGACAACCCCTCATTCTAGATCCACCCACAAGAAGAGACATCCTTTCCACGTCGATCCTTTCAAGACCCCTCAGGATCTTATATGTTTCAATCAAGTTGCCTCTTACTCTAATAAACTCCAGCAGTACAAGCCTAGCCTCCCTACTTTTGTGTTCAATTCCCCTCGCAACAAATGATAACATTCTATTAGATTTACTAATTACTTGCTGTACCTGCATACTAACCTTTTACAATTTGCTCTCAGACACCCAGATCCCTCAGCATCTCAGAGCTCTTCAATCTGTCACCATTCAGTTAATGTGCTTTTTTATTCTTCCTGTCAAAATGGACATTTTCACATTTTTTCACATTATACTCAATTTGCCAGATCGTTGCCTGCTCACTTGACCTATATATATCCCTTTGTAACCTCTTCATGCTATTAATAACTTACTTTCCAACCTATCTTTTCTGTCATCAGAAAATTTAGCAACCATACCTTCGGTCCCTTCATCCAAGTCACTTATATAGGTTGCAAAAAGCTGAGGCCTCAGCACTGATCCCTGTGGCACACCACTTGTTACATTTGCCAGCCAGAAAAAGACCCATTTATGTCTACTCTGTTTCCTGTTAGGTAGCCAATCTTCTATCCATGCCAATATGTTGCCCCCTTCACCAAAAGCTTTGATTTTCCTCGCTAACCTTTGATGTGGACCCTTATCAAATGCCTTCTGGAAATCTAAATATATTACGTGTGCCTCTTCTCCTTTATCCACAGTATATGTTTCTTTTTCAAAGAACTCCAATAAATTAGTTAAACATGAGTTCCTTTCACAAAATCATGTTGACTCTCTCTGCTTGATTACCTTAAATTTATCCAAGTGCCCTGCTATAACATCTTTAATAATAGCTTCTAACATTTTCCCTATGGCAGGCATTAAGCTAATTGGCCTGTAGTTTCCTGCTTGCTGGCTTCCCTTTTTGAATAAAGGAGTTACATTTGCTATTTTCCAATCTCATGGAACCTTCCCCAAATCTAGGGACTTTTGAAAAATTGAAATCAATGCATCAACTATCTCACTCATCACTTTTTAAGACACTAGGATGAAGTCCGTTAGGACCCGGGGACTTCTCAGCCCACAGTTGCAGCAATTTACTCAGTACCTCTTCCCTGGTGATCGTAATTTTCTTGAGTTCTTCCTTCCCTTCCATTTCCCGATTTACAGCTATCACTGGGATGTTACTTGTGTCCTCTATAGTGAAGACTGATGCAAAATACCTGTTCAATTCACCTGTCATCTCCTTATTTTCCATTGTTAATTTCCCAGACTCACTTTCTATCAGACCAGTGCTTGCTTTGTTAGCTCTTTTTAAAATATCCATAGAAACTCTTACTGTCTGTCATGTATTTCCAGCTATCACATTAGGGGAATGTTGCTAAATAAATAGAGAAGGACTGGATTAGTACTGAAACAATAGGGACTTTTGGCCCTGGTCCCTCTCAGTGGCAGGCTAAGAGTTGCTAAACTTGCAAAATTCCACCCAACCCACCTTGAATGTGTCTATTTTTGTCTTAACCACAGCAGACTTTGAGGCATCTCCGTGACCCACTCTGGTGAGGCCAGTGCATTCTGAGATTTTGGAAACAATTTGAAATTAAATGCCTTGTGTACAGGTTTCCTGAGCAGCCTTTGCCCTTGCTGAGTCCAAGCCAAGTACTTTACTCTGCAACAATCCGATGCTATCAACTGCTCCAAATTTCATCTGTGTTGTCTTTATATGGGCACACATGATGCCTGTTCTCAATGTGAAACCCAGAGGTAAAATGCTAAGCTATCTCTGCTGAAATCTGACCTTTCCACATGCCCTACATTATCTTGCATGTTTTACACCTGGCACCACACCCAACGCCCCTCCCTCCACCACCGACTCAAGTGTTAGACACCAGCTATGAAATAATGTGGTTTTACCTACAACATGATCTTTAGATATGGAGATATAGACCATGTTGTAACAGGGTCACATTCTACTTCCAGTTATTATATTATGAAACAACGGGCCAGGATTTAAAAAAAAAAAATGATTTCAGATGAGGTCATTCTATTTCCCGCATGGTAAAAATTTGAAATAGTTCAGAGCTATTATACTGTGTGAGGGTTGAAACAAATACAACAACGGGTACTACATTTTCGGAGGTGCCCGCTTTTGGATTAGAATTAAAACAAGACCACATATACTTGATAAAAAGAAAAAAACTGCGGATGCTGGAAATTCAAAACAAAAACAGAAACAGAATTACCTGGAAAAACTCAGCAGGTCTGGCAGCATCGGCGGAGAAGAAAAGAGTTGACGTTTCGAGTCCTCATGACCCTTCGACAGAACTTGAGTTCGAGTCCAAGAAAGAGTTGAAATATAAGCTGGTTTAAGGTGTGTGGTGGGGGGCGGAGAGAGAGAGAGAGAGAGAGAGAGAGGTGGAGTGGGGGTGTGGTTGTAGGGACAAACAAGCAGTGATAGAAGCAGATCATCAAAAGATGTCAACAACAATAGAACAAAAGAACACATAGGTGTTAAAGTTGGTGATATTATCTAAACGAATGTGCTAATTAAGAATGGATGGTAGGGCACTCAAGGTATAGCTCTAGTGGGGGTGGGGAGAGCATAAAAGATTAAAAAAAAATTTTTTTTTTTAAATAATGGAAATAGGTGGGAAAAGGAAAATCTATATAATTTATTGGAAAAAAAAAGGAAGGGGGAAACAGAAAGGGGGTGGGGATGGGGGAGGGAGCTCATGACCTAAAGTTGTTGAATTCAATATTCAGTCCGGATGGCTGTAAAGTGCCTAGTCGGAAGATGAGGTGTTGTTCCTCCAGTTTGCGTTGGGCTTCACTGGAACAATGCAGCAAGCCAAGGACAGACATGTGGGCAAGAGAGCAGGGTGGAGTGTTAAAATGGCAAGCGACAGGGAGGTTTGGGTCATTCTTGCGGACAGACCGCAGGTGTTCTGCAAAGCGGTCGCCCAGTTTACGTTTGGTCTCTCCAATGTAGAGGAGACCACATTGGGAGCAACGAATGCAGTAGACTAAGTTGGGGGAAATACAAGTGAAATGCTGCTTCACTTGAAAGGAGTGTTTGGGTCCTTGGACGGTGAGGAGAGAGGAAGTGAAGGGGCAGGTGTTGCATCTTTTGCGTGGGCATGGGGTGGTGCCATAGGAGGGGGTTGAGGAGTAGGGGGTGATGGAGGAGTGGAGCAGGGTGTCCCGGAGGGAGCGATCCCTACGGAATGCCGATAGGGGGGGGGTGAAGGGAAGATGTGTTTGGTGGTGGCATCATGCTGGAGTTGGCAGAAATGGCGGAGGATGATCCTTTGAATGTGGAGGCTGGTGGGGTGATAAGTGAGGACAAGGGGGACCCTATCATGTTTCTGGGAGGGAGGAGAAGGCGTGAGGGCGAATGCGCGGGAGATGGGCCGGACACGGTTGAGGGCCCTGTCAACGACCGTGGGTGGAAAACCTCGGTTAAGGAAGAAGGAGGACATGTCAGAGGAACTGTTTTTGAAGGTAGCATCATCGGAACAGATGCGACGGAGGCGAAGGAACTGAGAGAATGGGATGGAGTCCTTACAGGAAGCGAGGTGTGAGGAGCTGTAGTCGAGATAGCTTTGGGAGTTGGTGGGTTTGTAATGGATATTGGTGGACAGTCTATCACCAGAGATTGAGACAGGGAGGTCAAGGAAGGGAAGTGTCAGAGATGGACCACGTGAAAATGATGGAGGGGTGGAGATTGGAAGCAAAATTAATAAATTTTTCCAAGTCCCGACGAGAGCATGAAGCGGCACCGAAGTAATCATCGATGTACCGGAGAAAGAGTTGTGGAAGGGGGCCGGAGTAGGACTGGAACAAGGAATGTTCCACATACCCCATAAAGAGACAGGCATAGCTGGGGCCCATGCGGGTACCCATAGCCACACCTTTTATTTGGAGGAAGTGAGAGGAGTTGAAGGAGAAATTGTTCAGCGTGAGAACAAGTTCAGCCAGACGGAGGAGAGTAGTGGTGGATGGGGATTGTTCAGGCCTCTGTTCGAGGAAGAAGCTAAGGGCCCTCAGACCATCCTGGTGGGAGATGGAGGTGTAGAGGGATTGGACGACCATGGTGAAGAGGAAGCGGTTGGGGCCAGGGAACTGGAAATTGCTGATGTGACGTAAAGTGTCAGAGGAATCACGGATGCAGGTAGGAAGGGACTGGACAAGGGGAGAGAGAAGGGAGTCAAGATAACGAGAAATGAGTTCTGTGGGGCTGGAGCAAGCTGAGATGATCGGTCTACCGGGGCAGCTCTGTTTGTGGATTTTGGGTAGGAGATAGAAGCGAGCCGTCCGAGGTTGGGCAACTATCAGGTTGGAAGCTGTAGGAGGGAGATCCCCAGAGGAGATGAGGTCAGTGACAGTCCTGGAAACCATGGCTTGATGTTCAGTGGTGGGTTCATGGTCCAGGGAGAGGTAGGAGGAAGTGTCTGCGAGTTGACGCTCAGCCTCCGCGAGGTAGAGGTCAGTGCGCCAGACAACAACAGCACCACCCTTGTCAGCGGGTTTGATGACAATGTCAGGGTTGGACCTGAGAGAATGGAGTGCAGTAAGTTCAGAGAGAGACAGGTTAGAATGGGTGAGAGGAGCAGAGAAATTGAGACGACTAATGTCGCGCTGACAGTTCTCAATGAAAAGATCAAAAGAAGGTAAGAATCCAGAGGGAGGGGTCCAGGTGGAGGGAGAATATTGGAGATGGGGGTAAAAGGATCCGTTGAACTGGGAGAGGACTCCTGCCCAAAGAAGTGAGCCCGGAGACGAAGACGGCAGAAGAAGAGTTCAGCATCATGCCGAGCCCGAAATGCATTGAGGTGAGGGCGTAAGGGTATGAAACTGAGTCCTTTGCTGAGCACTGAACGTTCAACATTGGAGAGGGGAAGGTCAGGGGGTATAGTGAATACACGGCTGGGGTTGGGATTGGAAGAAAGGGTGGGGACGGAGGGACAGGCAGGGGTGGAGGGTCCTAGATGGGTGTTGGTGTTGATGAGTTGTTGGAGCTTGCGTTCCTTAGCACTTGAGAGAAAGAGAAAAAGTTTCTTGTTGAGGCGTCGGATGAGCCGAAGGATAAAATGAAACTGGGGGCACGCGCAGCTTTGAAAAAGGGTACGGCGGTGCTGCTGGAGGGAGAGGTCGAGCGTGTTCATATGGCGGCGCATGGCACTGAGTGTGGATTTCAGAATGTGACAGGAACAGCAGTCCGAGAAACGTTTTATGTCCCGGAGATACCTGTAATCCTGGGTGGGTTCGAAACATGAGGGGTGGAATTTCAGTTGAAATCCACGTGGGGTAAGTCGGAGATGGAGACAGTCACTGAGAAAGGAGATATGGCTGTGAAAGCGGGTTTTAGTAAACACCTAAACACCTTGTCAAACACCAGGAGGGAAATGGAAAGCAAGGAAGGTGAGCAGGGCAAAAGAGAGGAACGGAAATCTTGTCGCAGAAAAGAACAGAACTTCTTCAAGGAGGTAGGCATTTCTTGAAGAGCAGTGGCAGTCAATTAAACACAGAGATAAAAACAAAACAACTGCGGATGCTGGAAATTCAAAACAAAAACAGAAACAGAATTACCTGGAAAAACTCAGCAGGTCTGGCAGCATCGGCGGAGAAGAAAAGAGTTGACGTTTCGAGTCCTCATGACCCTTCGACAGAACTTGCGTTCGAGTCCAAGAAAGAGTTGAAATATAAGCTGGATTAAGGTGTGTGTGTGGGAGGCGGAGAGAGAGAGAGAGAGAAGTGGAATGGGGGTGTGGTTGTAGGGACAAACAAGCAGTGATAGAAGCAGATCATCAAAAGATGTCAACAACAATAGAACAAAAGAACACATAGGAGTTAAAGTTGGTGATATTATCTAAACGAATGTGCTAATTAAGAATGGATGGTAGGGCACTCAAGGTATAGCTCTAGTGGGGGTGGGGAGAGCATAAAAGATTTAAAAAAAATTTTTTTTTAAAAATAATGGAAATAGGTGGGAAAAGGAAAATCTATATAATTTATTGGAAAAAAAAGGAAGGGGGAAACAGAAAGGGGGTGCGGATGGGGGAGGGCGCTCACGACCTAAAGTTGTTGAATTCAGTATTCAGTCCGGAAGGCTGTAAAGTGCCTAGTCGGAAGATGAGGTGTTGTTCCTCCAGTTTGCGTTGGGCTTCACTGGAACAATGCAGCAAGCCAAGGACAGACATGTGGGCAAGAGAGCAGGGTGGAGTGTTAAAATGGCAAGCGACAGGGAGGTTTGGGTCATTCTTGCGGACAGACTGCAGGTGTTCTGCAAAGCGGTCGCCCAGTTTACGTTTGGTCTCTCCAATGTAGAGGAGACCACATTGGGAGCAACGAATGCAGTAGACTAAGTTGGGGGAAATGCAAGTGAAATGCTGCTTCACTTGAAAGGAGTGTTTGGGTCCTTGGACGGTGAGGAGAGAGGAAATGAAGGGGCAGGTGTTGCATCTTTTGCGTGGGCATGGGGTGGTGCCATAGGAGGGGGTTGAGGAGTAGGGGGTGATGGAGGAGTGGACCAGGGTGTCCCGGAGGGAGCAATCCCTACGGAATGCTGATGGGGGGGGTGAAGGGAAGATGTGTTTGGTGGTGGCATCATGCTGGAGTTGGCGGAAATGGCGGAGGATGATCCTTTGAATGCGGAGGCTGGTGGGGTGATAAGTGAGGACAAGGGGGACCCTATCATGTTTCTGGGACCACATATACTTGGCTAGATATAAAAGATTGCCTGTCATGATTTGAACAAGAGCAGGAGAGTTCTATCAATCCCCTGGCAACATTTATCATTCAACCAACAACAACAAAAAAGTTTGATGACTTGTCACGTTGTTGATTGTGGGATTTAATGCATACAATTTGTTTTCTGCATTTGCCTACATAATGGTGACTCCTACTTGAAAAGTAATTGGTTGTTGTAAAGCGTTTTGGGACATCCTGGGGGTGTGGAAGGTGCTGTGTAAAAAACTTAGT
Organism: Carcharodon carcharias; assembly: GCF_017639515.1. NCBI lineage: Eukaryota > Metazoa > Chordata > Chondrichthyes > Lamniformes > Lamnidae > Carcharodon > Carcharodon carcharias. Next base: position 22,452,945 of record NC_054467.1, on the reverse strand, counting down.
TTCTTTGTTTCTTTTATATGACCAAATGTTAATTATAGTGGTACTGTACATTCCGTAAGATTCTATGTATTGCTAAACTATTGTGATGGGCTAAGACCTTGCAGATCAATGGTAAGATTAAAAGGAGCAGAAGAAAAAACCAACAAGTAATGACTTGGTGACACCAGGTTTGGTTTGAAAGTTTGCAGGTTCAATGAGGGTAGTGCAGTGGATGTTGTCTACATGGATATTAGAAAGGCATTTGACAAGTTCCCACATGGTAGGCTAGTCAGAAAAGTGAGATCCCATGGGAAGGTGGTGAGTTGGATCCAAAATTGGTTCAGTGACAGGAAACAAATGGTCAGTGGATGTTTTTGAGAATGGAAATTGGTTTCCAGTGATGTTCCACAGGGCTCAGTGTTGGGGCCCTTGCTGTTTGTTGTCTATATTAATGCTTTGGGCTTCAATGTGGGAGGCATGATTGGGAAATTTGCAGATGACACAAGTTGACTGTGTAGTTGATAGTGAAGAGGATAGCTGTTGTCTCCAGAATGATATCAATGGTTTGATTGAGCTGGTGGAAAAGGGACAAATAGAATTCAACCTGTAAAGGTGTGAGGTAATGCATTTGGGAAGGGCAGATAAAGCAAGGGAATACTCGATAAATAATATTGAGAGGGGTTGAGGAAGTGAAGAGACTTTGGAGTGCACGTTCACAGGTCTGTGAATGTGGCAGGGCAGGTGGATAAGGTGGTCAAGAAAGCATATGGAATGCCTTCCTTTATTGGAAGAGGTATTGAATACAAAAACAGGGATGTAATGCTGGAACTGAAAAAATGTTGGTTAGGCCACGGCTGGAATTTTGTGTACAGCTCTGGTCAGCACCTTTCAGAAAGGACATAATTGTTCTGGAGAGAGTGCAGCGGAGATTTACAAGAATGTTGCCAGGGCTTAAAAAATGCAACTATGAAGAAAGATTGGATAGGCTAGGGTTGTTTTCCTTAGCACAGTGGAGGTTAAGGAGTGACCTAATTGAAATGTCCAAAATTATGAGGGGTCCAGATAGGGTACATAGGAAAGACTTGTTTCCCCTAGCTGAGGGGTAAATTACCACGGGGCATAGATTTAAGGTGATTGGTAGAAGGATTTGAGGGGACATGAGACAAAAATTTTCACTGAGGGTGGTGGGTGTCTGGAATTCACTGCATGAATTGGTGGCTCAGGCTGAAATGCTCATTTTTGTAAAAGGTACCTGGATCTGCACCTGAAGTGCTGTAACCTGAAAGGCCATGGACCAGGTGCTGAAAGGGAGATTAAAATAAGCAGCTAATTTCTTTATTTTCCTCTCTTTTGGCTGATGCAGACACAATGGGGCTGAATGGCCTCTTTTGGCGTCATAACTTTTCTATGGTTCTAACAAGGAGGGGAAGATAGAGGGAGGTGAAGAATTCAACATTTGAGAGTTTAGGAATATAAAGAGTGGTAATTTCTGCTTCACAGTTTCATTGACTCGATTGTGAGGCATGAGATCATCTTTCACCCATGCTTACATCTGCAGTGGCAATTCATCCTTAACGAGTGAGAATAGAAGACAATGCAGTCAGTTTTGATTATCAAAACAGAGCACAGAGGAAAAAGCTCAGACTAAGAACAAAAAAAAAGAACAGTTCAGAGAGGAACATTGACAATTGTAATAAGATCAATAAGTTCAATATGGGAAAGCATGAGGTCATCCATTTTGGATCCAAGAATGGCAAATGGGAATTTTTTCTAAATATCAACAGGCAAGACATTGTGGAGGAGCAAAGTGATTTCAGGCAAAGACCCTTTGTCAGAACTAACCGTCTAGCCATACACTTCCCATTTATGTTCCAGGTTTTCAGTATCTGAGGAGTATTTTTGGCCTTAAGCTTGTTTTTGCAACCTATCCTGGAGTGTTATCTTCCACTTTTATCTTTGACTGATTTACATATTGGTTCCCCCCTGTTCCTTAATAGCATTTCTGTGATTTGTTCGAGATGGAAAACAGTTGTTCGTGTCGGCATTTTCCTGTTGATGTTTCTGTATTCTAGTCCAGGGACAAGGAGCATTGTCCACCTTCTTTCATATATATATATATATATATATTTCTGCGTTCATAGTTCAGCAAAATTTTGTTGCATTAAAAAAAATGTAAAATTCAATGCTCAATATTGAAAATGTTTCCACTGGAAGATTAACACTTTAGCTGTTCTGGTTCTGTAATATAGTATTGGTTTTGCAGAGACAAATAACACAAAAATACAGTACGCAAATCACTAACATATGTATCACATGCACAAGCTGCTTTGCTGTTTGGAATTGCAATAAGATTCAACAAGCCTGACAATTTAGATGGTCATAAATACAACATCCATTGGTACATAGGCCCCATTTGGCACCTAGAGGTATAATAAGGTCTTGTAGTCATTGATTAAAGTCCATTTTCCAGATCTCTGAGTTGGAAAATAGCCATTTAATGTAGCAGTGCTTCACTGAGTCGGTGCAGAGTTCAAGTAGCAAAGCAATGTATACAACGTGACTGGTGCTGTATGGTAACAAAAGAAAAAAATAGCAATAATGAGTGACAATGTAAATATCATTAACACATGTATATCGATGCCAATATAACGCGAGGCGAAAAATGTAAAAATAACACTTCGAGTAGTTGTTCATTTTATACCTTGCATTTTCATGCCTTTTCCACTTTTCCAGAGGGCTGTTATATATTTGCTGTTAAATTGAGCTCATTTCTTGTGCACTGTGATTAATCGAATTGACCTTCTGCCTTGGGGAAAAACCCTCGAATTTTAGTGCAGAAAACTCATGATGACGAGGATCGTGTTGAATCAGTGGAAATGGTTCACTGCACAATCTGAGCTTTAGACATCTTGTCAAACCTCGGTGATGAATATAGCTTTGAGGAACTGGATTAATAATGGTTAATGAAAAGGGGTCAGACTGGCAGAGATGTCTAAGGCTGAATAACTCATTGCAACATTTAAATGCTGGTAAAGTAATGACACCCAGTGGATCATCAGGTTTTATTTTTAATATGTGGGTTTTTTTTAAATGTATGTATCATCTAGTAATACTGTCAATGCATCATTTCTTTTACCTTTTCCTGGTTTCCTCTGTCAAGGAAACAATATATGGTTCATTTTCAGAGCTTAATGTTTCATAGTCACTGATTGCTTTGTCCTGCTTGGTTTTATTCATTCTTATAAGAGCTAATAATTCCCATCGAACTTCATCATCCATGAGGATGTGGCTTTGACTCAGTTGTAGTTTATTGTAGTCAGAATTATACCCTGGAAACTGCTCAACTCGACTTACTATAAATGCAACTCAGTAATCTGATGGCCTGTGGTGCTCATATTCCAATGGCAACAGCAGTTTGCATTTATATGGTGCCTCCAACATCGTGAAGTGTCCCAAGGCACTTCGCAACAGCATAGTCAGACAAAATTGACTTAAAATGTGATTCACATAGCCCAGATATTTTCACCTGATAGTGATTACCTTGAGTGGTGTTTTCAGAGGAACATAGGAGCAGGAATAGGCCATTTGGCCCTTCGAGCCTGCTCTGTCATTTGATAAGATCAACTTCACTTTCCTGTCTGCCCCCCATAACTCTTGACTCCCATGTCTATCAAAGATCAATCAAATCAGCCTTGAATAAATTCAATGACCCAGCCTTCACTGTTCTCTGGGGAAGAGAATTCCACAGACTAAAGACCTTTTGAGAGAAAAATGCTCTCCTAGTTCTTGTCTTCCCACAAGAGGAACACCCTCCTGGTATCCACCCTATCAAGTCTCCTCAGGGTCTTAAAAGTTTCAATAAGATCACCTCTCACTCTTTTAAACTCCAATGGGTATAGGCCTAACCTGTTAAACCTTTCTTCATAAGATACCCAGGGATGAATCAAGTGAACCTTCTCTGAACTACTACTACTAATACATTCATATCCTTTTTCAAATAAGGAGACCAAAACTGTACATAGTGTTTGAGATGTGATCTCACCAGGCCCTGTACAGCTGAAGTAAAACTTGCCTACTTTTATATTCCATTCCCCTTGCAATAATCTTAAACATTCCATTTGCCTTCCTAATCATTTGCTGTGCCTGCAGTCTAACTCTGTTTTGATTCATGGACCAGGACACAGACCCCTCTGTACCTCAGAGTTCTGCAATTCCTCTCCATTTAAATAGTATTCTGCTTTTCTATTCTTGTCGCCAAAGTGGATGAGTTCACATTTTCCCACATTATACTCCATCTGCTAAATTTTTGCCCTCTCACTTAACCTATCTATATCCTCTTGACAATTTACTTTTCTACTTATCTGTGTGTCATTGACAAATTTAGCTGCCATACACTCTGTCCCCTCATCCAAGTTATTGATATAGATTGTAAATAGTTGAGGCCCCAACATGCATCCCTGTGGCACTCCACTAGTTACAGCTTGCCAACCTGAAAATGACCCATTTATGCCTACTCTCTGTTCCCTGTTAGCCAACCAATCCTCTGTCCATGCCAATATGTTACCCCCCTATACCATGAGCTCTTATTTTGTGTAGCAACCTTTGATGTGGCATCTTATCAAATGCCTTTTGGAAATCCAAGTGCACCACATCTGCAGGTTCTCCTTTATTGTTATTGTTGCTTGTTACATCCTCAAAGAACTCTTATAAGTTAGTTAAACACACTTTTCCCTTTCACAAAACCATTGAGTCTGCATGATCACATTTTGATTTTCTAAGTATCCTGCTATAACCTCTTCAATAATAGATTCTAGTGATTTCCCTGTGATAGATGTTAGGCTAACTGGCCTATAGTTTACAGTTTTCTGCCTCCCTCTTTGAATAAAAATGTTACATTTGTTATTTTCCAGTTTGCTGGGATCCTTCTAGAATCTAAGGAATTTTGGAAAAGGGTTTAGCTTGATTAGTTCTGGCACAGACAAGATTGAAGCCACTGGATCATGGCACACCAGAAAAGTGATTTGCAAGGTGTTTGATGGAAGGTTTTGTCCTAATTGCCATATTTGAGGCAAAGATCCTCTTCAAGCTGATAGACCCCAATTAACCCTGGGCAAAAGATAAAAGCACCTGCTTCCAGTTTGGCTTAATTACAGAGATGAAGTAATGTAAAACCTGTTTTGTTTTGTTGTCAATCAGTTTAGTAATGTAAAATGCCATCTCCTATTTAAATTATATCAGATATCGCACAAAAGTTCAGTCTTTGTCAGAGCATATTTGAATGTTCAAAATTGTTCAAAAATGCATCCTCTAATCATGTAGGACATGTGCACTGTAGAAATGGGTCTGCAATTAAGAGGTTTTTTAAACCCGTAGGAATTGAAAATACAGATGTTACTTCTATGCACAAGCAGAGCACGTTATTATTGATATACTAATTTTTATAGGTGCAAACAAAACTCAAATGCTTAACAGTCGTACTTTTGATACAATATAAAACAGCATGTTAAAATAAGGAACATCGTACATATTTAAGAAAATTTGTAATTTTGAAAGGGGGGAAGGACAAATTTGTTGAGGAACTCTGGTGCTTATGACCTTGGAATGAAGAAATAACAGATGCACCATTCTGTCTATTCGTAATTATTCAGGTGCACTCATTCCAAAAAATCCACTGCTCAAGTCTTCAAAGCCGCGATTGCCAATGGAAACACACCATCAAAGCTTAAAACTACTAGGGCTGGGCAGAATTAAAGATAGGTTTTTCAGTGCAGAGATCTGTGTTTGAATCCCAACCTGACTGAGGGATGCAAGTTCTGTTGACTGACCTACATGAACTGGGAAGTCTCGATCCTGTTTCTAATGGCAGATAAATATCTGCCGCTTGATAAGTTGACACACTCACTTGGAGAATTTTTTCTTAAATGCCTATTTGCGAGAAATGGGATTTAGTTCACTCTGCTGCAGAAAAGGATGCTTTTCTAAGGTGAGAACTTAGAGTTATTGTTGGAAGTATTGTACGAGGAATTTCATGTTATTTCTAGCTATGATGACACAACAGTTCTCGACGCCAACAAAGGAATGCATAAGAGGAAAAGTGTTTTATTTTTAACTAGTTAGCAGGACATTACCCAAACGAGTGCAAAACTATATACATAAGCTGATGGTCAAGTTCTCATTTAAATCAATGTCCTGAAAATCAACTTGGTATACATGTTCTCACTCAAATTGTAAGGATACAGAAACGTGAATAAAAATGCAATTTTTATACGAGCTTTCAAGATACTGTAAAGCATGCTAGTTATTGATAAATTTCCTCTGGCAGAGTTTAAACTTGTACTGCAAAGTGAAAACATCAAGAAACTTCCAACAGTTTGAAGCAACCCAGGCAAATTAAATGCAGTAATCGATATGCTGATTTTTAATTCACTAATTTTTGTTAATTTTAATAATGTTAAACTGACATTACCAAGCCATTTATAGCCCCCTGTATTTTTTAATAGGAAGCTTGCAGTATTTTCCTATCTAGCACAGTGTTGCACATTTTCCTTTAGCTATAAAGCACTCAGTTTGCACCAGCTCCCAACAAATGGGTTCTTCAGACTCCAAACATATATCTGCAAAGCAGTGGATCCTTGCTCCTTGTTGCAAATCTTTCTACAGGACGCCTGGCCCGCAGGTGTCCTGGTATTAGTATTTTGTATTGTTGCTTGCCATTGTAAAGACAGAAACAATCTATCCACAGGCTGCATTCTAGCTGACGCTTAAAGAAGAAAGGGGCCCTGTGCTCCTTCTCTTAAGGGAGAGAAAAATTCCAAGGGTTCCTTCTCCTGATTGTTTTATCTGTCACAATAGCACATGTGGCTATCAGGTACAGGTGGGATAAAGCTTAACTGTGAAGCCTCTGTGGTTGAATAACCCACTGCAATCTGGCCCCTGAAAAGCCACAGTTCATTGAGGATTCTACCATCAGTCGAGCCCCTGGAGAAACACTGTAGCAGCTGAACATGGGCATTTATGCCATTTTCTTAAAGTTCTGCTAGCCTATAGTGAGCGACCAAGAGAATCATTCCCATTCTAAGGTCATGAATTGTCACTTGGGCAGCAGCGGAAGATGGGAGAAAATTTGCCAAAAATGTGGGGCAAACAAATATTTTCTGTATATTTATTTAAACTCTTTACTAGCAGATGAGCCCACGCAAGGCCAATTGCAATTTTGTGGGCATGTGTTATTTTGCAGATTCTACTAACTGGAATGCAGAGACACGATTAGACCTATAGAAGTCAGTAATAATTTATAACTCTGCTCCTTTTCAACTTGTTAAGAGGATAATTCCCTTTTTTTCCTGAAATATTTTCTTATTCAAACCATTTTATCTGCAAAAATTCAGATAGCATGGAATGAACAGAGGTGTAATCATATTTCACGACTCAGAAGGTGACTTCTTGGAAACCATTCCAGTATTTTCTCTGTACAGGATTGAGTTATCACTCAAATCCGTGCTCATGGTATAAAGAAGCAGTAAAACAGACCCAGACAAAAGAGAGTGCGCAGTTTGAAATTGTGATGGATAGATTGTGACCCGAGACAGGGCACAGTGTCTGGATTTACTGCGTGTTCAAGTAGAAAATCAGACAGGCCATAGGAACCGAGTCTTCTAATAGGTATTGATTATAATATGGATAATTTCCACAGATCAGATGCATAAGAGTTAAGTACAATAATTTCTTTCTTTGACAGCAGGGAATGAAATGATTTGTGCTTCCTCAATCATCGCCACTCTGAGTAATTAACTATTCTTTGAGATGCTAACAGTCATTACCAACTAGGTGCCATGATGTTGTAGACATGAGCTGGGATTTTATGACCCCGACCCCCTGAGGCTGGCTGACAGGGTTGTATATTATTTTAAATCAGCAGTGGGGTAGGTATCGGGACCCTGCTTGCCCTTGGGCCAATTGAGGTCTTCAAGTGGCCAATTAATGCCACCTAAGGCCCTTTTTCTGCCACCACTGATGTTTTACCAATGGTGGGCTTTGGGTGCCATATACACCACTTTGACATTCAGGTTGTTCATTAAAATGAGAACTTGACCACCACTTAAATGTTCTTCATTTTTGCACTCAATTGGGTAATCTCCTGTGGCGGGGCTGCCAGATATATCCAAGTGGCCTGCCTTTGGGGTGGGAGGAGTCCCTGTTCCCCATGGAGGTACACCCCAGTGGAAAGGGCCATCCTGCTTGAATATATTCCTCACAGTCTCCCCATCGCTACTCACTGTCCTAGCAAGGGCCTGCTTGACTGACACTGGCGAGTCCGCCCCCCACTCGCCACCTTCTCTGGCCTGCAGTGCCGCTCCTAATCCAGGCCCTCTGCAGTTGCAGCAATGGCCAGCGCAATCAGTGTTGCTGCTGGCCCTGTGATTGGCTAACCGCCCTTAGAAGTGGGACATCCTGCCTCAGGCCGGCATCCAGGCCCTCAGACAATTAATTGCCTGAGCCGTGAAAATTAGTGTCATGTCTTTCAGGACCAGAGGAGGCAGGCTTGTCCCCTACTTTCCAACCAGTGGGTGGGGCCACTGCTTCTACATTAAATTCCAGCCATAGTGTGGAGGTGTTGGTACTGACTAAAGGCACTAAGGTCCTCTGTTCGTGTCTTGAAATTGGTGATTTCACCTTGGGATCTCCTCCTCCTCTGCCAACTTCCCTCCTTTTAGCACCTCACCTTGTTCCACCCTCATATCTTCACCCAAGCCCCAGGGAAAGTTTGTTGGGATATCCTCAATGCTTTCTTTCCTTAGCCTGTACACTGAATAACTTCTCTACCTCGGTGTTTTCAGCATCCATTTTAACTCAGCTTGCCCCTTCTCCTCTGAGCTCACTGCCCTCCTGTCATCCCTTAACCTCTCCTCCTCCTATCCATTGTCACGGCTGCCCCCTCAAACTTGGCATCTCACGAGGCTTCACTGAATGACAAGGTCATCTTTGATTATTTCTTTGCAATCCCTCACCATTAAAAACATCCACCTTCCAACCTCACTTCCTTCTGCATCCAGTGTTGGAGGAACAAAAACTCTTCCCCCCCCCCCACCCCCCCCCCCCCCCAAGTTATTTACAATTCCACTTTCAACCTCCCAGCTTTTTACGTTGCCCCTTTGTATTTGGTTGAGCTTCCTTCAGAGATTGGAGAAGGCCACTGCTTAAAAGAAAGAAGGTTCGACTTTTCTTACCAGGATGTTCATTTCACTTCCTTCAGAATAGGACTCCCAGTCACTGGGATGTTCATCATTTTCAGTAATTTCAGATTCTTGCACTCAATCGTACAACAGTTTTGGAAGCTTCACTTCTGCACTCTCTTGCTTGGGAGAGCCAAGTAGCACACTTGAAAGGAATAGTTTTCAATAAGCAGACAAGCTTCAAATCATGTTTTAAAATTCAACCTTTGTGATTTGATCTTGTGCCATTATTGAATTGATGAGTTTAAATTATAACACACCGTTTTGTCAATTACTCAACAGATCATCTATCTCATCAAAGCCAGATGAGTATATGAGAGAGAAGGGAAGAGGGTTATGATGATAGATTTCGATGAAGAAAATGGGAGGGGTCTCAAGTGGAGCAATAACGCTGCCATGGACTGGTTGGGCTGAATGGCCTGTTTCTATGCTGTACATACTATCTAAACTTCTCTCCAATGCTTCCTCCGCCCCCGCTTCTAATAAGTGTGAGGTACTCATGGACATGTTTGTGACTGAGATTGAGACAATTCATTCAGCTTCTTCACTTTTCCTCGGGAATTAAGCCAAACAGCCACCATGTTTCCTCCCCTGCTTTAGGCTGAAATTTGTATCTGGTTTCTTATCCATCTCCCCTCAAGCCCTCTCAAAATTTGTTCATGAGACCTAACTCCTGTTCTCTTGGCCCTATTCCCATTAAACTGCGGACCACCTGATTTCCCTTCCTGTCCTCCATGCTAGCTGACATCGTAAATGATTCTCTGTCCTTGGGTACTGTCCTCCATTTCAAATCTGCCGCTATCAACCTCTTTCCCCAACCCCCAGTAAAAAAAACACACCATTAACCCCACTGTACTTACAAACTGTCACCACATCTCCAATCTCACTTTCCTCTCCAAAGCCCTTAAATTGTTGCCCAACTTCGTGGCCATCTGTCCCTGCAACCTAATGTTAGAACCTCTCCAATCAGGTTTCTGCCCCTGCAAAATCCTGGCCACATTTGAGAGAGTAAACCTTCAGCAATAAAATGGCCTTAATCAAAGTCACAAATGACGTTCTATGTGACTGATCATAATTCCTTATTCTTCCTCAGCATTCTTAACCTGGTTGCAGCCTTTGACATGGTTGATCACCCCATCTTCCTTCAATGCCTCCCATCCATGGTCCGGCTAAGTGGTCCAGTCCTTGGCTCATTCCACTTTTGCCTTTCCCAGTTGTAGCCAGTAACTCGCCTGCAATGACATTTCCAGTGTTATTACCTCAGAAGTTCCCTAATGATCTATCCTGATTTTCCTGCAATGGCATTCCTGATGACTACTACTTCCATCTTGACTTGCACCTCTAATTAGAAGATGCTGCAGGGAGCCTAACAGAAAATGGGCCAATGTTGATCACAGCTTTTAGTACTTGAAAATAATCACTAAAAATTAAGCTTCATGGCTGTTGGTTTGGCTACTGTAGGAGAACAATTTATCACAGTAAATTTCCTCCTCATGAACTATACTAAGGCAAGATCTTTCTTTTGTCTTTTCTCTATTTATGTCACCAATAACAAGACACTTGTGTAACACAGTTTTGGGATGTTAGTTTAGATTTACAATTGGGAATTTTGCTGCATTATTTATGAATTAAGGGTTGATAATTTTTCTGAAAATTTGCGCTCTCAGAAATGTGGCCAGGATAAAACTGGGGGAGCCGCTGGGATCAGCTCCCCATCACAGTCCCACCACCACAGCATTTTATCAGCAGTGGGACCGATTATTGCGGAGAGGCTGCCTGCAGCAAGGAAATGGGTAGCCAATAAGCATAATTAAACACCCAATTAGGGGCCGTTTAACATCGCTGGTGGTATTTTCCCCATGGCGGGGCAACCCGCTTCTCCCTGCTAGGGGGGAGAGAGTCCACCAGCTAAATTGAGGAGGCCTCCCTGCAGGCAACTCCTGTTGCCCCAGTGGCTCCCTCTTTTCCCCAGACAGGCTTTCCCCTCCGACTCTCTGCCCCTGGGATTTTTTTTTAGCCATATGTGGACTCTAGCTCCCAAAGTTCTCTTGCATGCTTCAGCTGGAACCACCTCTCCCGTTGGTGGTGGTGCTGAGGCTCTAGAGATGCCGACCTTCTGATTGGGCTGTCAGCGTCAGGATCCTGGCTGCTGCCCTTAATACGTTGGCAGGCTTGCAGTTGGCCAATTAGGACGCCGCCTATGATAAAGTTGCTGAGTCAGGCCCGCTGCCGACAAGCGTGTGCTCGCAACCACGACTTTAGGTTCCTGACGTCCGCAGTAAAACTCAAGCCATATCTGTGAGGGAAGGTTGTTTACCCTGCCCCAGCACACTACTCGCCACCCCCACCACTAAAAAAAAAGAGAATATTAACCTCTCTGAAGATTAATTGAAGTCAAAACCACAATGTGGAATCTGAACCTGGGCTTTGGTGAAAATGGACTTGGGGGAGAAATGGATTTTTCTTGTTTTGTGTATTCCAATGTCTGACCTTTGACAATAGGTGATTTTTGCCCAGAGTAACTTTGTGCTATTGCTGTGACGTTCTCTCAAAATGATTAATGTGGTTTGCTTCCAAAATCAAGAGCTGAGGTTATGTACAGCTAACATTTTCCTAAGTTTGACGTGTTTGTGATTATGACATTTCCATAACCTCCTGCAGATTATCACTGAGTAGTTGAAACCTTTTTTCTCAAAGGGGGATAAAGGGTGACAAATGCATTCTGTTTGTACCCCTTCGAGCGTTGTAGGCCCATCCTTTGGGACCACATTCTGGATACAACTTAGCTGCAGAAACATACAGGTCAGTACAGGGAGAGGAGGAAAAGCTTTTAACAACGATAAAAAATCTGTGATCCTAAGTTTTAGCAATAAACCTATGGAGTACAATGCCAATGAGGCGAAACTAAACTTGTACAAATCGTTGATTAGAATATTTTGTCCAGTTCTAGGGTGCCTTAATTTAGAAAAGATGTCAAAACAATGCAGAGGATGGAAAAGAGATTAAAAATGGTAGCACCCGGAATGAAAAGTGTTACTACCTGGCAGAAATTAAGTGTGTGTGAGAGAGATGGCAGATTTTGGGGGCGGGGAGGGGGTGGAGGGGTGGAATGGGAGGGGTTGGGGGGAGGGGGGCTTTTTCCATTGGAATAATGAATGTTAGTAGCAGGCCTGACAGAAATGCTCATAGTAATGAGAGGTTTTTGAAGTTTGGTGAGTTGGCAACTAGAAGACATAAATTTAAGATTGTGTCATCAAAAGGTCACAAGAAACAGGAGCAGGAGTATATCATATGGCCCTTTGGACCTGCTCCACATGGTGAGCTTAGGAGAATTTTTGAAATGATAAGATAAGGAATGTGGTGGCGGGAGATGATTCCACAATAGTTTTTAAAAACATACTGGGTAAATATTTGAAAGAGAAACATTGATAAGTAAGAGGAATGGAAGTAAGTGGATAACTCTTTGAGAGCTGACGCGGGTGTGATGGATCAAATGTCGACTTCCTGTACTGTAAATTTCAATAAAGGGAAAATCAAAGGGTCATCCCCTCCGGTTCCCTTGACACGTTTTGCAGGAGCTGTTATTGAGTCGCAAGCTCGGGTGCCCAGGTCCATTTTTTGAGTAGGAAGTATGGTGTATGTGTGCTATATGTTAGCCGAAAGAGAGAAATTAGAAGATACTGGAGAGGATCTGCATGTATTGTTGGGGGGCTGTTCTCCATTCATCACAGAATGCTTGCCAGAAACACTCTGTAATCCAAAGCGAAATGGGCTATTTTGGTGTTTGGGAAATATCCATGAGTAAGATATAAGCTGGCTTTGCTATTGAACAAGTCTCAGTTTACTTCCTACGTGCACTGTAGAGATCTGGGCAGTCAGGTATTTTGTGAAATACAAGAGTACCTTCTATGGAAAATCTAGCAACTTGGTGTATAAGATAATTTCTTCCTGTTGTCTGACCCTTAATATTTGCTTCCTGCGCAAATATCATTTAAATTAATTAAGCACTTAACAGAAGCCTCAACAATGCAAGGGATAAGAACACCTTGGGTATGGCAATACAATCAAAGAACAATTACAATAATTATATAGTATATGAAGTAGATGATGCAATAAATGCACCCTCAGTTTTATATTATCATCTTTACATCTTTTTTGCTTTCCTCATGTTATGATATCATCGAGGTGCTTAATTATATTCTGGGCAGGGGTTTCCTCAAGCTCCTGTTTTATTCTATGTTAATGTTTTTCTCTACTGGAATACAGACTTTCCAGAAGCCATGGATTGATGGCTATGAAATCCACATTTTGACTTTATTCTCTTATCATTAAATGTTCGAACCTTGTCATCAATTGCCGTAAGCTTGGCTAATTACTGTATTTCTGTACAGCAAATGGATTTTAATGATACATGTATGTCAGGGCTGCTGGAGGAATATTATGAAAGAAAAATAGATGGCAGGCAAAGGGCAGAAATTTCATAAAGATCACTGTGATGCTGTATAATTGGAGTTCGCCCAACATTATTGTAAATCATACACTGCTACTGATTAGTCCTCCTGTCAAAGAAATGGCCCACTCTTGTTGCAAGAAGGATATGGAACAAGAAGATTGATTTGAAGGTCAGAGTTTGCCACAAATGAGGTTGGGCTCAGACCTGAATTAAGTTTCAGAATCATAGAATACTACAGCGCAACAGGAGGCCATTTGACCCATCGTGTCTGTGCCAGCTTTTTGAAAGAGTTATCAAATTAGCCCCACTCACCAGTAACCAGAGGACACAGATTTTATTTAGTTGGCAAAAGGCCAAAGGTTGACATGAGAGGGTAAAGATTTCACCCAGGGAGCTGTTAGGATCTGGAACCCTTATCTTTTCTCCGTAACTCAGCAAAACCTTTTCCTTTAAGCATTTTTATTGCATCTGCTTCCACCACCCCTTCAGGTACTGGGTTCCAGATCCTAACAACTCCTTGGGTGAAATCTTTTGCCCCTCATGTCAACCTTTAGCCTTCTGCCAATTAAGTAAAATCTGTGTCCTCTGGTTACTGACTCCTTTGCAACTTATTTACTCTATTATAACCCTTCAAGATTTTGAATAGCTCTATCAAATCACCCCTTACCCTTTCTGTGCTGAGGGGAATAGCCCCATCTTCTGTAGTCTCTGCATGTAAATGAAGCCCTAGTACTATTCTGGTAAAGCTCCTCTGGCCCCTTTCTAAGATCCTGACGTCTTCCTAAACTGTGGTTCCCAGCATTGGCCACAGTGCTCCAGATGGGGCATTACCAACAGTTTAGAAATATTTAGAATACAGTAAGTCCTTGCTTAAAGTTATGGTGGGGTTCCAGAACGACTTTAAGTGAGTCATAGGTTCCCATAGGAATCAAAGTTAAAGCCAGAGTTTAGGTTCCTTTGGTCATTTCTCACCCAGAAACAATAATGTACAAGTTGAAATGCTGTACCATCCATATGCACACTGTGCATTCCTAGCTGAAATAACATGCAAAATAAAATATGTAATTAAATATAAAAGAAATACAATACAATAAACAATTTTTTAAAGTGCTCTCACCACACATGAGGTTCCTCTACTGTACAGTACTTTTGGATTGACCAGGCTCCGTCTACTGGCAGAGGTTGGTCAGAGCAGGTAGTTCTGGGACTTCAGCTGATAACTGCAACAACCAACTTCAATGGGAGTTCAGTATGGGCGAAGTCAGAGAGCAGAGGTGGCAGCGGAGGGAGCAGCCAGGATAAGAACAGCAGTCCTCAGATCCTAAGGCAAGAACAGAGGGTGTGAGGCGAGGCTAGGAGCAAGGGCAGGAGGCAAGTTCGGGTTGGGGGTGGGATAGTGTGGGAGACGAGATCGGGGGATGGGGTGCTGAGAGGCGAGGCCTGGGAGCATGAAGGCTGAAATGGGGCAAAGAGGCATGAGGGCGAGAACGGAAGTGCTGGGGGAAAGGTTTTGTGAGCAGGCAGGCCACAGAAGAGGAGGTATGTGGCAAATGACAAAGTGAAACTGGCAACGCTAAATGGGTCTACTGGCACTATTTTATTAACAACGTTAACGCAAAACGATGTTAATGTGAAACAACATTAAGTGAGGCAATGGTGAGCAAGGACTTAATGTAACTACCTATTCTATACCTCCATTTATAAGGTCAAAGACATTGTATTCATTTTCAACAGCCTACTCACCTTGCCTTGCCATCTTCAGAGCGTGTGTACATCCAGCCTCAAGTCCCACTGTTCCCGCTCCCCGTAGGACATTCTAAAGTTTCAAAAACACTCACTCCACTTGTAATTTGCAAAACAAAATAAACTGAGAGTATAACCTGATGTCTCACTCAAAAGGCTTTTATGCTTGATGGGGTTAGTTTGTTTTGTACCCACAATTACAGATTTGAAACAGGTACCAATTTAAAAGGATTACAGGAAAATTAAAAGAGTTGGACTTAACAGGTTGAGAAAAAGGGAAAATTATAATTTTTTGAAAACTGTTTTACTACACTCATTCCAAGCAAATGAATGCTTCACTAATGTCTAATATCAGAATACTCAAGTATGTTACTTTATTCCTCACAAATCAATGCTTCACCCAGCTCAAATATGTCATTAACTATAGCCATACAATCAGTCAAAGTGGCTAGTTCCTGTGGTTCTGGTTTCTTCTCCCAATGATCAGCCAGGCTCTGTCCTTGAGATTTCCTTATGACAGTTTTGAAGCAATTATCAATTACCCAGATATACAGTGCATTGTGTCACTGTTGTATGTTTTTAAACACAGTGTCTGTAAAAGAATGCAGTGTATCATACTTAATTTCTTTACAGACACCGCCTGGATCTTGCCCACTAATCAGAACCCTCCTGGGAACTCTCAATCAGCAATGACTCCTGAAAAACTTTTCTTCCTCCTCACGCTTCCTTTTATTTGTCTCCAGAGTGTCTGTCCAGGAGAAGCCCATGAATTGCTGTCCACCTTGAATGTTAGCTGAATCCTTCCTGTTGCATTCAAGATGCAGTTATTTTTTTGTAGTATCTGCAGCTGATGAATTTTAAGTGCCAGCAGAGAGAGAGATGAACTCCCCGGATCCTTGTGCATGGATACATTATCTTGTCTTTTGATTACAGCGTTGAAGCCTTTGATGTGGGTAGGCTCCGAGAGATTACATGCAGGTTTCACCTACCCCTAAAAGCAGTAAGCTTTGTTCAAGTTTCCATATTTGAGATTTAAATAGAAACCCCATGTGGCAGAGAACAGGGAAGCACTTCATCTTTATAAGTTCCATTTGTTTTTAAAATCTGTAATTAAGTCTGCACATGTGGACTGATGTCACCTGTACTTTTAGTGTCTGATGCATGTTGCAATTTGTCCAATTGAATGACTGTTATTTCTGACATGCTTACATCCTGATTGCCTCCAGTAATAGGGCTCTTTTGAGATGATAATTGGTCTGTGCTTATTATAGTCTCTGTTGAAATCTGACAAGAAAATTACATGATAGAAGACGAAAGTCTCAGGTTTTCAATGTCCTGTTTTAAAGAGAAAAAGGTACCTTGCCCTTGAATAAGTAATGGTAGGTTTTTGAATGTCATCTTTTGCATTAAATAAGATTTTATGTGGGTTCAGAGTGTAATTATTTTCTTTTCCCCATCTAATTTGTTTCAAATCTCCAAACAGCTTGTACTGTTTTTCTTTGAGTTGAAATGTCTTTCTTTTCAGTTCATACATTTAACATTTACGAAATAACTGAACACTATAATGCAATGTAATTACTTTTTTCTCCTATCCTCTTCCTGCTTTGAATCTCTCAAACGTGTTTAGTGGAATTAAGTTTTTCACACCAGATGGTACAAATGTGAATTATATGAGAAACCTACATCACAGCACAACCAGCCATAAACTCTCCCACATTGAAACCAACTTACACATGGGCACAGATTTTACGCTCCTCTGCCAATGGATCTGAAGGTGGGTGGGCTTGGTAAATGGGCCTTTGGCATAACTGTCTGCCCATTTCCCCACTGCAACTATACCAACAATTAATGCCCACTTAAGGGCCTCATCCCACTTCAGTCGGGACTTAACCAGCGCCTGAGGGCCCACATCAAGCACCCAGCCTGGCAGGTTTCCCTGTGCGGGGAGGAGTCCTTCCAGCTGGCACCCTAGGCCCATCTGAGGGCTCCCCCAATGTGTAACCCTCCCCCACCCCCAGGTTGTCCTTCCCACATGGTCTCTCAAACCCCTACCCACCCCACCCGCTGGGGCCTGTCAACGTGGAGCGCGGCATGACCCCACCCCCCCCCCCCCCCCCAAACGCTTGCCCAAACCTTGATCCAGCGGCGCATACCTCTGCCCTGCATTGCTGGAGAGCTGCCAGCCTCGGATTGGTCGGCAGCTCTCTAAGGCGGGACCTCTTGATCCAGAAATGCAGAAGTCCCATCACCAGCCACGACTGCAAGGGAGCCGATGTTTCCCTCAGTGGGCTCCCCCTAACATTTTAGCCAGCGTGAGGAGGGGGTTGCAGGGAATCTGACACCTCGTATAATTTAGCCCATGGTGTATCACCACCATTCAAGTAACTTACTATACAATCTGATGCAAAAATTACTAGTTGCATGTTTCCTGTGCTGTATGGTGGGGAGAGTTACACACTGGATCTTTTACACAATTGTACTTCCTCCGCCTTTATTAAGGGAATGGTGTATTGGATTTCTGGGGAGTAATTGCAATAGCAAAGTTACCATTTATAACCTTGTCACTGACTCCACATTGGTTCTATAACAACACAGGTTTTGTGAATATGGACTTGGTTCACATTTAGAGTTCTTCTGAACAACAGTTCAATAGCAATGCAATTTGGAAGCACCAATTCCTTCAACTGAGTAAAGCACAAAAGGCAGTTAGTTGGCGTTGGTGTATCAGTAAATGAACTGACGGTCAGGATGGTGGAAAACTCTGTGTTCACACCCACACCATTCTTCTGAAAGTCCACTCGTTGGCACTGTTCACTTCTTCCATACACTGCTACTCAGAATATCAGTAGCTCTTAATTTTAGATTCACTGGGGTTTGACCTGGTTTTCAATATTTAAGAATGCTGATCAGTTTACAAGAGTGAAAATTATTCCATCTGCTTGCGAGACGCATATGCTTCACCTTGTGTGAGAAACAATGACATGATAATTCCCAGTTTATGCGCATAGCTGAGTATTCATTACTGATTGTCTAAAGATTCACATGGTTTATGATCAGTAAAATTGCAATACACAGAGTTCCTGTCAGTACTGTTTGGAGCCCTGTTTCTCTTGCATTAGAGCCACGTGAACAATTTGGAAATCAAACCACTTTCTTCAAAAATTCAGCGTGGTTCTGGGATGTTGTAATGTTGGGGTTTTAAGTGCTTTGAAGCGTAAAATGAATAAAGAGGCTTCTTAGCTTCGAGGGCCTGCCCGCTATCCATAATTGGATGGTAAATCTGCTTCTGGGCCAGTTGGGAAGGCACCCCCTTGAAAATCCCAGCGAGTGGCTATTCCCACCCAGGAGTGAGTTCAGCACCCAGGAATGGCCATGGTCCCTCTTCCTGTGCCCGAACGAAGAAAATCCAGCCTTTGGTCTTCATGACTGAGTTATTCCCCGATTTAATCATATTGAGCCATCAGGGGGAAGCAAATATAACAAACCTGACAACAGTAACCTGACAGAATGTGACAAAAACTGGGAAAATAAAACATTTTGAAAATTCCACTTAAGTTCAGCTTGTTCAGTAAGTTTACTGATTACAAAAGGTGAGCGTTTTATATTTGCAGTGTTACCCGTGAAAGTAATAGGTACTTGCCTGGATCTTCCGCAGAGATTAGGAAACTTGATAGATTATTTATTAGCATTGAGTTATAAATAGGCTACCATACCGTGGTAGCGAGAGCTTCGTGAAGTTCATTGTATGGTGAACGGATGCCTGAGGCAGAATAGCGTGAGTAGGGTCTTTTTGCTCAGTATGATGTCAAGAAATCAGCCTTGTCTCTGCAGCTGCTTTCAAAACTCATTTCTGTCAGTTGGAAAGATTCAGTATCATTTTAGTTGAATTGCAAATAGACTAAAATTAAAGCAGAAAGTAGTTATACAGGATTAACTCATAAAACAGTCCCCTGGATGCAGTGCAGTTGCGTGAACAAAGGGACTCCTTTGTTGAGTATTCACTTTGGATCATTGATGACTAGTCCCATTAGACTCCCCTCGATGGCTATCTGCCAGGTTTTTCCTTTCCTCACTAATCTCTGCTCCGTGTTTGGCAAAGATGCATCTAGCTCCATAATCCATTTCTACCTAACTGAAGTCAGTGATGTAGGGAAGTGTCAGTGCCACAGAGGTGAAAGTCATCTTTTCCTTACAGCTTGCATCAGGCCAAGCACATGGTCCCTGAAACGAATAACACACAGCAGCACAGAGGTGTCCGATAAACAGGCTAATTTCTCATAGGTGACAATACCCATTAGAAAAGTTGTCCTTTCTTGAGCCATAATTAGCTGAACTGCACATGATTGAGATTTTATTTTATTTACCCAAATCAGTAGTGACAGGCTGCAACTTTTTCAGGATAAAAAATTGCTGCATTAAAATACACTCTGTTGTATTTAATTGTTTAAAATTCTGGCATTCTTTTACAGCAGAAGGCAAATAATATACAGGTTGCTAATGTTGGGGATGGTGTCCCAATTTACTAATTTTGAAGCAATGGTGTAAAATGGCAGCTTCGGCATTAAGGTTACTTTGCTGTGAAAGTAACCTTAACCAGATCTAAAATTCTACAATAGGTTAATATAGCATTCTGTCTTAAGGCAAGGAGATTTAAAAGCATCAATTTAGTTAATCACTGGGACAATTTCTATTCATTTGAGCCCTGATTCCAATTTTGAGTTGAACTTGAGATATTTTACTCATTTTAAGTAACACAGCAGGCCTCAATTATGCCAGTAGTTATGTTGTGGCTGACAACACGATAATTGCACAATTTGCAACTACCAATGTCCATTAAGTAACAAATAGAAATATAGGAACAGGAGTAGGCCATTCTGCCCATTGAGCCTGCACCACATTCAATTAGATCATGGCTGATCATCTGTCTCAATGACACTTTCCCGCACTATCCCCATTGGCCTTGATGTCATTAGTCTCCAGAAGTCTATCGACCTCTGTTTTGAACTTGGTGAATTATGGAGCTTCCACAGCACTCTGGGGTGGAGAATTCCAAAGATTCACCACCCTCTGAGTGAAGAAATTCCTCCTCATCTCAGTCTTAAATGGCCTACCCCTTATCCTGAGATTATGTCACCTGATTTTAGATTCACCAGCCAGGGGAAACATCTTATCTACATCCACTCTGTCATGGCCCTGTAAGAATTTTGTAAGTTTCAGTGAGGTCACCCCTCATTCTTCGGACTCTAGGGAATAGAGACCCAGTCTCCCCAGTCTCTCCTAATACGAGATCCTGCCAGACCAGGGATTAATCTGGTGAACCTCTGTTGCACTTGCTCTGTGGCAAGTATATCTCTCCTCAGATAAAGGGGCCAAAACTGTACACAGTACTCCAGGTCAGGTCTCATCAAGTCTCTATATAATTGTAGCAAGACATCTTTACTCCTGTACTCAAATTCCTTTGTAATGAAGGCCAAAATATCATTTACCTTCCTAATTACTTGCTGCACCTGCATACTAACTTGCAGTGACTCATGAACAACGACACCCAGATCCATTTGCACTTCCCAACCTCTCTCTGTTTAAGAAATGCTCTTGCCTTTCTATGTTTCTACCAAAGTGAATAACTTCACACTTATGCACATTATATTCCATCTGCCATGTTCTAGCCCATTCACTTAGCCTGTCCATGATTCATACCCATGAGGTAGCTTCATAAGAATGGCTTGACAGATTGGGGAACTGCAACATGGAGGGCACATTTCAAAAAATCGTGTAGCTCACCAATTGTAATGGCACAATATATTTTTGATGATGTGCATTTGTAAACTCAGTTGTTATGTACAATAAGTGCTGACTGCTGGAGTACCACAGGTGAGCCTGATCTGTCCTTACCAATTTTTTTTGTATTTGTTCATGGGATGTGGGCATCGCTGGCTAGACCAGCATTTATTGCCCATCCCTAATTGTCCCGGAGAACCAAGTGGCTTGCTAGGCCATTCCAGATGGCATTTAAGAGTCAACCGCATTGCTGTGGGTCGAGTCACGTGGACTAGACCAGGTATGGGCAGATTTCATTTCCTTCCTGAACGGGCATTAGTGAACCAGTTGGGTTTTACAACAATCGACAGTGGTTTTATGGTCATCATTAGACTTCTAATTCCAGATTTTTTATTCAATTCAAATTTCACCATCTACTGTGGTGGGATTCAAGCCCAGGTCCCCAGAGCTGGAATACTAGTCCAGTGACAATACCACTATGTCACTGCCTCCCCCATTATGCCCAAACCAAATGCCCAAATAGGTTTCTGAATAGAAAACTAAAGTAGCAGCGTTTTCTTTCATTAAGCTCGAGACGCTGAAGCAAGTTGCTGCACGCTTGTTCCACCTGGCTGACGTCAGCAACCTCAAAGACTGGAGGACTAAACATGGAATTTGTCTCCACGACTAACTGGATAATGCCGTGGTTTAGACACTGCTCTTTAACTGCCGGGAGCAAGATTCAAATCCAGCCCATGTTGATGGGATGATTATCTGTTGGTTGAAAGAGCTGTCTGCGAAATGCGTTTGGACTGTTTTAATCTTGTTCCAAGTCAGTCTCTAATTGGCCAAATTGTTCAGGCGGGACTAAGGCTCGTGAGGGGAGGTGTTGGTGTAGTAATCCAGATACCCAGGGTAATGCTCTGGGGACCTGGGAACAAATCCCACCATGGTAGATGGCGAAATTTGAATTTTTAAAAAATATCTGGAATTAAAAATTTAATGATGACCATGAAACCATTGTTGATGGTTGTAAAAACCCATCTGGTTCACTAATGTCCTTTAGGGAAGAAAATTTGCCATTCTTACTTGGTCTGGTCTACATGTGACTCCAGACCCACAGGAATGTGGTTGACTCTTACATGCTCTCTGAAATAGTCTAGCAAGCCCCTCAGTTCTCAAGGACAATTAGGGATGGGCAGTAAATGCTGGTCTAGCCAGCAATGTCCACATCCCATTAAAGAATGAAAAAAAGAAAAACATGATAAGAAAATGCAACAATGGTGCAGTGGGGACAGCCTCTCAGTACCTCACTCAAGTACCCAATGGTCACACGTTAATCCACAGCCTGTTCAGCCCTACATCCAACTGTCTCCTCTTCCTGACTAGTTACACCCTCAAAAAAAACTACCAACTTTTTAAACACACTTTCCCTTATTAAAACCATGTTGATTCTGTTTGCTCCTACTATGATTTTCTAAGTGTGTTGTTAAGACTTCCTTTAATAACAAATTCCAGCGTTTTCCTGATGTATGGTTCCCAGCTGGCTGACCTGTAGTTCCTTATTTTCACACACTTTCTTGTGTATCGGTTTTATATTTGCTAACTTCCACTCCACTGGAATTGTGCTCGCATCTAGGGAATTTTGGAAAATCCACAGTTCCTGTAGTTATCTCTTTTGGACCCCTAGAATGTAGGCCATCAGGCCCTGGGGATTTTGTTGGCTTTTAGGCCCTTAAGTTTCTCTAATATGTTTTCTCTACTGATATTTCCTTTTAAGGTCCTAGGAACATAGTACAGCAGCAGGAGTAGGCCATTCTAGCCCTTCAAGCCTGCTCAGCCATTCAATAAGATCATGCTGATCTGTTTGTGGCCTCAACTACACCTTCCTGTCTGAGACCGCCCACCCTCCGTAACCAATCAATCAGCATTCTCTTTACATTCGGTATAAATGGTTATTTTTCACTTATATTGGTATTCTTGCGAAGTGCCCTGATGAGTGCAAGATGAAAAGTTTACCATGTCTCTTTTTTCAGCAATACTCAAGTTCTGTACTACCAAACAACTATTTGTATAATGGTTGAGATTTCTTGGGCCTTCCGCTTGTTTCCAGCAAGTCTATCACTTCTCTCTCTCTCTCTCTCTTTCATTTTTTCTCTCTTTCTCCCTCTCTTTCTATTCCTCTATCTCTCTTCCCCCTTTCTCTTTCCCCTCTCCCTCTTTATCACTCCATCTCTACCTCTTCTCTCTTTTCCCTCTCTCTCTCTCCTCTCTCCTCTCCTTTCTTTCTTCCTTTCTCACTCTCTTTTTCTCTCTCTCTCTTCCTTTCCCACTCTCTTCCCCTCCCCCTCTTTCTCTTTTGCTTTCTCTCTCTCTTTTCCCTTCTCTCTTCCCTTCCCTCTTTCTCTCTTTTCCCTCTTTCTCTCTCTCTCTCTCTCTCTCTCTCTCTCTCTCTCTCTCTCTTCCCTCTTTCTTTTTCTGCCTTTCCTTTCTCTCTCTCTCTTCACTGTCTTCCCTTCTCTCTTCTCTCTCTGTCTCCACAGCTTGGCTATCCCTACCTGTCCAACTCATAATTAGGAGTCATTCAATTGACAAGAATTGTAAACTTTTTCATCCAACACGCACAACTTCAATGGAATCCTGCATGAAAGAGATGTTCTCTGTACTCAACTTGTACTAAAACTCTAAACTATAAGCCCTGCTTGAAACTAGAACCATACCCACAACCTATTTACACGCAAGGTTGATCATTTTCTCTTGTTTATCTCCCAGGCAATGTGGTCACACGATTGTTTACTGGAAGTAAGGTGCTTTATTAGAAATCATTTCCCAGAGAATCCTAGTTTATAAAGTGACCATCACCAAAATATAGTGTAGGTTTTCTCCTTCCCCAAAAGTACATGGGCCATCACAGTATCACTATCATCTGTGGAGCTCTACGCAGTGGAAACCAGGAGAGGAAGAAAAGGTGAAAAAATTGGAGGACAAGAAATGAACTCAAAAAAGTAGCATCACCAACTTGCAAACATGAAATAAGTGCAAATTGATCGTTGTGTGAAATGATTCATTTCATGGAAACCCTTATTTCCATCACTGCACCCAATAGATTAAAACAGGAGATGAGTGCTGTTTCAAGATTCCGATTGTAATTTCAAAGTCTTGTTGATTTTGACATGAGGAATGATGCTGTAAACCCTGTTACAGCAATATATCAGGTATCTTATAATACAAACTTGATGATTTTCACTTCATAAATCTCTCAGTAGCACCTCAGTGACAGTCAAATAATAATGAGCTATACTTCCCACGTTTATGGTGATATATATGTAGTGTGGCTCATAAAAAGACTGCTTGAGACTGCTGCCCAGAAAATACACAAATAATATACAGATTTAGAGAATTTAAGCAAATTACTAACCGTTGTTATGATCCCCATAGAGTCTGAAAACGTTAAAGAAGATATTTCAATTGCCAGCGACTGTCTGGAAGGATCTCATACAAGATTTCAAGTTTTAAGATTTTTACTGTAATAAGCAAACTAAAAGTAAACTTTGCCAACTAAACACTACTTTTGTAGGAAACTTGTACTCAAAGCTACATTAAAGCGTTAACAGAGTTAACTTTTATGTGACCGGTAACCATACCACCTCCACCCCACCCCCCCGCCCAAGCCTTGGCCATACATTATGCCACACTTTCCATGGAATTACAGTCCTTAAAGGAAACAGTCCATAGTTGCTTCCAGCTTCCAATGGATTTGCATTTCTCCATTTTCCAGAGTCATAATTTTGAGTGACCATCTAAAGATGCATTGTTTTTCGAGAGTTTCCAAATCCACTACCAGCAGTAAAACTTGCTCTGATAATTCTGACAAATTGTTTGGATTCCTTAGATGGCTATGAGATGCATCACTTTGACCCAGAGACAGTCTTCTCTCCTGCATTGGTAGCTTACAGAGAACTCACAGCTTTTTCCCTCTGCCGACTGCACTAACTGAAGTGCTTTTTGTTTCTTTCTCTTTTCCCTTCTCCCCAAAATCCTGGAGACAGAAAGTCTATTCACTGTCAGCACAGCTGCCCCTTGCCTTTGTTTTCAGGTGTGAGAACTTCACACCTTGCTCGGCAAGTCTTTTGATTTGGGCCCCTCTTGTCCTCATAGCAACCAAGCCACCTAGGCTTGTTGCCCGTAGAATGCGGCACAGGTCCAATGAGCCCCTTCATTACTCCATTTTATTTGCATTAAACAGGCATCCTAAATGGTAATCGTTATGAATGCAAGGTTTTATAAGGTGTAAACTTTAGGGAGACATTATGAACACAAATGTTGCAGACTCGCATGTGGTACTGAATGGTCAATATTAGAAAATGAAATTGATCCATGTGCGTGATACACAATGCGGCAGAGTTGCCTGCAGTGTTGAAGAGTTGAAAACTATTTTATTAAACAGTACACATCAATACTTAACTCACATAGTGAAATGGAACTAATTGAGATGTGTGTGTGCAGTACCAGTGATGATACTTATAGGAAATTAAGACCTCGACATAGATTGGAAGCAGGGGAGGGTGTGGGGGAGGCCTTAAGGGGAAATGTGATGTGGAGGTGCTGCTGGTCACAAAGCTAGGGCCTGATGTAAATAAATTGTTGCTGTCGCCCAACTGGCCAGATTGAGAGCCCTGCAGTTCCTGGGGTTAATGGGTTGGTGGAGGAGGCCTCTAGACCTCCACGATATTCAGGGAAATAGGAAACAGGTTCTGGTAAGGGTAAGATGTGATGGTGCCATGATAGTCGGGGTGAGGGCTGTGATGGTGCTATGAGAGGTTGCTTTGACAGAAACGCGATAGCGTGAGAGGCGTGATGGTGCCCAATAATCGGGGAGGGCCGGAGACTGCACTCTGATGGTCTTGGGGAGGGCCGGGGACTGGACCGTGTTGGTCAGGGGGAGTGATGTGGACTGAACTATGATGGTTCGGGGGGTGGCCAGGGACTGGATCATGATGGTTGGGGGTGGGGGAAGGCTGGGGACTGAAACGTGATGGTCGGAGAGTTGGGGAGTGGGGTGCTGGGGGGACTGGACCATGATGGTCGGGGGTGGGGAAGGGTGGGGACTGAACCTTGATGGTCAAGGAGTTGGGGAGTGGGGTGCTGGGGGGACTGGACCATGATGGTCGGGCGGGTGGTGACTGGACTGTGATGGTTGGGGGTGGGGGAAGGGCAGGGACTGGACCGTGTGGGATGTGGGCCCCGATCTGTCAGTGATCGGGGAGGGAAGGGTGACCTGTTTTAGGGCAGGCCTTCGGCTTTCTCGTAACATTACTAGATCCTATCTGCATATTTAAAACAAGACCCCACTACCTTGCTGTGGGCCTTTGTGCTGCTCAACTGTTCAAAAGAGCGGGATAATACTGAGACATGCAAAGAAAGAAGCAGGATTGTTGGTTGTAACTGGCATCTGTTATTTTCGCTTTCCTCCAACCAGATTCTGCAAAGTTAGGAATAAAAACCGAAAATGCTGGAAAATCTCAGCAGGTCTGGCAGCAGCCGTGGAGAGAGAAACAGAGTTAACGTTTCAAGTCTGTATGACTTTGCAGGTGGTGCAAAATATTAGGTCAGTGATAGGTGGGAGCTAAGAAGAGATTGACAAAGACATCATGGACACAAGACAAATGTAGTGTTGATGGTAGTGTTAAAGACTAAAGAAGGTGCTAATGGTGGCATAAAGGTAAGATAGCATATGTTAATGGCAGAACAAGGGTCAATGCTCTACATTGCTCCACCTGCTTCACCCTCTTTAAAAAAAAATCCATCACACCTCTACTTCTCTTAAGCTCTAAAAAAGAGTCACATATACTTGAAACATTGACTGTGTTTCTCTCTCCACAGATGCTGCCAGACCTGCTGAGCTTTTCCAACATTTCCTGTTTTCATTTCAGATTTCCAGCATCTGCAGTATTTTGTTTTTATCTGCAAACTTAGGACCAGCTAAAATGGAGGTTTAGTGTAACTGACCATGCAGCAGGCTTATCATAGGGATTTTCATTAAGTAGCATTTTGTATGTTACTCATGCCACGATTTTCTAGCTTTCCTTCACATTGTCATTGGAAGCCATGGTTTTGGAAGGGAGGAGCTTCTTGCCTTTAAGCAGGGCTATCGTCCTCTGGCAGGGTGTCTATGTTCTGACTAGTACACTCACCCTAACAGGAACAAAACAGTAGTGTATTGAGCATGATCAGATTTATTGAGTCAGCGATGTCAATCAGTGAGTTTCCATTCATTTGAGATTATATATAATTCAAACAAATTAGTGAAGAAAGATTGATATATAGGGAAGGAAAGAACAATATTAATGTTGTTGCCATTTCTCTCTTTGGGTACACCATACTAAATTGGATTATCATGAAAGTTTTACTAATGTTGGGTGTTCCTGCAGTGGACTGTAGATTATTCAGTGTATTGTAGACATCTGGCAGTAAGTGCACTTAAATGGATTGTTTTACAAAGTGATCATAAAGATAACGAGTTTCTGGCTATTCTGTGTTTCTCTAGCCTGTATTAATTATTGGAGAAGGCCATCAGTTACTTGGTGATGCAGCAGATTATTTTATTTTCATTCTCATAGGATATGATATGATTTGAGGCTGTGCTTGTTCCTGAGGCCAAAAAATAATTTTGTTTAAAGGAAAAATTAAGATGGCTGCAAAAAGAGTAATGCTGTTTTCAGATACGAACTGAATTGGCATGGAAATTTCCTCTCTCACAAAGGGTTGTTTGTGGGGGGGGGGGGGTCAATGATTTCCAAGTGTTAAGACTAGATTTCTTTCACTTACCTTTTGAAATGTAATCTCACGAAGTAATGAGCACAGGCAGGTAAATGAATTTGTCTCCATTCGGGTTTGGAATGCTGATTGTCAGATATTTGAAGTTGACAATTGGACTCATTTGACAGAATTTGGACAGATGTAAACTCAGGTCACTTTGGACCTATGGTGTTGGGAGGATTGAAATGTTACAGACAACCGGTATCCTTAAAGTTGAGGTGGCTCGATTTGGATCTGTTCTGATCGCTCTATCGTCAACTCAGACACTGGCCTTAGCTCCGGGAAGGAATTTGTGATACTTCCTGTTATCTTCTGTTCTTGTTCCCCACGCTCCCTATCATTTTGCAGATCTGGACACGCACGGATGTGTTCAATATTTTGTCTGTTTTCACATTCATCAGCATGTAAAATCTGAGACGGAGATAATAACTTCAGCGCTCAGAATGTTTTTTTCTCATCTTATTGAATTGGCACCATACTGGGTGAAACAGCCCAGAAAAGATCTATGCTAATGAATAGCCTGAAGGTAATATCATAATTAAACATGATTACTTGCAGTGCATAGTCTCCTATATGAAATGGTTTTGTAAACGACCAATAAAGTCACTAAATTGCATCGACTGATGTTTGAAGCATCTTGAAAGCAAAGCTACAAGTGGGGTACATGATAACCATAAAATACTCTTTTTCATGAAAATGCACCCAAAATGCTCATCTGATCGTTGCATAAATTGATTAAATTCATCTTTTCAATAAACTCTCTGCTTACACTTTGTAGCTCAATTGATATTGCAAAACTGTTTTATGAAATAGTCTGCAATCATGGATCCAGTTGCTGGCTTATTAAAGAATCCCCTCTATTTTAGGCCCACATTGCATTAAAAGGAAAGGGGCATTTAACATTACCATGAATTCATTGTGATTATATGACGTTCCTTTTAATATCTCTTATCCGTGAATTTGTGATTACCTCTCATCTGTGAATTTGTGACGATCCAGTGTTACACAGGGAACTACTTTTAATGTTATTTTCCTTTATTTCGCCCTGCAGTGTTTGAGGAGCCAGAGGATCCCAGTAACAGATTCTTCTTCTCCGAGATAACCTCTTCAGTGTCTGATGTGAAGTTCAGTCACAGTGGCCGGTACATGATGACACGAGATTACCTCACCGTCAAAGTCTGGGATCTGAACATGGAAACCAGGCCTATAGAAACATATCAGGTACTCTATATTCAAAATTAGGAAGTGCAATGCAGTCATGTCCTTTTACCATAATCGCCACTGGATGAACTGTGCCACTATCTCTGATGTCAACTGGCTATGCAGCATAAGTTGTGAATGCAACACTTGGTTTTATGTGAGTTCTGAAATTATACTGCATAGAAAGAAGCCATTCAGTCCATTGTGTCTGTGTGAAAGAGCAGTTCAGCAAGTTCTACTCTCCTGTCATTTTTGCTTTGCCTTTTTCCTCTTCAAGTAGATATCCAAATCTCTTTTGAAAGTTACTACTGAATCCGCTTTACCTGCATTCCAGACTGTCATAACTTTGCTGCGTTAAAAATTCTCCTATTACCTCTCTGCTTCTTTTGACAATTAAAACGGGAGTGTCTGACCTTTTTGTGTGAGGGGCCACACTTCAATTTTTTTCTTGCTCAAGGGGCCAGTGAACATATTTTGGAAAGATAAGGCATTAGAGGTTTATCTTACTATTAATCAAACCAACAAAAAATGTGCATTTTTATGAACAAGCTCCAAATGCGAAGACTAATTTATTAGCTTACTTTCTTGGCACCTTATTGAAGACTGATTTAGTGAGATAGCTGGCATTGTCTTTGCTTGTACATGGCCTCAGTGTCTGCACGCACATTTGATGTAGTGATGCAGAGTATACCAGATGGGTTAAAAGAAAGACATGACAAGCCTCTTGTATCCCAGCAGATGCAGATTGTAAGTGGACTTGGCAAATGTAGGAATATGTTTGCAATATTCTGTTTGGCCCACCTCTCAGTGAGAATCAGCTGTCCATGAAGATGAACTTCATATGTCTGAAACATGCCTCTCTGGGTAGCATTCAAACACTAAGGTCCTTGCTACAGTTAAAAGCCCAGAGCTACAAAAACAACACTCACTTTGTTTAACTGCAAGATATCAGTTGTTATAATGGCCGGAATGCTGTCGACAGCAAACTGTTTGATTCTAAACAATTAGACCATTTTTGCCTTGTGTTGGTATTCTTGCAAAATGTCCTGATGAGTGCAAGATGAAAAGCTTCAACATATTGCTTTTTTCAGCAATAATCTATAAGCAGGAGCTGGGCACTTAATGCCTTTTTGTCAACACCTGCACAACCAAAAGCAATGGAGGAAGTGCGTCAGGCCGTTGACTCTCGGGCCAGGTAGCCAATCAGAAATGGCGCAGCTGGACGCTGACCCAATGGCTGTAACTTTCCAACCAGTGATGGCGTGACAGCTGGCAGGCTAGGTTGAAGTGTAAAACCCCTGCCTCCAGGAGCAGTTTGAAGAGTTCTCGCTATGATGTTTTAAAGTTATGTAATGGTGGTGGGCTGGACTCTGGCTCATGGGGCGTTTATTGGACAATCCTACCTTGAATCTATGTTCTCTGGTTACCAATCCTGCTGCCAGTGGAAACAGTTTTGACTCATTTACTTTCTCAAAATCCCTAACAATTTTGAAGGCCTCTTTTAATTCCATCCATAACTTTCTTGGTTCTAAGGGAAACAATCCTAACTTCTCCAGTCTCTCTACATGACTGAAACCCCTCTCCTCTACACCCTCTTTAAGGCTTGATGCCACACCTTAAAAGTGTGGTGCCCAGAATTAAACACAATTTCCAAGGCTTTGACAAAACACTTTGACAAAGTGGTATTTAGCATAAAGAAACGCAACAGTGCAAAACATTTATGAAAAAGCGCAAAATTACAACCTGAATCCCCATTAAAATTTTCGGTAAAAACAATGGGTGGGATCGTCCGCTCCTGTTTGCAGCGGGCAGGTGGGGGCAGAAAATATCAGGAGGTCGCAAAAATTGGTTTCATGCCGTTGTAAAACCAGTTTTCAATTGTCCGCTCCCCTCCACTCCTCGATGGTGGGCCACATTTCCCATCACACGTCTGAAACCTAATATCAATACTTTAGCATCTCATTATAAGCCCTGCTCGCTGGAATCATCCCCCCACGCTGGATCATCCAAGCATGTTGGCGTCACAACTGTACATAAGCGACGTGCACCTGATGAGCTGCACTTCACGCGGGACTTTGAGGTTAATTTGCCTACTTTTCTTCTGGCAGCACCATGGTCATCAGCTCCAAGCTTTGCAGGCAGCATCACATCATGTTTAGGAGGGCTCACAAAGCAGGTCTCTACCTACCAGACCAGCCAAACGGTGGGGGTGGCTTTTCAATGCTTGCAGGGGCTTGCTTGGGGATGGAGGTAGAAGTGGACTTAGGCAAGAGAAGAGGCTGCAGGGCGAAGGCTGTACTGTGGAAGGGGGGTATCCCAGGCTTTGTGTGGGAGCACATGTTGATCTGTGCAAGTGGGCTCAAGATGGTGAGGGCTGAGGAGGCAGCCTCCAGAGATGAGGCCAGATGGAGATGTGAGGGTGTGTGTGAGAGAGTGAGTGGTGATGTCCCTTGAGCTGGCAGTGAGTGAGATGTCAGTGAATGTGCAATGGGCTTGTGGCTGAGAAAATTGTGATGAGATGGTTGAATTATGCTGGCAGCACGGATGAGATCATTCATCCCATTTCTGCACTGGATGGCCAACATCTTCTGTGCAGTGTTGGCACTGACCACCGCTGCCACCCTCTTCCAAGCCAGAGTGGTGACATTGCTCGACCTCTTGTGGCCAGGATGGGTGGAGAACATCATAGCGGGCCTCCAAAAGGCACTCCAGTGATGGGTCACTGAACTCTTCTTGGCTTTTGGGGGCCATGTTTTCACTGAAGCAGTCCTGGCTGCAAGCATTGAGAACTGTGTGCATGGCTACAGTTTAGATATGGCACCCCGAGTGAGGAAATTATGAAGTATTGGTGATTTAGAGGCCACCCACCAGCGAGGTGGCATGTTTCATGTGGCTGCATAATTAATGAGGCGGGAAGCAGACGATATGGCATGAAAACTTGCCATTGCGGCCAGCAAGTAAAACATTTTTTTATGCCCGCTACCGCACTTAGTGAAATTATGGGACAATTCAGCCCAATATTACCACATCTTGGCTCCATAAAAATATTCTTTAAAAGCATTCTTTTGAGGAGAAATGAAATTACCAAAGGACTGACAGTTTTGGGTTTCTGAGCTGGAACAGCTCCATGCTCTGCATATGAGTCCATAAAGTGGCCCCAGAACAGAAGGAGGCCATTCAGTCCCTCCTGTCTGTGTCAGCTCTCCAAAGCAGCAATTCACCTAGTGCCATCCTGCCTTCTCCCCATAGCCCTTCACATTTTTCCCTTTTAGATAAAAATCCAATTCCCCCTTGAATGCTTCGATTTGAACCTGACTCCTCCACACGCAGGCAGTGCACTCCAGATCCTAACCATCCTGCATGAAAGAGTTTTTCCTCATGTCCCCGTTGCTTCTTTTGCCAGTTACTCTAAATCTGTGCACTCTGGTTCTCAAGCCTTCCACCAATGGGACCAGTTTCTCCCTGTCTACTCTATCCAGAGCCTCTCATGGTTCTATCAAATCTCCTCTCAACCCTTTCTCTCCAAGGAAAGCAGCCCCAACTTATCCAGTCTATCTAGTTCCTCATCCCTGGAACCAATCTTGATCTCTCTTCTGCACTCTATCCATGCATCTGATAATGATGATATTGGCACTCCTGCAGAATTATAAATTTCACAGTCAGGATGCAGTACCTAAAATATTCAGTGGAAGGTCATTTGGGTTCCGCTATCGTTGGCTAGAAATCTGACAACGGAGAGTTTCCTGGATCAGCATCCAGATGCATTTGATCACCTGAATGCTGGGCTGGAGTGTGTGCATGTAAAGAAAAAATAATAATAAGCTGCCCAGTGTTCTCCATCTTAAGAAAAATTTCCCCATATAATTGAAAAGATATTGGTGTTCCAGTTTGTCATTGCACTCTGCTGTCTTCTTGGAGACCTCCATGTTAACCCAAGGCAGACAGATAAGTTGAATATCTTGTTTCTCTACATGTTGGAAGTGTCCTGTGTGAAATGAGTTTATGCACTATCCATATAATTTGAAAATGGTTAGCCCCTCATACTACGTTTGGATGTCTGGCATGAGAAATGGAAGTACTTTTGACGTAGTTCTGAAGTTGGGTCCTTCACATCTTTTAAATTTATGGTGGATAGAGCTTTATTCTATATCTAAGCAGGTTATACCTTGATGCTGGGACAGAATATAAAACAGAGAACTGTTCCATTCTCTCGCACTGATGTCCCTCGCTTTGGTGAGCGCTAATGTAACACACAAAACAAAATATAAAATGTTGACGTGTCTTATCTATAACGTGGAGATGTGTGGTATAATGGTGACAAACTGATAAATGATCCTTTCCTGTTTATCACAACATTTCCAGCTTTCAATTGTATGTGGAACAGGACATTGTAGTTTGAATCAAGTTCAAACCTTTAACTTTTTTTTAAAGGGCTTTGTCTGTTAGGATTCTACTTTGGTTTCTGTTATAGGCTCTGAATTGTGTGCTTTCAACCTTCATCATTCTGGTTCTCTACATGCAGCCATGCTCAAAAAGAAACATTGCTGAAAATCACGTTGTTGAATGATGTAGCTGGCCAGAGGCAGAATTAATTAGAACCAACTTTGCAATGATCTGCGAGCTCATTACACTATTTGGACCTCAATGGACAACAGGGTCAGTTGGAAGATGAGGTTTTGCCTGCGAAGTGTTTTAGTAGGGGCAGAGAACTGTGTGGGAAACTCTCAATGGGCTAGATTTAATGAAGCCTGTCACGGCGGGAAACGTTACGGCCGAGTCCACTTAATCATGGGAGAGACCTTGCACCAGTCTCCCGGCAACAGCAAAACCTCCCCCGATTAAATCAGCAGTTGGAAGGGGCTGACACAGGATTCCCAGCCGTTGCCAGCAGGATTTCAGTTAGGCTCATTAGTGAACTTACTGATGCCCATCATCCCTGAGCCCACTGCAATTTAGTGGTGCCCCAGGGATTAAATGGCGGGGCGGGGTAGCCGGGGGAGGGAGGGGGTCACATCGGCTTTCCTGGGCCCTCGGAAGGCCATCCAGCAAACCCTGTCGGGTTTGACTGCAACCTCCTTGAGTGGGGGGGGTGTTCCTTCATAGTCAGGTACACTGTGCCTGATCAAGGGACAAGGCATTGGGAGGTTGAGCTCCACCCACCCCCCCCCCAAACGATGATCCCCATTCTGCCTTCACTTACCTCTGGTCTGGGGTCCCAAGATGATCCTGGGCCTCTGTAGGCAAGTACATTGCTGGCAGTTACTATTGCTCCCACTGGGGCTGGCGGCAATGGTGGAATCTTGATGGATGGGACTTCCGCCGCTGGGGGCCTCAAATGCGGGGAAGGCCCAACAGTGGCAACTTAAGTACCTGAAGGGCACTTTCGGGCCTCCCCCAGAACTGACGGGGATCCCCACCAGAACTGACTGGGATCCCCCACCGATTCTGCAACCAATGGGCAAGACCCCCGTCAGTCCAGCAGAATCCTGGCCATTGTCTACCAAAGGGCCTCCCAATCACCTGGCGTCATTCTTCTTCTTAAGTTCTGCTGCCCAAAGGCAGGTCCGACCCACAGCACCGTGACCTCCACCACAGGTAGATCAAAGGAGCAGGTCCTGAATGCACCGCAGCCGGAATGGGTTTCGAACCCTGGCTTTTGGCACCAATCTGTTCTGACTGTAGATCGATCCAGCCAACTGAGCCAACCGGTCTCCCAAGGAGTCCGAGTTGCTGTGGCAACATACGCTTTACATGCATTTTGTAGTCTGGAGATGGTAGAAGGTCCAATTTTTTTTTCCATTTCATGGCTGACCAGGAATCTCTCCCGCTGTTACCACCTGCCATTTGGCATATGTTGAAAGGATTTACAATTTGATCCTCAACCTGTTTGGCTGCATTATGCATGCTCATTCCTTAGCCATCAAGTCCTGGAGTGGGACTTGAACCTGGAGCTTCTGGCTCAGAGGCAGGGATGCTACCCACTGCGCTACAAGAAGTTCTGGCCACATTCTATGTTTTACAAATTAGATATAACAGGACATTACTGTTGAAATCAATGATACCATGTTCATCGCACGGTGCCTAGCAGTTACAGAAGGCCTCAAATCTGCTGACAGTCGTGACACAGTCACTCTAAGGGTCACTCAGACATGGGCAAGATCGCGAAAGAGAGACAGTCACGAAGAAAGAATGATCCTCCCCATGGGTCCTACCCATCCCCAACCTGGGGATAAAGCAGGAGATAGTGTTTGAAACCAATTAACAAAATATTTCACCTTTGGAATTTTGGCTTTATGAAGAATGTATGGGTAGCAAAGGTATTTTTGCATTTAACCGTTAGTTAACATATAACATCACACCATAGCTATGATCATTTTTGAAATCGAAATGAAATTTATTTAATCATTGGGGCCCACTCTTCATGGGGGCAAAGAATGTCATGTTTTACATCTTGAACTTGTTTCCCATGGCTCCCTTTGTTAATCTTACTTTTTTCCCTTTTCCTTCCTTGCATCTGCCTGTGCTACCCAAAACTCCCTATTAAAAAAGCACAAAGGCAGCCGACTGAAAGCCACATGAGATCTATTTTCATACTTTTTCTCCAAAGTCAATAACTTATTTTATCCTTTAGGGGTTTTGATTACTTCCTGTACAAGATCAATAGTTGACTTGGGGGCAAGTAAATGAACCAGTAATACTTGGACATCAATAACTGCTGCAAGGCAATAGGTTTACTGCAAAGGGTTTACTATGGGTTAGTTCTCTTTGGTCCTCAAGTCGCCTTGTGCTCGTGCAAGTGCGTGCACAAAGGTCCCTCAATAGAACTGTCTCCTGCACCATGCCGTATTTTTAGTAAGCTCTCTTAATAGTTAAATCACTTAACAAAATAACTAGTAAATTAGCCAGTTAAAATATTTCTGATATAATATGTTCTGAGTTATCATTCCCTGACGTTCAGTCAAAAAGCCATTGGGCTTTATTCCTGCTATAGAACAATTAACCAGTGATGTTAGGAAGTAGACTTGCCATCAGGAAATGTAACGATTATAGATTTGCTTTAAATAATAACTGTTTATTTCTAAAAATGACAAGTCCAAGCTGGTTACATATTTAAATCACGGCAAATGCTTGTTCTTTCTAATGAGCCATGCTTATTTCTGAATTAATTCTTTATAGCTGGTTAGTGAATGATCACCACATTTACCTTGGAGCTTTCCATCTGAACCACAGCAGAATCAGTGACCTTAAACAGCTATACTTACATTATCAGGAGCGTCTGATCCTAATACTGTCTGCCGAAACCAAACGTGAACTTACTGTCTTCTACATTACTGCCCTTTTTGGTTTGGTACTACATTATTGACCTCTTCCATACTGTTTGACCATGCAGTTCTCCAAGTTTGTTGGCTCCAAATTAAGGATTTATCAAGTCCTACCCTTTGGGAGTGACGACGACTCATTTTGGTTTTAAAATGACTTGATTCAATACAGGTCACTGCTGAATGAATGCCACTTTAAATCGTTCCCTGCTGTTGAAAGCACCAGTAGTAGTGAAAATGAGATGTCATTCCATAGACATTCTACAATATGCAGACTACTACACCTGGTGTTGTAATATGAGATGTAGACAAATCAAACACAGCATTAATTGCTTATTACAGGGATACAGTTCTAAAACTACATTGATTAGGAATGGTATTTTCCAGTGGGGTTCAAGGAGCTGTAGATGAACAATGGTTTAGAACATAGATGTGATGTTGCTAAATGGAGAGAACGGGCTGATCATCTCTTGTGTTGTTTGTACGTGCAATGGAAATTTTTTTGGTTTGTCGTCTTCATTAATACATTTGAAGCAAACTAAATGGGAATTGTTGGATCACAATTCTGGCAGTTCAGCAGTATGAGTTGAGATTCTTGTTAAACAACCCACTGAAAAGCAACAACAACTGATGAAAACAAAAACAGAATTACCTGGAAAAACTCAGCAGGTCTGGCAGCATCGGCGGAGAAGAAAAGAGTTGATGTTTCGAGTCCTCATGACCCTTCAACAGAATGGAAGGATCTGTTGAAGGGTCATGAGGACTCGAAACATCAACTCTTTTCTTCTCCGCCGATGCTGCCAGACCTGCTGAGTTTTTCCAGGTAATTCTGTTTTTGTTTTGGATTTCCAGCATCCGCAGTTTTTTGTTTTTTAACAACTGATGAAATTTGAATTGAAGAATCCAGATTGTTTTTGATTAAATAAATGATTAAGTAAATGTTTGTATGTTGCCAGTGTTCAAAATATTGATTGCTTCTTCTGACGGATTGAGTTTGCTTCCAATTTCTGTTTCCTTCCTGCCACTTTCCTTCCCACCTGAAAGTTTCTATCTATAACATAAATAGACTGGTACTGGCTCCATTCTATCTATCGTGCATTTATGGTTATATTATGGATTCTATCTTAAGCAAATTCTCCAGTCGACCCTATATTCTATCTCAGGCACATTCACTGCCACAGAATGGTTTACATCTAACACATATTTGGTATGGTCTAGTTTCTATCTACTGCACATTGATGGTCAGCCTGACAGATCTAATGCAATTCATTGTCAGAGTACCCTATATTTAACAGCCATTCACTGTCAGCATGTAGCTTAGATCTGATGTATATTTGCAGTTACAAAAGCTGTTTTAATATCCCAGGAGTATTATGTTTTCAGGAAATTTCACATGAGCAGAACAGTTAGTGATAATTGTGTACTTTAGCACAGAAAGGATTGCCTAGAATTGCTAAGAGTGTCAATTTGAAGCATTCACATAATTGGGCACTGATTTTGGCAGTGATATACTCCACATGAAAAGAAATGTATTGATAATGCTTTCGCTTTGTTAATTGCGATTGGGTTTAAAACTTGTGCTTTTATTATGTTGCTAACTGCTAGTAATTTACTGTTGAAATAGCATTCTTTCAATTGCTTAATATTAATGTTATTTTGTTAACAGATTCATGATTACCTCCGGAGTAAGCTTTGTTCTCTCTACGAGAACGACTGCATCTTTGACAAATTTGAATGTGCGTGGAATGGGTCAGACAGGTCAGTAACCCTGAATCTTCGCTTAATTCTAGATCATGATATAAACAGGTTGCTTTAGTGTTCCTGAGCAGGTTGAGAATCTTCCTCTGTTGGAAGGTAACTCTCAATTCTGTATTATCATTAGACTTCTGGTACAAATCCTAGATAACTCACAACCTTGTATCGCTGGACTTTTTCATGTTTCACAAGAATTTGTACTCTTGCCTTTGAGGCTGTGAATCAAGTCTTTTTAATTTAATTTAACTTCGTGGAGAATGGTCTTTTTTTTCTCTTCTAAAAGTAGGTAAATGTGTTTTGAGTCTCCATTTACTGTGCTATGATTGCAAATGACTATTCCATTTTATGTCTTTATTTTGCTATGATGCACATTGCCTCCTATTACACAGCAAGTTGCCTGGCAGGAAGCAGATCTCAACTGCAGTAGAGTATCACATTACACACAGATTTGCTTACCAAGACATTTCTAGATTTCCCTGCTATGCTGGATATTTGGGTCAATGGGAGATTTTCCCTGAGTAGGGATGAAGGAATAGAGAGCCGTTATATGTAAACTTGCTGCCAGCATTTAATTGCCGTAGGTGGCGCAGATGGA
Source organism: Carcharodon carcharias (assembly GCF_017639515.1). Lineage (NCBI taxonomy): Eukaryota > Metazoa > Chordata > Chondrichthyes > Lamniformes > Lamnidae > Carcharodon > Carcharodon carcharias. Next base: position 22,414,092 of record NC_054467.1, on the reverse strand, counting down.
AATGAAAAGTTGCACATGGAACCCAACCAAGCCACATTAACAAGGACTGTTCAAGTGTCGCAGTGGCCCTGAGCCGAACAGATGCCAGGCTGCTGCCACATGTCGATTCTATTTGTAATGAGACTACATGTTCTAGCTGAGAGAGATGGCAGTTCAGATGAGGCAAAGAGCAGAGTTTGGGTGGACAGCCTGAGGCAAAGGGTGATGGTGAAGTTAACTTTTTTATTCACGTGTGCATTCAGTGGAATGTTTGCGTGTCTGGGAGTACTCTTGAAGTCAGAGGCAGGCTGGAAATCTGAAATAAGAACAGAACATGCTCAAAATACTCAGCAGGACAGGCAGCGTCTGTGGAAAGACGAACAGAGTTAACACTTCAGGCTGATAACCTTTCGTCAGAACTGGGAAAGTTAGAAATGTAGCAGGTTTTACGCTTGGTAGGTAACTTGCACACATCAAGGTTCCACAAACTACAATAAGATTAGTCACTTAATCTATTTGATGTTGATTGAGGGGTAATGGTTGGCCAAGACACTTGGAGAACTTTTATTAATTAAACGCAGTTCATAAGCGTGGTGTTGCTGTTGTTTGGCAATCGGGCCTTTGCCACCTGTCTCAACTGGAACCAGCTGGCCCAGCAAATTTAACCAGGCAGAGAACGTAGGTGGAGGGAAGAGCAAAAAGGAAGATCAGTGATAAATAGAGAGCAGAGAGAGATTAAATGATTAAAGGGATGGTGGTGCAAGGCAAAAGAAGATGCTAATAGGACAAGTAAAGAAACAAGAGATGGGCCTGTAGGACCTATAAATGGGAAAAGCAGAATTATCACTACAGTCTGCCATCCAAACAAAATGCAGCCAGAGGTTATGATCTGAAATTGTTGAGCTCAATGATGATTCTTGAAGGCTGTTAAGGTGCCTCATCGAAAGATGAGGTGCTTTTCCTCAAGCTTGTGTTCAGTTTCATTGGAACAGTGAAGGAGATTGATTGAAGACAGAGGTTAGATTGGGAGTCGGGCAGAGATTAAAATGAGTGGCAGTGGAGGAAATCAGTTCTGTGGGACATGAAAGGCTGAAACAATGGGTCTACCAGGGCAGTCTTGTTTGTGGATCTTGGGGATGGAGTAGAACCAGACTGTGCGAGGCTGTGGGACTATGAAGTTGAAGACCATGAAGAACAGGTCTCCAGAGGGGATGAAGTCTTCCAAACGATGGCTTGATGTGCAGTGATGGGGTCATGGTGCAGAATGAGGTAGGAGGTGTCAGAGTTGGCATACAGCCTCCACTATTTCTCATCATTGAAATCACAAGTCAACAATTATATTGCAAGGCAAATACTGCAATGCACAACTTATTTTTGGGTTCCTTGCTTGATTAATAAGGAAGAAAGATATTACTAGAGCTTTGATAATGTAATTTGCAGCAATGGAATGAAAGGCAGATGTAGTATTATCTTAATAGTCTTTGAGTCTGCTTCAAGTTGCTAAACAATTACTTCAGTTACAGCCATTGCTAAATTTTTCATTAGTGAGACCATTACAGCACAGTAGGAAACCACTAAACCCACAATACACAGATGTGCATAATGTTCAAAAATATAAAATGCAGAACCCATTTTCAAATATCTTCGTTGCAATGTGACAAGCTCGTTAAAATAAAAGCAATTTTTTTTCATAAGCTCTATGACATGCCATAAACATATGCTCTATTTTGGCATATAATAGTCTCCTTTTTATGGAAATTCTTTCTCCCCTTTTCTGCTTTAAATTAAGAGAATGTAGTGAACCCTTCCCCAACCCATAGAGCAGACTGGCAAACTGCTGACTGGCCTCGGTCAATATCATTCAGCCCGTACCATGGTCTCTGCAACCCATGTGATGATCACTGCTTGCTGCTTTTAACTGTACTTATTGCTTTTGACATAAGGCAATGCTCCTAATATTCACAACTTAAAATTTTGTGCCAAAATGTGTCGCTGATAAAGACGGCTTTATTCGTCCCCAGGGACTGAAGCAATCAGATATGATTGTGTTAAGCCCAGTGACACGTTTGGATGTTCACCTACATTGAAATATTACAAATTCCATGAATGGGTAGCTTGCAATGATATATTTATTACCTGAGGGGGAATAGCTAAGGCATCCCAACAACTTGAAATTATTTTGAAACCCTGTTGTGCGAAGGTCTAGTACAGTATTCCTTTTTGTATTGATTTCTGCTACATCAAGTAGCTGCAGTGCTCCTGCAGGCAACCTCCAGTTTTAAAGCTTTTAAGTAAGTCTGCAGTCTTTACAACTAATACATATATTTTGATGGGACCCAGGGGTTCTTTGGGTATTGAAGTACAAATTTTCAGATATTTTCTCAAAGGAGTAAACAACATTTCTTTGCTTCAGAAACAGCTTGTTCTTTTGATGGACTTGATTATTTTAGTTTTGCTTCAAAGAATTTTTTTTTTTTGTTTTATAGTTTGTATGTATGCTTTTAAAAAAAGTATCCACACTGCATCCTGTCTTTACCTAAAATGTTCAATGAAACAACAACCATTTCTCCAGCATTGACAGCAACAACCTGTATTTATACAGTTAAAAGCAAAATACTGCGGATGCTGGAAATGTAAAACAGACACAGAAAATGCTGGAAAAGCTCAGCAGGTCTGACAGCATTCTGTGGAGAGAGAAAAACAAAGTTAATGTTTTGAGTCCATATGACTCAGGAGAAGGGTCATACGGACTTGAAACGTTAACTTTGTTTTTCTCTTTCCACAGAAGCTGTTAGATCTGCTGAGTTTTTCCAGCATTTTCTCTATTTATACAGCCTTTTTGCAATAAGATATCCCAAAGTACTTCACAGAGGCACTGAAAAATATGATACCGAGCTACATAAGGAGATGTTAGGTCACCTGATCAAAAGCTTGGTCAAAGAGGTGGGATTTTAGGGATAACTTGAAGGAGGAAAGCAGAGAGATTTAAAGAGGAATATCAGAGCATAGGGCCCAGACAGCTGAAGGTATGATGACCAATGGCATAACAATTAAAATTGGGGATACTCGAGGCCAGGATTAGAGGAGCACAGATATCTTGGAGGGCCGTGAAGCTGGGGGAGATTAGAGTTGAGGAGAGGAGAGGTCATGGCGGGATTTGAAAACAAGGATAATAGTTGGGAAATCTAGGCATTTTAAGTGGGAACCAGTGTAGATCAGTGAGCGTAGGGGTGATGGTTGAACCAGATTTGGTGCGGATTAAGACATGGGCAGTGGAGTTTAGGTGATCTCAAGTTTATGGAGGGTAGAATGTAGGAGGCTGACCAGGAGTATATTACAATAGTCAAATCAGGAGGACACATCGGCTTGGAGGAGGGTTTCAGCAGCCATGAAACTGAGGCAGGGGCCGAGTCAGGCAATGTTACAGAGGTGGGAATAGGCAGTCTTGGTGATGACACTTAAATGTGACTGAAAGCTCATCTCAGGATCAAATATAACATTGAGGTTGCAGTTAGTATGGTTCAGTCTCAGGCAGTGTGACTTCCTTCAATCAGGCTTCCTCCTGCCCACAGTATCGAAACTGCTCTCATCAAAGTCACAAATGACATCCTATGTGACTAGGACAAAGGCAAACCATCCCGACCTTTGCAATTTTGACTTTGTTGATCATCCTCCAATGCCTCTCCTCCTTCATCCAGTTGGGTGGGACTGCACTCACTTGGTTCCATTCTTATCAATCTAATTGTAGCCAGAGAATCACCTGTAATGGTTTCTCTTTCTACTTTTGCACCATTAGATGGGTCTGTCCTGAGCTCCCTCCTGATTTTCATCTGCCTGCTACCCCTGAGCTACATCACTCAAAAACACAACATCCAAGTTCAATATGCACGCTGACGACACCCAGCTCTATCTCTCCACCACCTCTCTCGACCCTTCCACTCTCTCTAAATTCTCAGACTGCTTGTCTGTCTGACATCCAGTACTGGATAAGCAAAAGTTTCTCCAATTAAATACTGGGAAAACCAAAGCCATTCTTCATGTCTTCAGTCCCCACCCCAGACTCTACTCTCTAGCCACCTACTCCAACCCGCTCCATGGAAACTGTTGGAGGCTGAACCTGGCTGTTCACAACCTTGGTGTCATATTCGACCCTAAGATGAATTTTCAACCACAATTCCATTCCATCACCAAGGCCACTATTTCCACCTCCATAATATCACCCAACTCCCACCCTCCTCTTGCTCATTTGCTGCTGAAACCCTTGTCCTTGCCATTGCTGCTTTTAGATTTGACTAATTCAATGCACTTCTGGCCGACCTCCATCTTCCACCCTCCATGAACTTAACTTCATCCAAAGCTCAGCTACCTGGATCCCATATCGTACCAAGTCCTGTTCATCCATCGCCCCTGTGTTCATTGACTTACATTGTCTGCCACTTGAGCAGTGCCTACATTTTAAATTACTTACCCTTGTTTTCAAATCCCTCATCTCTGCCTATCTCTGTAACCACTTCCAGCCTGGCAAGAAATTTGCACTGATCCAATTCTGGCCACTCCATATCCCTGCTTTTAATGGCTCCACCATTGGCTGCTGTGCTTTCAACTGTCTAGGCCTTAAGCTCTAGATTTCTTCCTAAATCTCTCTGCATCTCTCTAACACTACCACCCCTGAAAACCCATGTCTACGATTTAAGATTTTAGTTGTCTGCTCTCGTAGCTCCTTTTGAGGGTTGGTGTCAGATTTGCTTTGATGCCACTACTGTGAAGTGTCTTGGGTTGTTTTACTATGTAAGGTGCTATATAAATGCATCTGCTTGATTTACTGGTACCTGTCAAAAAAAAATTGTGTCGCTGCTGCTGTAAATAATGCTCATCAAGTATGAAGGTGCATCTAACTAACATCTGACTGTAAATCAAAATGGGTTACTGTAAACTCCTACAAAAGAAAACCAAACGTGGTGTTTTGAAGTTGTGACTTTACGATATGGAGCTGAATGAACAAAACAAATCTATTTTCCTCACAGAAAAGGATTTTGAGAGCAGTATGGTACAGAGATTTTAAGGTGTTGAGACTAATAGTGTAGATGCAAGCAAGCAAGTTATTTAACAAATATAGAACAAAAGAACTTGATTACAAAGCTTGTGATCAGAAGGGACTTGTCTGCTAAGAACAAAGGGAAAGGAGTATGCCATTCCACAATTCCAAGCATGCTCCACCATTCAATTAGATCATGGCTGACCTGTGCCTCAACTCCATTTACCTTCCTTTGCTCCATTTCCCTTAATACCTTCAGCTAACAAAAATTTGGATCTGTTTTTTTTTTTGACCGACCTACTCTTAGAAGTATTTTCAGGCACAAAATTCCACATTTCCACTATGCTTCGTGTGAAGACGTGCTTCCTGACAACACCCCTGAGTAACTAAGGTCGAATATTATGATGATTTTCCCTACAATTCAATGCAACTTAAAACTGTTGGTTATAACTGGAGTCTCTTCCATTTGCTGATCGCAGGGAATGAAGGTCTGTGATCAGTGTGAGAAAGGGGACGGGGAGCGTTTGATCGCAGGGAGGGGTCGGTTATCAGGTTGCTGGGGGAAGGAAGAACACCTCTTCATGGAAAAGCACTTACCTCTTCCGTGCAAGTCCTCAACATCTTTTAGTTCCTGAGGCGAGCTGAATTTGGGTTTGAGAATTTTATTATTTTACCATTCCACTCAACCCAAACAAGCCTGTTTGGGAGGTTAAATGACCCCTTCTGTGCAATACTGAGGGAATGCTGCACTGTCTGCACTGTTGTCATTCTGATGAGGTGTTAAACCTACCTGACACCACAGGCGGATTTAAAAGATCCCATGGCTCTACTCCGGGAAGAGCAGGAGAGGTCTCTTCGGGTATCCTTGCCAATATTTATCCCTCGACCAACGCCACTGAAACAGATTGACTGGCCGTTATCACGTTGCTGTTTGTGGGAGCTTGCTGGGTATAACTTGACTGCTCCATTTCCATTAAAATGGTGACTACACTTCAAAATTACTTAATTGGCTGTAAAGCATTTTGGGGCATCATAACATTGTGAAAGGTGTTTACATATGTGCAAGTTTGTTCCTTTTGAAGAATAGTGACAAAGGTAGAGACCTTATGGCAGAACATCAGGGCAGTGGAGTAGTCAAGGGAAATGATGACAAAGCACAGCTGAGTGTTATTGGCTTACATGAGGAAGCTGACTCAATGGGCTGAATTGTATGAGGCACCGGACTCTCCACCCCTGCATTGGGTACAATGTTGGTGGGTGAAGCCCACTTAGTGGAACACTGGCTGCCCCACAGTTATTATTGGCTGTTATTAGGCTGGAGGAGGGCCTACTACCCATCAGGAACAGGAAGACTACCTCGGAGAGGGGCCAGCAGCTCTCCAGCACTTCAGGACAGCAGTATGCGGCGTTGGATCAGGATTTAGGTTAACGTTTGGGAGTCCTGACAGGTTCCAAGCTGGCAGGCCTGCGTGAGGGGTGAGAGGTGAGGAGGACTTGGTTTGAGAGGCTATGGGGGAAAGGGCATCCTGGGGAGGGATAAAACCTTAATGGAGGGGGGCACTCCGCTGGGCTGCGCAGGCCCATTTAAGGATGGACACCCCTGCCCACCAGCAGCTTGCACAAAAAGACGTTGTGGGCTGGGTACTTGGCATGGGCCTCTCCTGCTGACCCATTGGCAGTGGGATGAAGCCCTTAAGTGGGCAATGTATGTACATATGAACATACAAGTTAGGAGCAGAAGGAGCGGATCTGATTGTAACCTAAATTCCACATTCCCACTTACCCTGATAACCTTTCACCCTCTTGCTTATCAAGAATCCATCCATCCACCTGTACATTAAAAATATGCAAAGACTCTGCTTTCACTACCTTTTGAGGAAGAGTTCCAATTACTCACTACCCTCTGAGAGAAAAAAAAATTCTCCTTATCTCTGTCTTAAACGGGTGACCCCATATTTTTAAAGTGACCAGTGTGGACATTGATTGCCCACTTAAGGGCCTCAATTGGTCGACTGGCAGGCAGGCAGGCTGATGCCACTCCCACCACTGGTATAACTGCGGTAGGGGTAAGGGTGTGTGGGTCAGCAGAGGGCAGGTCACCGCTGGATTTAACGAGCCCATCCACACCTTCAAATCCGCCAGTGGGGAAGTGTAAAATTGAGCTCCATGTTGCCATGGAGCAGCATGAAGATGAATTTGAAAGGCCACTTAGAACACCAGAAGTGATGGGATGCGAAGAAAAGCAATTCCTTGAGATAGTGTGGCTGTAACCTGATGGGCAAAAGTTCAATCAACCAAGGAAAGTCTCACTGAGCTGGGCTACAAAAGAGATGTTGGAGGAGAATAGTGTGGTTGATCAAGTCAAAGGCTGCAGAAGGACTGAAAGGAGATCTTGTACCACATGGAGCCACACAGGATGTCATCTGTCACTTTGGTTAGGATTAGTCAGGGGAGTTTGAAAAGGGCGCAGAAAGTGGCAGGGACTTCAGTTTGGGTACCTTGCTCGGAGTCAGAGCGGAGCAGACCTGAGGGGAGACAGTCGGGAGTTGAGGAACGTGCTGGTTCACTGTTTCAGCTGCTGTGAGGCTGCAGTCCTGGAAAAAGAAAAAAGCAACTGTGGTGTCACAGGAAGCTAGTAAGTTGATTGTCCAGTAAGTGCTCAGTCTAAGGGACAGTGTGTCCCTTAGAAACCAGCTCAGGACAGGCAAGTTAAGGTAGATCTATAAATAAAAAGAACTAAACTTTAAAATATTAAACCAAACTTTGAAAACCTTAAAATTAAAATCAAACAATAAAGATTTTTTAAAAAGCATTAAAAATAAAGTAATTTAAACAAACTTCTAAAACACATAGTTTGTAGTTAAGCATATAACCTTTAGTTGTCAGTGGTACTAGCATTCAATAAACACAGTAAATTGTAGCATATGTAGAAAGAAAGAAATTAACTAAGTAACCTAAGTTAGAATGGTGAGAAGGGTGTTATGTTGCAGCTGTGAGATGTGGGAGCTTTTGGATGCCAAGGCAATCCATGACAAACACGTCTGCAGGAAATGTAAGCAGCTTGAGGAATTCTGGATCAGGATTATGGATCTGGAAGCCAGAATGCAGACACTGCACAACATAAGGGAGGGGGAAAAATACCTGGATACTTTGTTCCAGAAAACAGTCACACCTCTTGGAAGAGGGTCATCTGTTTTGGTCAGCAGCGAGGGACAGGAGGATGTGACTGTCAGTGAGGCAGGTAATGCGATCGAGCAGACAGTAGGGGAGGAGCCTCAGACTTTGCAATTGTCAAACAGGTTTGAGGTGCTTACAACCTGTGTGGATGAAAGTGAAGTCTGCACAGTGGATGAGCTGGCTGGCTATGGCACTGTGGTACAAGAAGCCATTCAAGTGGGAGGAGCAAAAAGGAATGTAGTGGTAAAAGGGGATAGCATAGTGAGGGAGATTGACACTGTTCTCTGCAGCAAAGAGCGAGAGTCCATTTGGCTATGTTGCCTGCCTGGTGCCAGGGTTCGGGACATCTGCTCAGGGCTGGAGAGGAACTTGCAGTGGGAGGGGGAGGACCCAGTTGTTGTGATCCATGTAGGTACCAATGGCATAGGTAGAACTAGGAAAGAGGTTCTGCAAAGTCAATCTGAGGAGCTAGGTACCAAATTAAGAAGCAGAACCTCAAAGGTAATCTCTGGATTATTACCCAAGCCATGTGCAAACTGGCATAGGGCAAATAAGATTAGAGAGATGAATGTGTGGTTCAAAGACTGGTGTGGGAGAAGTGCGTTCTGGTTTGTGGTGCACTGGCATCAGTACTGGCGAAAGTGGGGGCTGTACCGTTGGGACAGTTTACATCTGAACCATGCTGGGACGAGTGTCCTCGCAAATTGCATAACTAGGGAAGTAGAGGGGGCTTTAAATTAACCAAGAGGGGTGAGGGATCAAGCTTGGGTAGAGGTAGAAATTCAAGGTGTAGAGTTAAGACATGAGAGCAAAATAGTAATATGAGAAATGAGGGTCAGAGAATGGCATGAAGGGACAGAGGAAAAAACCTAAGAAAACATCAGCAGTCAAGGTTAGATGTTACAAAGGTAACAAAAAGACAAAACTGAAGACTCTGTTATGAATGCACATAGCATCTGATAGCAATTATGGAGATGTGGCTGCAGGATGACAAAGATTGGGTCCGTACCTTTGAAGGGTACATGACATTCAAGAAGAATAGGAAGCTAGGTAAAGGGTGAAGGGGTAGCACTGTTAGTCAAAAAAGGCATTGGTGCAATAGTTAGAACTGACCTTAGTTCAGGAGATCAAGATGTAGAATCGGTTTGGTTGGAGATGAGGAAAAGTATGGGGAAAAAGTCATTAGTGGGAGTGGTCTACAGGCCACCTAACAGTAACCACGCTGTAAGGCAAAGTATTCAAGAGAAAATATTGTGTGCTTGTCATAAAGTGATGGCAATAATCATGGGTGATTTTAATCTACACACAAACTGGAAAAATCAGATTGGCAGCAGTAGCCTTAGAGTGCTTTCAAGATCGTTTCTTAGAGCAACATGTTCTGGAACCAACTAGAGAGCAGGTTATATTAGATTTGGTATTGTGTAATGTGACAGGATTAATTACTGACCTCAGAGTAAAGATACCCCTAGGTATCAGTGACCACAATATGACTGATTGATTGAATTTTACATCCAGCTTGAAAGGGAGAAGAGTGGGTCTAAGACTATATCTTAAACTTGAATAAGGACAACTATGTGGGGATGGAAGCTGAGCTAGCTGAAATGAACTAGGAAACTAGGCTAGAGGACAGATCAATGGAGAAGCAGTGGCAGACATTTAAGAGGATATTTCAGAGTATTCAGAATAAATATATTCCTACTGTAAATAAAAATTCTAAAGGAAGGACCCACCATCCATGCTTAACTAGAGATGTTAAGGAAAACATTGAACTTAAGGGAAAAGCATACAACTCTGCAAAGATGAGTGGCAGGACAGATGATTGGACAGAATATAAAAATGGCAAAGAATGACTAAAAGGTAATCAGGAGAAAGAAATTAGAGTATGAGAGGAAGCTAGCTAGAAATGTAAAAATGGATAACGAGTTTCTATAGATATTTAAAAAGGAAAAGAATAACTAAAGAGAGTGTCGGTCCTCTCGAAAGTGACAGTGTGGAGTTAATGGTAGATGAAAAGGAAATGGTGGAGGAAATGAACAAATATTTTGCTTCTGTGTTCACTATAGAGGATACTAAAAACATTCCAGTAATAGCTGCAAACCAGGAGGTGAACGGAAGAAAGGAACTTGGTGAAATTTAAATCACTAGGGAAATGGTTCTGCAAATGAAAAACCAGAAGGTTGGAAAGCTGTTTGTAACTGTGATGACACTTTCCTTGAGTGTGGGTTCACAAGTGTGGACGATACAGTAGGGAAGGTTGCTATAGTACGGTTTTGTTTTATTTTGGTGCTGCCCCCCGCACTCAAAAACTGAAGGCCACCCACACTCCCCGCCCCAAAAACTCAACAACAACACTAGGATTACACCAAGTCTGAGGCATTAAATTGGGTCTGCGCATTATGGGGCCTTGGAACTGGTCCCAGAACAGAGTCTCCTCCTATGGCCACCATTACGATCTGAGACGTCACAACCTCAAAGTTTCATCCCATGATCACCAGTGGGGGTCATGAGGATACAGAGAGCTATTAGAGAGTTCATTTCCATTGTCCAGTTTTAGGGATAATAATAGTGTGATGATGAAAATGAGCCACTTCACGTACAGAAAAAAAATAAGTCATTTAAAAAATATAATTTTGTCTGGGTGTGGTCATGATGATAATTCCCCACAAAAACGTGTTTTTATTCTTGTTTTGGAATAATTCCAGAGCTCAGTGGTGACTTGCTAAGTCCCTTTGGTTTCAGGTGTAGCATTGTACATTGATTTTGAATGTTGTAGTTCTTTTCAGATAGTGGGTAAAATCTTTTACTGTAGTAGGGATAACTTTGGAGCTAAATCAAAGAGGTAAATTGTAGTAATTCCCAGGTTGGTTCAAAGCTGTGATGTTAGGAATTTTCGTCAGGAACTTGAGAGAATCTGAACCATGCCAAATCAGGTCATACTGCTTTGCTGTAAAATCAGGCTATGAATGCCTTTGCACCTTTAGCTTCAGTCTGAAGCGTTTTCAGTGGCACCAGTGTTATATTAAATGGGCGGATGGAGCCCACAGCGGGGGGAACAGGGCCGTAAAATGCAGCGAGCTGTTCAAAAATCCATTGACTTGGGCGGGGCTGGAAAATCCCACTGGCGGGAGGGGCCATAAAATTCCACCCAATAGTGTCAATGCAGCCTGAACATGGAATCAGGGCCCAGCCTAACACTACAGTAAAGCGGGGTGGGATTCGATAGAGGAGAGTGTCTCAGGCTGCTTTCCTGAGAAGTCAGGCCTTACTTCCAGCTTTACCCTGTACTAGTTCAGTGTTGGTGCAAGGTCAAACCTGCTTTGCACTCTGAGTTGAAACTAAGAAAGAGGAAACAACGCATAAGCTGTTATTCAGTGGATTTTACTTTGAAAGTTACTCAGTTTTGATTGGCTGCTACCTAACTAACAAAAAATACTAAAAAGATAGTTTTAAATCCTGTAAACATCTGTCTTATGTTGAATTAGGCTCTCAAACTCCCAGACTAGACCATCCATAGCGATAGAAAATATTTCTAAATGGCTGTTACACAAATAAGAACACTCGAATGTTTGCACAGTAAAATTGATATTAATTTGATTCCCAATGGTCTTGAGTGTCCAAAAGATTAAGAATTGTAACTGACACCATGGTACTGCAAATCCTGCTGCTTTTATTAGTAAGAAAAAAGCTTAAACTTTCCAGCAGCTTTTTTATTAACAAGAGAAAGCTTAAAACTTAAGAGTAAGTAATTTTAGAAAATATACAGTTACTGCCTGGTTTGACTGCAGGTTGATTGGATCCGATCTGACTCGGCGCGATCGGCTTTCCAGTGGGGTCTCCTTGATAGTCTCTCTCCCCGACAGTGCCATGCCAATAAAGGGTCTTGACCTCTTTTTTTTCTCCTTCTGCTACGTACTAGCCATCTTTATGTCAATCCTTTTTCACCCCCTTGATTGGTTCTGGGATACATGATCAGTCCTTGATGGGTCCTGGGGTGCGTGATCAGTCCTTGATGGGTCCTGGGGTGCGTGATCAGTCCTTGATGGGTCCTGGGGTGCGTGATCAGTCCTTGATGGGTCCTGGGGTGCGTGATCAGTCCTTGATGGGTCCTGGGGTGCGTGATCAGTCCTTGATGGGTCCTAGGGTGCGTGATCAGTCCTTGATGGGTCCTAGGGTGCGTGATCAGTCCTTGATGGGTCCTAGGGTGCGTGATCAGTCCTTGATGGGTTCCAGGGTGCGTGATCAGTCCTTGATGGGTCCTAGGGTGCGTGATCAGTCCTTGATGGGTCCTAGGGTGCGTGATCAGTCCTTGATGGGTCCTAGGGTGCGTGATCAGTCCTTGATGGGTCCTAGGGTGCGTGATCAGTCCTTGATGGGTCCTAGGGTGCGTGATCAGTCCTTGATGGGTCCTAGGGTGCGTGATCAGTCCTTGATGGGTCCTAGGGTGCGTGATCAGTCCTTGATGGGTCCTAGGGTGCGTGATCAGTCCTTGATGGGTCCTAGGGTGCGTGATCAGTCCTTGATGGATCCTAGGGTGCGTGATCAGTCCTTGATGGGTCCTAGGGTGCGTGATCAGTCCTTGATGGGTCCTAGGGTGCGTGATCAGTCCTTGATGGGTCCTGGAGTGTGTGATCAGTCCTTGATGGGTTCTGGGGTGCGTGATCAGTCCTTGATGGGTTCTGGGGTATGTGATCAGTCCTTGATGGGTCCTAGGGTGCGTGATCAGTCCTTGATTGGTCTGCATCAAATTGAACTTTAGTCCAAAATATCAAACATATTTTCTGGTATGTTTAACCACAGGATGTCTGATGAACTCTGAGAGTTTCACCTTTCGTTTCTCTTAAAAGTTCAACCATCTCAAAGGTGGGCTGAGAGTGCCCAAGTTATGATTTAAAAAGGTCATTTGAGAAAGCACATCAGTAGAAATCAGTTTTTTTTCATGACCCACAATACTTGACATGTTCCAAGCTTATTTCCATTGTACCTTTGCACTAATTTCAAGCAAATCTTTAGCATGTTCTTATGGTCTATAATGAAATTTTGTCAACTTTAATTTCTTTACACATTTAGCATTAGTAAACTGCAAAAGGTTTTTAAGTGCAGGTTCTGTAGCAGAATGCAAGTTATTCAACAGGGATGAATTGTTGGTCCAGAAATGGCAGAAACCTGTAAGCAGGTTGCTAGATGTATAGAGCAACAGGGAGGGAGAGAGCCAAGAGAGGAAGAAAGCTATAATATACACAAATACACACACACACACACACACACACACACACACACACACACACACACACACACACACACACACACATGTATATGTATGTATAATATTTAAATGAGATTGTAAAATGAATGGGATAGAAATATTAGAACTGGAGATGAGTGCATTAATTGCTGCTGACAGAACTGTGCAGCAAAGGATTTGTATTAAATAAGTCCATAGCAATTGTGTTTAGAATTTGATTGATGTACTAGAGCTGTAATCAACTGACTGAATACAGATCTTAACAAGTGATTTATATTGGGGACACAGGGTATACATTTGTCATCTGGGCGTAGATAGCAGTAACTGTAATGTTAATCTTGTGCTGCTGCAGTGACAGAACATGAAACCCATCACCGCAGTATATTTATCACCAAATTAGAATTGAGGAACATTAAATTTAGAAAGCAATTATAGGAAAGAAAAGTTTACTGAACCAATGTATTACAACCAACTGGCAGTCAAAAAGTTACAAGAGCAGGCATTCGGTCGAATAGCTTAATCATTAATATTGGCCTTTTGTGAAATGTGTGGAACTTGTTAAATATTATATGGATAATTTAGCTACTGTATTATCTTACTGTAGACTCAGCCGTCTTTCCAGATTAATGCTTATTTTGTTATATGATTATACATTTCAGTATTTTCCTCCTTCTCTGTTCATTTTCTAGCACCATCCATAATTTATTTGGGAAGATGTGATCTGCTCCCAAGTTCTTGCAGATCTTCTTTATTACTATCTTATCACATACTTGTTTTGTTATTAGTGAGCAAGAATGATCTGAGCTCATTCTAGCTGTTTTTCAACTGGCTGTTATTTATCATGGACTTTGGAAGGCTAGCATCAATGAGTTAACTATGTGTTTATATCACAAAGTGCAGCTCTCTTATCCAAGTACAGAATTATAGGCCTTGGTATTAAATTCTTCAATACTGGCCCCCCATCCCCCACCCAAAAAGGACAGAAGTAGATCCAGGGGTTTGAGGTGTGTGGGTTAAACACTTAAAAATGCTGAGTCTGACTCTAACCTGACTGTACACCATTTTTACCCAGCGAGTCATCTTGGTGAGACAGGACACTTCACGAAAACATTTAAATCAGGCTTCCACAGCACAGTTAGGAGAATGGTTTCAATGTAACTTCAGCTGGGTGGGTTTTCCAGGGCTCAGGAAACCTGGCAATGAAATGAAGGCAGGAGCTGCCAGCTCCAGAAGTGGAAAGCCTTTTTATGGCATTTCTTGTGGACCAGGGGCAAAAAAGAAAAAAAAGACTTGCATTTATATAGCACCTTTCACAACCACCAGATGTCCCAAAGCACTTTTAAAGTGTAGTTATTGTTGTATGTGGAAACACAGCAGCCAATTTGTGCACAGCAAGCTCCCACAAACAGTAATGTGAAAATGACCACGTAATTTTTTTTTGTGTTGTTGATTCAGGGATAAATATTGTCCAGGACTCCGGGGATAATCTTCTGCTCTTCTTTGAAATCGTGCCATGGGACAGACAGGATCGAAGTTTCAGGTCTCATTCAAAAGATGGCACCTCCGACAGTGCAGTGGCACCTCAGTATTGCACTGGAATGTTAGCCTTGATTTTTCTGTTCAAGTCCTAGAGTGGGACTTGAACTCTCAACCTTTTGACTCTGAGGCTACCAATGAGCCAAAGCTGACAGAGGGGCAGGATGAGGTTTCATGAAGTGCTTATTAAATTAATAAATATTTATTAAACATTTGATAAACATGTCCCAGTTCATATGGCGCTAAATGATCAAAGCCAACTTAATCTCCCTGAGGCAGCTCTGTGCCTCAGGGAGATTTCTGCGTTCTTGTGAAAGTTCTTAATTGGTCCGCCCGTGTAAAATGGCAGCGTGCAGCCGATTGGGGGCGGGGATCGCTGGCAGTGATCAGCCCTGTGCCCGCTCCCGACTGGCCCATCCGACAGGGAGAAAATTCTCCCCTCTGTTTTTTAATCTCCATTGAGTTCTAATACGGATGTAAACATGTTTGTGAAGTGTTGATTAGGCTAAAAATGACTTTAGTTTTTTGTTGCTAAGCGACAGTATCTTTACATTTTGTGTGCAATATGTGCTCATTATTTAGCTTCAGGGTCAGAATGTAATTTCATGTACTGGTATTTTATCTATAATTCTCTAGAGCAATATGTGATGCTGGTTTTGTGGAATCATTTTACTGGCTCCTTTCTATCATCTCTGAAATTTCTACCAGCAGTGATACATAACCTAGTTTTCAGAAATTTTGTATCTTTCACATGGCTACCGTTCAACAGGATTCCATCTCACATTTTCACACACAAATAAACTGTGCAATGAAACATTGTACTAGTGTTCCCCGGTGAAGCAGAAAAATGCAGAAATCTGATTGTTCAGCTAATGTTATATAGACACGAGTCCTTTTAAGGAAGGTGGGAGGAGATTGACTATAGCATGGGAAATGTGCAGTCACCTTTGATAATCTGGTCAGAGACCATTGTATCTTTTACATCATAACTGAATAATGAAATCTTGAAAGAGGGGTATCATAGTCAGTGATCTTTACTTTTATTATCATTGTCCAATCTATTTAATTTCCAACTGCTGTTGTTGCAGAGCGGACTGGCATTG
This sequence comes from Carcharodon carcharias, assembly GCF_017639515.1. Classification (NCBI taxonomy): domain Eukaryota; kingdom Metazoa; phylum Chordata; class Chondrichthyes; order Lamniformes; family Lamnidae; genus Carcharodon; species Carcharodon carcharias. The sequence continues at coordinate 22,398,020 of NC_054467.1, read as the reverse complement.
TGAAAGAAAAGTGATTTACATATATATGTATAAATATTTTTTTAAACAGGAAGGAATCTGCTTAAGATTTCTTGTGTTCATGATAGGGTAAAACCTAATGTTTGAAAGTTTGTGGTTCTATGAGAAGTAAAATTCCTTTGACGGCCCTATTATTTACTAGGGTTGGGTGTAAACCAGTCAGAGCAATAGTAATTCAGAGGCATCTCCAGAAGAGGGCAGGAATGCTCTGAATTAGTTTAGTTGCTAAATGTTGTTTTGAACAGCAGTTTATTTTCCCATGCAAGGTAGTGTGTTATTTCTATTCAAACTTATTGGATGTTAAAATTATTAGTTATTGATAACACTGGAGCTTCATTAGATTGTCTTATCATACAAGATAGTTTCCATCTATTTTTCTAAATGCTCTATATTTGTTTAGACCTGGAATGAGAATATTTATGGTAATTATTGTAGTTATAATAAATATCAAGACTGAGAGAAGTAGCAGGTACTAATGCTGATCTGAAAGATGCAAAGTGTAGAGATGTACACAAATGCACCCCATACCAGATGGGGAAGATGAATAAATAAAGCAAGCATGGAGATATACAAAAGCTGGTGATGCTATTTAAAGATTAATAAGGAAAACTCTGGCGGGAAAATGTTTCTATTTGATGATCAACTATGTGGTTATGTTCTTGTGGGTAAAGTGCTGATATTTTTTGTTGTAGTTTACAATCTTAAGTAGAGGTGAAAGTAGTTATTGAGGGAATGAAGTTAGTTCTCTGTTAGTTGGTTCACCATTATTGGTGAAATGTAGTTTATAAATTGGTGTTTAACTTTTTTTTCTTGAGGACTCTGTGTAACTTGTGTGTTCTTCATGTACTACTTCAGCTTTTTCTACTGTATCCTTGGGCAAAAAGTCCAAGTTAGTTGCAATGGATCCTGCAGTCAGTGATGATTATCGTTCAGGATCACTGACTTTAAGAATTGCCGTTGTGGTTAGGCACAGTCCCACCACATGCACCACCTCGCTTATCCAGGACAGTTGCCTGTATTGGGCAAATGGCTGTAACCATTTGCCATTACTACAGGCATCAATTGAAAAGGAGCAACTTAATCCACAATAGTGTGCTGATTATTTTGAGTAGTGAAAGTGCAATTTCCTCAATGTCGATAATTCCCTATTCCCATCAGAAATCTCAAGCTGGTCGATAACAAACCTCGAGTAAAGATTTGAGCAGGGTCACTAAGTTGTGAAAGTCTGCACCTTGATCTAACCTCCAAACCTAGCCATTGGCGTGTGCAATTCCCTTTATGTTGCAGCACTGTCTTGAGAGAGAAATGGGTTTTACACTGTCCTTGCAAGTTGTTATAGTTAATGAGCATTCAAATGGTTCTACACTTTCAGAATTAATGTGCAATTTTTAACTGTTGTTACAGATTTCATGTGTTGTTCGGCATTGTTGACCACCTCCAGGATGTAAGAATACAGATAATTTTTACATTGTTTTAATATAGGAAGGCTGAATTGGTTTAAACTCTGAACTGAATTGAACATTTTTTTTTGTAATCCTAGCAGGGTGCAGGGGACTAGGTTTAAGGAGGTGCTTTGATTGTCAGTGAAGGTGAAAGTGAAGATTTCTATTGCAATAGCGATTGGAAGAGAGAAGGCATTAGGTGTACATAACAGGAGTTAACAACTGATAAACTGAACAACAGCTGTGTCAACAGGATATATGATGACATATGTTGCACAAATTTGTTCCTGTATGAAACATATAAGAATGTATCTTAGAAGAAACTTTAGCACCATTCAAGGAGGGTTATGTGAAGTTGCCTGGATTGGCACTTTCACAGTTCCCGTAATGTTTCTAGTCATTAGGTCGGTGTACTGCTTTGCATATAGCCTTAAGCTGAGTATTTTGAAACGAGGATAGAATTTGATGCCTCCCATGGCAAGTTTGGTAGCAGGAGGGCTTTTAATCAAGTAGGAAGGGGCAGTTGGGGACCCTGATTGGCTGGCAGCTTTCAGCAGGCAGGACTTTCGCCCTTGGGTCCTTAATCTCAGAGAGGCCTGCTGCTAGCCAGTCAAGAGCCTGAGGGGCACTTAATTTGGTGGGCCTTCCCTAAAAAAGGTGATGAGGTACTCCCATGGGCTGGATTTCTGGCAGGCAAGACCCCTGTTGCCTCCATTAAGTCCAGCCCAATAGATGTAGTTAATTGTCAGACATACTACTGTCTCAAACTTTTCAAATCTTATAGAAAAGAAGAAGAATAATTCTCCCACCACAGGATCTTTGCTGTTATGTTGCATCAGCCATCGTGTCTCACAGGCCAGTCACATTTGTGCAAGCGATAAGAAACAGGGAAAGGACTAAAGGGTCACCCTGCACTTGTAGAAGCATGAATTTCTTCCATCAGAATGTTGTGATTTCAGATGTTTTTTTTAAAGAGAAACTAAGTGTTTTAATGAGCAGTATCATACATTAATATTCATCTATATCATCAGCAGCAACATTAATTTCATCATCATATATACAAAGTTGAAAAGACATAATTCAGAAATATTTTATACATTTATACTACAGCATGCCCAATGGCTCAAGCTTGTGTTATGAATTGCTCAGTTGTTCAGGTCAGGAAGGCCTCGAGCAACTCAATTTTTGGCTTGTGCTGAGTTGGTGGATCTTAGCTCAGGTAGCAGAAGGGCGACCACAGTGAATCTCTGCAAACCTTGATTTAAAGAGGGGGAAGAAAGCCAAGATTGACCTTCTTGATTAGTACCCAGTGACTGCTTTTGAAATTGAATGCACGTCCATGTCTGATGAGGTCAGGATAAGACTGGCTGTGATTTTCCTCCAACCTCATCTAATTCTAAGCTATATAAATTTGGAGTTTGTATCTGACTGCAGATTGTAGTGGCATAAGATCCACTGGGGAACATATTGAGTGGCGTTTTGGGCTGCCCCATGGTTTGGCTTGTTGGCCTTTGCTTGTATAGTCCTCAGCCTCTTACTTTTCAGTGATTTGGAGATAGTCAGTATTTAGTTTTCCTTGAAACTATTTATTTAGAACTATTTTCATCCGAGACCTCATGTTAAGTACATTGTTCTCTGGACACAGACTGTTCTGAGTCTTGCTCTCTTGGAGTCTCTTGCCCATCTGACCCCTGATGTCATGCTTACATCATCATGGATATCATTGTCTAATTAACATAACCATTAATCCTTTACAGCATGAAACTGGGTTTATAAAGTGCATGGGGTCTCTTGGACCTCTGGAAGACTTTTTAAAAAAAAAGTTGTTGAGGTTACTTTAGATCTTTAGTGTAGATGCTACCAACCAACTCTCTTTTAAAAAAATACATTTTAACCTCAAGGAGAGATCTCTGCACTCTACAGGCGCTCTCCAAGGTAATGGGGGCAGACAGGAAAGCGGAGTTGAGGCCACAATCAGAATAGCCATAATTCTCTCGAATGGCACAGCAAACTCGATGGGCCAAATGGCTTATTCCTGCACCTAATAGTGTATAATAGTTTGAGCTAGGCTGTATAAATACTAAATTCCTACCTTGAATCCTTACTGCAGCTGTCTCAGGAGACCAGTTGCTACAGCATAGGTGTAGCATCTGATCCATAAAGCTTGATTAGTCTGGCCTTGCCTCTCAGACTGGAACAAACATCGCCGTGCCCTAGCGTTCAGAACTAAAAGCAGAACCAATATCTATTGGTGACATGGAACACACACCAAAGTTTGAGGTAAGCTGTTGGGGATATTCAACTCATGAAGGTGTACAAGAATTAGGTGCAGGAATAAGCTGTTTGGCCCATTGAGTTTGCTGTGCCATTCGATAGAATAACGGCTGTTCTGATTGTGGCCTCAACTCCACTTTCCTATCTGCCCCCCATTACCTTGGACTCCCTCGATGATCAACAAGCTACCTACCTCAGCCATGGATATATTCAATGACCCAGTTTCCATTGCTCACTGGGAAGAGCAGTCCACAGACAAATGACCCTCAGAGAGAAAAAGTTGAGGAGTTTTTACTCTTCTGGAGTATATAGTGGTGTCTGTGGAAATAGACGTTTGCGCAATAGAAATATACAAATTGAAAGAAAAGACAAATAGGTGTTGGTTTTGAAAATCCAACTGATTCTAAATTCAACTTGCCATTGGCTTCGTATTTTGAAAACATGAACGTTTATGGATGTAATTCAGCCTGACTTGTGGAAACCTGACCACAATGATTAATTAATATATATTTCCCTTAACTAAAGCTTCAATGTTGATTTCTTCACAGTGTTATTATGACTGGGGCCTACAATAACTTCTTCAGGATGTTTGACCGCAACACAAAACGGGATGTCACACTGGAAGCCTCCAGGGAGAACAGTAAACCACGGGCTGTGCTTAAACCACGCAAAGTCTGCACAGGAGGCAAGAGGAGAAAGGATGAAATTAGTGTTGACAGTTTAGACTTTAACAAGAAGATCCTGCACATGGCCTGGCACCCAACAGAGAACATAATAGCTGTGGCAGCGACAAACAATCTCTACATATTTCAGGATAAAGTGAACTCTGAGATGCACTAGGTTTATAAATACCTTGGTGTAATTATAAACCGGCCTTTTTTCTGACCTTTCTGCCAATGATCTTCACAAGGTTGTATTCATCTTAGTGGAATTGTGGAAGTGTGGTTTCTCATTAGTGTGTATCACTTGTCAGTAAGATTTGGTTTTTTTGTCAGTCACCAGGGGTGAGCTCAGCACTGCAGAGTGGAAACACAGAAGAGCACACATGGCTACCATCTACACAGTTACACCTCTTCTCCAGTCAATCAAATGTTTATGTTTCAGGCATCATAGAAATTTTACTGGTTGTTTGAAACTTTTCACCGAAGATCTCTGAATTTGTACATGTGGACACGAATAGAACACTTGAGATCTGACTACCTACTCCTGATTTGTTTACCATCTTTAAGGTGGATTCAGTTGGCCTTGCATCAGTAAATAGCTTCACCAGGCACCTGAAAGGTAAAAAGCTGCTGTCTTTGTTTGCTGTGTCAGCCTGCCCAAATGTAATTTCTAATGTACTGCTAATCAAATCTCTGCAATGCTTTTTTCAAAATGGATTACCCTGTTATTAGACAACTCAAGTGGGTTCAGCTATTCTTTTATTGCCAGTGGCTTGGCCTGGGATTAAAAAAAAAATCTATCTTTTCTTTTCTGATTGTTAAGAATTGTTGGGAGCAAGACGAGTTGGAATGTTTTCATTCCAAGCCCATAAAGAAGAGCCAAAAAAATACTTAAAACTCTAATTTGGTGCAACTGACAGTAACTTGGCAGTTTGACATTAAGTACAGTTAAAAACTGGCACAGTGCAGAGTAGAGCACTCTTTTGAAGTTATGATGGAATTGGATTTTCAGAATAACGTTGTGGAAGCTTTTCATTGTATCGGAAAAATTTTGCACCTCGCCTGAAACCTTTTGACACGGTCACTGGCTGCAAAGTGGGGAAAATGGTTCATAGCCCAGCACTGCCACTGTAAAGAAAACAAACAGAAAGGTTATGCAACTGGTTTTTTTTTTCAAAGAATATCTTCCAATTCATTTTTTTTTAAAAAAAGGCCCCTTATCAGTAATTCTCCAAACAGATAAAATGGGATGGCCTACCCAGTTTCATTATCAGCGTGCCAAATAGAGCCATAGAACAAAAAAAATTGCACAAATCAAGGAAAAGGTGGATTCTTTTATAACCATTTATGGAGATGCATTGTTTATGGCCTATTGCAAAATTTGAGATAGACTTTAAAAATTTAGCTGGAATGTAGAGCATAATGTTTACAGGCTGTACATTATTAAGTGGAACATTGCTAATAAAATCACTGAATTTTTTTTTGTAACAAGTTTGAAGACAACGGGAAGATAATGTTACACAGGTTTGATTTTTCTGCTACTTGAAATAAAACATCAGAAGACACACTGCCTTTGGAGAACCTGTCATGTATGTTGACAATTCCTGCTTTTGTGTTTTTGAAGGTTAATGGTTTCTTGGAAATATTAAATATGGGGGCTAAAAAAAGGTTTGCTAGAACACTCTTTACAGTCTGAATACTATTTAATTCTTGCACTCATCATTTCTGGACTTATGAATGTCCTGAGATCTTTTGTATTTTCTCACTTTTTGCTGAATTTCCCAGTAACCCAAAGTTACGTGTCTATGAGAACAGCGAAGCCACAACTATGACTTCGTCCAAAACTAATCGGTCATTGGACTTAGAGAGATTCTACCCAGATTTATACATAAAGATTGTTCATCTGGAAAATGAGTTTTGGTTCATAGAGCACAATACAGTTTTAGTAAGTTAATCTGTGTTGGAATCACAATGAATGTCTCAATATTCAGTGCATCTTAGAGATACTCTTCCCTAGGCTGTCAAATTAACTGGGCAACTTCAACCCTATTTCACTTACTGGGGGAAAAACATATTAAAAAGAAAAGAAAAGCATAAAATTAAGGCAAATGTATTGAGTATTAAAATACAAACTGCAGGAGATTCCTACATGTAAAAACTAACTTCAGCTGTCACTATTTTTAAGGACTCGCTTTGAAGTTTGCTGGGAAAAGGGGCGTCTGTGGGACCTGTTGCTTATCCATACCTGACCAATGCTTTTTACTTCTGATGTAAAGTTGGTAAAACTGTTTGTAAAAGACAGAAAGGTTCACAGGTTTGTTAATATCAGGTTTTCAAATAAAATCTAATATCAGCCTGTGCATTGTTTCATATTGCCTAAAGGTGTACTTTGGGCTGACATTCTTTTAGCGCATATTCTTCATTCATAAAGAGTTTCTAGGATTATGTTGGCCTGAAGTCCAAAAAGTACAGTGGCAACGTTATTTTGAAACTTAATAACCATCCAGAAAATCAGACCTTCTATTACTGATGACAATTTGCACAAACTATTACAGCCTGAAGGTAAAAGCAAAATACTGCGGATGCTGGAAATCTGAAACTAAACAGAAAATGCTGGAAAAACTCAGCATCTGTGGAAAGAAAAACAAGAGTTAACCTTTTGAGTCTTTGTGACTTCTTCAGCACTCTGAAGAAGAGTCATAAGCACTTAAAACGTTAACTTTTTTTTCTCTCCACAGGTGCTGTTATACCTACTGAGCTTTTCCAGCATTTTCTGTTTTTATTTTAGCATGAAATTGTACTATCTTGTATCCATACTTCCATCCAACTTATTCCCAGTGCTATTGAAATAGTTTCTACTTGTAAACAATAATATCTCAAATTCAGAGAAGCTGTAAACTGTCCCATGTGCCTTGCTTCAGCTGTGTTGATGTATATGATGAATGTCATCTGCTCCCTTATCATTCTGTACCATTTCTTCTTTATGAATGTCAGAACCAAACAATGAAATTTATATTTAAAATACAAGTTGTATTTATGATTCCAATATGAGGAAATATTGACAAATCAGAATTAGTCATTTTAAATAAATAAATTTGTGTAAACCGTAAAATTAAAATGTCATAGTTCAGTCTGGGATGGTTCCTGAGGATTAGACCATAGCTCTTTTGCTCCCTATAGTGTAAGTTGGGAAATTGGGAGTATTCTGTTGGATCGCAGATCTTGGTGTAATTGTATAGCTTGTTACCAGCAAAAGATTTTCCCTGTCAAACAACAATCCAGTTTGATAAAAGCAAACATATTTTAGCAATAAAGATGGGATCAAGCATCTTCATGAAGTTCATGGAGAATTTCAGGGAGTGATAACAAAACAGTTAGCATTTACATAACACAGAAAACCATTCTTAGGCATTTCACAGCAGAAAGTGACCCTGAATGAGATCGTAATGAGGTGGTGGAATGGTGGGGTTTAGGAAGGGAATGACAGAGCTTGGGAACTAGATGGTTGAAGGCATAGCCAGTGTGAGGCGAAGGAAGTGGGTTTGCAGAACTAGTCAACGCAAGCTGGAGAAGGCTATAGAATTAGGGAAGGGCAAGGTCACAGAGGCATTAAAGCATAATTTTAACAGAGGTGTTGGGGAACTCTGAGCCAATGCAGGCCAGCAAACACGGGGCTAATAGGTGTGTGGGACTGTGATGTGGTAAAAGATATGTGCAGCAGAGTTCTGAATAGGTTGAAGTTAATGGAGGCTGGAGCATGGGAGTCCAGCCAGGAAAGCATTGGAACAACATAGCCGAGGGATAACAAAAGCATAGTTGAACATTTTGGGAACAAATGGGCTGAGGCATGTTCAGTTCAAGGATTATAACTATGATTATGAGTAACTTCTGTAGGTTATGAAGGCTTTGTTTAGCAAAGCGTCTGAGTCACCTGGAATGAGCCAATGACCACAGGTCCAGTGTATCCTGTTTATATCTATTTGAACTGTCATGTTACTGTAATATGGACCTGGAATGCCTCAAACCCTTATTCAAGGTTTAGACTTAATTTTCTTCAGGTAGAAGAAATGGTTGAGTATACTATTAATACAAATGCAAAAGTAAAGCTCTCTTTTTGCATAAAGAACACGTACTTGCCACATATATTGAAGAAGTGCTTTGATGCTGGAAATGATGCAGATTATGATGAAGCTAGGAAAGCCGTAAGTGATTATTTCCATCCCAAGCAAAATGCAGTGTTAGAATTGATATTTATAAGGGTGCACAATGCAAGAATGAATATGTAGATGCTTATTGCACACACTTAAGTCCGCTTGCAAGTCAACACCAATTGTATTTGTTAAAATTAGTAGAAATTAGCTCTGTACTGTTAATTGTCCTGCAAAGGACAGAAAATCTGTACATATGACATTAACTTATTTCTCTTAGTCATCCAATCAGTAATAGACCTGTATTAAAACATGCATGAAACATAAGTGGTCTGAGTACATATTCACAGAGATTCAGCCAGTCAAGCCACCACAGTGAGCAGCAAGTTTCTAAAACAAAACTGATTATAGTTCTGGAGATAACAATGCATATTTATTCACTGCATGAGGACAGCGTACATTAATTTATGAATCAGCAATGAGCCAGTGACATATTTTCAAGGTGTGCTAATCCAAGTCATTTTTGTTTTCATATGTTCAAGGAATATTATTAACGAGTGTGATGTTCTTACTTCTAAATTTTGCATGAAGATCAACCACACACGCTTCCAGTAAATACAAATACGTCTTCCCAATGGATGATAAAATTTATGTTCACAAGAGTCTCAACAAAAAAATCTCAGCAGATGTGTTTGTCGTGATGAGAAAGTCTGATTATCTGGTCATGAGTCTATATTTGATGGTAGATAACATCAATACATCAACATTGGAGTTTACTTATCTAATGGTCTATCACAATATGGGTAACTGTTTCAAATTAAGGGGTCACCTACTTAGGACAGTAATGAGGAAAATCTTTTTTCGCTGAGGGTTGAGAGACTTTGGAATTCTCTTCCTCAAAAATGATTGAGGCAGTGCTCTTGAATATCTTTAAGGCAGAGGTAGATATTCTTGATAAGCAAGTGGGTGAAAGGTTATTGGGGGTGGGCAGGAATATGAGGTTAAGATCAGATCAGCCATGATCTTATTGAATGTCCTTTAGGGAAGGAAATCTGTTGTCGTTACTTGGTTTGGCTTACTGACTTCAGACAATGTGGTTGACTCTTAAGTGCTGTCTGAAATGGCCTAGCAAGTTACTCAGTTGTCTCAAACTGCTACAAAGCCAAAAAAAAATGAAACCGGACGGACCACCTGGCATCAACCTAGGCACTGGAAACGACAATGGCAATCGCAGCCCTGTCGACCCTGCAAAGTCCTCCTTAATAACATCTGGGGGCTAGTGCCTAAATTGGGAAAGCTGTCTCACAGACTTGTCAAGCAACAGCCTGATATAGTCACCCTCATGGAATCATGCCTAACAGATAATGTCCCAGACACTACCGTCACCACCCCTGGATATGTCCTGTCACACCAGCAGGACAGACCCAGCAGAGCTGGTGGCACAGTGGTATACAGTCAGGAGGGAGTTGCCCTAGGAGTCCTCAACATTGACTCCGTACCCCATGTAGGGTCATCAGGTCAAACATGGGCAAGGAAACCTCCTGCTGATTACCACTTAGTGCCATCCCCAGCTGATGAATCAGTGCTCATCCATGTTGAACATCACTTGGAGGAAGCATCAAGGGTGGCAAGGACACAGATTGTACTCTGGATGGGGGACTTCAGTGTCCAACACCAAAAGTGGCTCGGTAGCACCACCACTGACAGAACTGGCTGAGTCCTAAAGGACATAGTTGTTAGACTGGGTCTGCAGCAGGTGTGAGGGAACCAACAAGAGGGAAAAATGTACTTGACCTCAACCTGCCTGCTGCAGATGCATCTGTCCATGAAAGTATCGGTAAGAGTGACCACCACATAGTTGTTGTTGAGACAAAGTCCTGCCTTCACATTGAGGATACCCTCCATTGTGTTGTGTGACACTGCCATCATGCTGAATGGGAAAGATTTAGAACAGGCCCAGCAACTCGAGACTGGGCATCCGTGAGGCGCTGTGGGCCATCAGCAGTAGCAGTACTCAAACACAATCTGTAACCTCATGGCCTGGCATATCCCCCACTCTACCATTACCATCAAGCCAGGGAATCAACCCTGGTTCAAAGAAGAATGCAGGAGGGCATGCCAGGAACAGGACCAGGCATACCTAAAAATGAGGTGTCAACCTGGTGAAACTATAACACATGGTGTTTGGCACGCAAATGGTCCTAGGCAGCATATGATGGACAGAGCTAAGCGATCCCTACAACCAGTGGATCAGATCTAAGCTCTGCAGTCCTGCCACATCCAGTTGTGAATGGTGATGGACAATTAAACAACTCATTGGAGGAGGAGGCTCCACAAATATCCCCATCCTCAATGAAGTTGGAGCCCGGCACATCATTGCAAAAGATAAGTCTGATGCATTTGGTACAATCTTCAGCCAGAAGTGCCAAATGGATGATCCATCTTGGCCTCCTCCAGAGGTCCCCAGCATCACAGATGCCAGTCTTCAGCCAATTCAATTCACTCCACATGATATCAAGAAATGGCTGAAGGCACTAGTTAGCGCAAGGGCTATGGGACCTGACAATATTCTGGAATAGTACTGAAGACATACTCCAGAACTCTATTACAGCTACAACACTGGCATCTACCCGGCTATGTGGAAATTGCCCAGGTATGTACACAAAAAGCAGGACCAATCCAACCCGGCCAATTACCGCCCCGTCAGTCTACTCTCAATCATCAGTAAAGTAATGGAAGGGGTCATCAACAGTGCTATCAATGGCACTTGCTTAGCAATAACCAGCTCACTAACACCCAGTTTGGGTTCCACCAGGGCCACTCAGCTCCTGACCTCATTACAGCCTTGGTTCAAACAAGGACAAAAGAGCTGAACTCACAAGGTGAGGTGAGATTGACTGCCCCTGACATCAAGGCCGCATTTGACAGAGTATGGCATCAAGGAGCCCTAGCAAAAAGGGAATCAATGGGAATCAGGGAGAAAACTCTCCACTCATTGAAGTCATACATAACACAAAGGAAGATGGTTGTGGTTGTTGGAGGTCAGTCATCTCAGCTCCAGGACATCACTGTAGGAGTTCCTCAGGGTAGTGTCCTTGGCCCAACTATCTTCAGCTGCTTCATCAATGCCCTTCCTTCCATCATAAGGTTGGAATTGGGGATGTTCGCTGATGATTGCACGATGTTCAGTACCATTCGCAACTCCTCAGAGAATGAAGCAGTTCATGTCCAAATGCAGCAAGACCTGCTTGGGCTGGGGCTAACAAGTGGCAAGTAACATTCACACAACACAAATGCCAGGCAATGACCATCTTGAACAAGAGAGAATCTAACCATTGCCCTATGACGCTCAATGGTATTACTATCACTGAATCCCCCACTATCAACATCCTGGGGGTTACCATTGACAAACTGAACTGGACTAGCCAAATTAATACTGTGGCTCCAAGAGCAGGTCAGAGGCTAGGAATCCTGCGATGAGTAACTCACCTACTGACTCCCCAAAGCCTGTCCACGATCTACAAGGCACAAGTCAGTCAGGAGTGTGATGGAATGCTCCCCACTTGCCTGGATGAGTGCAGCTCCCACAATACTCAAGAATCTTGACACCATCCAGGACAAAGCAGCCCACTTAATTGGCACCATATGTACAAACATTCACTCCCTCCACCACCGATGCACAGTAGCAGTCGTGTGTACCATCTACAAAATACACTATAGGAATTCACCAAGGCTCCTTAGACAGCACCTTCCAAACCCATGACCGTTACCATCTAGAAGGACAAGGGCAGTAGATGCATGAGAACATCACCACCTGGAAGTTCCCCTCCAAGTCACTCACCATCCTGACTTGGAAATATATCACCGTTCTTTCACTGTCGCTGGATCAAGATCCTGGAACTCCCTTCCTAACAGCACGTGGATGTACCCACACCACATGGTTTGCAGCGGTTCAAGAAGGCATCTCATCACCACCTTCTCAAGGGCAACTATGGATGGGCAATAAATGCTGGCCCAGCCAGCAAAGCCCTCATCCCATGAATGGATAAAGGAAAGAAAAAATATCGACTGTCCTACCCTCATAAACCCTCCTTGTTACCTCATGTCCTTGGAGAGGTAAGTATAAAATTTAAAATCAGAGGGCTCATCCAGGCATGCCCCTCCTAATGACCCATTGGGGCCAGGGGGAAACTTTACCCGTCTTTGGCCTGATCATTGGGCCAAGGGTCATCCAGCTCCAATAGCTACAGAGAGGCTGTCTCCATGAAGCTGCCAGCCACCCCACATACCCTTAATTATTTGATTTGGCTGCCCACTCCTTTCCTGTGGGCAGCTGATGTGCAGGTGGCCCCATGGCTGAGAAACTTTCCCAGAGACAGGAATCCATCAGCGAGATGTCCCAATCCGGCTTCTTGCTATTTTCCTGCACCCTCCTCCTCCCAACCTGTCAGCCTGGGGCCTGGAAAATCCTGCCCACTGTTACAGGTCAAAAACCTTTCATCAGAAATGGTCTGACAAAAAGTCATCGACCTGGAAAGCTAACGTTGTTTCTCTCTCCATAGCATTTCCTTTTATTTCAGATTTTTGGCAAGTTGCTTTCGTATCTTTGCAGAATTCTTCACAGAAAATGGTCTTATGTTCACATAGAAATGTGGACTGGTAAGTAAAACCTTTAATATTTTTCCCTAGTCTTCACAAAGCAAGAGAATGTTACCTGACCCAAAGGAGGTAAACGTGATCTCATACGTAGCTTCAATGCAGTAGTTTCCTGTCAGCTGGGCATGTTTCTGTGGTATTGCCAATTTCCTTACTATTGACGAGAGTCATTATGAGACTAACAGCAGAAGGTTGGGAAGACGAGTACAAACATATTTTACTGATGATGGAGGTTTTTACACTAATAGGCTAACGGAAAGGTTGATGCCAGTCCAGTGGAGCTTGAGAACGACCTTACGCAAACAACAGACCTTGCCCACTTAAGGCCTCATCCTGCTGCCGGTGCTATTCAGCAAGCAGCAGGAGGGGGACTTAATATGCAGGAAGGCCAAAAAACAAACACTGTCAAGTTTGCTTGAGTGCTTCCAGAGAGTCATCAGGAAGAGGTGGCCCACTGAAAGCCGCCTCCCTCTCACGCGACTCCCACCCTGCGCTCACTCACCTTTGGCCTTCATTGATCCTGAGCCTCTGGTGTGTGCAGTACTGGCAATTGCCTCTGTTCCGATGGTGCTGATGGCAATAGACAGCTGCTAGCCTCTGATTGGCTGGTAGTTCTAGGAGGGTGGGGTTTCTCCCCTTCCCGGGGTTCTTAATCTGAGGAAGGCTCCATGTAAATGCCTGATTGGCCCTTCATACCGGTGGGCCTCCAACGGAGACAACGTGGGTCTCCCACCAGTTCTTCAGCTGGCGAGTGAGATCCCCATTGCAAACTTTAAATTAACTTAGAGTGTAGGTTACAATGCAACTCTAAACATTAAAAGCTTTGTGCTTGGACTGAAATTCTAATATAATCTGCAAAATCAGAAAACAATTATTTATTTATTTTTGCAGTAACATTTTCAGTTATTAAAAAAGTGAACCACGTACATTTATATATTTCAAGAAGTCTGGATGTCCCAAAGTATTTTACAGTCGTTGAAATACTTTTGAAGTGTAGTCACTATTGTAATGTAGGAAATGCCTCAGCCAATTTCTACACAGCAAACTCTCTCAAACAGCAATGCGATAATGACATGCTAATCTGTCTATGTGACGTTGATTGAGGGATAAATATAACTCCCCTGCTCCTCTTCAATATAGTGCCATGAGATCTTTTACATCCACCCGAGGGATAGACATCTCATCAGTCAGACGGAGCTCTGTTGGTGCAGCACTCCCTCTGTACTGCACTGGAGTGTCAGCCTAGGTTGCTGTGCTCAAATAAAAACAGAAGACGCTGGAAAAACTCAGCAGGGTTTGGAACATCTGTGGAGAGAGAAACACAGTTAATGTTTCCAGTCCATATGACCTTTCTTCAAAGAAGGGTCATGCTTGCTCCCCACTTGGGGAAAAGGACTCGTATGACCCTTCTTCAAAGCGTTTTTGCAGCATTTTCTGTTTTTGTTATAGATTTCCAGCATCCACAGTATTTTGCTTTTATATGATATTGCTGTGCTCAGGTCCTGATCTGAGACTCAAACCAACACCCTTCTGACTCAGAGGTGAGAGTGCTACAACTGAGCCACAGCTGTCACACCTTAAGGACAATAGAAGTGGCATGGGTGATCTGAGGGGGCACAGGTTGACATTGACATTGGGGGTGGGTAGGGATGAGGGGTGAGGTTTGGGGGACCTTTCAAACATTTGGAAGCTGTGTTAGAGAACCAAGGTGGGCCTTTTGAGACTGATGAGATTTTTCAGTAATACATCTTCATCATCATCTACCAAGCTAACTGCTGTTATCCAAAATTGCAGCCTTGATCACTCAAGGAAAATGATCGTAAAACAGCAGTTGAATTACATTTTATTTATTTTAATACAACTTTTCCCTTTTTGCGATTTCTCCGGTTTCATGTTTTCTTACTGAGGAAAGCTGGATTTGCTCTGCCATTTCAGTGTATGGTGTCTGATACCACAGTGGGTCAGTTTTGAGAAGTGAAACTGGCTCAGTCCATTCTATTCACCAACAGTCCAGTGTGTCATCTAATGGCCACATTGAAAACTGGCAAGGATTGTTCCTATGGGAGGTGCTCAATCTCAAACTCACCATGGCAACTGGTAGAAGTTGAACAGCTAATAAAATCTGGAATGATAAGGCTTGTCTCAGTAATGGTGACCATGAAACTATCATCAAATTGTTGTAAAAACCCATCTGGTTCACTAATGTCCTTTAGGGAAGGGAATCTGCCATCCTTACCTGATCCGGCCTATATGTGGTTCCAGATTCACAGCAATGTGGTTGACTCTTAACTACCCTCTGACAATGGCTGGGAAAGTCACTCAATTCAAGGGTAATTAGGGATGGGCAACAACTGCTGGCCTTGTCAGCGACACCCACCAGCCCATGAAAGAATAAAACAAAAGCTTCCAGACTTGACTATTCCTCTCTTTCGGCTTCTATCTTTCATCCTCTGGCTCATCTAAAGATGTGTTGCTGATATCCTGTTTGGCTCACCAACACTCCCTACTTGTTCACCTACACTGTCTCCAAGTTCCAATTACCATAGAGAATCATAGAGTCATAGAGGTCTACAGCACAGAAAAGGCCCTTCGGCCCATCGAGTCTGTGCCGGTCAAACAAGTACCTAACTATTCTAATCCCATTTTCCAGGACTAGGCCCATAGCCACATATGCCAAGACATCGCAAGTGCACATCCAAATACTATTTAATGTTATGAGGGTTTCTGCTTCTACCACCCATTCAGGCAGTGAGTTCCAGATTCCCACCACCCTCTAGGTGAAAAAATTCTTCCTTACATCCCCTCTACCATTCTTTTATTCAAATCCTTTATAACCTTGCCCTTCTCTATCTCTGCAGCTTTCTCCAGCTTTTTGAACCTCCAGGAACCAATGTTCCCTTCAAAATTTATTTGTTATGTACATCCAGTTTCTTCAGCTTGTGGTCCCTTAAAATGTTTTGCGCGGCTGTGCACACACCATTCTTCCTGCCTGCTGCACAGCTTAATGGGATTTTTGGCATCCTTTGTCTCACGAGACAATGGTTTGTGCCTTTGTGGTCAACACTGTTTTAAATATCACCTGGTATGACTCAGCAACCCCACTCTGGCACAGCAATGTCTGCCACATTTGCTGCAAATGAAGGCAGCAGACTGCCCGCGGTTTTCTCAGGGCCCTCTTCTTGGCCAGCTGAGCTTTTCGTTTCACCTCACCTCGCCCCTTCTGGTGGTCCCCCCAAACAGTCAGCCTCCAGAGGTCATCATTGTCGGCAACTGACTGCCAGTTGTCTGGTCAATGTTCGCTATCTTCATAACTTGCTAGCTGGTGTCTTTGGATATCCAACAGGTCATGACACAGTGGCCAGTTCACATTCAGAAGCCCTTTGGGTACATGGCCATCATCTGTCTGATGATTGTGGCCAAGCCAGTGCAGACATTGTTGACTTAGTAATGAGTGTATGCTGATGTAATTGGCACACTCCAGGTACTCCGAGTTGCTGTACTTGTCCTGCCAAGGAAACGGCTGAGCAATGGAGGAAACTGTTCAGCCTTTTCTCCTGCCTAGCATATATTGTCCAGTTCTTTGTACAATAGAGTGCACACTGAGGATGCAAACTTGATAGACTTACAGTTTGGTGTTCTCAATTAGGTTGCTGTCGTTCCACACTCTCTTACCCGGCTTGGAGATAACAGTTGCAGCTTTCCTGGTGCAATGTGTTGATTTCAGTATCAAGTGATAGATTGCTGGTGATTGTGGAACCTAGATATGTGAAGCTAACAACAACCTCTAGCATCACGTTGTTAATGCTGATTGGCGTTGAAATGGCAATGTCCTGGGCCGTGACATTTGTCTTCCTGATACTGATGGTCAAAGCAAACTCCTTAACATAACAGGAAAGTCTGTCCATTTGCTGCTGGTGTAACTCAGTGTGGAATGCTAGTGCAGCATCATTGGCGTAGAGCAACTCTTTGATTAGGACTTGGTGCACCTTTGTCTTGGATTTCAGGCAGATAAGGCTGAACAGCTTTCCATCAATTCTGGTATGTAAGTAATTACCCTCTGTAGATGAACTGAAGTCATATGACAGCAGCAAAGAGAAGAATATCCCAAAGCGTTTTAGCATTAGTGTGCAACCCTCTTTAACCCTCATTGTAGATTTCAACGGATTACGATGTTGCCCCATCATAGCTGACCTTACCCATCACGTTGTCATGGAAAGAGATCACATTGAGCAGCTTCAATGGAAAGCCATTTTTTTTCCAGCAGCTTAAATACCCCTCTGCTCACATGTTCAAATGCCTTGGTGAGGCAGTGGATTCCTTTGTTCACTGCATGTCTCTTACAGCTGCTGGACTGAGAAGATCATGCCATCTGTGGATCTCCCAGTACTGAAACCACGCTGGGAATCGGGATTGATGCATTCAGCCAGAACTTGCAGTCTGACGAGGGCAAATACTTTTCCCACAATGCACAGCAAGGCGATGCCTCGATAGTGTTGCAATCGTCGGGGTCGCTCTTGTTCTTGTACAGGGTCACAATCTTTGCATTACCCATATCCTGAGGCACTGCTCCCTCCTTCCAGTAAAGACAAAGGTGACAATGCTGCATGAGTGCCAGCTTCCTGTCCTTGAGTTCAGGCAGTGTAGCTTCATCCTCTGGAGCTTTGCCAATGTTAAGTGTCAATAGCTTTGCTAAGCTCTTCCACTGTGCGTTCCATATCTGTAGTAGTAGCATCCAGTACATTAAGGGTTAACCTGGGACTGAGTACAGTACTGCCCACCAGTGATGTAAGAAGGCACCTGACCTAGGGCTTAGATCAGCAGTGTAGAGTTAGGCAGCAACATGTAAGGACATGCTGTGGAGTCCTCGCTATACCTGTGCCCTCTACTATAATTATGTACACAATTTAATAATATTAATAAGACTTCTTGGTAACTTGTACAAGACTGCTTTATGGTGTCTAAGCAGTACACACCACAGGTAGCGACAATCCAACAAAACAATATCCAGCTCTTCCATGATGGGCAGGATTTGTAAGGTGTCCAGAGCTTCCTCAGTCACTTCCTCTGTCACCATGTTCTCCCTCGGGAACAATTCTAGGTTGTGTTCCACCCATCTCTCCAACTGTTTATTGCAGTCAGTGATGACCTCCCCAACCTTTACTCTCAACAGAGCAGTCGTCTTTGCTGATGGACCTTTTTTTTTGTTCTTTGTGGCCACATTGTTATGAACTCTGCATTCCGGCCTCTTGTGCAGTGCCTGCTCCTTTCAGCCCACCACTGGCAAATGTGCCTTCAGATGTCTAGGTCCTATGCTTTGGTATTCCTTCCCTAAACCTTTGCCTGGGGATCTCTCTCCTTCCTTTAAGACCCTCACAAAATCCACCTCTTTTACCATTTTAGCCACCCCTTAAAATTCTTCCCTCAGCATCTATTTTTAACCAGATAATTTTCCTTTGAAGTGTCTTTACATATCTTTCAACCATAAATACAAAGGTACAAATTGTTGTTGAGCCCATATCAGACAGCACCTTTTGGTTTTCTTTAAATGAGTTGATACAATGAGTTTTTTGTCTAATTATAAATGTTTCAAGTTCTGTTCTGGAAGATCCTCAGTGAGTGCATGGTGGAAGGGATTACCAGCAACAGAATGCAGTCAAAAAAACTTAGTCTAAGTGGCTGAAAAGAGGATAATTTTAGATTTGCACTTTATCTTAAAATCTTATATTTTTAACATCTAAAATCACATCCCTCTCATCTTGTGCGAGATAAACCATGAATACCATCAGCCATTTAATGCAAATACACTTAAAGAAAAGTTAAAGCTGTGAAAAATCTAACAGGTGTACTGAAGCAGACTGTAAATATTGAAAGGCGACATTTAAAAAGAACAAAGCTTTTGCCACATTGCGAAATCCTACACCCATGGAACTTTCTCTTGCTCCTGTTCCTAGGAATTATAGCCCATGCTGTTTCAAGATTCAATAAGGCATATTCAACTCTTATGTGCAAATGCACAGCATCACAGTGACTCCTTTGCTGTACGATAACACGTGGTGTGCAATGGGAGTTCACAAACCTCAGTCGGCTGTTACTGAAGTTTACAAATTGCTGGCCTGACTAAGCTAATGATAGTGGTGTAATGGAAAGCACTGAGTGAGTGGGAGGAAGTTGCCTGCCTGTCTAGCCTTTTGATACCCATAAAGTAAAGGGAGAAATACAAAATATAAAAAGGTTTTTATAAAAATAAAGTGAAAAAGCCGTTACTGTTTAATCAGTATTATAAAAGCTCACAAGTTACATTAACATGTGCAATGTAATTGGATTCAGAAGCTACACCCAAATGTTAGTTTCAAGATAAATTGCAAGCAGAGGATATATAGGAGACACCATTGGTGTTCTCTGTGACTAGTGTATCAAAGCATTTTATTGCTGTAGATCAAAATCTCTTCATACTGTGACCATGTCAAGAACTACACTGCCATCCTGTGGCTGAAAGCCTGATGTGTGGATAAGTGGAGTCTGAGAGAATAAAGGGAACCACTTCAATCTTGGTAAATTCAATAGAAGTTTAAATAACAGCATAAAATAAAACTGAAATCCACAGTTTCCCAAAATATACTCCCACTTTCAGCTTTAGCGATAGCTTGGATTTTCACTTTCTCAAGAATTGTAGATATAAAAATAATCATTTTGAAAATCAGGGGAAGGATTGTGAATCTTTCTTTAGAATTCTGTATCCCAGGGAGCTGTGTCATTAAGTATAGACAAGGCAGAAGTCAATACCTTTTTGGATACCAAAAGAATTAAAAGGATATGTGGATAGCGCGGGAAGGTGGAGTTGAGGAGGAAGATCACCCAGAATGTTCTTGAATGGTAGAGCAAGCTCAGAGAGCTGAATAACCTACCCTTACTCCTATTTCCTTAGATAATACTTCTTCCCTTACCCCTCCCACCACACCCTGGCAGCGATTTGAGGGTATGGCTGGAGATATCCTTGGCCTCTTCAGAAAATCATTCCAAACTGGACAGCCTGTTCAGCAGCGTGTTAGAAATAACTAGTATATTGTTTTCTTCAGGGCAATCCAGCTTCCAGCTTCCTGTGTTGGAGTGACAGACAAGAGTCCAAGATTCCAATGTTATCAGATGATGGACACGTTCAAATGTCTCTTTCCTCAGGGATTGGTGAATTTTATTGGTACATTGAATAAAGACCATACCCCTTTTTCCTTCTTCCCTTTACCTATTCTATTCCCAGATTGAGGGTAGGCAATCATCAGTCTGGAAGTGCTGGGCAATGTCAGTCTTGATCCAGCCATTGAGATGTGTACAAGTTGCACAATTTGGGCAGAATTTTATGGCTCCCATCAGCAGAGGGGGTGGGGGGGGTGGTGGGGTAGGGTGAGTGCTAAGTGGTAACCAGCAGGAGGTTTCCTTGCCCATGTTTGACCTGATGCCATGATACTTCGTGGGGTCCTGAGTCGATGTTGAGAACTCCCAGGACAACTCCATCCTGTCTGTATCCCACTGTGCTGCCACCTCTGGTGAATCTGTCCTATCAGTGGAACAGGACATACGCAATCATGAAATCATATCTGACCACATCAGGTTGACTAGCCTCTGAGACAGCTCCCTCAATTTTAACACAAGCCCTCAAACGTCAGTAAGGAGGATTTTGCAGAGTCAATGAGGCTGGGTTTGCCGTTGTTGTTTTCGATGCCGGGTGATCCGTCTGGTTTCATTCCTTCTTTTCCAGGCTTTGTTGCAGTTTGATATTAAACAGGGCATTTAAGAGTCAACCACATTATGTGGCTCTGAAGTCACATGTAAGACCAGATAAGCTAAGGACTGCAGATTTCCTTCCTTAAAGGGCATTCATGAACCAGCTGGGTTTGAAAATGGTTTTATGGTCACCATTACCAGGACTAGCTTTTAATTCGATTTATTAACAGAATTTAAATTCCACCAACTGCCATGATAGGATTTGTACCCATGTCCCCAGACCATTAGCCAGGGCCTCTGGATTACTAGTCTGCTGATGTTACCACTGCACTACTGCCTCCCCAATTTTGCTGATATGCCCGTTGTGGCATTTTATCAAACATCTTTAGAAAGTCCATGTACACGCAATCAACTCCATTTACCTCATCAAAAAACTGAAGTTAGTTAAATACAATTTTCCCTTAATATGTGCTGGCTTCCCTTAATTTTGTCACAGGTTATCATTTCTTAAAACTTTCCCACCACTGAGGTTAAACTGATTGCTGTGTAGTTGCTTTTTGAACAAGGGTGTAACATTTACAATTCTCCAGCCCTCTTGCATCACCTGTTATGGTCTGGTTAGGGACCAGTAACTTTATATAGTAGACAAAACTTAAAATCTCAATTACTAAGAGAATAAGTTTCCATGGTTCTAAGAAAAAAACAGAATTTTTGGCTTGTCTTGTTAACTCTTGTATAGTAGTTAATACTATCTATCCTATACTCCAATATACAGAATTAATCTGAAGTAAACATGAGTTACCAGGCAAACTGTGGCCAAGCATAAACCACCCACTGCATACTAAATGGCAGACACAAACAAGACAGATCACATTAATTTCTCAGCAACCATATGTCAGTCATCACAAAGTCACAAGGTCCTTCCACCTGTCTTCCTCACGAGGGCTTTCAGCTCCTCATTCAAGGATTTAGCCTCTGATTTCCCATCGACAGCAACTCCAACTCAGACGGCTACGACGACTGCTCACCTCCCAGTTGCTCAATCTCTTCTCCCAAGACTGCGTCCCACTGGATTTACGAGGCTGCACCCCAATATCTAAGCACTGACACAATCTTAGCTCCCTAGCTGCACCGAGACCACCAGATGCTAATAGGCTTTCTTTGCTCCCAACTCCAAGCTGGAGCAGACATCAGTTCAGCTTCACTTAGCTGACAATTACTCACAGGCTTCCTCCCATGCCCTGGCTTCCAGTTGCACTGAGCAGACAGTGCCCCTGGGCTTCTGACCCCTAGCAGCACGGAGCTATCAGCTGTTCCTGGGCCCCAGCTGCACAATACTAATGAAAATACTTCAGCTGCATGGATCCAACTTTCCTGCTGTTACCGACTGTAACGTGGGCTTGCCCTGGTTACCTGAGCAACAATTGCACCATCTCTGAGCAGCTGTTAAAGGAAACCCAGCATGCGCAGCCGATCCCCTGCCACACATTGCATTTGAGTCTGAAACCCAGGCAGGCCAGGAGTTGTAACCTTTTAACCTGAGCTAGGACTCCACCCCAAAAACACACAAATATAGAATCCCTCACAACCCGGTAAGGAGGATTGGAAGATTATGGTCAATGCCTCAGCAATGCCTCTCCACCCTTACTTACCTCAGCATCCTTGGATGTTCCTCATCTGGTCTTGGTGACTTATCAACTTCAATTAGAGCCCAATACCTCATCAATTTTCTCTTCATCAACATTGTGTCTCAACTGCCTCCTCTTTCACAACTTTGGCAGCATCTTCCTTGGTGAAGATGGATGAATATACTTAAATATCTCAGCTAGGCTCTATGCATAGGTCTTCTTATTGGTACCAAATCAGCTCCACTCCTTTCACTGTCATTTTTAATATTTAAATGTCTATCATAGACTCTTGCCCTTTTATGTTAGCTGCCAGTTTCTTCTCATATTCTCTTTGCTTCTCACTTTTTTCATTTCCTCTCTGAGCTTTAATTGTTTTATCAACCTGACACCCATCATATGCAATCTTTTTTTTCTGCTTCATCTTACCCTTTCGTCATCTAGAAAGCTTTGAATTAGTTTGTCCTACCTTTCTCCCTCATGGCGAATGTACCTCAACTCTTCGTGATCCATCTCCTCTTTAAAGGCAGCCCATTGTTCCATTATAGTTTTACCTGACAATCTTTGATTCCAGCTTATTTGGGCCACTGATCACTCAACTCTAGACTCAACTGCCTTCTCTTTCTCACTTACGAATAGCCGCTGTCACCTGCTCTTTAATTATAATTCCACAGCAGTTCTGTGTAGCTTGCTGGCTTCAAGGAAATGAGGAGCAATATCACAGACACCTTGGGCTCAACATTCAAGCAGCGACTCAAGCCTGTGCCCTCTTCCTTGTACCCGGAAATATGCATGCCCGAATTTCTAGGGCAGTGTATACAATTCAAAAAATCGAATTCCTTCCAACAAACTCTCCAACATATCTGAGAAGATGCAAATAAAACACTGGCACAAATAAAGGAAGCAGCCTTTTTATTTAAAGCAAAGATTTCATAATTGATTCAATGCAGTTGAATACTTGTAAGGTAGTGGTGTCAATGCAGGTGTTTAATACAGAAGCCAAATAGCAGCTTTTGTGGAAAAATTACATTTGCGGGTGATACAGTCATCATGGAGTGTCACGATCAGGCACTAAATACAAGCAAATCTTTAAATGACAATTAGTGCTCAAATGAGAAGGGGTGATGTGAACCAAAAGCTAAACACTTGAATGGTTTAAGTAAGGCAGTTACATTAAAAAAAAACATGTTTGGTTCAATACTAGCTCTATACTGATCAAATTTCATTTTTCAGGATCATATCAGTGACCTTCTATCCTTTGCAAAACGAACACTTTACCCAAAGCTTTTCACTCAATGTGCTACATTGTTTACTGCCCATGTTGAAACTTTTGAACACTGCACCCACACCAGAGGTTGTACAGCTACAGTGAAGGGTCATGGTCAGGCACTTAATAAAAGCAGAAACTGATTACTGCTAGTCAATTCAGAATAATGCAATCAACAAACAGCTAAGACTTAAGTAGCTTCATTTTTTTTAACAAAATATACTGGTAAACATGCTTAATTTCTCGTAAAACGTCTTTGGCTGATCAGATGATGCACAATGCATTTTGAAAAACACTGGACTTTTGAATTATTTATAGCACTTCTGTCACCTCCTTGAGATCTGGCAGAAACCCATCCATTGGTTATTAACTATATAACTACTGAGTTTGGCAGCTTCCTGAAGTATCAGAATTCAAACCATAGATAAATAGATACAGTATCATGTAGGGCACATTAAGTATCATGCATTGCTGATGCCAACACCTGCCCCCTTAAAAAAGCTACAAGTCTTGTTTGCACAGATACGCGACTTGCATTATAAAATTGCCATTGAAGGAGGAACAAAGTGGAATTTGATTATTGAAGGAAAATGCCACACATGTTACATCACGGTTCTGGTTTGTTACTGCTTTACAAATAAGTCTTCACCCTCTTCTAATATCTGCCTGCAAGTAATTAGGATAGAATTTAAGGTGGTTCAAAGCATGATTATATGAGTGCTCATACTAGAAATACAATACCACTCTTACTGTAAGATGTACTGTTTTAATATCAGTGAACTCTGTCACCTAAAGACTAGCTTTAGGACCAGAAGAGAAATAAGACTTTGGGTACAGATTTAGGTTTGAACCACTTACCAGACTATCTTGCTGGGAAATATAACTTCCCTGATGGACAGATACACTTAATTCACAATCCAATTCCTTTCTCTTCCTCTTCCCTCATGCTCAACACAATTTTCTTTCTATGAAAAAAGCTTTGGGCTTTTGAGCCACACACTGGCTAAGCAGACCTCAAAAAAGTTATATTCTTGGAAAAAAACTGATTCTAACAGTAACATCAACTAAAGTGCTCCTTATTTTCAGAAACTTTACTGTAAACCTAGGAATAAGGCTGAATGGCCTACTCTTGTTCTTCTGTTCTTTCTAACTTTTAAATTTCCTTTTAATCCATAAAAAGCTTGATAAATCTTAATTTCTATAATTGTACAGTGTTATCCTGAAGAAGAAAAAATAGAATTATCATCCTTTTCTTGCAGCACATACTGTCATGCTATTTGGTCAGAAGCATTTAAGGAAAAATTTCATGAATCTCTACTTACAAAGTCTTATAAGATCAAACTCCTCTTGTACACCTAAAGTGATAAAAAGAATACCCATGCTTTCGCCCCCATAGCTAACAGGACCACAAACTAAGCTGCCATTAAACTAGCACGATATCAAGCTAAGGAATTTCCCTTTGAATAAGGTCAAATCTTATTTAGTCAAATTTCTCAGACAGTCATTAGGAATTAAAATGCTATTCCAAGAATGAAACACATTTTTCTTGGGGGTGGGGTGGGGGGGGGGGGGGGGGGGGGGGGGGGGGTGGTGGGGGGGGGGGGGGGGGGGTGGAGAGAACAGAACATCTTTACTTTTTAAAACAAAAGCCAATTTTCATATCCCATCACTGATGCAATTAGATATACTGTGGATTCAAGTCTTAAAAATGTTATTTCAAATTTATTTAATGTTGACAATTTAAAGTGCTGACCATTGAGACTGTCTCCAGTGATGCAACAATGCCACATAAGGTGACCCATATCACTTTAGGCCATCCATTAGAATTAGACAATTAAAATATCACATCTTAAAATACAAGTATTTCTGTATGGAGTCCAATAATTCACTAGCATCCATACATGTATAGTTTCAAATCTAAATTAAGCAATTTTAAAAGAGAAATGTTGCATTATCATTTTACTTCAACCTCAAATAGGAATCATAATTAAGATAATGAAGCAAAGTACAGTGACTGAACCCTTCCCTGAACTTATTTAGGTGGAAGCACTTTGTTCATATTTCATCGTTTCCTACTCCCCCCTCTTTCATGTAAAAGGCAAAAAGTTGAATAAATCCAAAATTCCACACGATTGAGAATGGACATTTTAGCTATAAAATGTTTCTTCAGCAAATATGTGGATGCACAAATACACTTAAGTAGATTAATCCATGGCAGTGTATCATCCCATGTCAATACATGCTTCACCATTTGTTGTTAGCTCCTGTTTACCGTGTGTTCAATGCATACCGTATGTTTAATATAGGTTTACTTCATGAATAGTTACCCTTAAATGGTTTACAAAGTTCTTAGTATTTTACAAATGCTCACCACACTTAGATAACTATCAATCTTTCCATCTACTTAGCAAAGTAAGATTGGACTAAAACAATAGCTGGTATCTGCACTAAGGCCAATCAGGGTCAAATGAAGCATGTTTCCCAAGTCCTGCAATCCACAAACCACTTCTAATTATTTTTTCCCAAACCAAATCTGACCAGAATGATTTGGTCCAGATAACCTTTAAACTGGACTTGGTAAATGCGCATTTCTATTGCCTGAAAATGTTCCCATACTTTTCAATAGAAAGGACTCCAGCATTGTTAATGAATATTCTGTAGCATGCCTCTGAAGGAATCAAAGGTAGGAGTTTATCCAGTGTTGGATAGATATTAACAACTCGTACTTGAGGACAAAATTTGGCTTTAGATAGCGCACAAGAATGGTGCAAAGAAGAAATTGAATGCAAATTTGAAAGCTTGCTTCACTATACCTCTCCAGTCATGTTCAATTTTGACGTGTCTTGCTGTTGCTGGTGTTAGCTTTGACATACAGTTGAGGCATCTGATGGCTTTCAGTTCAAAGACTGGCCATTTACTGCCTAACTTGCCCTCTAAAACGGTACTGAATTCCACCACACTTCCTTGCCCCAAGTTCAGCAGAACATTCTTGAATTCATTACTAGCTCTTAGTACAATATCTTTAGTTGCATCATCTTCAATAGTCTCATTCCCATTTGTACCATAAGGCATTCCCATGGTTATTTCAAATTTATAGCGACAGAACTTTTTAAGATGACAGGTGTGCTTGGTGAGGAATTTAAGCCGACAAAGATCTTCCTCCATCAGAGTCACATTTTTGGGATCACACTCAGGATATGTCTCACCGTACAAGCACCTCATCCAATCACTTAAGAAGTAAGGAAGCATATTTATTGCAGATTCTGCACTGTTGTCAATCTCAGTGATACGGACATATTTGAACCTTCCAGTCCATGTTACTCTATGTCCTTCAAGATGACCACAAAGGATCTGCACCTTAGCCATGTTAGCCTCTTTCCAGGCACGAGGCCCACAAACAAAGCTGTACTGCTGCCAGGTCAGAGTGGAATTGTACACCTTCATACCTTCCGATCTGTACACATAAACCCAACAGAACATCATAATTGCAGTGAGCCAAACCAGGATGAGCTTGACAATGGAGCTCTTCGTCAAGGACTTAACCAGCCCTACTAATGTTCCAGTTGCTTTTGTCCACATGTGCAGGATAACTGGAATTGTGCACAATACGAGGGTGACAATGATCTTGATCAACGCCATAGACATGAACCACTTTATTAATTGGATCACAAACATTAATGCAATACCTATAAGTAGGACTGGCAGAGCAAAAAGAAACAGGAAATAGCCAACTGATGCCCGAATAAGACCCAAGCCTGTGGATATCTTCAGGAGGCTTACAGCCAGTTCACACCACATAAAGCAGACAAGGTAAGGAATCAAGTAGCAGTAAGTACCTTTAAAGTTCCTCAATTGTGCCATTCTGAAGAACAAGTAAAACAAGAAAAAGTACAAGAGAAAGGGAATGCCAACATTCAACATGAAGGTATTACCTATCGGTATAGATATGAAGGGTTCCCCAAAAATTCTTAAGTAGGACCAGCTATCAGGAAGAGAGTGAAGGAACCCTATTACCGAGCATGACATCTCTACAATGAGAGCCCATCGAGTGAATGGTTCTGCACTTGTACTCAGACTCATGTAAGATGTAACCAAGAAGAAAATTGCAATGACTGCCAACTCAGAACAAGGAATCCAATCTTTGTCTGCTATGGGAAATGAAAGAATCACAAAAAACACAGAGAGCATGAAGTGGATGTGGGGTTCCAAAAGACTCCAACTAAAGTTCACCTCGGCCTGTTCTACATCTAGGTTTGGCTCAAAGCGCAGCAACAAGTCAGTCATTGTCCTGAAATTGTCCCACGCTTTGCTATCCTGAAAGACTTTCAAAGTACAGATTACCATGGAGATGAAGGAGAGGTAAAAGATGACTAGAGGGATGATGAAAGCAAAAAAACCGATTGTCAAGTTGCTAATTATAAAAAAAAAGATGAGGGCATTTACATGGTGAAGTGGAATAATTGTATGTAGCCAGTGCATTCCAGCTTTGGAGGCAAAATCTATTAGGTGTTCCTTTATTTCCATTAAGGCATGGAGCGGATATTTCATGATCTGTGGAAGGAAATGGACAAAATATGTTTAGAATATATATATAAAAAAATGTTTTTACATGGTTCAGGAAGAAAAGAATCTAAAACTACGATCGAGTTAAAAACCATCAAAAAATTATAAAATAGTTGACGTTTAGCAAAGGTTTGCAACACAGCAAACTAGTGTTACTGTTGATAGATTAAAACGGTAATAGTATCATGCAGTGTAATCAAGCCTACAAAGTGTATAGGTTTCCACTGCTTATCAATGGGTTCCAAGAACAAGGGATAATGGTTTGGAAGTGATTATCAAAACTCACTGTGACAACAGCCAGCAAGAAATCTCTGAAAGGACTCATCTACAACCCTATTTAGTTAGCTCTTTGCTACAGAAATATTTAACCTTTGGAAAATTTACAATCGTTAACAGCCACATAGGTGCAGCAGGATCATTTATGTTCCCCAATCTTTGCAAGAATAAGACTTGATATAATGCTGAAATAAATACTAATCAGTAATCGTTTTTCTCCATTAACCTGAAATTCTGATAGCTTATTAGAAATTTAATGCATTTGCATTCTGTAACAAAGCCTTGTGTCCAGTAATATTTTAAAAAGTAAGCTTAACCTATACTAATAAATTGTTGCTTAAACTTGTTGCTAAGAATAAACCAATTGTATTCTTAACTATACCTTCTGGTGAAATGGCAAATCTTCAGGTGGTTTCACTTCAAGGCCATCATCCTCTCCCTGCATTAACAAGTTAGATGGGATAATGCCCTTAGCATATTTCTTTGTGATGTCAACAAAATCATCCAACTTCATGTCCTTGTTACCTGAAGTAGTAACAACAGTTTTGGTTAACAGAAATACAGCTGTATCCTTATTAGTAATACAATACACCATTGCAGGAATTCCAAGTTCTGTAGCATTTTATATATTCTCAAGGTGATTGTTAGCACTTTGGGACAGAACGCATTAGCATTTCAGATATTTTGTTTGCATTGAATGCTTCCAGCTAAATACAAGTAAACTTTACTCTGCTTAGCTCTGATAACATGTCTTAGCCCAAGCCTTGCCAAGAATTATTCCACTGCATTTGTTCCACACCAGCATCTTGCGGTCACAACAATACTATTAACAAGTCATGAGAATCATAGACTGATTGCTGAAAGAGTAACTCAGCTGCCCCCTGCCATTCTCCCTGTCCACTTTCTCCATAGCACTGCAAATCTTCTCTTTAGATGTTTATTCAATTCCCTTTTGAAAGCCCTGAGTTTTTGCCTACACCATGTTCTCAGGTAGTGCATTCCAGATGCTAATCCCTTGCTGTGTGGTTTTTTTTCTCATGCCGACATTGGTTCTTTTGCCAATCATCTTTAATCTGTGTCCTCTGGTTCTCGATCCATAGACCAATAAAAACAGTTTCTCTCCATCTGCTCTGTCTAGACCCTTCATGATTTTGAACACGTTTACAACATCTTGGGCCTGAACTTCCTCGGAGTGGCAATCAGTGTCGGATTGCCACTCTGCGCTCAATTTCTTATATTAGGAAATAGAGATAGTTTAAGTAAGTTATATTTGTATTTTCTGAGTGTTAGGCATGAGTTTTAGCTTTAATGTTTAAGTTTGATTTGTATTTCTGTATGTGTGTGTTAAGAAAGGTCAAATTGAATTTAGTTTCACTTTAAAAAGGTGCCTGCATTTCTAAAGAGGTTTTTTTATGATACTCTGTTTGCATTGAATGCTTCCAGCTAAATATGAGTAAACTTTACTCTGCTTAGCTCTGATAACAAGTCTTAGCCCAAGCCTTGTCAAGAATTACTCCACAGGTAAACAAAGGTGGAAGAATTGGGCTGTTGTCTAGCAACAGGGATCCAGAGAGACAGGTTCTCCCCCCCACCCCACCTCCCCATAGACACACACAGAAAAGCTAGAAACAGCAGTTTTGTTTTGGAAGCTGTTGGAGTTCGACTGGTTTGGAAGCCAGCTGCCAAACAGAAGCCACCTAGAAGGGGCAGATAGCCAGTCCCAAGCTAAGGAAAAGACCCAGAAATCCAGGGGAGTGGAAGAAGAGAAAGTCCCAAGAAGAACTTCTAAAGGAAAGAGAGGAATCTGGAAAAGGTCCTGTTAAATTAATTTAAGAGTGAGGGGCAGAGAGAAAAGTTCCAAGCTTCAGATTTAGAAGAGGCAAAAGCTGCAGAAAGCAGATTTAAAGTGAAAACAGCTTGCAAGAGGCAGAAGGTTCAAACAAATGGCTGAAGGTCTGTAACTCTTTGCTACGGGCATGTGAAGCAGTGGTGTGCTGTTGACAGCTGAGACGGTGAGATAGAGAGTGCTTGGAAGACAGTTTGAATACATGTGATGACCCAGGGGAGAGGAACATCAGGAGAGTTTGAAACCCTGGAGTTGAAACCTTGTGGATGGTGCCTGAGGGAAAGCATCGGTTTGGGACAAGATTTCAAGGCAAGGTCGTGGAGATTGGAAACCCTCGTGTGAAAGACGGAGCTCAGTGAGACTGATTGCCTAGGATGTGACAAGCGTCTGGGTGGTGGGGGGGGGGGGGGGGGGGAGTTGAGGAGAGATCCATAGCATCTGGTTGAGGTGGCATCTGTCACTTGGTTTCGGAGAGTGGTGTGTCTGACCACAGGTCACCATAGGTTTACATAGACTGTGTACTTGCTGTGGACATTAGAGTATAAGATAGCTTTTGTAACTTGTGTTATCCTTACCAACCTGTATATATCTGTAAAGGTACAGTTGTGGGTGAAAGAATATTGTAATATAGTTCATCTTGTTGATTAAATGTTTTATGCTTTTGTTAAAAGTTCATCAGCTGACTCCTGTGACTCTGTTCAGTAGTTACTCTCCATGTATCTAAACAGACAAATTAAAAGTTAGGATCTATCAAGCTGGGTTCCACTCTGGGATCAGGCTTGCCCAGGGGTAACCTCAGCTGAGATTCTAACACTTACCTTAATTTTTCTTCGATTCTATCTTGCCCAACCCAACTCAGGCAGGGTGTGGGGGAAGGTCAGGGGGGAAAAGCAGAGGTCAGGGAGGGCGGGGAGCGGAGGTTGGGATGTGGGGAAATCAGAGGTTGGGGGGAAATTGGAGCTTGGAGGGGCTGGAGGTTGGAGGGTCAAGGTGACATTGGGGGGGTTTGGAGGTTGGGGGGTAGTTGAAAGTTGGGTCAGGCTGGGCCAGCTCAGACCTGGGGGTTGTCTGGAGGGGGCTTGGACCATGGTGGGGGTCTTATCTTTATAATGTTCTTTGCTTTGGGAGTTGTGGATGTGGGCTGGGCGGTAATGAAGTGACATTAATTTTGGAGGCATTTGGCTCATGCCTATTGTCACGTTAGGAGCCCAAGCAAAATAGAGGACACATTTAATCTGGCATGAATTTGAACGTAAGAGTTAACAGAACAGTGTAATTATAATCTATGCCATCCTGTCCTCTAAATGGGTAACCTTAGTCAGGCATCTCAGCTGTGTTAGCCATGTCATGGTGGCCTCACACACCAATGCCAGAGAATCTCGACCAATGCATAGTATGTGCAGTGACATAGGTCCAAATATTAAGCAGCATTTACTGGGGAGTTTATAGGTGGGTTAATTTCCTTCTGCAGCTCAAAACCTATTATTCCCTTGGTATCACTTTGCTTTCATCTTCCTTATTCCACTTTTCCTGGTCAACATTTCTTCTTTGGTTCCAATGACTCCCCTGCATCAGAACAACACTGCAAAGCAGAAACTGTTTGAAAACAACTGGCAATCTAGATAAAACGATCTACGGTACATTATAAATCTCTAATCAAGAAGTATCCTTTTTCTTTAACAAGCTTTTGTATGAACTGTGAAATCTCCCTGCAGTGTTGATTTGATTTTCTTACCCATGGCACTGCACTTCTGTACAAGATGCTTTTTCTTGAACCCATGTGAAAAATGGGGTCAGAATGAATTTTAAACAAGTTAACAAAAAAAAACCAATTGAATTACAGTGAATATTGAACTTTAACATGTGGCGTATGGTTTTAAGAGTGACAAAACAGAAAGAGCATGAGCACATTGGGTCCTTACTTTGAAAGCTGACCAGTCGTTCAAGCACTCGCCTCTCTTTTTGCAGCATTTTTGGGACAGGGCCTGGTTCTCCCTTGCTACCTGTACGATGATAAAACCAATGCAAGTTAATCTGCTATCAAAACAGATGGTCAAGGTAGATTTGAAGAACAAGCCTCTTCTATATCGTTGGTTCTAAAAACAATCTCAATTAACTTTCTGCACCTTCTTGTTCTCATGCCCACATGCCTGTCCTTGGCCTGCTGCAATGTTCCAGTGAATCCCAACGCAAACTGGAGGAACAGCACCTCATCTTCCAATTTGGCACTTTTACAACCTTCCAGACTTAACATTGAGTTCAACAACTTCAGACTCATGAACTCTCTCCTCCATCTTCACCCCCTTGTTAATCTCTTTTTAAAATTTTATTTTTTATTTACTTATTGCTATTTTTTTCTTCATTTATTCATTGTTTTATGCCTTTTTAAAATCCCTTTTTCTATCCTATTTCCCCCAATCACCACCCCCACCCCACCCCCAAAAAAGCCACCTGTCACTTGTTCTATTATTCTTTCACAGATTGCTGACCCTTGTTCTGCTATTCGCACATTCTGCTTTCTTACTTTTATACCACCATCAGCAACTTCTTTAACCCTTACCACTACCATTAACACTCCCTTTGTTTTGTGTCCATGACATCTTGTCAATCTCTCCTTAGCCTCTATCTATCACTGACCTTCTATCCTGCTTTACCTGCTCCAAACCCTGCCAAACAGTATAAATTCCATCACATATTTACTTCTCTTTAGCTCTTAAGAAGTCATATGGACTCGAAACGTTAATTCTGTTTCTCTCTCCACAGATGCTGTCAGACCTGCTGAGTTTTTCCAGAATTTTCTGGTTTTATTTCAGATTTCTAGCATCCGTAGTATTTTGATTTTATCAGTTAATTTTCTCTTTTCTCCTACCTTCAGCATTGATGTGACTAACATTCTCCAGGATTTCGGAGACAGCAACCTGCTTCTTTCGATTTGGATTCAGCTTCTGGTACATAATTAAGGTAGCCTTCCGCACAGCCCGCTCAAACTCGCTCTCGTCTGCTAGCTGCTTCACCACTTGCTCGTTCTCAGATGTGATGCCTTTAGGAAAAAGTAGGTGTCAAGCAATGTTCCCTGAAAACTGCACATGGTCCTGCAGTAACCTGGTGTGTGGTTGTGCAAAACTTTAAAGATACCGCACATTCAAATGAACAAACCTAAACACGTTGAAAAAAATTGAGGGATGTTGCCGTCAAGTGTTCAAACTTATTAAACAATGGAAAGCAACCAACTCATCTGAAAACAAGGACTAGGACATGGACAAAGTTAACATGATTGTTCTCCTATCATACACACATTCAGTTTTTGGCAATCGATTTTAGAATTGAATCAAAGCAGTCGAGCATCAGCTCATTTAAGTCACAATTACCATTTATTTCCATTCTCCTTTTCAGGGATGCAAGTGGAATTGGATAGGGGAAAAAGAAAACCATTGTTTACAGCATATAGTATCACAAGATGTCTAAAATTAGGAGTAGGGAGATGCAGATAGCCTGCAACTGATCTATTCCGTGATCTGAACAGAAATTTATCGGACCAAGACTCATTCCTGAAAGCAGGTAAATTCTGGTACTAATTATCTCTTGGAATCAAAGTCCATCAACTCTGTCTTCATAGAATATTAATGGATGAGTAATCATTAAAAACACTGAAGTCTTTAAACATTTTCCAGTTTTATGAATAAAAGGAATGAGCTAAAACTGTGACATTCATAAAAGGCTGGCAAGAGGTAAGCAAGAGGTAGATCAGCCAGTCATGGTGTCAAGCTCCCTGACACCAGCCAAGTAATCGGGCTGTCAGGTGACATTCAATCGCAATTTCATGTCGTCTCTCCTTGTGTCTCAATATGCATATCAAATATGTCACCCTGTCCCCCACTTTCCTACTGGAGTGGGCAGAGGTTTAAGTCTCTCTCATTTGTACATTTCTCTGCTAGTGTGCTTGCTGAATTCTATAGCAAGGTATAGTGTTCCTGGGGGTGGGGATTAGGAAAACATAAGAACAAATCTGTCATCATTCTTTTGTTTTATCATTCAAATATATTTTGATTTAAAAAAATCTCTACTACCCTTCCTAGTACTTTGAATAAGCTTTTCTTCCTGACACTAGCTCTAAATTTACTTTTGGTCATTATAAAGCTGATTACACTTAAAAGCAACTTTCAGCATTTCTGTGATAGGGTTTATTAGTGTAGGTCTTTCTTCCTCGCTAATTTAAATTTATGAACTCTAGTCTTACACTTATGGCTTGTACTATTTAATATTTATATATTTTAATGAGATTATTCCTTTCAGCAGGCCGTGCACAAGTTGGCTCCTATAAATTATGAGTGGGTGTGCAAAAGATTTAAAGGGGCCACACATTTAAGTAAATTGCCTGCAGGTTCTGAAGAAAGACTAGATGGAAAAACAAATCCCCATTACCTAGAATTACAAAGTATGCAGCACAGAAACAAGCCATTCTGCCCAACTGGTCCTTGGCAGCATTTATACTCTACAGGAGCTTCCTCCCTCCTTGCTTCATCTAAGCCTATCAGCATATCATTTTACTGATTTCTCCCTTGTTTGTTTATCCAGCTTGATATCCTTCATACATGCATCTTAAATACATCCATGCTATTCATCATAGCTTCCCTTCTTGTTGTAACACATTCTACATTTTTAACTTTCTCCTGAATTCCCTGAGGGAATTATTGGTGACTATCTTATAATTATGGCCCCAAATTCGAGACCCTCTCATAAGTGGAAACATTTTCTCGATGACTACCTCCCACCCCTTTCATAATCTTAATCACCTCCAGCAGGGTATATGCCTCACCCTTCCCTTTTCTTGAGAAAAGCGCAATGGCCTGTTCAGCCCCTCCTGACACATACATTCTCCATGGTATCATCCTTTTAAATAATTTTTGCACCCACTCCAGTGTCTTTTTAGAATATGGAGACCAGACTACATCAGTTTTGTTGCCCTTCTTTGAAAGTTTTCCCAGTGCATGTATATTGTTTTGCAGCATCATGTCCAGAATTGAAAAGTTTTTAAAGCATGGACTGAGTGGACAATCAGTATTTTGCTACGCGTAAGTGTGATAAACCTGTGTTCCTATAGTGCTGTCTGTGTAATTATTCATTGAACGTTCATTTTTTAAAAAGTGCTTCACCACATTATCCATATATTGAATATGTTATGTTGCTTTCCTCCCACAATCCATTCCAAGTCTTTCTAGCTTAACAGCAAATAAATTTACCTTTCCTTTCTGCAAGGCAAAGTCTAAGCAGTTTTACTGCTTCTTTTTTGCCTTGTTTGGCAGCTTGGATCAACCAGTTTACAGCTGTACAGTTGTTCAATTCTTCATCCTTATTGTCAGCGAGTTTCAGGTAATATTTACCAACCTAATAGCAACAGAGAAAAGGCACATTATTTTTCTTTAAATCCAAAGTTCATAGCAATGCTCGCTTAAAAGAATGGGAGTGGATGTACACAAATCTTTGAAGGTCAAGTGTTAAAAAAGCAGTCTGGATCCACAGCTTTATAAATAGAGGCAGTAAGCACAGAAGCAAGGAAGTTTTGTCTTTATAAATCAGTGGTTAGGCTGCAGCATTCTGTCTAAGTGTGAGTGCCACACTTCGGAAGGATATCAAGGTTTTAGAGACGGTGCAAAGGAGAGTTATTAGAATGGTACTGGGAATGAGGGACATCTGTTACAAGGAAAGATAGGGAAGCTAAGGTTGCTCTCCTTAGAGCTGAGAAAGTAAAGGGGAGATTTAATAGATGTTCAAAACCATGAAGGGTTTTGAGAGTTTTGCCTTATTTACTCTGGTTACTGATATTTATGTTAATGGAAACGAAGTACAAAGATTTGAGGAACTTAGCAAAAGAAACAGGTGAAATGAGGGAACACTTTTTTAAAAAATGCAGCAAGTTGATACGATCTGTAATGCATTGTCTGAAAGAGCGGTGGAAGCAGATTCAATCATAACTTTCAAAAAGAAAGGAAACTGGATCAATACTTGAAGGGGAAAAATTTGAAAAGACATTTGAGGAAAGGGCAGGGGAATGGGACTAATTAGATAGCTCTTCCAAAGAGTGGTTAATTATGGACTGAACTGGCTCTTTCTATGCAGTATGATTCTACGAATTCTACTATACAGATACATTTTTGGAGCAAAGAGAATTGAGAGCACTGGCTTTACTTCCCACTTATGCTTTGTGCATGCCAGAGTTTGGTAGCGGTAGCCCAGGTACCCTAGTTCAATTGTGTGATGCAATCTATTTTCTACTGATTAACAGCTGACAGGAGAGTCAAAATACTTCAAACATTAGAAAATGATCATCAGTAAAATGGGGTAGCCCAGCTGTGAAAGGACATCCAGTTTAAACGGTGTACTGCACATCAAAATCAACCCTAGGTCATCTGTTGGAGACTGCTTCAAGTAAGGTGATATAGCACACTTGATTTAAAGCGGATGTGATGTGTTCAAATAAGTCAGGTAAGCTGGAAGAGCTTTGCCTGCCTCTAGCTAAAACATGCCCACTTATTTTAACAGAGGATGCTGACATATTTTAAACAGAGAATGTTGACATAAAATGATGCAGGATAAGTGCTGCATCACATATACTTTGTGTGCATTCATTAAGTAATTAATTTGGATGCACAGCAACACTGTCAAACAAACATGGTCAATACTGAAAATCATTACAAAATCTAGAGAAGGGACTTGACTGCATTTTGAAGTGAAAGGCTGATATTCCTCATAACATTGCAAGTCCATCAGTAAACTGACATCAAGCATAACAACAAAGTTCATCACTTCCCTTTCATGTAAAATACTATTATTTCTGAAATTCTGGCAAAATCAACAGCACATTTTTAGGCCTGTTATGCCAATGGAAACAAAGCCCATTAGGATGAGGGAAGATTTCAACTTTGGTGAGAAAATTTTTTCTTACAACTCATTCCCTGGAGCATTTATTCTGAACAATAACATATTCCTCTAATGCATCTTACAACAGAAAGATCTACACAGGAACATAGGAAGAAACATACCAATAGGAGTAGGCCATGCCTCCCTCAAAAATAAAGAACATAAGAAATAGGAGCAGGAGAAGACCATATAGCCCTTGAGCCTGCTCCACCATTTAATACGATCATGGCTGATCTCCGGCCTCAACACCACTTTCCTATCCCCCCCAAGTATGTTTCGCCACCATTCAATTAGATCAAGGTTAATCTGTATGTGAACTCCATCTACCTGCCTTGGTTCCATAAACCTCTATATCCTTGCCAAACAAAAATCCATCAATCTCAGTTCTAATAATTTTCCATTGACCTAGTCTCGACAGCTCTTCAGCGAAGAGTTTCAGATTTCTACTAAGCTTTATGTAAGTGCTGATATCACTGTTCCTAACATCAGTCCTGAACAGCCTAGCTCCACTTTTAAGGTTATGCCCCTTTGTTCCAGACTCCTCCACCAGAGAAAGACACTTCTCTCTCTCTACCTAATCAACTCATTTGATCAATTTAAACATTTTAATTAGCCCTTAATCTTCTATAGTCAAGGGAATAAAAGTGCAGTCCATGCAGTCTAACTCAAAATTTAACTCTTTTAGCTCTGATATCGTTCAGGTGAATCTGTGCCGCACCAAGGCCAATACATCCTTCCTGAGGTTCTGTGCCCAGAACTGAAGACCAGGTCAACAAGAGCTCCATACAGCTGTACCGTAACTTCCAATGCTTTGTTTTCTAGCTCTCTTGAGTTAAAGGCCAACATTCCATCAACCTCTTTAAATTATGTATTTGTACCTGTCCACTAGCTTATAGTGATTTCTGTACCTGGACCCCGAAATCTCTCTGTTTCTCTACAGTTCCCATTTTCTTGCCATTTAGAAAATACTCAGATCTATCTAACTTAGGTCCAAAATGGATGACCTCACACTATACCAAACTCTATACAACAGAGTTTTGCACACTCATTTAAACTATCAATCTCCCTTTGCAACCCTCTGTTCCCATCTACACTACTACGTCACCTAATTAAGTGCCATTAGCAAACTTATATATACGGCTCTCTAATTATCCCTACAAAGGGAGAAATCTTCACTAAGTCAAATATCCAACACAGCAATTTAGAAATGTCATGCTAAGCAAATCTGTGAGTAATGCGACACTGTACTGCAGTAGAGATCTGCTTCCTGCCAGGCTAGGCCCTCTGAAGAGTTTTACAGCTGCTTGCTGTGTAATAGGAGGCAATATGTATCATGGCAAAATAAAGACACAAAATGGAATAGCCATTTGCAATCACAGAACAGCAAATGAGGGCTCAAAACACATTTATCTACTTTTAGGAGAAAAAATGCAGTCATTCCCCCACAACACAAAAATAAGCATATTTGAAGAACTTTCCTGAAATAAATCTTAAATTTGTGAATCATTTTTAAATAACTGATAAAAATAACTGATTTAGTCTTCAAGGCAGCTCTCAATTTAGACAAAACCATCATTTTAATTTACTGTGCAACAGCACAATAATACACCAAAATTTGAATCATCTTGCTTATCATACCTATTTCCTTTTGCATCTATTTTAATCACTAATACTGATGCCTTCTATTCCATCCTCTCACCAGCGACACCCAATTCCAACCACCATTTTCTAGGACAGCCCATTGCACTTTATAGGCAGGTTGTGTGTTAATTTGTTTAATTTTATGATAGGCTGTTGACCTCACTGATATACCTCCAACAGCCTGCTAGTCTCTGTATGCTCTCATCTCTGTAGCTGTCCTCTGTCACCCTTCTTCTGCTCCCATCCAGTGCCAAGCCATGTTCCACATCATCTCCCAGTCTTTCACCTACGCTCTTGGGTCTCTTTGTCTACCTTTTCTTGAAGCTTCTGCCTCTCCTGCTCTTTTCAGACCATCTAAGAATTAATTCTTGGCCCTATTCCTTTTTGCTGCACTGGTTCCTGCCTACCTCAAGTGTTCTGACTTCAGTCCTGGCCAGTACCTCTTCTATCATTCTCAATTCATTCTTGTATACTTGCCTATTTTTCCTTGCTATGCTTTTCAGGCCTACACAGAACAAGCCCATAAAGCTGTGTGGGATGGAAGTATAAGTGATGTGCAGGAAACCAAGCGGCACACAGGAAAACATGCTGAGCTAAAGGAGAACTCAGGACATGGTACCAAGGGAAATCAAAATACTTGGGACGCAGTGGAGAAAGCAGGTGCTCAGGCCAACGGAGGCAGTCAAGGTACAAACTGCAGTGCAGAGGTAAAGGGAATTTGAAGTGCAATGAATGCTTTACAAAGACAATCAGACAGTGTTGCAGAATAGAAGAATCGGCGGGTGGGGGGGAGGAATGGTGGGAGCAAGGGATGAGAAATGATGGTTTGGGAGTTGGAGCGGATGAAGGCTTGCAGCCCAAGAGGAGGATCTCACAAGGGAGTTGAGCTGAAAGATATAGGCTGTGATGGGACAATGTGAAGTGGAAAAAGAAATTGTATACACAAAAAGTGATGAAATGGTGGAAGTGACGACAGCAAGAGAATGCAGAAGAAATGGAAGTAGGGAGTAAGATCAGGGCAAGCATAGTGAAATCAAGGGGATAATATAGCAGATCAAAGAAATACTTTTGGGTAGGGACAGTGCACAGAAGCATAAAATATAAACGAGGAGATGCAGTGTGGGTTAATAAGAAGACGTGGTATGGGGAGACAGGAAGGCCCTACGTGCAGATAGCTAAGACACAAGCTAGGTAACTGTGACAGCAAACATAGTTATAGCTCCACCCGTTCATATTATTTTCCCATTCATCCTACCTGCATTCCCGCTTGATATCCACCTTATACTATGGCAGGGATTTTCCGGCCCCATCGCGGGAGGGACCCACCGCAGACGAGGCGGCGCCCCAGCCAGAAGTCCATTGACTTCCGGTGAGACCGGAAGATCCTGGCGGTGGGTGGGTGGGTGCGGGATTTTCCGCACCGTCTCTGACTCAAATGTACTCACCACCAGAAAATTCATCCCATTACACCTGCCTCTCCTTTCCCCACAACAGCACGATGAGAGGCAACATGCACTGGGTGAAAGATGAGTACCAGCCAGGATGGGGTTATGGG
Organism: Carcharodon carcharias; assembly: GCF_017639515.1. Taxonomy (NCBI): domain Eukaryota; kingdom Metazoa; phylum Chordata; class Chondrichthyes; order Lamniformes; family Lamnidae; genus Carcharodon; species Carcharodon carcharias. Next base: position 22,357,410 of record NC_054467.1, on the reverse strand, counting down.
CAGAATGGGGTGTTGGGTGGGACTTGACAGCATTGATGATGTGGGGAATGGGGCAAGAGACTCAAATTGGTTTGTGTCAGTAATGGGGAAGAGTCAATGAAATTAGGTGACAGATCTATGAGGGAACAGGATGCAGGAGCATGGATTTGGGGAGGAGATGCAAGGGAAAATAGAACCTGGTAGTGCAAAGGATAGACACAGGTCCTGTTCATGACAGTGGTATAAAAATACGTAGGCATGTAGAACATTGATTATCACAAATAAAAATGCAAATCCATGAGCTGAATAATTTGCATCAATTTTAAGTTGCTGATACTAACAAATGTTTGATGTTCTGGTATTGAATTTATTCACCAGTGTGAAGAATAACTTTTTTGAAATCTCTAGACCTACATGGCACTGGAAACAGTTTCCCATTTGCTCTATTGAAACCCTTCAAGATTCTGAACACCCCCAACAAAATCTACCTTAATCCTCTTTGCTCCTAGGAGCACAACCAATGCTTCCCCAGTCTCCCTGCCTAGCTGGTCATCACTGGTATCGTTCGAGTAACTCTCCTGTGTATCTTCTCGATAGCCTTGACGTTCTTCCTGATGTTTGATGCACAGGCCGGGATCTTCCACCCCCATTTGTGGTGGGCTGTTCAGTGGTGAGATCAATAAGGCCCTAGTCATGTTTCCTGATGTCGTAAATGCTAGACACGATTGCTCCCCGCCCTGCTTACATGGCAGGCGGCATTTCCTGTTGTCGAACGCCAGGAACTTAACTGTAATTAATGCATCTAATTATTGTGGCCACACGCCTGAATCGTCCTCCACGTCAAATTTAGATCCCACGTCGATGTGATTTACAAATGCCTTTAAAACATGTGAACCTGGTGATCTCAACTTTGAGGTGAACTCGGAAGTGAGTGGACACAACTTTGTGCAGCACTCGCATCGGGGGGGGGGGAACAGGCAAGTCTTTGCAGTGGCTTTTTCATGGTTGGCTTGTGGTGCAAGGGTGACAGTGCAAAGAGGGAAGGGGGAGAAGGCAACCTCGGAGTAAGGGCGACAGTGCCGCAGCGGGGTGGGGTCATGGCAGCACTAACTGAAGTTTGAACACAAACATGCGGTGGAGGGGCAGGACGAGGGAAGAAAAAGATTGGGCTAAAGGCAAAACATGTTAAAGGTGAGCATTCCACCACAGCTGAGAACGTTTAGCTTGAGCTCATTCGAGCAGCACTAATTCCTCACAGTGTCAATGACTGCTCTTCTAGAGTTAAGCCCTCGCATGCACACTTCAAACTAGAACAAGTGCTACGGTGCAGCAGAACAACTGCACTTCTGGGCAAGCCTGAGGTTCCTGTTGGGAAAGGTGGCCAACGAACTCTGACAGAAGGGTGAGCTCAGTCCCTTGCATTATGTTTCAGTTCACATTGAAAAGTCACCCTCATGGTACAAGCAAACAACAAAGACTTGGAGTCCAGGTTAGGAAAATGCCTGTGCCTGAGGTGAGAGTTCAGGATGCAGTTGAGTGGCCGAAGCTGCTGCCACTTGGTCATGTGGTGTGGGCCAGTGCTGGGTAGGGGCATGCTGAACCATCATGCGCACTAAACACTGGGCATCCATGCGGTGGCCTGGACTCTCTGGCATGCGTTAAGGGGCCTTGAGACACAGCCACAGGCGATGACTTGACCAAAGTGATCCTTAGGAAACAATTGCTAACTCTTGCGTCTCTCTCTTTGATACTGCAGTGAGGAGACCATCAGGAAAATGGAGTCTGGTGGTCTCATGGTCTGCCTGATTGCTTATAGACAGGAGAGGAATGTGATGGAGGCACCTGGCTCGCCAAAGGGAGGAGCAGAACCCTGAAGACCAAGGGGCCTCCTCTGCAGATGGAGGATGAAACCCCACAGAACTGTTGTTCGTAGGCCCATTGCTACAGGGTCTACAGACGGCGAATGTGCTACCTGCAGATGATCGCGAACCAGTATTGCAAACACCTGTGTATGTCACAGGAACTGGTCACACACATATGCCACCTTCTGCAGGATTTGGCACTATGGGGACTTGGAGGACATCCACTGCCATTGGCAGTTAATGTTACCAACATGCTCAATTTCCACAGCAGTGGCTCCTTCCAGGGCTCCACTGGGGACCTTTGCGGGATCTCGCAAGCCTCCACCCACAAATGTATCTAGGTGGTCATGGATGTCCTTTTTGCCAAGGCATACAGCTTTGTCAATTTTGACAGGGAACAGGCAAGACAGAGAATAGGCAAGGCAGGAAGCAAGAGCTCAGATTTCCACACATGCAGGGTACCGTCAATTGCACCCACGTTGCTACACAAGATGCAGGGTTGACTCCTCGGGGGCAAGGGCTACCCGCAAAGGATGTGGCTGATGATGCCCATGCGGCGGCCTCAGACTCCTGGCGAGTGAAAATGAGAGGTCCAATGCCTGGACCTATCTGGTGAAGCACTGCAGTACACTCACCAGAGGGCGTCACACATCACAGTAGCTTGCTGCGCGCTACACAACCTCGTGATGCAAAGGGGAGAGGACCTGAATGATGAAGAGATGCATGAGCAGCAACTCTCCTCTGATGAGGAGGAAGTCAAAGGGGATGAGGGTGATGAGGTCCTGGAAGGTGAGGGTGCAGATGATGAGACCATTGCACTGGCCAGATAAGGCAGATGTATTTGTAAGGCCCTCACTGCCACAAGATTCCAGAAGGATGATGACGAGATGCAGTGAAGACACTCTTGAGATCTTCACATTGCATCTGGGAATGTCTGACACTTGTCTGGTTGAGGGTAGCGCACAGACGCTCTGTAAGAGGGTCATATCATCAAGACGCTGCTGAGAAACAACAGCCACATGGACAATAAGACAACTTCATCCTTTGGTAGGGTTCATCACCTGTTACCTTCAGCACCACACCTTCACCTGTCAGGAATGGATAGGGGGTTGAGGCAGCCCGCCTCAAAGGTGCTGAGAGCACATAGCAAACATCATGCAACCCAGTGACGCTTGTGTACAAGATTCTTGCAGCAAACACATGCCACATAGAGGTGCACGTGTCACTAATCTGGAAAGTGATTCTGAAGCTGGAAAACCACTGTGGTCAAAAGGTTACACGCTGCACAGGGGAGACGCTCTGGACTGTGCCAGTAGTCTTTGTTTTGTGCAGGAAACAAGGTTTCATATTTTATTGACACAAACATTGCTCAACATAACAAGGAGACATTCTTGGGAGTGTATATACAATGGCCAACATTATGTCCAAGTGACTAACAACCACGTGCATGTAGTGCAATTAAATCTTCTTGACTGCCCGGTGGGCACCGCGGGGACTGTGGTGTTTTATCCACCCCCTTAATCGCATTTTAATTTGATGTTTGTAAGTTTTCTTTAAATTTCGTTTTTGGTTTTTTTCAGTTACCGTAATTTAGGGGCTAGGTTTATTTTGTCCTTCATTTTTGTTATTTTAGTTTATTTGGTTGAATCCAAAAAGAATTAAACCTTCTTGACATTTCTAACACTGCTTCTATGTCTTGGGGCTCTCCTGACATCCACGATGGAGGTGGAGGTGGCCTGCTGACAGCCAAGCCCTGTTGTTTATGATGACCTTGGCAGGCATCTTTTGGAGCGCTGAGAGCTGAAGGGCCTCAGGCCTGCTTTCGGAGTCGTCCTGCTGTGTGGCAGTGGCACCCTCCTTGGCCTGTGGAGCTGGAGCTGGAGCTGCTGAGGAAACAGGAAACGGGGATTCGGATGGGCTGGACACTTGGAGTCACCCGGGAGGACAGCCCCAGGATGTGCATCTTCTGACCCTCCTCACTATGCGTGTCCAAGGGCCTGGGCTGACTCCATGAGAGGAAGAGGCGGCTGCAGTGAGCTTGAGATGCCCTGGCCCTCTCTCGCTTTGACAATGATGTATGCCTGCAAGTGTGTCAGCGATGGAGTGCAGCCTGTGCAGCACTCTAGGCCCGATGTCCTGGACCAAGGTTCCCATGGTAGCCGCCACCCTACCAGTGTTAACTTCAGTGAGTTGGCATGCTGGCATTATCACCTCAGACTGAAGACCCACAGACTCCTCCATCGTGCCATGTAATCTGAGGAGTGCAGCAGACATCTCTTCCTGATGCTCCCAAGTTTGCCTTTGCAGCTCCATCAACTGAGGTATTACTGAGTCCAGAGGCTCATCTGACTCGACTCAGCAGATTTCTGGCCTCCAGCGCTCCTCGTAGTGCTGAAAACCTTGGAAGTCCCTGCCTCTGCCTGCTGTGGATCAGACAGTGCAATGTGCCCACCAGATTGTGATCGCGAAGCTATTCTAGAATTAGGTCCCACCAAACTGTTGTCCCTGTGCTGGTGAAGGGTGTGAATGAGCGCAGAGATGGGTCTTCAATTAGGTACCATCAGATTCCTCTTCTGAGATGTCTTTGGGGCTTGAGTCGAGGGCCTGGTTCGTGGACCTCTTTGGCTGCTTCCCAGGTGTACCTGCGAAAGCAAGGAGAGATAATTAGTACATGGCAGGGAACTGTGGAACAAGGTAACTGACTCACAGGCATGGCTGTCTGATGGATGTTACACTGCCGGACCCTCACTTGGTTGAATGCTGCCGACCTCACTGCCAGCACAGGAACGATCCACATTGTTGTTGACCAGCTGGATGTCTTTATTTTCAAAATCTGTGAGGACCTTGATGTTGGGCATTCCTCCACCAGTCTGTGACCTCTCCCTTTTATTGTGTGTCAGCTTGCCATGCATGAATACAGATGGAGAGACTGTAAGCAGAATGCATGCCAGGTCAGATGAGAAGGATGCCTAGCATGTGAGGGTGTTGACTGCTGCCATGAACGAGATGAGGACACAATCCGCAGGGCAGGTGAAGGTGTGTGAGAGAGAATGAAGGGTGATGTCCCTTGAACTGGCAGTGAGTGAGATCCCTGTGGGTGTGTGATGGATTTCAGTTGAGAGTAATGAGAAGAGTGACTTACCCTGACGGAACAGAGCAGATCATTCATCCTCTTTCAACATTGGGTGGCTGTCCTCCTTTGCAGCATGTTGGCGCTGATCACGGCTGTCACTGCCTCCTATGCTGGATTGGTAACCTTGCTTGCTGCTCTTCACCCAGGGTGGGGGTAGAGGACTTTGCGGCGGGCCTCCACTGCGTCCAGCAGGCGCTCGAGGGAGGCGTCGCTAAATTTGAGGGCAGCATGTTTCCTCCTTTTTACAGCCTTGACTTTCCAGCAGCTTTCAATCCCTTAAAGTGTGCTAACTCTGTGCAGGGGCACCCTTTAAATATGGCACCCGGATTACTGAAGGCCTGAGGTGATGGCAGGACCGGCGAATCCGAGGCTGCCCTGCCAGTGATCCGACATAAAGCCCGTGCCTCTGAGTATTTTCAACAAAGTGCCACATGATATGGCGGAAAAAGCCGCCATTGCCGTCAGCTGGTCAAACGTCGCTTTCCCCACCCGATATCTGGCTTTGCTGATTTCTGGGATGATTCCACCCTAACAATTGGCCACATTACCCTAGCTGGTGTCTGACCAGTGTTTTATAAAGTTTTAGCATTATTTCTTTGCTTTCTCTATGCCTCCATTTATTTAGCCAATGTCTTTTTACAGCCTTCCCAATTTACCCTGTGACCTTCAAAGCCATGTACCTACACTCCCCCAGGTCTCTGTTCCTGCACCCACATTGTACCATTTAGTTTATATTGATTCCCTTCATTCTTCCTTCCAAAATTAATCACTTCATACTTTTCCTTTTTAATGCTCAGTCACCAACCTGTCAATGTCCTCCTAAAGTCTATGAGTATTCTCCTCACTGTTCACCACATTTCCATAATTTGTATCATCTGCAACTTTTGAAATTTACCTTACAACTCCAAATCCAGGTCATTCACATATACCAAAAGGAGCAGTAGTCCCAATGCTGGCACCTGGGGACAGCACTGCACACTTCCCTTCTGTCTGCTTTCTAACCCTTAGCCAACTTTATATCAATGCAGCCACTAACCCCATTAGCTTCAATTTTGTTAACAAATCTATTATGTGGTATTATAAATACCTCCACTCAAAAGGATAAAGTCCATACAAAAGTAGATCTCCTTCCATATTCAGTCATCCCTAACTAAGCTTATAATGAATTTAGATCCTGCACCAGTCATTGAAAGCTTACACTGAATTTTCATTGAAGAATTCCTCAGAGTTGCGACGACTACCTTTACCTCAATATGGCCTTGCTATCCTGCAATTTTGGCAAAACCAATTGGATATTTAAAGCCAATACAGTAAGTCGTCACTTTACAAATGGCAGCCTAAATGACAATCAATCGCCTGTACTAAAGGACTAACTGAAACGCTCCTGTTCATGTCAGAATGTGCAGACCCCAGCAGACACCCTTCAAATAAGAATAAGGCAGGCAGCTGGAAGGTCTTTGTACTTTAAAATCTCCTTTGAAGACCTTAAGACAGTTTTGTGCTGCCATCATCTTGACACTGGTTGCTCGGTTCAGACCTTGATCACTCTCAAGTGTATCCTCAATTCAAAAAGAATGGAATTTCCCTCAATATTGCTCTTCAGTTTGATCCTTGGGTCATTTGCAATTACCCCACCCTGAATCAATCAGAATTTCTTCTCTACGTGTAATCTAGTTAGTAAAACATAGTGCTGAGTAATAAATGAATTACACAGAAATAAATGAATTAAATGGAAAAACAAATCTCATATCCTTAACATTATTTCTAGTGGGAAAGCAATAAAGATAGAAATGAGTGAGAGGTGTGTAAAGCTAAGACAACTAAAGAATGGGAGAAAACATTACAGCTCTGGAGCTGACCCAACATGAAACTTAAAGCAGAATTTACTGGAGGGCAATGCTCTTCAAAAAAAAAGTAGGCATTAATAAAACCGACATTCAGGAAAGTAAAAAAAACTCAGTTGTTCGAGGGAAACAGACAAAAAACAGCTGCCAAGAATTTTGGAGGGAGCAGTGGGTGGCGGGGTTGTTGTGGGCAGAAAAGAGAAAACAAAAATTGATGTACAAATTGTGAACATCCACAGTGTGATAAGTGGGAAAAATCACATGGGTTAAAGCTTCCACATATGAACCTTTTCCTTCCAATTTCATGATGTTATGTAAAATATAGGGTACATAAGTACATGGGGAAGAATGAGTTTCTTCTGTCATATGTTAATACATTTGGACGATTGAAGAATTTTTACAGCAAAGATCTAATTCTACCTCAGTCTGCGCCTTTGCATCACCATCTCTGGCTTTATTTTCTTGTTCCTCTATTGACATTTCTTGTTCCTCATTCGACATTTTTGCTGAAAATTAAAACATACCACAGGAAACTATTAACATTAAGTTTAACATGATACGAATATTACTCAATTAAGTTTGGCTGATGAATTTCAACAAAAACAGTTTAAAAAACACTCACAGAACATAAGCATGCCACACTGCAAAGCATCATATTAATTACACAATCGATGGAACAGTTAGGAAAACAAATTACACACCTAAGAAATAAATTTTAAATAACATGGCATGCTATTTATTTTACTATTCACCTCCCTCCTAAAATCTATAGATGAAGATGCAATCATGAGTTACACACTCTGAAAACACTTCACATTCGCAATCAGATCGCTTTGGTCTATGTGTAAGTCTGTACTGTTTTATTACCCAGTATGTAAAATTCCCAACAAGAGAGGGAGCATGGCTGAGTTTAGTCATGGAAAATGAACCATACATGAGAAGTAAGCAGAGGGGAACATATAGGAAACAGCGGTCAAAACATAGTGTGGAATCGTTCCAGATTTGCACTAAGTGCGGTAGTGAATGGGAAAAAGGACATTTTACCCGCTGGCCGCAATGGCGGCTTTTCATGCACCAAATCGTCCCAATCCCGCCTCATTAATTATGCATTCCCAGCAAAGATGCTGTTTCAATGGGGGGTGGGCTCTTATTCGCTCGCCACATCATCACCTTGCTGATTCATCATGCCAGCCGCCATATTTGAAGTGCAGCGGTGCGCACACCTCTCAGTGCTTCAAGATTAGGACTGCTGCACAGAAGACATGGCCCTGAAAGGCAAGAAGACTGAAGACCATCCCACACCGCCCTGATTTAATGGCGCATCCCTTGATGCAGTGGAGGCCCGCCGTAATGTCCTCTACCCCCATGCTGGGCAAAGACTGGCAAGCAAGGTCACCAATGCAGAATGGGAGGTGGCAGCAGTGATCGGCGCCAATGCCCTGAAAAAGAGGACAGCCTTCCATTGTCGCAGCAGGACGAATAGTCTCATTTGTTCTGCAATGCTAAGTTAATCTTCTCATCACTCTCAACTCTCATAATCACAAACCCATCACACATCCACAGGGCTTTCACATCTCAAGGGACAACACCACTAACTCTCACACACACCCTACATTTTCCTCAGGCTCATATTCTCTCGAGCTCGTGTCCTCATCCTGTCCATGTCTCTGCTCACTACATATTCCATGCAGTGCCATGTGGCAACAGTGAGGTCAGCGGTGAGCACCCTCGTGAGGATCCTGCACCACATCATCCCCCTCTCGATGCAAATGTGAGTGCTCTCTGTCCTGGTTTTTGACTCTGCCTAGATGCATTAATTACATCTACTTTGGTTCACAGGGAGCACTGTCAAGTGACCAACACCCTCAGGTAACCAGTCCCTCAGCCCCATCCACGTTCTCACCTCTAGCCAAGAGGACTTTTCCTCCATTGAAAAGCTGGAAATAAGTGGTCTGGAAGACCCACCAGCGCAGAGACACACACCTCAGCGGGACCTAGATCTACAGCAGACTTGGGTTCACAATCTGGTGGTCACCACAGACACACGTCCATAGCAGGAGGAGGCTGGTTCAGCCGAGTTCCCTGGCACTCGGAGGACTACAGGGGAAGAGGCATCAGTGAGGTCTGAGTCAGACGGCGAGCCTCTGGATTCAACCTTCCAAATCATCCTGGAGAGTTAGCAGAAGACGGGGAAACAAAACACAGAGCTGTTGGAAGCCCTCAACAGAGTGACACGCAAGTCGAAGGAGTGCGTCTGCCTGCTCTCTGATGAAGTGGTGCAAACATGTGCGCATATTGAGGTCTCCATGGGAAGGATGGCGGATGCCATGGAGACCCTGGTCTAGCAGACCTCAGATGCAGACCTGCACTCCATCGCGGTTGCATGGGTGAGTTCCTGCGGTGGCAATGCGAGAGAGAAACAGGGCACCTCGATGTCCCAACAGGTGCTCCTTCATGACAAGGAGTCAGGCCATGGCCTTCAGGCACCCGAAGAGAGGAGGAGTGGCAGCTGTATATCTCTGGGATCTGAGAAGCTGTCCTCTCTCTCCAAGTCCCCATTGCCTGTGACCCCCTCAACCTCATTCTCTGTCATTGCTGAGGGAGCAGTTGGCCCACAGGAGATCTGCCAAAGCAAGCTGGTGGACATGACATTAGAAGAAGAGATCATAAAAGATAAAGACATTTGATAGTGTTAGGAAATAGAGATAGTTTAAGTAAGTTATTTTGGTATTTGTAGATGTTAAGGAATGAGTTTTAGCTTAAAAGTTTAAGTTTGATTTGTATATCTGTATCTGTGTTAAGAAAAGAGAAATTGAGTTGTACTTTCATTTTTAAAAGTGCCTGCATTTGTAATGAGGTTTTTTACTACTATTGTAGCTAAGGTAAACAAACAAGGGTGGAATAATTGGGCTATTGTCTAGTAATAGGGGTCCAGAGAGGCAGGTCCCTTCCACAGGAACACACACAAAAGATAGAAACAGCAGTTTGTTTTGGAAGTTGTTGGAGTTCAGCTGGTTTTGAAGATAGTTGCCAGAGAAGCAGCCTAGAAGAGGCAGGTAGCCAGCTCCAAGCTAAAGTTGATTGAAAGTAGCTGCAAGAGAAAGACTGGAGCAAAAGGGACATTAGCAAGTCCCAAGCTAAAGAAAAACCCCAAAAATCCAGGGGGGGGGGGTGGAACAGGGGAAAGTCCCAAGCAGCCCTTCTAGTCAAAGGAAGGATGGGAACCTGGAAAAGGTCCTGTTAATGAAGTTAAGAGTGAGGGGCAGAGAGAAAAGCTCCAAGCTTCAGATTTAAAGAGACAAAAGCTGCAGAAAGCAGATTTAATGCGAGACCAGCTTACAAGAGGCAGAAAGTCCAAAGAGAGGGCTTAAGGTCTGTAGCTCTTTGCTCTGGGCATTGAAGCAGTGGTACCGTTGATGGCTGAGTTGGTGAGAGAGTGTGCATGGAAGACAGCTTGAATGCATGTGACGACCCATGGAGGAGGAACATCGAAAGGAGCGTTTGAAACCCTGGAGATGAACCCTTGCGGAAGACGTCTGACAGAAGGCATCATTTTGGGAGAAGATTCTAAAGTGACTCTTGGAGAGTGGAGATTGGAAGCCCTCATGTGAAAGACGGAGCTCAGTGAGACTGATTGGCTCACGGTGTGCCAAGCGTCTGAGGAGAGATGCATAACATCTGGTTGAGGTGACTTCTGTTATTTGGTTTAAGAGTGTGGTGTGTCTGACCACAGGTGTACATAGACTGTGTACTTACTATGAATATTAAAGTATAAGATAGCTTATGTAACTTGTGTTATCCTTACAAATCTGTATAGGTATAGTGTGGGTGAAGGATTATTGTAATATAGTTTATCTTGTTTAAGAAAAATTTTATGTTTTTGTTAAAAGTTCATTAGCTGACTCTGGTGATTCTGTTCAGTTGCTCCTCTCCACGTATTTAAACAAATAAGATAAAAGTTAGGATTTATCAAACTGTGTTCCACCCTGGATCAGGCTTGTCCAGGGGTAACCTCAGTGAGGATCATAACAATATAAAGGGGTGGGGTAACTGATAAATTAATCAAGTCCCTGGTCCATATCCGCACATATTAAAAGTTAGGAAGAGATAGCACAGGCACAATTACATATAATAATTTATTGAAAAAGAATAGTACCAGATGAATGGCTTCCATCTAATATGCTTCCTATATTTATAAAAGGGAGACAGAACAAATGCAGGAAACTATAGACCGACTAGCTTAATGTATGTGAGATAATGGAATTCTTACTTAAAGTTGTCATAGAAAAACATCTAGAAACTAAAAACATAATAAAGAGTCAGCAGGGACTTCAAAAGGCTTAACTAACTTTATTGAATTATTCGAAATTGTCACAGAAAGGGTAGATATAGGTAATGCAGTTGATTTGTATTTTCAAAAAGGCCTCCATAAGCTACTGCAAAGCAGACTCATGGCCAAGTTTAGAGTATGTAAAGTCAGGGGACAAGGAGCAGAATAGATAGCAAACTGGTCAGAAAAGAGAGTTGGGATTAAAGGTAGTTACTCAGACAGGCAAATGGTGGGAAGTGGTGATCCACAAGGATCAATGGTGGGACCAATGCTTTTCACAATATAAATAAACAACTTGGACTTGAGAATTTGCATTTATGTTCTTGTGTACAATTTCAAACTTCGCAAATAAAAAACAAACAAACTGGGGTGGGGGGGAAGAAAGGGGTTGTGGGATGTACTTAATACAGAGGACAAGGAGGATTGTAACAAAATACAGGAAGACATTTAAAAACTTTCAAAACGGGTGTGCAACTGGCAAAGGAACTTAATATAGATAAATGTGAGGTGCATTTGGTAGGAAGAACAAGGATGCCACATACTCCTTGAAAACTAAGAGCAGGATTTTCCCCATGGCTTTGGGACCTGCTACCATGGTCAAATGGAGGTCAAAGTCTGCACTTTGTGAGGAAAAGTCAGCTGTGATTTTGCTGAATTGCTGGGCTCATCATCCAATTAAGAACAGTTGCCAGGTTCTCAAAGCTGGAGGGCCAACAGGAAGCCTTCCAGCACTGAAGCAGCAGCAGGCTGCCTTTGTAGGTAAGTGACAGGGAGGGTGCTCAAAATAGATGTGCCCTCTCTCCAGCTTTTTTTAAACTTTGAATTAAAAAGATGGTCTCAGCAATTGGGCCACTATTGTGGAGGAAGGGTGCCCTGCAGATGCGATTGATGCACAGGGATGGGGGGGTGGGGGGGTGGAGGTTTCTAGGCCTGCCTGGAACTCTGGACCCGGTTTGCAACCTCAAGGCCAGCTCCAGGCAGCTAGATTGATCCCTGATGCCTCTGAGGTCCTGGATACCAACAGGAAAATTTCAGTCAGCTGACATTAGGCTTTTTAATAGGTCTTTAACGAGGGCAAATGGCTACCCGCTGTTGCCTGCCACCACATCCCACCTCCAGGAAAAGACCCGTGGCTGGGATGCAGTTGGGGAACCGACACCAGCAGCCTGAAATTCTGCTCCGCCGCATCACAGTCAAAAGATTTAGCTCTAAATGTCTAAATGGGGTAGTCTAAATGGGGTAGAAGAGCAAAAAGATCTAAAGGTACTGATAAGCAAATCACTAAAACAAGTGACTCAGTTTATTAAGACCATGAAAAAAAGTACTAGGGTTCATTTCTAGAAAGATAAATTGAAAAGTAGAGATGTAGAACTTATATAAACCTTGCTACAGCCACATTTGGAGTACTGTAAACAGTTCTGATCTCCATATTATAAATAACATAAGGAAGCACTGCAGAAAGTGCATAAAAGATTTACCAGAAAGATACCAGGACTGAGAGGATGTATCCCTCAGCAACGATTGAGCAGGCTGGGGCTCTATTTTCTGGAAGAGAAAAAGCTGAGGTGTACCTGAATAGAGATGTTTAACATATGAAAGGATTTGATAGGCTAGATGTAGATAAGAAGATGAGTCCACCTGAGATGATGATCAGAACTAGGAGCTATAAAGTTAAGGTAGCCACTAATAAATTTGATAGGGAATTCAGGAGAACTTTCTTTATCCAGAGAATTGTGAGAATGTGAATTTTACTACCACAAGAACAAGTTGAGGCAACCAGCATATATTCACTTAAGGGAAAGCAAGATAAATAAAAGGGAGAAAGGAATAGTAGGATTGGGTTAGGAGGAGGGAAAGAGGAGGTTCATATGGAGCATGAACACTGTCATGAAGCTGGTGGGCCAAATGACCTATTTCTATTCTGAAAATACAATGAGGAGAATTTTCTCCCCATCCGGCAGGCCGCCCACGATGGGCCAATTAAGCGCTACACGTGGGCGGTGGGAGGAGGGAGAGTTGGGGCCTGCATGCATGCAAAAGAGTGCAGAAATCTCCCTGAGGCAGCTCCGTGCCTCAGGGAGATAAAGTTGAATTTTAAAGTTCAGAATAAAAAAAGTTAAAAATCATTTACACATGTCCCCTCATGTGACAGCGTTTATCAAATGTTCTATAAATATTTAGTAATTTAATAAAACCTTCATGAAACTGCATCCCGCCCGTGGATGTGCTTTCATGAAAAATGCGAAAGCCGCCTGGGCTCTTCGCCTGCCCGCTAACCTTAAGGTCGGGTGGCAGCCCTGTCAAATTGTTTAAATGTTTTATTAGTGGCCTTAACAGGCCTTTGACAGTTCGGCGGGTGCGTAGCCACCTCTGGCGAGCGCCCATCAAATGAAAAATCAGAATGACGTGCGGTGAGGTCGGGACGCACACCCAACATCACAGCGCGTCATTTTACATGTCGGCGTGTAGGGCTGAACAGAAAATGCTGGCCTATGTCATACAGGTTAACAGTGAGTATCGACATGCTAGTCACAGGCATTTTGTAATCTAACCCATTCCACAATTCATGATTACAATGTATTATGTAGTTCCCCAAATTGAAAATGGCATCATATGGGTCAACTGTGAATGTCAATATACAATTCACAGGGATTTCACAACCTAACCCATTCTGCAATTCATATTATGTAGTTCCCTAAATTGAAAATAGCATACATTTGACTTAACTTTTCTCTCACCTCTGGTTTTCAAGGTCTCTCCTCTATCTGATCATTACTATAGCTGGTGCTGTTCATAACTATTGTTCATGTCAAATACCAAATACAGTCCCTGTATTAAAATTAAGATCGATTGTGCCTTTTCCTTGTCAAACTCTGGACGTCCTCCATCTTCCCTTATTCAAACAAGGTCAGCATTTTCTAATTACTGCTCCTCAATCTACTTCACCTATCCTACTCTTTTTTTTTTAAAACTTTGGTGGTGCCCTTCATTGTGAGTTTTCCATTCACCCAAGTTTCGAAATGTAATCAAATATTTCATACAAGTCTATAGCACTTTAAACCAGACTCCTTCCTCTGATTTCTTTTGGCTCACAGGCAATGCTTCTGTACAAATTAAGTTAAACCCAACATTATCTAGATTGATGCATTGTGAAAAAAAGTGCAATAGATTGTGATAATTTCTATTAGTAAACTGAAGCAAAAACATTCCCTATAGCTAATTTCCTAAAACTGCCCAGAATGGCCCAGTTTGCTGTTACTAAAGTGACAGACTCTTCTAGATGACAGCTGAACGCATTATTTATTTTTATATCATTAAGTAATAAATGACAGTGACCACTTGATCTCATTACTTCTGTGGTATTAGCTGGTTGCATCTGGAGAGGTCATCTGTGATTGCTGAGATATATAGAAGCAGCAGCAAAGCTGGTTGAAGTTGAACCGTATTTTCTATCTGACAGTAAGGACAGACCAAATGCCACAACTTTTAGTGTTTCAGCTTTTCTGCCATATATTTCTTCAGGGTCTTTCAAATACAAAACATTTACAAGTAAATTTATCAATATGTTGTGGTTATTAAAGGCAACATCAGTTTAATTTTAAAAATCTACTACCTTGTCTTCAGTATTTAGAATTTTAGATTAAACAAATCGTTTCAATGTCTACACTTAACATAACTATGTTTTATTGACAGTCAATTGAAGACAAATTATTCAAATTGAGCAGGCTGAGGCAAGCGTTTTTCCATTTATGTTGTTACTTGTCAACTGAGATAGGCTTTACATTGTAATGTGTATAAAGACTAATGCATTTAAAGGCCCACAAATTCAAACAGTTTGCAATATGGAGTAGAAACAACACAGCATATAGATGTACAGTGCAGAAACCTTTGGCCCAACTGGTCTGTGCTGGTGTTTATGCTTCACACAAGTCTCCTCCCGCCTTACCTCATCTAACCTTACCAGTATGTCCTTCTATTTCTTTCTCCCTTATGCCCGCATGTATCCTCCACTTAAATGCATCTACGCTATTTTCCCTAAACTACTCCATGTGGTAGCAAGTTCCATATTCTCACCACTCCGAGTAAAGAGATTTAACAACAGTCAGATTTGGTGTCAAATTTTAGGGGAAAGGGCAATTTCAAAAAAACCACCATAAGATTTTCATTTCCAAATGATTATTCAGGTTAGGAAAACTTCTTTGCAATGATCAAGATGTGTTTTATCAACAACTTTAATTTATATAGTACCTTAAATATAGGAAAATGCCCCAAAGCATTTTAAATAGGACATTTTGAAGAAACTGCAACAATGGATGCACGAAGCTCCAAATAAAAATAGAATTTTCCAGATAAACAGTTACAAAACAAATACAAAAACTGCTGGAAAAACTCAGGAGGTCTGACAACATTTATGGAGAGAAAGACAGAGTTAACATTATGACATCTTTTGCAATCTCTCCTTTGCCTCCACCTATCACTGGCCTTCTATCTAGCTTCACCTGTCCCACCCCCCTTAAACAGTATATATTTCCCCATATTTTTACTTCTCTTTAGTTCTGAAGAGTCATATGGACTTGAAACGTTAACTCTGTCTTTCTCTCCACAGATGCTGTCAGACCTGTTGAGTTTTCCAGCACTTTTGTTTTTATTTCAGATTTCCAGCATCTGCGGTATTTTGCCTTTGCCCTAAACAATTACAAAATACTGCATACAGAAATTTCCAAATATTTTGTTGGAAGAATTCAGAAAGTTTGTCATCTTGGTATGATCCTACAAGAAGAAAAAGCACTTAGCATAACCTAGAGGGACCAAGTTTGTACTGCATATTGCCCTGCATAACATGCATGAACTTTTGGCTTGCTCCACATATTATGCTCGAGAATCATATCTTTCTAATCTGGATTTTTAAAAAAATATGGAAGGACATTGCAGTATTTGGATATTTGGAGGCTGCTCGAGAGTTATTTTTTAAATGGGTCATAAGATCACCTTGGAACTGTCAATAAGCAGGCCTCTTCCAAGAAATCAATCGAGCTGTACGGTACTTGAAAAGGCGTGGTTTGTTTGTTTTGAACTGCAAAGCCCTTTAATTAATGAAGCTCAAAGACAAAATAGCAATCATATGCCAGAGGCAAACCTCAAGTTTGAACTTGTGATTTTGCTTTCAGTCTTGTTGGGGAAAGGCTGAGAATAGGTGGCTACCCTGATTAGTTCACTCTCTCTCCCTCTCTGCTTTGTGAAACCGTGTGTGATTCTCAACCTGTAGCCAGATAATCCTCACCTGAGTGCAGTTTGTCTGCATAATTTTGGACTTGCTAGCTGTGACCAGAGGAATTGGTCCAGCTATACACTCCTCCACGCTGAAACATCATTGGTGACCTGCCTAACATCTACTGGACCCAGGGGCATGTCTTCACCCGAGGGAACTTCAGTCCGACAGCATCGAAACTCTGTGAATTTTAATTTTTCTTTCTTTCTAAGAGAGGTTTTTCTTCCATCCACCCGATTCTACAGAGACTAAGTGTGTGAATTGTGTTTGTTTGTGTGTGTGTGTGTGTGTGTTGGGAAAGTTTAAAAGCATTAGTTAGTTACACTTCCAGATTACAATCGTGAGTCAACCAGTTCTTGAAACATGTTTAAAATGAGTTTTGTTTTATAATAAATTTAGCATTGAGTTTTTTCAAAGAAGTCTGGTTGGAGTCTTTTTTCTTCTTCTAGAATTATAGGTAAACAATTGGCTGTTTTGGTGAGAAAATTAAACATATAAATTAATGGTATGGCCTGCAGAGTTGATAATTCGCACACTCCTCCCATCCCAGTCATAACAATATAAATAACTTTTACAAGTTGGTACTTGAATTAAGAAGAACCACTGCTTAACAGCAAGTTCAATAGATTAAATTCAATGCTTAATATTCAGGATTCCAGAACCTTGTATGCCAGTTTTGTATCACTGACACATCATGAGACAAAACCAGGCACTAAAAAAAAAATCACTGGTATCTTGAAAAATCTTTATTATTATATATCTGCTTCCTCACTCATTCTCACTAAGCTCTTCTATTATGATCAATGCTGATCCTGTGCTTTCTGAATTTCCTAATGGCTGCTCAAATAAAAGTTGACAACAGGATTTCCAGCCCTGCAGGGTTGTCCTAAAGTTTCCAAGGATTAAAATTATAAATCTCTGGATGCTGCTGTGAGCAATCCAGGAGAAAAGTTATGAGGGCATTAAAAATAAAATCAGACATGGGAAAGGTGGTCGTTTTGTTGAAGCCTATACAGATCCAAATGGGTAACAAAGAGGCTGCTTGCTTTCCAGTTGTTTTTGGGGGTGGAGGCAGTACATGGCAAGGATGGACATGTCCAATGGTGAGGTTGCAGGGGAAGGGTGGTTGGAGACTGGAAATCACATGAGGAAACCTTCTGGAATATCTGCAACCTGAGTTGGCAACCCTAGCTAAAAATTATTGGTCACGTAAACTGAAATAGGGATACATCTAATATTTTAACTTCAATTTCGTATGTGGAAAGGGATATGAGGGGCAATTAACAACTTTGTTAAAGTTGATTACTGTTAATTAGCAAGTTATTTTATTCATACATTTTTTCAAGACCTTAACCAATGACATAATAAAGGAAGACTTGAAATTGTTTATAGAGCCAGTGTTAAATACAAAAGATGGAGGTAGAAAGTAAGTGTCAGAGCAATTTTAAACATTCCACTAGTCACGATCTATGAATAGATGAACAATCAGTTCAAACAAACTAGTAGTCAGACTAATAAAATACACAAGAGAAGGTCCTATTGTTTTTGAATAGGAGTAAGTGCTGAACTTTGAACATTTTGCATAAATTTCACAGATGACTCAACTCCCTCAACACAAATGACTCCTTCAATACCCATTTAACCTGTCAGGGAAAGGATCCTATCCTCCCTTTACATCTGCCAAAGAAAAGGTCTTAAAAAGCTATATTATTGTCTTACAGTCTTGGGCATGTGTATAACCAGCAGAATTGAAACAGTGAAGCAGTGCATTCAAAAGATTGGTAAATTCAATCCTTTTGGCTACATAGGGTTTTAACAGTCCAAATTTATAACTCCACAAGAACATCAATATCAACTTCAAAGGATTGTAGTAAAAAACAGAGCCAAAAAGCAGTATCATTCTTTTGCATTAAAAACAAAGTCTGTAAAAGGGGTTTGCTTCAGCGTCACTTCATATATGGAATAGCTCAGATATTACTGTACAAATTGGGAACATTTCATGGCCGGTGAGTCATTTGACTGGAATCCCCACATAACCTGAAAAGAAACAAATGCTGTGAAACTGCGTACTGACAAGAGTGAATGAGAATTACATTTTCCTCTCTCTCCAACCCAGAACTTTGAAGAGCTATAGAGAATTAGCAAAACAAAATCCAAATAGGCAAAACATGACAGCAGATGTATATGAAGAGGTCTTGTCTGATCAGTAAAGAAAGGCTTGCATTTGTGTAGTGCTTTTCATAAGCACCAGATGTCTCAAAGCACTTTACTGCCAACGAAGTACTTTTCTTCTGAAGTGTAGTCACTGCTTTCATACAGGAAAATGTAGTAGCTGATTTGCACAGCAAGCTCCCACTGGGCAATGTGACAGTGGTCAGATATCCTGTTTTTGTGATGTTGATTGAGGGATAAATATTGGTTAAGACACTGGGGATAACTTCCCTGCTCTTCTTCAAAATAGTGCGATGGGATCTTTTATTTGCACCTGAGAGAGCAGAACAGAGCCTCGGTTTAATGTCTCATCTGCAAGACAGCACCTCCAACAGTGCAGCATTCCCTCAGTACTGCACCGGAATGCCAGCCTTGATTTTTTTTTGTGCTCAAATTGAAAGTTTTGAGTGGGATATGCTATTCGAATTTGCAGTCAGGTTTGAGGAGACCAGGTCAGAAATAATAACAAAGGCCGTTCAAAATTGAACTAAGTAAGAGATTGGAACAGATTATTGATTCTTGTTTAACACCACCCTTCCTGCAATACAGCTCATTATTCTGGGAACGTTTGATCCCCAATTATTTTGCTTTGTCCCCTTTCCTTTGCTAAGTTGCGTCATTCAACAAAGAAAACACTGCAGATGCGCTGAGAACAACACATTTATTAACATCCAAACAGATACAAATTGGCACCTGAGTTTTTTACTTCACCAGGTCACTCAAAGCCAATTACAAATAAGAGAGAAAAAGAATGTTGATTGCTATAGTGTCTTTCTTATCATCAGAACCCCCCAAGGCTTTCAACAGCCCAGTAATTACTTTTGCAATTATTATTCCATGTTTTGTGGTAAAATTTGGGAGCAGTTTAGGCACAGCAAGAATCTCAGGAGAAGGAAATGGTGGCAAACTTGAAAAGACAGAGAAAATTTAAGTTAACCACAAATCTTTTCGATCTCTTTTTTTTTAACCACAATGGGGAGCGGTCTTCTCATAGTAATGGGCTCTTAAAGATTTGCCAATGCATTGTTTGTGTTTCTTTTGGCCCATTTACTTCACATTTTGCAACAAAAAAAGTTATTACTACCCTCGTTTCCAAATCCATCCGTGGCCTCAGCCCTCCACTATTTCTAATCTCCTTCAGCCTGACAATCCTATGAGGTATCTACATCCCCTGCTTCTGGCCTTTTGAATATCTCTGGTTATAATTGTTACACCGTGCCTCCAGTTGCCTAGGCCTCTGAAATTTCCTCATAAAACTTCTGTCTTTCTTGACCTTTCTTGTTGCCTTTAAGCCACATCTTAAAACTTATCCTTTAACCAAACTCTTGGCTATCTTCCCTCATATCTCCTTACGTGGCTTGGTGTCAAGTTCTGCTCCTGTGAAGTGCCTTGGATTGTTCTATTACATTAAAGGAGCTGTATAAATGCAAGTTGTTGAGTAAAAGAGAGGTTCACTATTAATTGGAGAGGGAAAACCTTTTAGCAGATTTGCATAAATGGATTATCATCTGAGTACTATTTACAAACTACTATTTCTACTAATTATTTTCTTTTCATACAGCAAGTATAGAATATACACATATTAAGCATTATTTTGTAGAAGTATTAGATATGTGTTTCACAAGCATGAAAGTCACAACAGTTTAAGTGCTGTAACTGATAATCAAAATACTCAGATGGATGGGATCTGCACCCGAGGTTTGTTTTGGTTTTTCTTACAATATCCAGGCTTGGGCTGACAATTGGCAAGTAATCTTCGTGCAACACAGGTGCTAGGCTCCAACAAAAGAGAATCTAACCATCACCCCATGACATTCAATGGCATTATCATTGCTGAATACCCTATCAACATCCTGGGGTTTATCGTCGACCAGAAACTGAACTGGATTCCAGCATTCATTCTTTCACATGGTGCTGCTGCATTTTAATTACCGCTGCTACTCCTGCTAAGAGATCTGTTGTCATGGTATTTCATGTTTGTCTGTCTTGCACCATCCTCATATATCCACTATAGATCTGCAACCACTCTGTGATGTCCATTTTCCAACTATGCCTAGGTCGACCCCTCTTTCTCCTACGCTCCACTTTGCCCTCATGAAGAGATCTCTGTAGCTTTTTAGCTCTGATCAAATGGCTGAAATACTGACATTTTCATTTTTGGATCTCACTTTTTAATGGTTCTTTATGTTACTGCAATTTCAAGCCCCTCTTCATGTGTCTTACGATCTGTATATGGAGTTTTTAGCATACATCTTAGCATTCACGTTTCAAAGGCCTCTAATTTCTTCCACAGATCTTTATTTATGGTCCAGGTTTCTGAGGAATACAGGAAAATGGATAGAATGTAGCATCTTATGAGTTTTTTTGTTATTAACACATCATTCATCTTCACAAAATTACTTCTGGCTTATTCTATCCGACTTCTAATTTCGGCATTGCATCTACCATCTTCTGTTATCATTTTTCCTAAATAGACAAACTTATCCACTTGTTCCAGTGTTACACCTAATTACAGACTACCTATATTTATACTGCTTTTAATTTTGTTGTGCCTTTTCTTTGTGTGCGCCTCTCCCTCTTTTTAGCACCTTAGAAATTCTAGCGTGGGCAAATTCCGCATTTTCAAGGTGTTCACCGGGTAGATAGCATTATATAGGATAACAACATAAAGTCAGAAATGGGGATGTTTGCTGATGATTGTACAGTGTTCAGCACCATTCGCGACTCCTCAGATACTGAAGCAGTCCATGTGCAAATGCAGCAAGACCTGGACAATATCCAGGCTTAGCCTGACAAGTGGCGACACAAGTGCCAGGCAATGAGCATCTCCGACAAGAGGGAATCTAACCATCACCCCATGACATTCAATGGCATTACCATTGCTGAGTACCCCACTATCAACATTCTGGGGCTTATCATTGACCAGAAACTGAACTGGGCCAGCCATATAAATACTGTGGCTACAAAAACAGGTCAGAGGCTAGGAATCCTGCAAGCGTGTAACTCACCTCCTGACTCCCCAAAGCCTGTCCACCATCTACAAGGCACAAGTCAGGAGTGTGACGGGATACTCTTTACTTGCCTGGATGAGTGCAGCTCCATAAATACTCAAATAGCTCGACAACAACCAGGACAAAGCAGCCCGCTTGATTGGCACCCCATCCACCACCTCTATCATTCACTCCCTCCACCACCAGCACACAGTGGCAGCAGTGTGTACTATCTACAAGGTGTACTGCAACACCTTACCAAGGCTCCCCAACAGCACCTTCCAAACCTGCGATCTCTACCACCTAGAAGGACAAGGGCAGCAGATGCATGGGAGCACCACCACACTGCAAGCCACGCACTATCCTGACTTGGAACAACATCAGCGTTCTTCCACTGTCATGGGTCAAAATCCTGAAGCTCCCCCTCAAATAGCACTGTGGATATACTTGCGCAATATAGACCACAGCGGTTCAAGGCTCACCACCACCTTCTCTAGAGCAATTAGGGATGGGCAAAATGCTAGCTAGAGATATCCGTATCCCATGAAAGAATTTTAAAAATGCATCAGGTCAACACCTCAGCCTTCTTTTTAGAAAAAAAGAGCCCTACCCTGTGATTTTGCATGTCCCAAAACATACAGATGGATAATTGCAGCTGTATGCCTACAATGCACTTTGTGAGCATAAGATCCACCCTTCGATGGCTAAGTTGATCTATAATATATTTGTGTGACGATCAAATTTACTTTGCGGTGCTTATGGAGACCAGAGTAAACTTTTTTTTAATCAAAGTCAATTGGAACAACTGACTTTTTTTACATCCAGCATTAATTATGGGCTTTCTCATCTTCTCTTCAGGTAAAGGTGCAAACCTGCCTTTTCACTTTAGAAATCTGTACTGACCTGCTGTGTGCTTTCTGTTCCTAATTTCTTTACGCTCTGATGACCGCTCTTACAACAGTGGCATTTCACACTGGATTATTTCTGGAATAACTCGGTTTTGAAAATTCTGCTGTGTAGTTTGCACAATTTCCATCAAAAATTCATTACCGACTCATGACAATTATCAAAGAATACGGTTAGATCAATGAGCGAAAAAGCAATTTTGCATAGAACCGCAGCTTCAACTGATAGAACCACCTGCAAAATCACTCATACAGTTAATTTCTACCAAGTGGGGATTCTGCTGTTTGCAGTTTTAACGACAAGTGACGCAAATGATCTGCCTCATACATACTCACATATGTACAAACAGTACATACAGGATGCACATAGAAGGTACACAATTTAAAGCATACCACACTTTCGCCCTGCCAAGAAATGCGTGCACAGCTCTTTTAATTTCGCAAACTGTAATGCAAAGATTTGTCAAACATTTTTTTTCCACGGAAAATGTACTTTGAGACTAATCCCGATTCATGGTGCAAAGTCATTTGGCTCACGCACGACATTCGCTGTTGTGACGGTGACAGGGGCAATTGGCAATGACAGTTTCCCCCTGAGGCTTGTGGCTGCGAACATCCGGACGCGCTGCAGCGGATACTGACCGTCCTCTGCCGCCGTGGAGGCGGGCGGCGCAGGCTGCGACCCATCCCGGTGCCCGTCTCCCGCGGCGGCGTTCAGCTGCGACTTGCCCTGCTGCGGGGTCGGGAGCTGCTCTGCCTGCATCTCCTCCGAGGCGTTGCCGCTGCAGTCTGACCGAAGCCCGTCTCCAAGGGCGCAGCCCCCACCCGGGCACTGACCTCACCGCGCGACGCGCTGACGGTTGGACGGAGCGCGCCGCGGCCTTCCAACGCTTCTCTCTCTGTGACGACAGGACGGCGCGGCGACGTTGACGAATGTCGAGCTCGAGGCTCTTTCCCCACCTCCACCTGCCCACGCCCCCAAAATGAATGCTGCAGAGCGAATAGATGTTTCTTCATTGAAACTGACCGAACTCTTGCTCCGTATTTGCGGCAACACCAAGCGCCTTTGGCTTCTGGCTCGGGAGGGAGGGATGTGGTGTTTTGTGAAGTGATAGCCGCGAATGGATGAAGGTTGTTGTTGTTGCCGCCGTCGTCCTAACGGGCGATCAATATTGAAACGCCGGGCTCTCCGGGGGCGTGCGCTGCCAGGCGATGTCGCGCACGCCAAACCGCGCGCCCCCCCCCCCACCCCACCGCACCTGCCGGGAGTCGGATTCGATTGGCTGCCGCGAATGTTCGCCCAGCCCTCTTCCCCGGACTGGTGGGGGGTGGGGGAGAAGTCTGATCTCATTGGCCGTGTTGGGCGCTTGCTCGCGCTCTGGTGCCGGGCAGCGTTCTGCTGCGCGTGGGCATGGAGTTGGAATCGGAGGAGATGGAAGGTCCTGGGTGCCCGCAGGCCCTGCCGCGGGCTGGCTTCACTTTGTCCCCTTTCGCCACCGTTCAGCTGAGCAGGAAAGCGGCCGCTGCTGCCGCAAGGACGGACCCGGCCTCTTGCTCTGCCGGCGGAGGAGGAGGAGGAAGAGGAGGAGGAGGAAGCGGCGCCGTGACGGCCTATAGCGGCAGCAGCAGCAGCAGCGCGGGCGGGGACTCGGCCACTTTCATCGAGAGTGTGCCGGTCACAGTCTCGCTGGAGAATCTGGATGGTCAGCACAGGTACTGGGGCGGGGGTTGTCACTGCATCTACACACAATGCACAGTTCTGAAACTGGCCCTTCGGCCCGGCCGGTTTGTGCTGGTGTTCATTGCTGCGCACCAGTCATTACACCTACCTCATCTCAGCCTCTCAGCGCATCTTCCCATCCTATATTAGTTGTAGAGGAGCAAACCAACAGAAAATAAGACGAGAGATGGAAGGGGAGAACAAGGAGCGTTTGAGATAGAGTCAAGGTGCAGTACCTGAAACACCAGGTAGAGACCATTCAGGTGGCATTATTTGTGGCAAGGGAGCCACTCTATCCCTTTTGAAACACCAGCCAGTTCAGCTTTGTAGGGGCTGGATTCAACAACCACTTGCATTTATACAATAATAACTTGTATTTATTTATTTAATGCTTTTAAGGCAATAAAATCCCCCAAGGTGCTTCACAGGTGCATTATAAAATGAAATTAGACACCGAGCAATGTAATGAGACATTAGCTCAGATAATCAAAAGCTTTGTCAAAGAGGTAAGTTTTAAAGAATGACTTAAAGGAAAGTGAGGCAGAGAGGTGTAGGGAGGGAATTCCAGAGCTAGGAGCCAAAACAGCTTTGAAGGTCTGGCCACCAGTGGGGGACCAAATAAAATCGGCGTTGCTCAGGAGGCCTGAATTAGAGGAGCACAGATATCTTGGTGGATTGTGAGATTAGGGACGAGGATGGTGAGCTCATGGAGAGAATTGAAAACAAAAATGAGAATTTTAACAGCAAACTGTTGCTTAACTGGGATCCAGTGAAGGGCAATAAGTACAGGGGTGATAGGTGAATGGGACTTGGTGTGAGTTCAGACACGGGAAACAGAGTTTTGGATGACCTCAAGTTTTTGAGGACAGAATATGGGAGACAAGCCAGGAGTGTGTTGGACTAGTCAGGTCTAGAAATAATAAAGGCATGGATGAGTCTTTCAGCATCAGATGAGCTGAAAAAGTGGATATAGGCAACCTTGAAGATGATGCAACTATGTGGGGTCACGCTCTTCTAGGGGTCAAATATTGCACCACGGTTGCAAACAGACTATTCAGTCTCAGACTGTTTCCAGGGATGGAGTAGATAACTATGGAACGGAATTTGGAGTGGGCACCAAAAACAAGGCTCTAGCCTTCCCAATATTTAATTGGAGAACATTTCCGCTTATTCAGTATTGGATGTTGGACATTTAGTCTAATAATTTAGCAACAATGGAGGCTTTGAAATAGGTGGTGAGGTAGAGCTGAGTATAGTCAGCGTGCATGTGAAAACTAACACTGCTTTTGAATGATGGTGCCGAAGGACATCATGTTGATGAGAAATAGAAGGGGGCCAAGGATAGACCCTTGGGAGGACACAGAGATAACAGTGCAGGTACAGGAAGAGAAGCCATTGCAAGTAATCCTCTGGCTTGATTAGATAGATAAGCATAGAACCAGCTGAGAGTAGTGGATGACATTGGAGAGGGATTAAATAGAATGGGGTGGTCAACCATGTCAAAGGCTGCAGATGTATTGGGAAGGACTAAGAGGAACAGTTTACCTTTGTCATAGTCACATATGATGTCATTTGTGACTTTGAGACACATTGCGGTACTGTGGCAAGAGCGGAAACCTGCTTGGATGAATTCAACATGGCGTTCCAGGAAAGATGAGAATGGATTTTGGAGGTGACAATATGTTCAAGGGTTTTGGAGAAGAAAAGGTTGGAGATAGTGATTTGCAAGGACTGTGGCGGCAAATTCAAAGGAGAGATGGACAACACCTGAAGAGAGAGAACTGGTAACAATAATTGGCTAACATGGGGACCAGGAGGGGAAATTGGGTGTCCAGCAGTTTAATGGGAATAGAATCAAGGGAGCAGAAGATGGGCCTCATGGACAAGATGAACTTGGAGAGGGCATGAAGGAAGATAAAGAAACTAGAGAAAGATGTGAGTTCAGGGTTAGGGCAGTGGGCCACTTTGGGGCTTGTACTTTTTGTTAGTGCTGAGATTGGAGAAGACGGGAGGAGGTTTTAAGATGGTTTTGCAGTAGAGAAATGAAGTCGGGGATTCTTTTTGCATTCCAACATTATCCTGGAATAGTGAGCAGTTATAGCAGATGAGAGCAGGACTTTGTAGTGCTTTGTGGCCCAGCCAGACCTGGCAGTGGATGGCTAAACCAGTTATCTGCCACATTCATGAACTGAAGGGAGCAGAGATGAGGGCCATACCAGGGAACGAACAAGGTGCGAGAGTGATAGTTTGATACAGCTCATTTAACAGAGTAAAACATTTCAAGGTGCTTCATAAGAGCATAAGTAGACAGATAGTTGATGCAGAATCACATAAGTAGATTTTAGGATATGGTGGCCAAATATTTGGTCAAACAGCTCAGTTTTAAGAAGCATCTTAAAGGAGGAAAGAGAGAGAAAGGTGTGATGTTTATCGATTTTGCTAATCCAATTCAGGATGCCATAATTTTTATTCTGACAATTGGGTTTTTTTTCCCACAGATGTTTAATATTCTGGAGATAAGTTGAATAAATTGACGACTTCATGCAGGGGAAAAAAAATGTGCAAAACATCTGAATCTTCTCTGAACTGGTGCCACTTAATTTGACAACGTGAGCAGCGCTGTTGATTTACAGTGAACCAATAAATAAATTTAATTTTTAAGATTAATTTACTATTTTCTACAGTGTCTTGAGGGATTGTCTTTTTGCAAGTCACTTGGATGGAAAATATAGTTGAGCATTTGATCCGTTGGTTTTGGGAAGCAGGATGATTATTTTGTTTCAGTATTTACCTGGGAGGCGGATCAAGTGAAAATGTCATCAGAATTTGAGAGTAGAAATGATATAACTACATTTAAATAAAGAGGAGAAATATTAGGTCATTATAGTTAAACTTAGAGGATAAATGCCTCAGTTCATATGAATTTCATTCACACATTCTTAAAAAAAATCTAGTTAGGAAACACTGAAATAAAAGCAGAAAATGCTGGTAAAACACAGCAGCTCTGACAACATCTGTGGAGAGAGAATCAGAGTTAACATTCCAAGTCCGTATGACTCTTCTTCAGAGCTGAAGAGAAGTAGAAATGTGATGAAATTTATACTGTTTAAGGGGGATGGAGCAGGTGAAGCTGGATACAAGATCAGCAATAGATGGGGGCTAAGGCGAGATTGACAAAGATGTCATGGACACAAGACAAAGGGAGTGTTAATGGTGGTGGTAAGGGCTAAAGAAGGCACTGAAGATTTCCAGCATCTGCACAATTTTGCTTTTATCTAGGTCGAAAACACTACTGCACATATGTAATAATTGATTGGAAAAAGGTGCAATACCAAAGGACTAGTGGATTCAACGCCATGCCTTTATTAATGAAAGGAGATAGAATATGTCTGGGGAACTAGAAACCAAACAGCTTCACATCAGTGGTAAGAAACATAATAGAATCCCTACCAAAGGAGAAAATAGAAAATACCTAGCAACCAAAACTATAAAATTGAGTAGTCAACATGGATTACAAAAGGGAAAGTCTTGCTCATCCAACCTCATTGAAATCTTTGGAGAGACAACAGAGAGTAGACGTGGGTAATGCAACAGGTATAATATATCTAGATTTCCAAAATACCTTTAATTTACCACACAATAGGCTAATAAATAAGGTCAGAGCGTACAGAGTGAGGGGGTCACGTAATAGAATAGATAGCTAGCCAGTTGAAAGACAAATCAAAGTGTAGGGCTAAAGGGTAGCTATTCAGAGTGGCAGAATTCCACAAGAATCAGTGCTGGAACCACTTTTCACAATTTGTGATAATTTATGCTTTGGATTCAAAAGTACAATTTCCAGTTTTGCGGATAATACCAGCATGGAAGGAGAGTCAAAACTGATGAGGGCTGCAACAACCTTAATAAATGTTCAGAATAGGCATGTAATTAGCTGTGGATGAGTGTGAGGTATTATACCTTGGCAACAGAAACAAGGAGGTAGCATATTAGAAAATAAGAATCTAAATGGAGAGGCGTAAAGGAACCTGGGGGTGCAAATACGCAATCACTAAAAGTTGCGATGCAAATTTGTAAGGCTGTAACAAAAGCCAACTGAGCACTAAGGCTTATTTCTAGAGGGATAGAATTAAACAGTAGAGAGGTTATGCTAAGTCCAGAGCAAACTTGGAGTATTGTTTTAAGTACTGCTTGCCATATTATAAGAGGATATGGAGAGAATGCTGAAAAAAATTTACAAGGGTGATGCCAGAACTGAGAGGTTCCAACCATTAGGAAAGAACGAACTATCTGGGTCTCTAGGAGAGAAGTGACCAAATAGAGATCTTTAAAATTATGAAAGATTTTGATGGAATTGTCATAGTATTACCACTTGTGGGAAAGAGCAAAATTAGATATCATCAATGTAAGTTGGTCACTATAAAATCAAATAGGGAATTCAGAAGAAATGTCTTTACCTGGAGAGTGCTGAGAATGTGGAGTTTGCTGCAATAGGCAGTGGTTGAGGTGAATAATATACCGATAGATATGCCTAAGGGGAAGCTAGTTAAGCATACAAAGGAGAAGGTAATAGTGGGTTATGCTGATAAGTTAAATGAGGGTGGACAAGGAGGAAATGGAGTGGAGAGTTACCGCTGGCATGGCCTGTTTCTTTGCTGTATATTCCAATGTGAGGCAAATCCTGTGTATTTTTTTGAAGAGTACTTTGGTTTAAAGAATTTCTACTGGTGTTTTCTGGATCCTATGCATCCTTTTTTTTCATGTGGAAACTGCAAATCCTTGACTTTGACCACATGCAATACCACTGTACATGAAATTCTGTGTTATAATCATTTACCCAAGTAACAAAATCCTGCATTTGATGCTGCATTATGACAGATTCCTGTTGACAAAATAATTGCTTCTGTATTCTGTAAAATAACTCACTGTTTGAAATGTATCACAACACAGTAACGCCTCCAGAGTTCAAGTAACGGTAATACACCATTGAACTTTCCTCCCGCTTTTCACAGCTGAATCACTCGATACATTAAGTTGTAGTTTGTTGTTTTTCTTTTCAAAACTTGTTCAGATTTTCATGTCTATATATAATATATCTTTGTTTATAGTGTGTGGAAGAAGCTTTGACACTAGTTGGGTGGCAAATTCTCTTGATTAAGATCATTTGACAGTACAAATATATCATTGTTAGGAATTTTGTTATGGCATTGGTAAATGTCTGAAGTACTACTTGCTGACACTGCAGCATCTAATACAGTATTTTCTTTAGGATGCATTAACATCAAATTCATGGAATATTTTCAGGAATAATGCACCTCTTCTGTTTAAGTTTGAGGGGAATAATATTAACTGCAGAAACTGGTAGATAAATCATCACATTTGGTGTTTAACTTATGCTTTGAGATAAGGCTGCTGTGTTTAACTTGCACCTGATTTTGGACGCATTTTTATAGTACAATTTTGTAGTAACTGTCAGGAGCTAATAATGTGTTTGTTTAGATTATTTCAGTATGACTGAAAATATACACTCTTTAGAGCTGCATGTTTTCACTTTACTCTCTCTCTTTATTGTGGGGGAACTGAAGTCAGGAATTGTGTGAATTAGATAGTGCTATTCATCGATGGTAGCTGAATTATGAATTTCACAGGTCTTCTGAATTCGTTTAACACAGCTCCTTCATTATTTGATTTTTGCATATATTTTAAACTAGAGTTGATTTTTTAAAAATTAAAGTTAGTAGATTTTCCTCATTAAAATAATTGTTCGTTGCCTTTGTGCAGTTCACCTGTGCTGCTATCTGTTCTCGACATTATAATGAGAATTCTGCTATTTTTTCTAAACAACAGTCATTTAACCTACAATCGCAAATGCTATTTGTCTGCATCTAAAGACATACATATATCTCTTACATATTTTTGCTGATAAGCATTTTCACCAAATACATTTGCATACAGCAGAGGTTTATACTTAATCTAATTCTGCATATTTTCTAATAAAAGATGATTCTGATACTTATATATGTGCAGCAAAATCTCTCCAGTGCAACTTTTTTGATAGAGAAAAATAAGTTTTAGAATTTATTGATGAATTCTAAAACTTTGCATTTTTTTCCCCATCAAGGGAGGCACATTGGCCAAGGATGAGAGATACAGTTTGGAAATTGTGTTGACTTCGTAGACGGTATACAATCACACAAGGCTTCAAACCAAGAAGGTACCATCACTAACAAAAAATACATCAATAGAATACAAAAACACAACGCAACTCCAAACTCTCTGCTTTACCAGGATAAATTGGTTGCCACAGTTGAGCTGCGGTTTTGTTTTTTTTTAAATTAATGTTTCATTGGATAATGGAGAGCCAACAGTCCTTTTCCCGAACTTCTCTCCAAACGATTATTGGGTGACCGGATTCTATCCATCCCACCCCATTTCACCACCCAAACTTGGGCTTTTTATACTGTCAATAACATCATAAATGTGTATTTTTGGTATAGGAAAGCCTGAGGCTTGAGAATTAAGGCAAGTTGCATACAAATAGTTTGAATTACTCTTTTTCTCCTTGATCTCTTTTTTTTTTCCTATTCTCTGTTTCTCCTGTTAATCTTTGATACCTCCCAGTTATGATGAAAGGTCATTGCCTTGAACTGTTCACCCTTCCTCTTGCCTGGCCTGCTAAGTATCTTCAGCATTTTCTGTTTCTGTTTCAAATTTCCAGCTTCTGCGGTATTTTGCTTTTTGAAATAAATCCTTAAATGCACAGTTGATTTGTATCTGACAAATTGGCGTCAGTCAGCCCAGAGCGAAGTGACAGCTTCATACCTCAAATATTCTGGTTCTGAAAGTGAAATTAATTTTTTATATTTGATCTTGGGATGTGAGCATTGCTGGCAAAGTCAGCATTTGTTGCCCATCCTTAATTGCCCTTGAGAAGATGGTGGTGAACCGCCGCCTTGAACTGCTACAGTCCATGTGATGTAGGTACACCCACAGTGCTGTTAGGAGAGAGTTCCAGGATTTTGACCCAGTGACAGTGAAGGAGTGGCAATATATTTTCAAGTCAGGAAGGTGTGTGACTTGGAGGAAAGCTTGCAGTTGCTGGTATTCCCATGTGTCTGCTGCTCTTGTTCTGGTGATTAAGGTCACAGGTTTGAAAAGTGCTGTTGAAGGTGTTTGGCAGGGTGCTGTAGTGCATCTTGTAGATGGTATAAACTATTGCCACTGAGTGCTGGCAGTGAAGGGAGTGACTGTTTAAGGTGGTGGATTGGGTGCTGATCAAGCAGGCTGCTTTCTCTTGCATGGTGTCGAGCTTCTTGAGTGCTGTTGAACTTCATTCATGCAGGAAGTGGAGAGCATTCCTTCGCACTCCTGTTTTGTGCCTTGTACATGGTGGGATAGTCTTTGGGGAGTCAGAAGATGAGTTACTCATCTCAGAATTCCCAGCCTCTGACCTGTTCTAGTAGTCACAGTATTTCTGTAGCTGATCCAGTTCAGTTTCTGGTCAAACATAACACCCAGGATGTTGATAGTGTGGGATTCAACAATGGTAATGTCATTGAAAGTCAAGGAGAGGTGGATAGACCCTCTCTTGTTGAAGATGGTCATTGCCTGGCACTTCGGTGGTGTGTGTGTTACTTGCCACTTATCAACTGAGCCTAAATGTTGTCCAGGTCTTGCTCATTTGGACATGGAATGCTTCAGCATGTGAGGAGTTGCGAGTGTGAACTAAGCACTGTGCAATCATCAAAGAATGTCCCAACTTCTGACCTTATGATGGAGGGAAGGTCATTGAAATAGCTGAAGATGATTGAGCCTGGACACTACCCTGGGGAACTCTCGGTCAGAAATGATTAGCCTTCAACAACCACAGACATCTTCCTCTGTGCTATGGAATCTTCTCCCTGATTCCCACTGACTTCACTTTTGCTAGGGCTCCTTGATGCCACACATGAATTAATACTGCCTTGATGTCAAGGGTAATAGCTCTCTCCTCAACTCTGGAATTCAGTTCTTTTGTCAATGTTTGGGCCAAGGCTGTGGTAATGCCTGGAACCAAATGGCCCCAGTGGAATTCAGACTGCGCACTGATGAGTAATTTATTTAGATATTTATAAAATAAAAGAATGCAAAATAAAAACTGATATTACTTCATGCTCATAAACAGAGTTTCTGTGTTCTAGAAAAACTAAACTGCTTCTGAGGTTTTCTCTTAAAAATACGGAAGGCATGATCAAGATAT
Source organism: Carcharodon carcharias (assembly GCF_017639515.1). Lineage (NCBI taxonomy): Eukaryota > Metazoa > Chordata > Chondrichthyes > Lamniformes > Lamnidae > Carcharodon > Carcharodon carcharias. Next base: position 22,324,931 of record NC_054467.1, on the reverse strand, counting down.
CCAAGTTGATGATTTCTTTCAGCATTGACAAGTTCTTGTAGCTGCTGTTATCTTAATCACTTAGCTGTATCATTTTCTTTGGTTGTTTTTATTTCAGTGCTTGAGCGATCCTCGTGCTGCAATGTAATGGAGCTAAAATGTGGCCAGTGGTTTTTAACCTCTTCAAAGAAAGGACATCAAAAAGTATAAAAGAAACCTTGCATAAACATTTTTTAAAGAATTGATCGAGAACATTTTTCCATGTCTGCCATCTTGAGTTTTACTCTGATGTAAGCTTAAAGGTCTTGACTCTGATTTCATGTATTAATTGGTTCTCTTCTGTATTCCTGAGGAGTGGCTTCCATCAAGCTCCAATGAAACTAATCCCCCTGATATGTTTGCCAGCATTGAGTCCAGGATCCAAAAATTACAACACTGACCTTTGATTTAAGGCAACCGGGAGATGGAAAATTTTCTTCAAAAGTGCCCATAAAAATGAATCTCAATATTACTCAGATTTGAGTAATTTTAGCAAGTATCAGATATAAAAGTAAGCTAAGAAAGCGTAATTGGGATGGGGAGGGAGGGTGTGGACTTGGTTATTAACTAGAGTAAATCGATTTCCGTTTAAACACTAAAGCAAACGTTATTTTCTTTGCTTTAATTGCTCTATTTTATGTCGCAGCTAAGACAAGCCCAATCTTTTTGTCGTTTTTGATGTTAAGAAAGTAGTGTTAGCACATGAGGACTGCTGACTAAAAGATTTGCTTTTTGGTTTGCATAGCAAAATAATCAGTATGATTTAAAATTTGCTTTCCTTACCTGGGGCTTGTTTTGACTGCAATTTTTATTAATTTCAGAATAGTGTGTGTGACTACAGATGCTAATGGAGGTACATTGTCTTATGTTGGCCAGCTGAATTCGGATGCGAATTTGGAACTGCAGGCTGCAGGTAATGTCCTTGTGTATAGATGATCTTCTATCACTGCTTGTTTGTCCCTACGACCACACCCCCCCCTCCACCTCTCTCTCTTTCTATCTCTCCGCCCCCCACACACACACCTTAAACCAGCTTATATTTCAACTCTTTCTTGGACTCGAACTCAAGTTCTGTCGAAGGGTCATGAGGACTCGAAACGTCAACTCTTCTCCGCCGATGCTGCCAGACCTGCTGAGTTTTTCCAGGTAATTCTGGTTTTGTCCTTGTGTATAGTTGCTGGAGATATGCTTTAAATCAGTGTTTTTTGTTCCATTTCAGGATGGGGAAATGGGTTAACAGTAAATGTTTCTGTTCGCTTGATAACTAGTTGGCAAATGTCCACTCTGCAGTTTGTTATACATTAAGGAATTGACTAAACTTCATGAAACGGGAACCACGCTGGTTAGAAAAATTAAAAGTGAAAGAACAGACGTTGGCCTTAGCACAGTGGATGCATTCCCAGCTCTGAATCAGAAAGTCATGGATTTCACCCACACTCCAGAAACTTGAACACATAATCCAGACTAACATTTCACTCTAATGCTGACAAATACAGCACTGTCAGAGATGCGATCTTTCAATAAGTCTTCCCTTTCAAGCAGATGTAAAAGATTCCACTGCACCATTAGAAAAGACAAAGGAAAATCTAACAGACAGAAGAAGTTTGACAGTGTTGATGTCCAAGGAGCGAATGATTTAGATTGGCACATTGTGAATTGAATATATCATGGAAGGAACATGTGCAGGGTGGCACTTGTAGCTCAGAAGGAGCATGAGAAAAAAGTTCAGAGGAATAACAAACGCAACAAATCTCTATAAAACATATGAAGTTTGCCACAATGGTGGAAGTAGTTGGTAGTTGGTTCGTGAAATTGGGAACTTGGCGTATGGGGAAACAATTGGTATAAGCCATTGTTCTATTTACTGGTGCTTCAGCGTGCTACATTGTCTTAGTTTTAAAATGTGTATTGCACAGGTTTTAGCATTTGAATTGTTGAACCCACAAAAGACAACTTCAACTTATAACATACAAGAGGAAAGACAAGAAACCAGGAATCAAAATACCCCCCCCCCACCCGCCCGCCCGCCCCCCCCGCCCGCCCGCCCGCCCGCCAACCGAGGGCTGAATTTTTTTCAGGGTTTCCTTCCTTAGATAGACAATATAGCAGAAATACCAAACTAAAAACTATAGCATATTGCATCCAATCTCAAACCAAGAGTTAATCAGATCAAATAGCATGCTAATGATGTGTCAACACTGGATTTAAAAACTTACTTTGCAAATTAATACTTTTATTTGGCAACACATGGCTTGTGCAATAATGGTTCAAAACCAGAACAGAGAAAACATATGGGAACTGGTTAACAGCAATTTTGATTGAAATGGAAGTTTCCATTTTAACCAAAATACTTATCCATAGACTCTATATATAATTTTTTTTTACTCCTCATGAAAAATTCAAATTGTTCACAATAATTGTGCAAGCTGTTTGTAAAATTAAAAAGTACATGGTTTGTTGACATTTTTGTGTGTCTCATTGTTCCTCAACTTCCATGTCTCTTTTTCCAAATCATGTTTGCCCTTTGTTTACCTTCTATTACTTTCAAGACTGTGGAGTAATACATTTGTATGAAATCACCAAAGTGACCTCAGCACTTCAACATACAGGATGAAGCCCATACTAACAGCAGAACAGGACATTGTTCGATTATGTTCGTCACGTTACAGGCGGCAAGGTGTCACCACCCATGAGTTAAGGTTGCCTGCCCTGCCATTTGAAAAATCTCTGTTCATCACTGAAATTCCCAAATTACAAGCATAAACTAAGATCAGTTTCACCTCAGACTCCAACTATTTGATACAATGAAATGGAAAGCAGACAGGCATAAGCTCTTTAGGTGGGTCAGTAAAAGACCAAATGAATCTGCATGGTTCTCTTATTTCCCATTGCCTCCCCATCCACCACCACATGAAATTAAAATGACTGACCTCTCCTCTGGCTGCTGCTCTTATTCTCGGTATAGGGGTTTTTTCTGGGCCTGTTCCTGGCCATCTTTCTAAGCTTCTGTCAACCTCCATCCTTTTTCTTTTATTTTTCTCCTAGGCCTCATCCCAGTCCCAGAGAATGTGGAAAGTTTGACTCAAACTGGTCGCCATGGTCCTAGAAATTGCGGAAAGTTTGAGTTGGACGGGTGGTCGGCTAAGATAGTTGCTCCAACTCCTTCGGTGAAGGGTTCCCTACCCCCTGTTCTTGCTGCTGCTCCAACCACAGCTCCTGTCTCTAGAGGAGCAGCAAGAGCAGGAGGGAGGGAGTCTGTCATTGGAGGAGCAGCAGCATGGGAGAGACAGAATCTTTGAATGGAGGAGCAGCTCCTCATTGATTCTGTCTCCCACACTTGCTCGCTTCTCTTCCGATCCCTGTGCCTTCAGTTGTTCAGCCCAGATAGATGTCAAAATATAAGAATAGCCATTGATTCCGTCCCGTTTCCTGCAATCAGTCTGAGGTTGGTGCAAACTGTTTGCAACCTTGGAGTTGTATTTGACCCCAGACTAAGCTTCCAACCACATATCTGTGACATCATCAAGATTGCCTATTTGGCCTCTGTAACATTGCCTCCCTCCGTCCCTGCATCAGCTCATCTGCTAAAACCCTCATCCATGCATTTGTCACCTCTAGACGATTATATTCACACTCATCCTTTTCCCATAAACGATTTCTGTGTTGAACACTCAATATAAACTTTACTTGAGTGATACTTTTGAACTTTGTCTTAATTTTTCTTCAAATAATTTTGGAAAAACAATGAAGTTGCTACTGTTCTAAGCGGAAGAGAAATCGACAGGCAATTGCTCAAGCTGTAGCATTTACTTCCAGCTAACACAGTCACAGCTGGGAGCAAAAATGCCAAGTTCAAGCCCAGGCTCGTGGTGAAGGCTGAGGCTTTTCAAGTACATTGCAAATTTGAACAACTAAAATTTCCAAGATGGGTGGAGGTTATTTTTTTCATGAAATATGGTTTAGTTGGGTTGACTTCATCCCTTAATTTTTTTTTTGGTATCGTGATTGGCCATTCTACATTAGCTGTTTTGGTAAAGTCTTCATTGGTTTCTCTTTGCCAGTTTGTTAGCTAGCTTCACTGCTTTTGATTTTCAATTTCCCTACTTATTCTGATTTGCTACTGTTCCACTTTGAGTCAACCAACAAAGTGTAATGTCATAAATGAAAGCGACAAGAAAGTGTTACAGGAGGTATGTGCAAATGTAAGCTTTTTAAGAAAGGTATTTCACAATGTGTATGTTTTAAAAATATGTTTCAGTGTCTCCACAGCCTTTGCTGCAGCGAGATAGTGTGAGTGCTATTTCAACTGGCAATCCGCTGCTTCAGATTCATCCTTTGGATGCAGGGTCACAACGTCTGCAAAGTGTTATTCTGGAGGGACAAGGAGAAGGCAGCAGTGGTACAAAGGAAGTGGAGAATGATGAACCAAAGGTATTTATGTGTGATTGGTGAAATTAGTGGATGTTACACAGTTCCCAAAGTAAAATAATTGATTTGTATTATTTTACATGCCCAGTATTTTTAAAAAATGAAAAATGTGTTTCTTGTGAACTTCTATTTTAAGTTAAAGTAGTAACTTGAGTTAATATGGTACTGGTGAGAGTACCAATCCTCCCCATGATGACATCATGACTTTTTATTGGTGCTGTGTCTTTGTTCATTTGGCTCCCCATAGCTTGTCCATATCCAGTGCAAACATGAGAAGACATTAAAGTGAATGATTGTGTTTAAATTGCACTAAAGAAGTCAGATGTTCGCAAACAGATAAACTTAATTTATGTTATGTTTATGGTTATATTAAGGTATGTTTAAATAATAGGGATGCATTTCTTCTTTTGAAGAACTGGTAATTCAATTTGAGAGGTAATACTGTTGTTTGAATGGATGAAGTAGGAATGGGGCCTACTGCAACAATGCAGTCCTGCAAATTGCCTTTTCTGTTCAACACAAGAAGTTAAGACTACGACAAAGGGCGTTGTGCTTTATGAGTATTGAAATTTAACCTCTTTTGAATGAGACTATTTCCCATTAGCAATTTAACCTGTAAACTATGTTGGCAAGTTTGCTTGAATGTTTTAAATAAGGAAGGTTATTTGGATTTTTTAATAGCTTGACTGCTGTATGGTTGGCAAAGAAAGCAAATAATTATTTTTAATTTTGAGAATAAACACTGATTGTAGGATGAGCTTCTTTTGACAGTGCGTTAGTTTGCATTTTAGGGTGTGTCAATTTTTCCACTTATGGTTGTATCCCGAAACAGGTAAAACTGGCTCACTAAGAAATAGCAAACTTTGGCCAAAGTTTTTAACAACTAAATTGAGGGTGGGGGAGGGGCAGCAGAGGGAAATTGCAAATGTTCCTACTATGTGCCATGTTCCATTTAATCAGTGCTTCGTGTGATTGAGCTGAAACAAATGCAGCTGTTGTTTACAAAATAAGCCTTGCAGCCTCGATGAAATCTGGTAGTGGATTGACTAATTCACCAATCACTGGAAACATTGAAAATTTGGCTTTAATCTAAAGCTCTATGCAGTATGAGTGAATGAGAATCAATATGCTGGAGAATTGGGGTTATTTGCATTTTTCAAGGATTTTTTTTTATTCATTCATGGGATCTGGGCTTCACTGGCTGGACCAACATTTATTGCCCATCCTTAATTGCCCTTGGTGGTGAGCTGTCGCCTTGAACCGCTGCAGTCCATGTGGTATAGGTACATCCACAGTGCTGTTGGGAAGGGAGTTCCAGGATTTTGACCCAGCAGCAATGAAGGAACAGTGATATATTTCCAAGCCAGGATGGTGAGTGACTTGGAGGGGAACTTCCAGGTGGTGTTGTTCCCATCCATCTGCTGCCCTTGTCCTTCTAGATGGTAGTGGTCATGAGTTTGGAGGAGAATTTTACTTTATTATAATTCAAGGAAGTTTGGTAATTCTTGCCGATAAGCAAAAATCAAATTGCCAAACTTAGCCACACAAAATATCAAAAGCAGGAACCACAGTGATTCATACATTTGGTTTACCAAGGTAACAATGCAATCTGTAAATAGATGCAACACAATCGGAGGTTTAAATTTAGCAAAATCTAAACACTTACCACAACTATTTTCACAGCCACCTATTACCACCCTAATTAGTATTTCTAGTTGTATTTGCAATATATATATTTTATTCATATAATATTTATTATTTTATAAGTATTGTTTACATTGACTCAATTAATTTAAAGTGAAATGTACTTGCTTTGAAACTGCAAGTCTGCTGTGGATTTTTTTGTAGATGATTAACAAATGATCAAATGGTCATTATAGCATAGTTCAACCTGAAGTAAAATTTGAGTAGCAAGTTTAATTGACATGGGCTTGGCAATCTGGAACTTGTAATTATAACTTCCAGTCTGTCAATGTGATGTTTGTATGCATTGGCAGAAGTGAGTGAATAAGTGCCGGTAATTTTGTGTTTGTTATTATAAAATTATAGCCAGGGTGAAAGTGAATTCGATTGGAAGAGTGAAAGAGAAATTTATCAATTGTTTTGCTGATTTCATAATGTGTAACTAAATTGAAAATAGCTGTGGTAACAGCGTTTAGATTTTGCTAAATTTAAACCTCTGATTGTGTTGCATCTATTTACAGATTGTATCATTACCTTGGTAAATCAAATGTATGAATCACTGTGGTTCCTGCTTTTGATATTTTATGTGGCTAAAATTTGGCAATTTGACTTTTGCTTATTGGCAAGAATTATCAAACTTCATTGAATTATAATAAATTAAAATTCCCTTTATGGTAGGTTCAATTTTCAAATAAACTAAATATCAAACTCTCAACACTGGCAGGCAGTGCATCAGAATTCAAGGTGGGGCTGAGGGAGAACCACAGCCACCTCTTCCCTCCTAATTTGCATCTCTAGTTGTATTTTTCTTCTATCAAAATAATGTTTTTATAAAGGAAGTTACTTATATTAAAAAAAGCCTATGAGTGAGTGAACATTTGATGCAGTATGTTTTCCACATGCTGAGTCATGTGCAGATTACAAGAAAAATTTGAGTCATCTGATTAAACCTGGTGAGGAGGAGGCTCGTTGGTTGTAGGAGTTAGGTGGGATGATTTGTTCTATTTTCTTCTCTCTTGATTTCACTAGAGAAGCATTTTGTACTTTAGTTTGCGGCTTTTTAAATTTTTTGTAGCCTCCACTTGAACTGAGAAACTAGCTATCCCTGTTGTAGAAATTATTTCTCATGCCACCTTGTGGCAATTTTGATTTTTAGCTTGCGAAGTATCGTCTGTTGAGAATGTAATGCATTGCATCACTGTAGCTTTTTGCTTGAGGTAGCTAAAAGTAGATTGGTCACTGTAACTAGTATCTTGTTGAAACAGTGAAATTGTATTCTGGCTTCTGTTGTGATGATAAATGTTAGGCATCTAGGGTATTCCAAGTACTCCTAAGTGTGAAGTTCCTACCACTATAATGAATGTATTGGTATAGCGCCTTTAAAGACCTCAGTGCGCCCCAAAACATTTGACAGAAAATGAAGTACTTTTGAAGTATAGTCACAGTTGTAAAATGTGAAACATTGCAACCAGTTTGCACACAGCAGGGAATTTGTTTCTAATGATCTTGGTTGAAGGCTAAATGTTGGCAGGACACAGGGAGAGCCACTGTTTCCGCTCCCCCCCACCAAGCTGCTGCTCTTTCTCGAAATAATGATATGGAATCTTTTAGGTTCAGCTGAGAGGGCAGCCTTGACTTCCTTTTTACATCTCACCTGAAAGTTAGCACCTCCAACAGTGCAGCACACTATCTGTGCCACACTGAAGTGTCAACCTAATTTTTGTGCTCGAGTCACTGTGTAGTGAGACTTGAATCTGTAACCTTTGGCTCAGGCGCACAGTGCTATTTTAATCCACAGCTGACATTTATGCTCATTAACATTGGTCAGTTCCCAGCAGCACCTGAACATTGATGCTGCCAAGTAAATCTTCCTACACACTCCCATAAATATAATGAAAAGAAAATGCATTTCACTTGCAAGAAAGAAAACAATACAATAATCAGCTATTTGCTACAGATGTAGCAACTGCCAGGAAGATGCCTTACGACTGTTATAGGACTTGCTAAAAAATGTCACTGCAACAACATCAAAGATCAATGGCAGTCAGTCTGTGACACTGAGCACCAACAGTACCAGAACCACAGACTAATTTATTTCTTATGACTGACTTACTTACAGATCTTTGTAAACATAATTGCACTGTTTTCTCAAAATATTCAACATCAAGTTGATAAATAGTGTTCACACTGACATATTTCTGTAGGGCATGTGTTTTCAGGGAAAAAAAACTGAGGTAAGTATTCCAACACCATGATATTGGAAGTAATCAGTTTATATTTTAGGGCAGAATAATGCATTGTGGTTAAGAATCTTTTGACCAGCATGGATGAAAATCTATCTCTGTTTGGTTCCTCCTGTCGATTTTAAGTTTAGTGAAAAGTCAGCATGTGCGTAAATCCTTTTATGGTTGTGCTGACCTATTCACCAAATTTCTCTTGCTGATTAAATTAATTTCCACCCCCACCCAACTTTCACCTGAAGCTCAGATCATTTGACAGAAAAAAAATCGCACATTTTCTGATTATGCCTTAGTGAGGCACAACAAGATGTTTTCCTAAAAATCAAGAAGTGCTGGATAAACTCAGCGGATCTGGCAACATCTGTGAACACAGAAACAGTTAACGTTTTTGAGTCCAATATGACACTTTTTTGGACTGCTGAGTTTTGAAGAGTCATATTGGACTCAAAACATTAACTCTGTTTCTCTCTCTCTACAGATGCTGCCAGACCTGCTGAGTTTTTCCAGCACTTTGTTTTTATTTCACATATCCAGCATCTGCAGTATTTTGCTTTTTGAGATGGTTTTTCTACATTTTAAGGTGAAAATTGTTAGTTGTTGTTGCTATCTCTGTACAGCTTCTTACTATCATATAAGCATAACTTGTTGACAGTGATGTAAAATAGCTACTTGCCTGCTGCTATCTTCACTGCAAATGAGTGTTAAATTATTTTCTTTCTTGTAAGTGAAATAGATATTTCTTTAATGATTTTAAAGGTTTTAAACTAAAATGCATTTGGAAAGGCTTGATCCAAAATACCACCCTATACTTTTCAATCCAGCCTGAGAATGTGAATTTGCTGATGAAAAAAATCAATTGGTGTAAAGGCAGAAAGATCTGTGGTTGATGTCAAACCCTATTTTTAGACACAGGGAAGTTCAGCTTTGCATCTGATCTGTTGTGAGACGACATCTGTACAGAAAACAACTGTTTTTGTGATATAACTTGGTAAAAATTAAGGAAAGCAAAATCAATTGCCCATCGTTGCACTCCTACACACTGTGAATTAAGCTAACTAGCAAAAAAGGAATTGCTCAATACAGTGAGAACACTGGATAAATTTAGGAGAAATGTGCACCACAGAAAGATTTGGTCAGTATTGCAGTTTGATTGTAACATGGGTTCTGGTGTCAAATTATATTGTAGTGCTAGTAACAGTGCGAAAACATTTCAGCTTCTGTGATACAGCCATTGTTACTGTTTCATCTACATCGCCAGCATTTCCACCATTTAATGAAATAAAGCTATGTAGTTTTAAAAATAGAACATACAGCCCAGTAAGGAATCTCTGGTAGTGAGATTTTGGGCAGCAATTTGACCCTGAGGCCTGTTGACATTCATAAGCAGCTTCAGTGTCACTCCTTGCTTAAGGTGATAGTAAGAAATGCTTGATAGAATTACCGTGTTGTCACTCACTAGAAACCGTCAATTATCCAATTGCGCAGTCTGAACTTTAATACCCGCCTTTGTATCTTGTGTTGCTGATGCCTTTTAAGGCTGCTGTACAACAGCATATTCTGTGATAAAGGAGTTTTTTAATGGTAGTTAAGTATGGCCAAGTTGTGCTGAAAAATATGTTTTTTATTCCCGGGCAAGGATCTGCCCATAATTTTACTTTTGAGCAAAACAAGTTTGAGTCAAACCAGGTGCCATCATGGTTGCAAAAGTGCATGAAGAAGATGAGGTAAGTCAGGGAATAATTGTTATTTGGCACCAAGCCTGGATTTTATTTGATTTTTGGCTGTGCTGTACACAATTTGAGCGAATTCTGTCTTGATGGGAATGGTAGCATGTGGGTCTGGAGTCAATAATGTTATGGTTTTTAATGATCCAGAGACATGAGTTCAATTCTCATTGAGATGTGAGGAACTTAAATTCAATTAATCAAATAAACCTGGGGTTTAAAAGCTAGTGCCAGGAATGGTGACCATGTAACTTTTGGATTGACCTGAAACTCATTGTCACTAATGTCCTTTAGGGAAGAAAATCCACTGTGCTTACCCTTTACCCTCTCTGACCTTTGCTACGTATCTGGAGTCACATGATGTGTTTTCTTATTCTTTCATGGGGGATGGGCATCACTGGCAAGGCCAGCATTTGTTGCCTGTCCCTAATTGCTGTTGAGAATGTGGTGATGAATTGCCTTCTTGAACCTTTCTGTAGCAGTTTGGTACAACTGAGCGGCTTGCTAGGCCATTTCAGAGGGTAGTTAAGAATCAATGATATTGCTGTCGTCCTGGAGTCACATGTAGGCCAGACCAGGTAAGGACAGCAGATTTCCCTCCATAAAGGAAATTAGTGAGCCAGATGGTTTTTACAACAATCAATGATAGTTTCATGGTTGCCATTACTGAGATTAGCTTGCAATTGCAGAATTTGCTTTATTGATTTATTGAATTTAAATTTCTCCAGATGCCATGGCAAGCCAATCAGTTGTCATCACCACCTATTCGAGGGCAGTTTGCCAGCATCATTCACATCCTGTGGATTAATTAAAAAGATATGCTTACTGTGTAGTTTTATATGTATATATATTTTATATATTAATATTTTATATAAATTAACAAGGGGAGTAATCAATGATAAGGCTAGCTTGAACTCTGAATTTTATTTAAAAGAAAAACAAGAATATGATTTTGTCCAATAATTGCTTCACGTGTTGAAGTATATTCTTGCCAGCTGAGAAATCCATAAACCTCTCCAGCCTGATGCTGACATCTTTTAAATTCAGAAAAGAAAAGGCGGTTGGCCCAAAGGCAAGAAAAGAAAACCTCCAAAAGATTTTACTGCACCAAGGGCTCCGACTACAGGGTAAGAAGATGGTTTCATGTTGAATGTCAGTTGCTGGTGATGCTATCCACACACATTTATGTTTGAGAGAAGGACCTTTGACAGTGGCTGACAATTCAGTCAATGTAACCACCTGCATTGACGTTTGTCCATTCGGCCACTAAATTATACAGTATGACATGCCACCTATATCACCCTGATAAAAATCACATCCCTTGTAATTTAATGATAACGTTTGTGTCAAAGTCATTGATGAATCCTTATTGATTGTACGGTTTTCAATTAGATACAATCAGGTTTGCTGCAATGTATTCCTGAATTTCAAATTGGCGTCCAACATTTTTAATATATTAAATAAAAGCATGAACCCACCTAGTTGTCTTCACACTGTTGCTAATTTGAGCAGAATTTTACTTTCGTTGTGCGGGCGCACACCCGACATGCCGGAATGTAAAATGACGCGCGATGCCGTGCCAAGATGTTATTGCAAAGTCACGTGATAGATCATTCGGTGGGCGCGCGCTGGAGTCTGCTGCATGCCTGCCGATAATTGATAGGCCTATTAAGGCTATTAACCAGGTAGTTAACCTGAATTTTACACTGACCAGCTAACCTTCCAGTTGGCAGGCAGGTGAAAAGGCCTAGTGGCCTTTACATTTTTTGGGAAACCTCATTCACGAGCGGGATGAGGTTTCCTGAAGCTGTTACAAGTTAAATTAAAAGTTTCATTTGAACTTAAAAACATGCCCCATCTCATGTGACACAGTCACATGAGAGGATGTTTCGTCGAATTTTTCTGCTCTTTATTAATTTTTTTCCTAAAGCGCTTCAATCTCCTTGAGGCAGCTCCATACCAAAGGGAGAATGAAGAGCTCTTTCGCACGCGTGCGCAAACTGCACGTTGGTCCCGGCTCTCTCTTCTCCCCCTGCCCGCACGGGTAGCGCTCAGCGCTGCCGCTCGCGATCCACACAAGGCGGGCCTTTAATTGGCTTGCCCGTGTGAAATCGCGGTGTGGAGCCGATCGCGAGCGGCTCCGCGACCCCCCCTGCCCGCTCCTGCCGAGCCAGCCTGACGATTGGAAAACCCTGGCCTTTGTATGCACGATCCCCAGGAATAAGTGCTGGTAATCCAAATCCACACCCTCTCCACCATGTGTAACTACTATTCCCAGTCAAAATAAGTCTATGGACACAAATCAGAACCTGTAATTAAAAAAATTCAAAGTAAATAAAATAAATGTTTTTCGAACAGCTGACCATCTCTCTATACCAAAGACCTCCGCTAAATTTGCAGGTATAGACACAAACACCAATTTTAACAACTTGCTGCAAAAGGTATGGGAAAAGGATAATGCTAGAGCTTAAGATGAAGATTAAAGCTAAATTGAGTAAAAAAAAACTTTTAAATGGAGCGTTGACGAGCGATGTGGATCAGTCTGTCCCTGTAACTTTTAGTGTGCGTCATCACTGATCAACTGTAATATTGACAGAATCATAAAAAATGCATTTTTGTGCAGTTTATATTTATGAACAATAAAGCTACCTTACTAATAGTTAGCCTAACTTCTACATTTTAAGTATATTTAATACATTTAGTGAATAAATTGTCAATAAGATTTTAAAGACCTGTTGCTTCCTCAATCTTTCTTTTTTCTTGAATATCACAAAGAAAACTTTTGACTTTGTGCTAATAAAGATTACAGTAGTATATATAAATTTATGGCTGCTTGTAAGATATTTTTGTAATAGTACTTATACAGTAAGTGCATGGGCATGTTTTATGAAGTGCTTGATGTAAAGTTGGATCATTTCTATTATAACCGATTTGGATTGTCTTTTGATGCACTACCAGTTTTCATTATCTTCCCAAATGCCTTGTTAAAATATGATGAAATTTATTCTTTCTGTAGTCTCACTGATATGATTTTTTAATTTAATGAGCCTGGTAACACTGCTCTTAAGAATTTGTTCCTTTAATCCCTTGTAACTGCCTGACAGGTATGTGTTATTCCTGAATGAACAGAGAGCCAAGCTGAAAATTGAACACCCGGATCTTCCTTTTACAGAGATTACAAAGTTACTGGGCACTCAGTGGTCCCAACTCCCTCAGGAGGGCAAACAGGTGAGAAGTGCCTTGTGCTTTCCCATCTAAATAGTTCTGAAGTCTGAGTTTAGATGTTCAAAAATTATTTTTCCCAGATTAAATATTCTATTCTCACTCCCCAACCCACCACTCCCATTCCCAAACAAAAAATATCAGATGATTCTGAGAAGGGAGAAGAGGGTGTGTCCAGGACTTTGCCTTCAAAGTTCACATTGAGGATTACTATGGAGCATTTGGGTTACATATGAAGCTTACATTTGTGTTCCCATTAATTGATGCTAATAGATCTTGATGCTCAGATTTGGGATTTATCCACTGGGAAACAGCATCAAAAACAACCCTTTCCACAACATCTAGGCACACACAATTCCAACAGGAATAACTAAGTAATCTAAGTGCAAATAGGACTGAGGGCTTTAAGGGACAGATTACCAATACTATACTCAGGGGCTGCATGTGGCCCTTAATCTGCAGGTTGAACACCTATGCACTAGATGGCACTGCTCAATAGATTGTTTCCATTAATTGATGGTTGCTGCTATTTAACAGGACTAAGAAATAATTATTGCTTCTATCAAGAACTGCAATTTGATAAGGTGAATGGACTGAGTATCCACCTGGAAAATGATTCCCTAGATCTCCAAGTGATATGAAAACGCAGCACTATCTTGGACTTCAGGAGTGGATTTACACACCCTGGCCCAAATTTAGGCTCTGAGTTTGAACTTGTGCTTTATGAGCTTATCTAATAAATCAAACAGGGCTAATCAAGGCAGTCAAACAAAACAGATTGTGTGAAAACTTCTGGGCATCCTGAAGTCTGCTGAGATCCTTGGATGCAGTGAGATAGCTTTCAGGCTAATGCTCAAACAAAACACTGCTTGTGCTGGAAGTTTGAAATAAAAACAAAATGCTGCAAATACTCAGCAGATCTGGAAGCATCTGTGGAGAGAGCAACAGAGAAACTAGCAAGGCCTGTGACCTTTTGATTAAAACCATTGGCTACTGAAATGCAAACTAGTATGACTACTAAGATGTCCTGGCTATTCTCCAAAATACAGTTTGTAAGTGGGCAAAGATCTATTTATCATTAATTAACATAGGGGAAGGAAGGCCATCCATGATCCAAAATCCTAGGCCTCAGTTCTCACCTCAGCTGTGAAAGGTCTTCATAATCAGGGCCTCTGATTTGTGATTTCCATTGTAAATTGGATTGAATTGGAGGATGCAATCCTAAAACATTCTTTTTTTAAAAAGAAAACCTTGAAATCACAAGCAATTAAAGCAGGCTTTGACTTTTCAATTCATGTGTGCGAGTGCCATTGATTGTAACAAAGTAAAGACCTGTTCGTTCTTTTGCATAGCATCTCATAATGTAATACGTTAAGGTTTTCTTACAGTTGGGTTAACAAATACCTGGGTCTATTGTTTGGGGGTATATGGGTGAACTACTGTGGAAGCTTGATTGGAGTAGAAATAGGATATTGGCTACACTAAGTTAACAGTGGTATCAATGTACCAGGGTAATCCTAACTCTTGATGCACTGGCATTAAAAAGTGTAGATCAATCTCCTGTTGTATTCTGGCCCTGTAGAGAGATTTCTGATAACAGAGACTTGCCATCATTCTAACAGCAATTTTTTTAAAAAATCAATCACATGACTGATTGAAGCAAAAAGTGTACATAGCATATTGTTACTGACAGATTCAGGTCTCTCAGATATACTTGTGACACTATTTGCTGACCACTTCACACAACTGACTTTGTCTTTCCTACTCTGAGTCCCCTTGCTTTCAGTTATGATATAACATGTATTTTACACCCACCCCCCACCGTTAATGTTGATAAGTTTATTTTGCAGCAATAGATTTGACTCCCACTAAGCTTTCTTTCCTTTTTGTGGATAGAAGTATATTGATGAAGCAGAAAAAGACAAGCGGCGATATATTGAGGAGCTGAAAGCATATCAAAATTCAGAGGCTTATCAAGCTTTCCTAAAAAGAAGAGCAATGAACAAAGTAAAAAACCTATGTGGTAAGAGCCCAAAGCATTTGCCTTTTTATTACATTGTTTTGAACTTGCAAAGTTTCTGTTTTAAATGTTGTAACTATAACCCATTTTAAAGGGAAAAATCAACCCTGTTCCATGAACGGAAGAGGAAAAAAAAAACAATACTCTGCCAATTGTTTGGATCCATAGTGCAGATAAAAAGCAAAATGTAAATGTTCAGAATTTTCAATTGAAGCAAAATGATTTTAAATGTTCATCAACAGCTATATTAGTGTCGGAAGAGATAAAAGGTTAAGATTTTGGGTGGAGACCTTACCATAAAATTGAAGAAGGATCTTTACCATTTGCAGCATTGTACTGATTTGTTCTGGAGAAATCCACTATAATACTGTGCTTGATTAACTGTGGGAAGGGGGTGCACACTGCAGCAACTTCATCCTAAGTGTCCTAGGTAACGCTCCTGGGTGGTGACATAACTGCATAGTCTAGTCCTTCTCTCATAGTCCTTGGCTTTGATCTGCGAATCCATGCAAAGAGGAGCAGATTTAAAGCTTTCTGATATGGGTTAGTTCTCTAGCTTCTAGTATTTGCAGCTGCGTTGGCTCAGTTGCTAGCATTCTTGCTTCTCATGTCAGGAGTTTGTGGATTCTACCTCCAGTGCAATATTGAGGGAATGCTGCATTAACAGCAATGTTAAACTAAGAAGTTGTCAACCTATTCCAATGTTTGATTGTCTTTTAAAGAGGCGCAGGGAGTTCTTTGTATCCTGGTGATAACTCTCAGCATGTCCAACACCTCTTTAAATAGATTAAGCAGCCATTCATCTTATCGCTGTTTTTATGATCTTCCTGTAGCACCACATGTGTCTGCATGACAATTGGCACTGTGCATCCACGTAATTCATTTCATGTGAAGCAGTTTGACTTGCTTGCTAGGGTTTCATTACAACATTCAGTGCCTCATCGATTTGGTGTTTGTTGTAAAATTGGTCACAGGGAAATTGCATTTGAGAGTTGGTGTAAGGTGTTTGGCCATGGAGGTTGCAACTAAGCACCATTTCTTACTGCATATACATTTCTAGCTTTAACCAGCTGAAACATTGAAAAACTGTACAGCACCTGATATTATACAATGCCAGTAGTTATATTACTGATTGCTGATGCTAAGTTGGTAGATGCTTTGTTTTACAGTGTCTTATAGGATATTAAAGCATGTAATGTATTATTCCAGTAAAATGCAGCAATGTATCTTTAAAGCTGCTCAATATAATTGTTTGGTAAAAATGCCTCATGCCATTGAGGAACTGATGTTTGTCCAGGGAAGTTTGGAAATTGGAATGCGCTTATTAGTTTAAGGTTTCGGAAACACATCACCATTTCAGATTATTTGCATTTGCACTTGTGATGTGAGTGCAGCTATTACTACATTAAAATTATGTAACTTTATCATTAACAGATTGCTACACCATCTTTTGCTCTGTAGAACTTATTAAAATGTATAACATTTATATCAGATATTTTGAATTTGTGATTATGGGGGAAATTTCAATTTGAAGATATCTCATGAGACTGGCAGGAAGTAATTATTTCATGGCTAATAAGGCATATGGAGGCATATGATCTTGAGCTAACATTCAATTTATCAATATTAGTGATTACAGTGTTTACCTGCCAAAGAGGAGCTAATGCACCCTGGGCATCCTGCTGCTGGTGAGGCATCCAACTGTTCAGGATTAAAGTTACATTTAATACAATATTTTGTTTCAATCAGGTGTGGAGTCTCTGGATGCTGAATTCGAAAGTGAAGCAATTTCACTGTCAGAAATTGGCGTAAGTGGTATTTTCATTTCATTAAACTTAATATGTAATAATGGGTGAACATGTTTTTTTTACAAGGAAAAGGCAGTGGAAAAGTATTTGTAAAATTATTCCTTTGGTTAAAGAGAGAAAGAACTTGCTTTTATGTAGCATTATTCATAACTCAGGATGACCTGACAGCAATTGAGTACGTTTAACGTTTAATCACAGTTGTAAGGAAATTTGGAAGCCAACTTATACACAGTAAAGTCCTACAAGCAACAACTAAATAAATGACCACATGATATGGTTAAGAGATCAATGTTGACTAGGACATTGGTGAACTCCCTTCATCTCTTCAGATATTCCACCTGAATGTTTAAACTGGGCCCTAGTTTAAAGCTCATCTGATAGGTAGCACCTTAAACAGAAAGAGGAGCCCTCCATTGGTATTGCACTGAAGTGTCAGCCTGAATTAAGTGATTAGGCCTCTAAATTGACAACTTCAGATTCCGAGACAACCCTGATACATAGCCTCAATAGTAAACTGTCCCTTTTATAATAATGTTATATAAAATGGCTCATGATTAATAGCATCCCAAGGTAGTTTCTTCATGAATGTGAGAGGCCTCTGATACTTAAGAGGTGTACAAACATTTTACATGAGTTTGCAAACACCTCAAACTGCAATTTTTATGCTTTAGAAGATGGAAGAAAGGTTTCTGGAAATATCAAAAAAGGCCCCTTTAATTCTGATTATGATTATGTCTGAGTTTGAAAATGTCATTTCACACACAAACTTGCCAGTTTTGACTTTTGATAATATTCCTTTTCCGCATCCTCTTTTCTTGTGTCAATCTCGACTGGTCATGTTCCTCATGTAGCCAAGAACAAAGGTAATTGAACTGCATCCTGGTATTCACAAATTTACAAATTCTGACTGTCCATTAGGGACATACAAAAGTGACACAACTCTTTCACTTAGTCACGTCTCTCAGAAACCTGGCTCAGATCAAGAGCTTTAGGGGTGGGGGGGAGGGGGGATTGTACTCCTGTTGCATACATATGGGTTTCCCAAAATACTTTATTTCTCAAAACATTTAGTTTTGACCCTGTAGATGTTGAAACTATTTGGCTGACTAGAACAAACCATAGTCCACCCCTGTGTTGTTACATTTATCAGGAAAGGATGAATTGGCTGGGTCTCTTTTCCCTTAAAAAGAGAGGCTTGAAGAGTGACCTCCGAGAGGTCTTCAAAATTGTGAAACATTGTGATAGATTAGACACAGAGTGTTTCCACTTGTGGAGCAGAACAGAACTAGAGGCCATATAAAATAGTCATCAATAACTCAAATAGGGAATTCAGAAGAAATGAGCTTACCCAAAGAGTGGTGAGAATGTGGAACTTGCTACCACAAGGAGTGGTTGAAGCAAATAGTATAGATACGTTTAAGGGGAAGCTAGAAGCATATGAGGGAAAAGGGAATAGAGGGTTGTGCTAATAGTTAGATGAGAAAGGATAGAAGGAGGTTCAATTAGACCTTAAAGATCAGCATGGACTGATTGGGCAAAATGGTTTCTGTTCTATATATTCTATGTGATTCTATTTAGTTGTGTACAAACTGGATGATGGTAGGGAGGAAGTCATTATTACGTAATTATGTATTACATTCTCAATTACCATTAAAACAAAACCTAACTTGCACTGTTTGTTTCCACGTTATGGCAGAAAACTATGTAATAATATTTTAGCCAGTTCAAAATATGTCAAAATTTATTGTACAAATCAGAGAGTAAATGTTTTACATTCCCTAAGCCCAGGGCAACCATTTATACATAATGTGACCTTTTAATGATTGACAAAAATTGATCAGTAATTTATACATTGGTTAAATTTCTGTTCTGGATTTGAAATTCTCCTTTTGTTTTGACAATAACTGACCGTCAAAGAAAGACAACTTTGTAAATTGTTGATAGATTGAAGAGTAAATAATTAGGTCTTTTTGTTAAACAGGGTGAAGATAACAATGGCCTGTACTGCAAAACATGTAATCAGTACTTTAGCTCATTACATAACAAGAAGGAACATCTTTTTGGAAGGCAGCATCTACAGAATTTGACAGGTAAAAGATTTTGGCATGTTTCATGATTACTGGCCTTATACATCCAAAAAATATTTCAGTAAAATCTAAAAAATAATGGCATCATAAAGGTTGGAGGTGAATTCAACTTTGCGATTGCACAAAAGATTATGAAATAAGTATATAGTTGAGGTTTTTCGATTCATGGGAATAGCCTTGTGCTTAATGTTTTTTGAATAATTAGTTAACACAATTGCAAGCTTACACCATGTGCTCAGATTTCTATTGATGCTACCTAATCAAGTATCAGTTTTAAAAATAGTGAGGACAAAATGCAATCATGACAACCTAGAAACATTCAAATGAAGTTATATTTTTCAACGTGCTATATAACAACATCTCCAAAATAATGAAAACTGCAGGGTGAAAGTTTCAGGGTAGGCAGGAATGTGGAATGGAGGCTACAACCAAATCAACCATAATCTTATTGAGTAGCGCAGCAGGCTTGAGAAGCTGAGTGGCCGACTGCTTCTAATTTGTATGTTAGCATGCTTTAAAAGCTCCATGCTCAATGAGCATCTGACTCATACAACTAGCTGACTAAATTGATGCGTAGCTGCAGTATTCCAACATGATACTTTGTATAAACCAAATAGCAGGTAATTTGCTTGTATTATTTCTTCATTGACAACAACATTTTTTCAAATTTTGATGATTGACATTAATTAAGGATTGCATAAATGGAAATCCGCATCGACTTTTATATGATGCAACAGTTTTGTATTTGATGAAATGTAACGCATGCACAACCTTATGACTAGAATGTCATGAGATCAAGCCAAGTGATGCACACAATTCACACTACAAAAGGACGAAGTGAACCCTTTTAATTTCTTTCAACCTTGAGATATGTTATGGTGCATTTCGAAATTGTAGGGTCAGTTTTATTGCACTTTTTGTTGAGATTGCTTTTTTTATTAGTAGCAGTGTCATGATCTTTATTGCTTGATAGAGCCTGAAAATGTTTCATCATCAGATTTTATGTACGTTTACATTAGGTTTTTTGGAGGGGAATGCATATCTATTAGATAAAGGTAATTCGGATCAGATTTTCCATTCCAAAATATATCTGTATTGAATACGAAAATAATGGCCTGGATTTTGTAGTAGTATTAAAGGCAAGGCGATCAGCATTCATCATTAAATCTGACAGAAACTTCTGGTGTTTGCACATGTGTAATTAAATGCAGAAATTCAGAAGTTACTGCCAGAGATAGCCTATTCCTCCACAGTAGAGCTGTCGCAGTCCGACACTATAATCATTAATGGCATGAACCTTATAGCTCTGCGCTAAAACCATCTGCCAAAGTGAATTTTTAACAGGAATGAGTGATAATTACTGCTGGGCACCCACTTGGACCCTGAAAAGTTGATTTTAAAACTGACGAGTCTTATTCCCTCAGAAGAAACTTGATATTGGAAATTTTTTTTTCATTTTTCTGGCTGTATTTCCTGATCATTATTTTGCTTCCGATTTTTGCTTTAAACTCATTTCTATTTACTGATTTTTATACCTGGTTCGACTCTGCATGGTTCAGTCGGAGTCTACAATCTAATTATTAAAGAGCCTTGCTGTTTCATGCCCTCTTCACAGATACCGTGAAGAGGGCACTACATTGAAACAGATACTGGATGACTGGAAGTCTCTATTGACAAGCCTGTGAAAAAGCTGGGCAGCAGTTACATGCAAAATCTGTTTCCTCTCAGCTGAGATGGAAGTTCAGGTCATCGTATTTAATTCTGGACTCAATTCATTTTCTGCTGGTGCTTGTATTTATTAAAGATCCCATTTGGAATACTTTATAATAAGGAATAATATGTAATCCAGATGCATCGCTGTGAGCTACTAATCTCTTCCCGCACTAATAGCTTGGTTCCACCTTGCTCCCAAATCCCATTTTTCCATTTGCCCTCATGTATGCATCAAATCTCTCCTAAATGCATCAGTGCTTTCTACCTAAACCACTCTGCGCAGCAGCAGCAGCCATTCCACATTCTCACCACTCTGCAAGCAAATTAAATTCTTTCTAAATTCTTTATTTGGGCTGTTATATTTCTGGATCTTTATTGCAGACTCACCCATATGTAGAAACAGGTTAGACATGGAGAAACTGATTTATCAAACACTTGTGATTTTTACGACCTTTTATCTGATCTCCTTTTAGCATCTACAGCCTTTCATTGTAGTTGCATCCCCTCAATTCTGACAATTTCCTTGTATGCTATTATCTTTTCTGCTCTTTCTCCAGTTCTTCAATGTCAGTTTTGCAACATGAAGATCAGATCTGTACATAGTACTTGAAATGCGGTCTAACCAAGGTTCTGTATAAACTTGACATGACCCCCCTGCTTTTGTTTTCTATTCCTCTAAAAAATGAACCACTTTAGAACTATAGAACCATAAAAAACTTATGGCATAGAAAGAGGCAACTCAGCCCATTGTGCCTGCGCCAGCCGCAAAAGAAAAAGCAACTAGCTGTCCATTCTAATCCCACCTTCCAGCACATGGCCTGTGGCCTTGCAGGTTACAGCACTTTGGGTGCAGATCCAGGTACCTTTTAAGTGAGGGTTTCTGCCCCCACCACCAAACCAGACAACGAATTCCAAACACCCACCACCCTCTGCGTGAAGAAGCTTTTCCTCATGTCCCCTCTAATCCTTCCACCAATCACCTTAAATCTGTGCCCCCTGACCTCTCTGCTAGGGGAAACAGGGCACCCCTGTCTCCTCTACCTAGGCCTCTCATAATCTTGTATATCTCAAAAAAGGTCACCTCTCAGCCTCCTCAGTTCCAAGACAAACAGCCACAGCCTATCCAATCTTTCCTCATAGCTGCAATTTTCAAGCCCTGGCAACGATTGTGTAAATCTCTCTACCCTCTCCAGAGCTATTATGTCCTTCCAACATTATGTTTTCCTGTGGCGACCTGTACTGTGTACACAATTTCAGCTGTGGCCTAACCAGCATTTTATGCAGTTCCGTCAGTACATCCCTGCTTTTGTATTCTATATCTCGTCCAGTAAAGGAAAGCATTCCACATGTTTTCTTTACCACCTTATCCACCTCTCCTGCCATCTTCAGATACCTGTGGACATGCACACCGAGGTCTCCCACTTCTTCCAACCCTCCCAATATTTATTGTGCATTCCCTAGCTTTGTTTTCCCTCCCCAAAAGCATTACCTCACACTTCTCTGGATTGAATTCTATTGCCACTTTTCCACCCACTCAACCAAGCCATTGATATCATTTTGGAGACAACAGCTATTCTTCTCACTATCAAACTACAGGGCCAACTTTTGCATCATCTGCAAATTTCCCTATCGTGCCTCCCACATTTAAGTCTAAATCATTAATATATACACCAAACAGCAAGTGACCCAACACTGAATGTCACTGGAAACTGTTTTCCATTCATAAAAACATCCATGATCCCTTACTCTTTGTTTCCTGTCGCTCCAACTCGCCACATTCTCCTGTATCCTTTACTTTTACTTTTCTGACCATTCTACCATGTGGGACCTTGTCAGATACCTTATTAAAATCCATGTAGACAATATCCACTGCACTAGTCTCATCAATCTTCATTGTTACTTCCTCAAAAAATGTTATTAAATTAGTAAGGCACAACCTTCCCCTAACGAAACCATGCCGACTAATCTGTTTCTTTCTAAGTGACAGTTTATCCTGTCTCAGAATTGATTTTAATAATTTGCCTACCACCGAAGTCAGACTGACCAGCCGTTATGACAGGTCTATCCCCCGCACTCTTTTAAAATAATGGTATGACGTTCATAGACCTCCAATCCTCTGGCACCTCAATTGTATCTAATGACGATTGGAAAGTGAACCTCAGAGTATCCGCTATTTCCTCCCTGGCTTCCTTTAACGGCCTGGGATACAATTCATTTGGCCCTGGTGATTTATCCACCTTCAAGGATGTTAGTCCCTCCAGTACTTCCTCTCTCACTATGCTTATTGTATCCAGTATTTCGCACTGCCCTTTAACTAGATTGGCTGCATCATCCTTCTCCTGAGTGAAGACAGAGACAAAGTGCTCATTGAGAGCTACACTTAGTTTACATTTTTGATGGTATTATTAACTTGCACCGATGCTTTTAACAATTTATGTTTCTGAATGCGTAGATCATTTTGTTCCTTTACCTCATTTTGTTTCTTACTGTCCAAGAAATAAGCGGCTCCCTTACTCCTATCAAAATGACTACTTCACGCTTGGCAATATTGATTTTCATTTGCCTTTCACTGCCCGCATTGCAAGCTTCTTTATGCCTTCCTATATTTTTATACAGTCATCCATATTATTAGATAATATGTCAACTGGTATCATTTGAAAATTTCAACACCATTCCTTCAAATTCTAAATTCAAATAATTTGTTAATCTCCAATTTATCTTGAGTTTGCATTGCTCATCCGATATTGGTCCTATTCCTATCTTAATTCTCCTTTTGTTACTTCTCGCATACAGAATATGACTCTCTTATCTTTTATTTTCTTCGATGTTTTCGTTTCGTGTTTCCTCTCTGCCTTCCTAATTGTTTGACCTAGCTAGGTTAAATGAGTGGACAAAAAACTGGAGGAAGGAGCATAATGTAGGAAATGTAAAATTATCTGCTTTGGTAGGAAGAATAGAAAAGCAGAATATTGTTTAAATGGAGAGTCACGACAGACTGCTGCGGTACAAAGGGATCTGGGTAGCTGGTACATGAAACAGAAAGTTAGTATGCACATACAGCAGATAATTAGGAAGCCAAATGGAATGGTGGACTTTATTGTAAGGGGGATGGAAGTCATGCTGCAGCTGTACAAGGTTTTGGTGTGAACATGCCTAGAATACTGTCTGCAGGTTTGTCCTCTTTATGTAAGGAGGAATATATTTGCATTGGATTTATTCATGGGATGTGGGTGTCGCTGGCTGGGTCAGCATTTATTACCCACCCCTAATTGCCCTTGAGAAGGTGGTGATGAGCTGCTGCCTTGAACCTCTGCAGTCCATGTTGTGTAGGTGTACCCACGGTGCCGTTAGGGAGGGAGTTCCAGGATTTTGACCCGGCGACAGAAAAGGAACGGTGATATATTTCCAAGTCAGGATGCTGAGTGGCGTGGAGGGGAGCTTCCAGGTGGTGGTGTTCCCAGTGCATCTTATAGATGGTACATACTGCTGCCACTGTGCTTCAGTGGTGAAGGGAGTGAATATTTTTTGTGGGTGGGGTGCCAGTCAAGTGGGCTGCTTTGTCCTGGATGGTGTCAAATTTCTTGAATGTTGTTGGAGCTGCACTTATCCCGGCAAGTGGAGAGGATTCCATCACACTCCTGACCTGTGCCTTGCAGATGGTGGCCAGGCTTTGGGGAGTCAGGAGGTGAATTACTTGCCACAGGATTCCTAGCCCCTTACCTGCCACAGTATTTATATGGCTAGTCCAGTTCAGTTTCCGGTGAATGGTAACCCCCAGAATGTTGATAGTGGGGGATTCAACGATGGTAATGTCATTGAATGTCAAGGGGTGATGTTTAGATTCTCTCTTGTTGGAGAATGTTGTTGCTCAGCACTTGTGTGGCACGAGTGTTATTGCCACTTGTCAGTGCAAGCCTGGATATTGCCCCGGTCTTGCTGCATTTAGACATGGACTGCTTCAGTATCTGAGGAGTCACGAATGGTGCTGAACATTGTGCAATCATCAGCAAATATCTTCACTTCTGACCTTATGATGGAAGGAAGATCATTGATGAGGCAGCTGAAGATGGTTGGGCCTAGGACACTACCCTGAGGGACTCCTGCAGTGATGTCCTAGAACTGAGATGATTGACCTCCAACAACCACAACCATCTTCCTTTGTGTTAGGTATGACTCCAACCAGTGGAGAGTTTTCCCTCGATTTCCATTGACTCTAGTTTTGCTAGGGCTCCCTGATGCTACGCTCGGTCAAATGCTGCCTTGATTTCAAGGCCAGTCGCACTCACCTCACCTGTGGAGTTCACTAGGTTGATTCCTGGGAGAAGAGTTGTCTTATGAGGAAAAGATGAACAGGCTGAACTAATGCTCAGAGATTTTAGAAGAATAAAAGATGACCTTATTGAGACATATAAGATTCCGAGGGGGCTTGACAGGGTGGATGTTGAGGCTGTTTGCCCTTGTAGAGGATTCTAGAGCTATGGCACATGATTTCAGAATAATGGGTTGCTGATTTGGGACAGAGATGAGAAATTTCTTCTCTCAGAAGATCATGAATTTTTGGAATTCTCTACCCCAGAGAGCTGTGGAGGCTGAATCATTAAATATATTAGGGATAGATGGATTTTTGAACTATCGGAGAGTCAAGGATTATTGGGAACAGGCAGTAAAATGGAGTTGAAGCCAAGATCAGATCAACATGATATTGAATGGCAGAGCAAGCTGAAGGTATTATGGTCTACTGTTCCAGTTATGTTTTATTTGTTTATTGGATGTGAGCATTGCTGGTTAGGCCAGCATTTATTGCCTCTCTAATTGCCTTTTAGAGGGTGATGGTAAGCCACCACCTTAAACCACTACAGTCCATCTGGTGTAGGTGCACCCAGAATGCTGTTAGGAAGGGAGTGCCAGGATTTTGACCCAACTCATCTCCCTCTATTGCTATATACTTAGCATTTTCCAGTTTCTTCAGCTTCAGTTGAGTCCTTGCCTCTTTTTCCATGGCATCTCATTTTTTACTAGTTCTTGTGTTATAGTGAGATATATTTCTCCTGAACTCTCTTGATCTTTTTTTTAAATATTGGCCCACTGATGTTCTACCTCTCAGTCTGTCAGTATTTTTCTTGAGTTTGCATTCCTCAATTTTAATTTTTACTCCCTCATAGTTGACTTTTCTCCAGTGTATGAATTTGGTAACTGAACTACCTATATCTCTCGATTATTATCGAAAACCTTTGAACCAGAATTTGCTGCAAAGAGAAAGCAATGTATGAAAAATGTATGCTGTTATTAACATGCAAAGCAGCCAGCAACATGTGGCAAAGAGAGAATCTATAAATTGCAAATAACCAAAAATTGTTCCACTATTAGCTTTGCAAAATTTTATCCATAACCTCCCTGAGTTTCATGTAGCTGCTGTTTGCACATCAGTTATTTGTTGCCCATTAAGTTCGCCACAGAAAATTAAATCCAGTAATTAATAGTGGACATATGCTTTTTATGCATTTATGGGATGTTAGTGTCGCTGGCAAGAAATTGGTAAGCTGACTTGAACTGCTGCAGTTCTTCTGGTGTCGAAACACCCACAGTGTTGTTAGGAAGGGAGTTCCAGGTTTTTGACCAAGCAATAGTGAAGGAACGGTGATATAGTCCAAGTCAGGATGGTATATGGCTGGCAGGGGGATCTTGTAGGTTGTGGTTTTCCCATGCATTTGTTGCCATGTCCTTCTAGGTGGTAGAGGCCATGCATTGGGGAGATGTTGTCAAAGAGCTTGCTGCAGTACATCATGTAGATGATGCACACTGCCATCACTGTGCACCAGTGGTGGAGAGAGTGAATGTTTAAAGTGGTGGATGGGATGCCAATCAAGCAGGCAGATTTGTCCTGGATAATTTGTCAAGCTGCTTGACTGTTGTTGGAGCCACACTCATCCTGGCAAGTGGAGAGTATTCCATCACACCCCTGACTTGTACCTAATAGATGGTGGACAGGTTTTGGGTGTCAGGAGTTGAATTACTGCAGAATTCCCAGCTTCTGACCTGCTTTAGTAGCCACAGTATTTATTTGGCTGATTCAGTTAATTTTCTGGTCAATGGGTGATCCCCAGGATGATGGTGGATTCAGCAATGTAAATGCCATTGAATGTCAAGGGGAAATGGTTGGATTCTCTCTTGTTGGAGATGGTCATTGCCTGGCACTTGTCTGGCCCTATGTTTCTTGCCATTAATGAGACCAAACCTGAATGTTGTCCAGGTCTTGCTGCATGTAGGGAAAGACTGCTTCGTTATCTGAGGAGTCACAAATGATCCTGAACACTGCAATCATCAGCAAGCCATCCCCACTTCTAACCTTTTGATGGGGGCGGTGGTGAAGGTCATTGATGAAATTGCTGAAGTTGGTTGGGACTAGGACACTAGCCAGAGGAACACCTGCAGCAATGTCCTGGGACTGAAATTTATGGCCCTCAGCAGCCGCAACCATCTTCCTTTATGCTAGGTACGTCTGCAACCAGTGGAGAGTTTTCCCTCGATTCTCATTGACTGTGATTTTGCTAGAGTTCCTTGTTGTCACACTTTGTCAAATGTTGCCTTGCTGTCAAGGGCAGATACACACACCTCTGGGATTCAGCCCTTTTGTCCAATTTTGGACAAAAGGTGTAGTGAGGTTTGGAACCAAGTGCTCTTGGCAGATCTCAAGCTAAGCATCAGTAAGCAGGATATTGTTGAGCAAATGCTGCTTGACAGCACTGTCAATGACACCTTCCATCTGCTGATTGAGAGTAGATTGATAATCGGCCAGATTGGATTTGTTATGCATTTTTTGGATAGGACATACCTGGGCAGTTTTCCCTATTATTGAGTCGATGCCAATGTTATCGCTGTACTGGAATAGCTTGATTATGGAAATGGCTAATGTTGAATTGCATGTCTTCAATACTGTTGCTAGGATGTTGTCAGGACCCATAGCTTTTGCTGTATCCAGTGCCTTCACCTGTTCCTTAATACCACATGGTGTGCATCAAATTGGCTGAATTGCATGTGTGATTCTGGGGACCTCAGGAAGCTGAGCTAGATTGTTCTCTTGGCACTTCTGGCTGAAGATAGTTCCAAATGTTTTAGCCTTGTCTTGTGCACTGACGTGCTGGCTCCCCACATTGATCCTCTAGTTTGTTGTTTACTTGTTCACCATCATTTACAACTGGACATGGTAGGACTGTGAATCTTTGATCTGATCTGTTGGTTATGGGCTTGTTTAGCCCTATCCATCTCATGCTGCTTCCATTATTTAGCATGTATGTAGTCCCATGTTGTAGCTTCACCAGATTGGCACCTCATTTTGAGGTATGCCTGGTGCTGCTCCTGGCATGCTTTCCTGCACTCCTCGTAGAACCAGGATTGATGCCCTGGGTTGACAGTAATGGTCAAGTAATGGGATATGCAAGGTCATAAGATTACAGATTCTGGTTGAATGCAGTTCTCCTGCTGCCAATAGTCCACAATGAGTTATGGATGGCCAGTTTTGAACTGCTAGATGTGTCTTGAATCTATCTGATTTAGCATGTTGGTATCTTCAGTGTGAAGATAGGAATTTGTCTTCACAAGGACTGTGTGGTGGCCTCACCTACCAATACTGTCATGGACAGATGTATCTGCAACAGGTAGATTGGTGAGGGTGAGGTCAAGTAGACTTTTCCCTCTTGTTGGTTCCCACCACCAGCCACAGACCCAATCTGGCACATATGTCCTTCAGTTCAGTCAATAGTGGTGCTACCGAGCTACTCTTGGTGATAAACATTGAAGTTTCCCAGCCAGAGTACATTCTACACCCATGCTACCCTCAGTGTTTCTTCCCTTGCTATTCTCCATGTTCCTTTCAAGTGGTGTTCAACATGGAATAGTTCTGATTCATTAGCTGAGGAAGGGCGATAGGTGGTGATCAGATTTCCTTGCTCATGTTTGACCTGTTCCCATGATACTTCAGGGGGTCTGGAGTCAATGTTGCAGACTCCCAGGGCTACTCCCTCTCGATTGTATACCATTGCACCATGACCTCTAATGGGTCTATCCTCCGGTGGGATAGGGCATACCCAGGGATGGTAATGAAGATGTCTCAGACATTGGCTATAAGGTATGATTCGGTGAGTATAACTGTGTCAGGCTGTTGTTTGATTATTCTGTGGAACAGCACTCCCAATTTTGACAAAAATCCCCAGTTGGTAGTGCGAAGGGCTTTTGCAGGGTTGAAGCGGCAGGGTGTGCCTTTGTTGTTTCCTGTACTTAGGTCGACACTGAGCGCTCCGTCCAGTTTTATATTCTTTACTGCTATTTTGTGCAGTATTTATAATTAGCAGTACTTCCTTTCTTATTGTGGATTGTTACTTGTTGGAATAGAAATGAATTTTGTGCATATTGTATAAAAGACTTGCCCAGTATGTACCCTGTCTCCTTGTTTAGTTTACTGGGGGACAGTCAAAATCCCCCACGATTATGTGTTTTAACTTGTTTCATATATATCCTTAAAATTCCTTAACCACCATTTGTGGTATGAGTATACCCCCAGTAATGGTGTGACCAATCCTTTACTATTTGCTATCTCAACCTATATGGACTCTGTTTCCACCCCTGTGGTAGCTGTGTCCTTCACTTTTCAATAAACACAAGTGTTCCGCCATTCCATCATTCTTCCCTTTATTTTTTCTAACCTGCACTATTTAACTGCCAATCCTGTCCTGTCTGCAGCAATATTTGCATTATCCCCACTAAATCTGTTTTCTCACTTGTCATGACTGCCTCTAATTTCTGTTTTGCTGCTGATGCTCAGTGCACTGTTATACGGGTAATAGGGTCTTATTTTATTATTCCTGTTTCATTTTAATAGGTATGTTATTCCTTCCAATAACCCTTTCAGTTTCCTGAGTATTGTAATCTGTTTTTTCATATTCTGACCTTTGCTAATCTTTTTTTCCTTATCTTTAGGCAACAATTATTTTGCTGAAACACTTACCCCTTCCCTCTTTTATTGGTTTGAAATCCTTTTTACAGTCATATTTACACTTTCCACTTAGACCTTAGTTCAGGTGTAATCTATCCCAGCTTTACAGCTCTTGTCTCAGCACTGGTGCCAATGTCCCATGATTTGAAACTCTTCCTTCTCATGCCACTCTTTCAGTTGTGCATTTATTTTCCTGATCTATTTATGCCTATGCCAAATAACATGTAGCTGAGAAAGTATTCTAGAGATTATCACCCTTGAAGTTCTGATTTTTAATTTAGCCCCTAGCACCTGATGCTCGCATAGCAGGACCCACCTCCATGATCTTCCCTCTGTCATTGGTTCTATCATGGACTAGGAAAATTGGTTCTCCTCCCTCCCTTCCAAGTTCCAGCTACTTTGAAATACCCACTTTGCACTCTTAATTGTGACTGCAGAGGATATCCTCTATGCAGAGGATCAACCCTAATTATCAAAGCTTGTAAGACTACAGCATTTCTACTCTGCTTTCTATTCAAAATCCTTCAACTGTATTTTTATTTCCCCCTGCGAATTATGTTTTTTAAGATTGCGCTGCAATGTTTGCAGTAGCAAAAGATCAGCTGCAAAGGAAAAACAAATAACTTATGCATGTGCCTGTAAAAGTGTACTTCTGTTCAACTTGAATTATTGCTGCATTATTTCCTGGATAGACTTTATAAATGTGCAGCGAAAAATGAAGAATGAAACCACTTGCATTCTGAAGATGTTAAATGTTTTATCCACTAGGGCAAAAGTTAAGTTGTTTCGTGACAGTAATGTTAAGAACTTAAAATTGTTTTTTTAAAATAAACTGCTACTGTAAATTGTGAAGTAATTGCATCTTTTCTGAGAGGAAGCACATCTTCCTTCAGCAAAGGTTGTAAAGTGAACAGTCATAGGAACCATG
This sequence comes from Carcharodon carcharias, assembly GCF_017639515.1. Classification (NCBI taxonomy): domain Eukaryota; kingdom Metazoa; phylum Chordata; class Chondrichthyes; order Lamniformes; family Lamnidae; genus Carcharodon; species Carcharodon carcharias. The sequence goes on along the minus strand of NC_054467.1, from coordinate 22,294,071 downwards.
CAGTATTTTTTGAGTGTTCACTTATCCTGCTGCCCCATCAAAAAAAAAGCTATTCATGTTGAGAAAAGTAGAAAGTTAATGGAAAATGTCAATTACATTCGTTAACAATACTCAAGCACTGAAAAACGGCCGTGACATCCCTAGACCAGTTTTGACTTTTACGACAAAACTAATGAAACACAGGATAAGAACTGACAACGGTGTCCTCCAGTACTTTCCAAATGGTCATTCTTGACATTTAAAACTACATAGAATGTTTGACCATGAAGTTTAAGGTGAATAGAACCACAACTGAGCATGATCCTCTCAGTCCCCAATGTCCATGTGGTCAACCAGCGTTGGGAGCCCTGGTTTATTTCCCCCTCTTCTCAATCCCTTCTCCCAGTCAAGGCTTTTTAAGGTCAATTGTGTGCCCCATCTGACACACCAAATGAGAGTTAATTGAGTCAAAATGAGGGATTGTACCCAGTACCTTTATTGCCTGTAGTCAACCTTAAGCATATCATGTAGCGCAATGATCCACTGAACTACCAGAATGCTCAAATGCTCTTTTCTTGGTATTTCCATTCTCGCTTCAGGACACAAGTGAGATCACTTGTGAGATCTTGTAAATAACCAGGCTGTTCTTGTAACAGAGCTTTAGTATTAACATTTTCTGTCAGCTCCCTGCAGCATTGCAGAAGATCCTTTTTGATCGGCAGAAGTGTTATTTCAGTGCTGTTAGTAAACCATATCACTGTGGAGATCGCGTGCAACTGAAGTCTTTGGCTTCAAAAGGAGCAAGAAGAAACTCTGAAATCATGCTGAACTGGGGCCAAGGGCAGTGGTGGACATGGCCTGGGAATAAGGAGAGAAAGAGACATGAAAAGCACCTGGACAGAAGATTTGGAGAGTTGTGGGTAGTATAACAATGCCAGTAATATCTTCCTTTTGTTTGGGGGTAGCACTACATTACTAATGTAGCTGTGGTTCAAGAGCATGATTGAATCACTATTGGTAACATACAAATCTATTTATATACAGACACTGCAGTATTCTTACTTGCTTTAGATTGTACTTGCATTGTTATTTATGCGCAAAAAAATGTATCCAGCCAAAGCAGTAATAGTTTGTTGTTCTAAATTTTTTCTTTCCCCCCCTCCCCCTTAGAACAGAGTAAATTTAAAAAAACATTTCAGTTTAGGTTTCGTACCATATTTCATTTTGATTGGATTGCGCATTTCTACTGCACAGGCTGATCAGAAGGCAATCGCCGCTGTATTGGTTTGAGCAAGGCTGTATCGTGTTTATACCACCTGGCTTGAACTATAATTCTCTTAACAAGGAGAGAGCTCTTTCAATGCCGTTAAAATTGAAATGCTAGGAGAGCCTCCATTAACTCGACATGATTTTTAGAACTCCTCGGCTGGTGCAAGGGTTACCCATAGCAATTTTCAAATTCTCTTCAAGCCACACTTGACTTGTGCACCATACGTGTCGAGCCCAAACAAGTTGAGACTGCCTGCTCCAGAGGATCTCATGTTGCATCTTTCTGGATTGAGGTTATGCTCCAATTCCAGACTTACACTACAACTTTACTGTTTTTACTGAGTGTTTAAGACATAATGCTGTATTAGCAGAGTGCTGCAACTTCAAAATCACATAGTCACCATCTTAATCTGATGTGGTACATAAGTTGTGGAAACCCCATCCAACTGTGGTTGTAATTCAAACAGGAGATTTTGAGAAAGAGGCAGCTGAGCTTTCTAAACAAGAGCAGCAGCAGGGTGATGAAGACTCGGCGGATGATGCTGACAGTGCAGAGCTGTCCCACTTATGTGGCCTGACCTCAAAGCATAACTATACATCACTTAATCTAAGTTTCCTGGAAGAATATATTTTCAAGCAGGTAAAATGTAAGTACAAACAATTTTTACTTTGTCTTTTTTTCCCCAAATAAGTAGCTAAGATAAACTTATTTTCTTATCAACTATTTTAAACTCAATTAATGGAGGACAAGGTGGCACCTCTTGGATTGTGTATGAATCTAACTTAAAACACTGGCGTGAATGTCCTCCCGCCATTGGATAAAAGGATCCTGGTTGAAATAAGTTTGGGCAATTATGACCATGGCCTTTGTAGGTGCATCAATCACATTAAACTACTCATAGTTTGGCACAGTTGGCATTAATTTGTCTGGTGTGGCAAATAGCTAAAGTTTACTTTGGTTTGGTAGGAATTGTCCTAGGTTAGGATTCAAGCACTTTACTGGGACAGAGTGTTAGAGGCCTTATTCTGTATGTGGTGTGTATGTATTTGACATGAAAGTACATTGTACGAATACCTAATACCTGAATTGGAAATGTTTCGCTGTTCCAAGCACTTACATTCCTCCTTTATCAGCATTATTTTTTAATATAAAAGTCAGTGTTTAATTATTGCAGGTAGAAATAAATCTGCAAATCTGAAGCAAAATAGAATGTGGGAAATACATGGCATGTTAGCATCTTAAAGAAAAGAGAGGACAGCTTAAAGTTTCAGTTCAATATCTTTCTGCAAATCTGCCAAAGGCGTATAACCAAAATATTAACCAATTTCCTCTCTTGATACATGCTGACAGACCTGCTGAATCTTTTCAGTAACGACTCCAATTTTTGATAAAGTTCAATATCAGAACCCTAGCCTCTTTAAAGTGAAAATTAAATATTTTACAATACAATTAGTGTCAGCTATAGCTCAGTGGACAGCAGTCTTGCTTCTGAGTCAGAAGGGTTGCCTGTTAAAGTTTCACTCAGGGACTTGAGCATAAAATGTAATACCGAGGGAGTGCTGCACTGTTGGAGTTGCTGTCTTTTGGATAGAATGTAAAACTGAGGCCCTATCTGCCCCCTCAGATGAATGTGAGAGATCCCATGGAACTATTTCAAAGAAAAGCAAGGGAGTTCTTCTTGGTGCCTTGGCTAAAATTTTTCCCTTAATCAACATCACATAAAGAAATGATCTGGCCATTGTCGCATTTCTGTTTGTGGGACCTAGATTTATGCAAATTGGTTATTCCATTTCCTGCATTACAACAGCGATTGTGCTTCATTGCCCTTAAAATGTTTAGGGCCAACCTAGGTCATGAAAGGCATTATAGAAATTAGTCTTTTTTCTCTTAGTAATAGATCCTTCAAAGGACCATTCTGAGTACATTAAATGGCTATGACAGGTCTTAAATTTTGCAACTTGATAGCAATCTCTATTTGAAGTATGTAAATCATTTTGTAACTTCTGAAAACAGTCCTACCACTATTACTGGTTGATTTTGCTATAAATCACCTCACTTCAATCATTGATAGAATTGCTTTGTTTATAGATATGGCAATTGAATTTGTCCAACAACTGAAAAATAACATAACCTGGAAGAATAATTATTCTCCCTCCCATGTGTAAAGAATTCATAAATAACTTCCAAAGTAACAGATTTGTACTGTTGTTTTAGATATCAACCAGAACAATTCTTCTGCTGTTATGACTTGAGAAAGCACCAAAGATGGTATTTCTCTGTGCAGAGATCATTTTTACTCAAATGATATATTGCTGCGGCTTTAATAGTTTTCAGTTTAAATTTACCACAGGAAGGATTTGAAATGAACTTTGAAGCAATATTTTTTTATACTTTTCATTCTCAGTAGACTGCATAGTTGGCTAAGAGTGCATACCAGAAATCCAAATGCATGCTGCAACTGATTGTTAATGTATTTAAATTGATGGTAGTGAAGAGAATTGCGACATTGGCCATGTGGCGTCTAGTTTGGCATTACCAGCAATACGATTAGAGGCTAATGTGTGATAGCTTACCATGTCTTTGGGGCACTTCCAGGGTACATCACCCCAGAGTTCAGAGATTATGGACCAATAACTCTGTTTCTCTCTTCACAGATGCTGCCTGATCTGCTGAGTATTTCCAGCATTTTCTATTTTTATTTCAGGTTGCCAGCATCTTCAGTATTCTGCTTTTCCTCACTGCGTAATATCTGACTGAAGTTTAAGGTTCAAGTAAATGAACGACTTTGGGGCTACTGCAAAAGCTACTGTTATATTTGTTTTTCAGTAGGTGTGTCAGCTTTCATGTGTTGTGTTTGCATCTTATACCATGAATGATTTTAGAATCTTTTGGCACTGAAGGAGACCACTTGACCCATCATGCATCTGCCAGAACTATCTGCTTTCTGTCTCTTGGCTAACATCATCTTCATGCTGCCATGTTCCTTTAATCCCATGTATTTCAAATTTGCTATCAAGTCTTATTGTTTGACACTTTACCAAAAGTTAGCAAGTGACTACACTAGCTTCATCAAAGTTTACTGTTATTGGGGAAGAGCAGGGAATCTAATTGGATAGCTCTTTCCAAGACCCGGCGTAGGCACATATGGCCTCTTACTGTTCTCTAAGATTCCGTAAACCTTCTCTCGCTCAATCAGGTTTGTCTGACACAACTTGCCTTCAACAAACCTGTGTTGTCTATCATTAATTAGCCCACAATCCATGACTTTTGGCAATCATCCTGGGAGTCCTCATTGGCAGCAGAGGTGCGAGAACAACCATGAGTAAGATATGGGGATAAAATCCAAAATGAAAGTTACAGTCTGTTTTGTTTATATCCTAGTAAGAGAGTTGGAACTTGGTGAACTTGCAAAATCTTTGGAGCATTCACAAGATGAGCACGAAAATTTAAACAAACAGTTGGAAGGATTGAAGGTAAATTATAGTCTTTTAATGTTCAATACCTTATTTAAATTTACTAAATGTCTTATTCAATGACCTTAAATGCATATATTTCTAAAAATAACGGCAGTGCATTATGCTAGATGTTTAATGTTTGAGGTAAAATTCATTACGTTTTCTTTGGTGAGAAGGTAATAGGAAACCACTACCTGTGTTTTCAAGCTGACTTTGCCAAGCCAAAAATTTACAACCTGAAACTGTTAATTCTGCTTCTGAGTCATTACAAGTCATCATCCCTTGTCATTGTATCTGATATCTTTGTACATAAAATATATATTTTACCAATTGTTTAAATTACACCACAAACGCATTAAAACAATTTTATATAACTTTGTTTATAATTATTTAGATGGGGCTCTAGTGTGATCTGTAGCTGTTCCATAACTTATCAGAACCATCAATTTAAAAATTACAACTGTTTTCTGTCTCAGAATCAGAAGGTAAAGTTGGAAACCGATCTTGCAAACTTGAAAGCCTATGGAGTATCATTGGATGCACAACTGGAAAGTTTAAAAATGATTCCAATGCTCTTTCAGTTCCACATTCAAATAATGGATAATGGTAAGTTATAAATTGCATTGATGATCAGTTCTCTTTGTTCTTATTTGTTTTCAGGGTGTGAGTGTTTCTTGTAAAGCCACCATTTATTGCCCATCCCTAGCTGCACTGAGAAGGTGCTGGTGAGCCACCTTCATGAACCACTGAAAGCGGTGCTGCTGTGGGATTGGAGCCACATATAGGCCAGACCGGGTAAGAAGGGCAGGTTTTCTTCCCTGAAGGACATTGTTACACCAGTTGGGTTTTTACAACAATCTGACAGCTTCATGGTCTCTTTTACTGATAACCAGCTTTTCTTTTAAAGTTTTAACCTAAATTCAAATTTTCAAATTGCCACTTGTTCCATGTACGCTGATAATGTAATGACCAAGATATCTACAATGTTGATGACAACCTCACAACCACCTCTCTCAACCCTCAACTACCTCTAGATTGTCAGACTGCTTGTCCGACATCCAGTACTGAATGAGCAGAAATTTCCTCCAATTAAATATTGGGAAGACTGAAACCAATTTTTTCGGTCCCTGCCATAAGCTCCACTTCCTTGCCACTGAATCCTTCCCTCTCCCTGACAATTGTCTGAAGACAGCCCAATCTGTTTGCAACTTTGTAATTATATTTGACACTTAAGATGAGCCTCCAGCTGCATATCCATGCTGTCACTAAGACGACTTGTTTCACCCTAATAACATTACCTGAATGTGCCCCCGGCTCAGCTCTGCTGCTATTGAAATCCTCATCGTGCTTTTTTACCTCCAGACTTGTCTATTCTAATGCACTCCTAGTTAACCTCCCATAGTCTATTCTCAATAAACTTGAGATCACCCAAAACCCTGTTTCCTGTGACTTAACTTGCACCAAATCCCCTATCCCCAATGTTTGCTTACCTCTATTGGGTCCTGGTTAAGCAAAGTGTCAGTTTTAAAATTCTCATTTTTTTCAAGTCCTTCCTATCAATCTTTCCACCATTGGTGGCCATGCCTTCAGCTGCCTAGTCCCTTAGATCTGGAATTCCCTCCCTAAATATCACCACCTTGCTACCTCACTTTCCACTTTTAAAACACCCCTTAAAACTTGCCTTGTTGACCAAGCTTTTGATCATCTGTTCTAATATATCCTTACGTAGCTTGGTGTCTAATTTTGTTTTATAATATCTCAGTGAAGCACCTTGGGTCATTTTATTATACTAGAGATGCTATAAGTTGTTGTTGAGGCAGGCATTAAAACCAAGCATCTGTGGTACATGTTATTATAAAATAATCTTGTGGCATTTTTTTAAACAAGTTGTTAGAAAAATGTTCTGACAGGGCGAATCTAACATTAAAATCTTTGTTTTATAACTTAGGAAATTGCATTCGACAGAAACAGTTCCTGTCTCTGGATACACTCATGAAGTAAAGGTGAATATCAAAAATAACTTAATAAACTGATGACTCATAATGTCACATTGATTTTGACCGATTTTATGTTTGTAAGCATACATAGAAATATAGAAAAGAAGATAGTCATTTGGTGCCGGTGACGGCCTGTGAAAATCAAAATAAAATGAGATTACCTCCTTGGCAATGGTCTTACTGCTTGTCTAAATTCATTTGGGAAACTTGCCATTTTAATAATGTTACAGCTTACCAAGCCAAAATCTCTTGCCCCAATGTAAAATTAAAAGCATAACAGGCTAATAAAAGATACCAATTTTCACTTGAGGATAAAACCTGATCATAGTCACACATTTGGGCCCTAGTTTCCTGTATGGTGCTCTATTGGCATTGGTCCTGGGGTAACCAGTAAGCAGAAGCTAAACACATGTTTGTAGGGAAGGAGAGTGGAGAATGAGTAAATCTGATATGCAGACATCAGCCTCTTATACTGAATAGGTTTCTGTTTTTCCCCTTCGCTCTGTTTCAGTCAATGTTACAGTGGCGGGGAGAGGAGAGAAATACACATAGCAAGACAAGACTGATTTTGAAAGACTGATCCTGCTCATTTCCCAGGTTAAATACCAGACTGATTAGAGCTCAGACTACCTTGATGCATGCTTAATCTAAAGATAGAAGAGATAAAGATGTCTGTGATGTATATGAAGTATTAAGAACGTCTTGGCTCATTTCTATACAGCTCCATTTTTGGGATTCCTTTCAATTTTTAAAGTTTTTGCTAATTATATTTATGGTTATTATTAATCTTCCTTTACTCTCCTCATATGTGCATTATTATTAAGCATCATACCTGTTGTACGTTTTTGATATATTAATGCTTACCTCAGAATTGACCAGTGTGATTGGGATAATATTTTTAGCAGCTGTTTTCTCAGATATTAAATCCTTTAAGCCCAATGAAGATGAATGTTGATAATGAACATAAGTTTAATTACTGCAATCATTTTAGATGACGTGGCTTATGTCATGTTCCTGTTACAATGTGTTAAATGATGTATTTCAACAAGTTCTGAACAATGTTCAAAAGGGAAGGTCAGGTTTGAGTGGGGCACCTGCCTTGCTAGAAAAAAGAATAATAACCCTTGAGACATTCAGCCAAATGAGCATCTTAAATCTTTGATTTGTAGGCAAACTCTCAACTTGAAGAACTAAGTAAGGCATATTGCTGATGTTTAGCAAAACTACCAATGTGGAGTTGTTTTAAAATGATAGTTGTATTCTGTAATGCCAGTTTGAGCAAGTGAGACCTGTTAACTGAGGTGTCAGTGATGTAATTGTCAATCTTCTTTTGAGTTGTTCCAGAAGAAACACTAAAAACTGATTAAAAAGTCCCTAATTATTTATGAATAAATGGATTTTTAGTCTTGAAGCTCGAGTATGTGCATCTCACCTGATTGCTGTGATGGTGCACAGCTGATCAGCACAAAACATGAAGGTCTTAGATTCGATTCCTGGTCTGCGCTGAGTTAGCTGGTTTTGATTGGGGTGACAATAGTGCCACTACAAATGGCTGCAGTCTCAGGATTAAGGAAGGGAAAAATCAACCAGAGTTCATGCTCCCTATGGTTTCCTAGTAATTCGTGCTGGCAGCACATACATTGACATTGAGTGAAGAATGGATTGCGTTCAGCTATGAATTGCCCTATGATGCAGTAGCCTGCAAAGATTCATTGCTGTTGCTTACACATGAAAAATAATCACTTGGCTGAGGCACCAAAGAGAGATGCTTCTGGGAACAGCACTTTACTAAGAAGCTAGCATCTCTTTTAGAAGAGGAGGAAAGGAAAAGGGACAGCAGTTTTTTAAGCTTTTATTTGTGTTTGTTTGAAGGTGGGCTTGATTTCAAGCATGCAGGTGGGAGTTTGTAGTTCTTTTTGGGATTGATCTCAGATACACTGAATACAACCCAACCATGTGAGTCTGCATACATCGTCCTAAAATCTGATTGGAACAGGCTTTTACATGTAGCTTTGCTCATGATGTTGAACTTGCAATTTGCTGCATGAGACAATACTTGATTTGAATTCCTCTCTGTGCTGCTCTAGGTGTAACAATACTTCCTTGAGTATGTGATATTTCACAGTTTACTGAAAGTGTGTCTGCTTTCTTTTTGAGTAAGAGCTGTAATGTGCCATGCTCCCTGAATCAAATCCTGATAAGTTGAGTAGCCAAATTCATTGTAACAATTTATAAGTTACTGGGTGAAAAGAATTTAAATTGTACCAAACTATATATGTATAATTTTATAGAAACACTCCAAATTGCAGAAGAAACACTCCAAATTGCAGAAGCCTTTTGTTAACAGTACTGTATATGAAGAATAGACATTGAAGGATGAAGAATAGAAAAGATTCTGAAGAAGCACCTCAGGTCAGATGTGAATGCTGAATTTCACAGGGTTTCTACCTGTTTCTAGAGATTTTGTCTGTTGAAGTTGACTTTTATGAATTTTTTTGAAATGCAATGATTTTTGCTGTTCAATATGTTCTAACTGTGCTCTATTCGGTTATAAAAGCATGTAGCAAATAGTCTGTTTTTACTATATACTACATACTATGTCGACCATGTGGTGAAGTTACTTTACAAATACACATTACTGATTAGAATTGTCAAACAGGCCATCTTCACAGGCTAAAGTGTGACTGGTTTGATCATTATATGGGGCAATTCACAAGACATTTCAAGTCCAGTAGTGAAATATGTTTGCCACGGTCATGTAATACCTAAGCGTAGTGTAAGTGAATGTTTTTCCTCTTTTTCCCCTACTGTCTTTTCTTTTGGACAGAACACTACAGTTTTGTGGTTAAAACAAATTCTCCTCCGTTTTGCATGCACCAAGTGGCACAGCATTTTTTTTTTTTTACATACAATTACAGTAAGAAATATCTTTTACAACACATGTAAGGGAAAGTGGTCTCCATTTGTGGTTTTTCTACAAATTGTGAACTGTGGTTTGCCTTCCGTTTAAAAATAATTATGTACTTTATTGGAAAACTACTTTGCCTAGTTTTTTGAAATTGCAGCAAATGTAATTTTCACAGTAGTACTTGTGTTATTTGCTGCCAGCTACTCAAAGCATTATCAAATGTTTTGTACAAAATGTACATGTGTATCATACTAGTTTTTTTAAATGTAAATTGGCTAGTGATTTTTAAAGCATATATTGTGCTGAACTACATCATTTCCAATTGGTGATGAACATTATATTGAGCACTGTTATTCTTGGTGCCAACCTAGAAGGCAAGATTTCTAGTAAATGGCCATTGTCTTATTCATTCATCAGTTGGTGCTATGGTAGTGAGACTTCTTAATTGCACTTTCATATATGAATCATATTGTAGAATGTGTATTTTTAAATGATGCTTAAGAAAACTATGAGCCTGTTTTATAGATATAAAAAAAAGTATGTTTTGGCGTTTTAAATGTTTACTAAATCATTGAGAACACAAAGTGTTTTCCATATAGTATTGCTACATTTGGACAAATAAAGTACTGTATATTTATTTTTATTGTGAAAGTACTGTCGAATGCAATAAAAACATTTTTTAAAAACACTTACTTATAATTTTTGTGTTGCTACTAAGGAAGACTGCGAAATTGCAGTTGTACCCAATTTTTTGTTTGTGATGCTGCCTTCCATACCTAGTGATGCGGAGACCTCTATTTGCACTGCAAAAGCATCTGGTAATAATGGGGATTGGTATTATTGGTGCAAAAGGAGGAAATAAAAATCTATGCCACTGACAATTGGCCAGGAAAGCATATTGGTAACAAAAATAGCTGGAAAAACTCAGCAGGCCTGACAGCATCTGCGGAGAGGAATACAGTTAACGTTTCGAGTCCGTATATTTGTAGTTAGATAACGGGGTGGAGAGAGCAACCCACTCTTTTTTTCCGGGAGAGAACCATAACCTGAGTGGGTTGCTCACTCCAGGTGACGGGAGGGGGAACAGCTTCCTTTAGTGGAGGAGTTCAAGTATCTCAGGATCTTTTTCGCGAATGATGACAGTTGGAGAGTGTAAGATTGACCAGCAGATTGGTGCGGCGGCTGCAGTTCTGCAGGTGCTCTACTGTGGTGATGAAGTGGGAGCTGAGTTTTAGAACGAAGCTCTCAGTTTACCGGTGGATCTAAATCCCCCATCCTCACCTATGGCCATGAACTGTGGGTAATGACCGATAGAATAAGATTGCGGGTACAAGCGGCGGAAATGTGGTTTCTCTGCAGGATTGCTGGGTGTACTCTCCGGGGCAGGGTGAGGAGTTCGACAATCCAGGAGAACCTCAGAGTAGAGTCACTGCTCCTCCGGTTTGAGAGGGACCAGTTGAGGTGGTTCGGGCATCTGATAGAGATGCTCCCAGTAGGCTGCCGCTGGATGGAGACCACAAGGCCAACCCAGGACGTACTGGAGGGATTACATCTCTTGGCTGGCCTGGGAATCTCCCAGGAAGAGCTGGAATCTGTGGCTGTGGAAAGAGAAGTCCTGTCGTTCCTGCTCAGCTTACTGCCACTGCGACCCTCACCAGGAGAAGCAGTGTGAAAATGAATGGATGGATAGTGGGATGGATTAGCATGAAGGGATTTGATTTCTACCTATTGTAGATTGATAAAGCATCAGCCATTGTGATACTTTACTTTCTCTACTCCACTCAATTTTTCAAAAAATACTTCCTGATTAAATGTTTGCTCACCAGACTTAAAAAAATATAGTTGAAGGGAAAAGTAACACTTTTTTTCCTTTTGGCCACTAATACTGCAGAGCAAATCTCCTACTGCCCTGCCCCAATATTGTGCCTTGTTCAGTCATCTGGAAAAAATTTGCAGCAATATAATTTTTTCCCCTTGCTTCTCCAGCTAACTCTGGCTTTTTGATTTCATTCTGCTAACCAACCAAATCGCACTGGCCTTTTTAAAGTAAGTTGTAAGTAACATTGCCAGTGTAGTGCCAATTTATGTTGAGTCATGGACAACTTAACGATGAATTAATCAGATAATAGGCAGATAATGAATATGTATCATAAAGTAGTCAAAAGGGATACCATATAATATGCACGTGTGCACACTAGCTGAGATCCTGAAATGTTGCCCATTGACATGCTGGGTCCTGGAACATCTTTCACTGTTCAGAAAAGGAGAGGAAAGATAAACTGGTTAACTTCAGACTGTCACCAGTTGTGGTCAAACTCTTATAATCCATAATTTAAGATAATATTTAAATATTTAGAAGTGCATAAGTTAATCAAGGGCAATCCGAATAGATTTATTGAAAGTAAATTTTGTTCAATTAATTGAATAGATATTTTTGAAGAACATACCCCTTGGCTAAATAAGTATGTACAATAAATATAATTATATGGATTTGCAGAAAGTGTTTGATAGAGTGTCTTGCAGAAGAAACTTATTAGAATATTTCAGTTGTATGATGCAAGAAGAAAGGTTAACACATGAATAGAAAGTCACATAGGAACAACTGGTTTTGCTGATTTGATCTTTCAAAATAAAGTTAACCAAGCCCAATACAGAGTGTATAGAACTTCAGATTGTTAACTAAGATATGTAGAACGTTGTGATCATTTGCTCAATTAGAGAACAATTACACTGTTAATATTGATAGGCAATAAAGTAAAGTCACTGCAATGTGTTCCTTCTTTCAAGCTTAAATTTCATTTAAAATTTCTGCTCCTGAGGTAAAAGTGCAAGATTACCTTTTAATGGTACTGATGCTGGACTCATGACTATTTTGATAATTAGCCTCTGCTTTTGTTGCTTGTGCAAGACAAAAAAAATTCAACTGTAGCAATGCCAAACTTGCAGTACAATTGGAGTGCAATTAGTGTTCCTTTGTGAAGACGAGGATCATCAGCCATTGTGGTGCACACATTTTCTCTGCTTCATTGGATTCACAGTCTCTAGCTTATTTTACTAATGGTTTTTGATGAACTTAAGAACTGATCAAACTGAAGGATGCTGCTGATAGAGAGTGGAAAGTGTTTCCACTTTGTTTACCCAATAGCAATCTCAAGCCCTTTTGGGTAAGTTATAATGTTCAGATTTATTGTTGATGTAGCCCAACAATGTGCATCAACCCCAGCACCATTGTCATCCTTGTGGTACCTTGAGTGAGATTGCAGTCAGTAAGGATTCATATTGACTTCTTGACAGGTATGTCCTCTAGGCCTGCATGCAGTAGGATCTCAGGTGACATGGTCTAGATACACTTCATGTAGTATACTCAGTCATCATTAAGAAAAATAGAAGCTGGATTTGAACTTAAATATTAAAGATTTATATTTATATTCAAACCTACTTTGTCATCCAGCTTCCCAGTTTTGTTTAGTTCTAAATTTATATTTTCATAGCTTACTTCCTAATAGTGTACAAAATTTTGAGTATGTGTTTGCAATCGGTTTAATCACCTTCCTGTTGCTCCAACTTGAATAGTTTTACATTTGTGAAATAGATTTTATGGACTCCGGAAATCTACTTCTCACTGTTTTTATTCCATTCTAGTTTGGTACCTAATAGCAAAAATGGAACATTGTGATTTTACTGGTAAATTGTTGTCATTGAGTGGGAAGAAGTGTCTAGAAATCATATGGGGTGGTGGGCAGGATGGGGGTGTTGAGTATCAGACACTTGGTCTAACCTGTGCAATAAATGAAATCTGTGACCAGATTCTCTGTCCCAATAACAACAGCCAGTTTTAACCTAGGTCTTGTTTGCAAATGTAGATTTAAACAATGAGCCATCAGTAAACCCTTTATGTTGTTCAACACTTGAAGTAACAATAACAGTTGCAGCAATTCAAAGCATGCAGCTTCCATGGGTTGTTCACTCAGCTCGCGCAAGCTTGTCCCTTGTTAGTTAGTCAGTCGCTGTTGCTCTGTAGAAAAACATGGGGGCGTATTGATGTCCCCAACAAAATATTTCTGATCGTTTTAACCCGAAAGAAAGTTTTTGAGTGATAAAGTTGAGAGAAGGGTTAGTCTTGGAGAACTGTTATGTGATCAAACAGCTGCTGAAAGAGAATCAGCAGCAGCTATTAAGACATCACCAAGGAGTAACATCCAAACATTGGGGTGTACCCTTCATCAGAATAGTCGGAAAATTAGAATTGAAATATAATGAACCTATTGCAGAATTACAGAATTTTCTGCACGTAAGGAGTATTAAATATTCATATTTATATTCAAACCTACTTCATCATCCAGCTTCCCAGTTTTGTTTAGTTCTAAATTTATATTTTCATAGCTTATGGCCTATAATGTATATGCCAGCTCTTTGGAAAGGCTGTCCAATTAGTCCCACTCCCCTCCTCTCTTCCCATAGTCCTGAAAATTTCTCCTTTTCAAGTATATAAACAATTCCCTTTTGAAAGTTAATATTGCATCTGCTTCCAACAACTTTTCAGACAGTGCATTTTGAATCATAATATCAAAAAAAGTGCAAGTTTCCCACTGGATTTTTTCCAATTATCTTAAACCTGTTTTCCCCTAGTTTCTATTTCTACTGCCAGTAGAAGCAATTTGCCCCTGTTTACTCTATTAAAACTCCTCATAATTTTGAACACCTATTAAAATTCCCCATCATCTCCTCAGCTTCAAGGAGATCAAACACAGTTTCTCTCATCTCTTCACATAACTGAAGTTCACAATCCATGGTACCAAGGTTCCCTCTAACTTTTGTTTTCTGTGAATGGCCAGCTTGTTGTACTGTACGGTCCCTTTAAGTTTGACCCACAGCTATGCATGTTTGAGGGAACGTTGCTTATGAGCTGCTTGTTTGTCCACTACGCTGTATGTTCCCAATTACAGCACTGCTGTGCATTAGAGGAAATGTCGCATGTTGCATTTTAGTAAATCTCCTCTCCAAGGTCTTTGAGTCCTTCCTAAAATGTGGTGGCCAGAACTGGACACAATATTCTGGCTGAGGCTTAACCAGCACTTTATAAAGGTTTAGCATATCATCCTTGCTTTTGCACTCTGTCTCAATTAGCAAGCTATATTCGGGTGGCTGACTTACCTGGTGTGGATTTTCAGCACTTTTCAGTTTTTATTTGACGTTTAGTCTTAACTGTGTATATGTGATAGTCAAATCTAACAGTAGATGGCGGTGTTTTGTGTGTTTTCTTAAAACTGACCAGGAGAACAGTCATTCCATAAGAACAGTTTCATTGCATTGGACCCCTCATGTAAATCTTCCGGGAGTAGTTAAGTTCTTGCAGAATTATTGTACTGCAGTAATCAGCTGTCATAATGCTTTTTCTGAGAACTGTGATGGGAGGTATAATGGGATATTTTCATGGCTCTTGTGGTTTTTCTTGCTTCAGATATTTGAAATGCGTGCTGTTTTCTTTTTAATTATCATACAAAAGGAATTGTATCACTTGATTTGAACTATAGGAATATTGCGATGTTTACATATTGCAGGGAAATATAGCATATGTATGCCTATATAGTTAATATGTAGCATATACACTTTAAGCAGCAAGCAAAAACAATTTTTAATACTTCTGTTTTACTTTAGAATGTGACGACCTGAGACCATTATTCTACACCGTGTAATGTTCTTATCCATCGCAGTCATGTGTGAGAAATCACAATTAATTCTTTTGTATAAAATGTATAAATGCAATATCATTCAAGTCATTGTTGCCATGGGAGAATTAAATTTGGTATTAATGTGCATTTGTGGACCTTTAATTATTGCATGAAAATAACCAGTATATTAATGCTTATGCCAATATACTGAGTTAGGTGAAACTAGTTTTAGTCTTGTTTTCTAGTTTATAAATGCCTAGTCACGTTGTCATGTTAATTCAATAAGCACTACTTCGACCAGTCTGAAAATATCCATCAATTTTATTTTAAAAATGAAGCGGACATCAAACAAGAAAAATATGATGAACCTATTCCTTGGTGCTAGTTGAGATTTTAAATTTAATTTGTCTGAATGCAATGTTTTTACTTTGTATTATTTAAATGTGTTTTTCCCCTTTTTTTTCTACCAATTTTTTACGCACTCTCATCTCCCATTGATGTTTTCATAGGAAGAAAGGTACTTCACTCAGATGGTAATTCTTGCATCATTCTAGACTATCTGTTTTGTCAGCTTATTGAACCTGGGGACAGGAGGATATGGCCTTCATCCAACCCTTTACTCAATGCTTATACCATGCAAACCTTCAGCAGGTATCACTGGATAGCATTCAGGAATTAAACTTCTGGCCGATCTACCGAATCCTGGCTGAGATTGGCTAATTCAGCAAAGAAAGGGAGTTGAACTTTGGGATTCCTGGTTTGTATGTTTTACATTCTTAACCACTTGAGCCATTGGGGCGCCACATCTTGCATTTTTAAGATTTGTAGTGTTGACATTGCAATTATAGTGGTAGTTAGTCAGTCATGATGAGAATAAGTTTAACAGTTATATTTCACAGTAATAGTTTGACATACAACGTGTAATAGACACCTGTGGACACATTACATCTGCCACTATAATGAACTAATATGTAACTTTCATTATAATGTGATTTCATGAAGACATCTAGGAAAATATTACATACTTCTGAAATGGTTTGTTTATTTTACATCGGCCAGTTAGTTTAACTTCAATCAGATGGTAATTCTTGCATCATTCTAGACACTCTGTTTTGTCAGTGTTTATTAGAGATATTAAACAAAAACCCAAAATGCTGGAAAAACTCAGCAGGTCTGGCAGCATCTGTGGATAGAGGAACAGAGTTAACATTTCGAGCCCGTATGACCCTTCTTCAGAGATATGTGACCACCTGGATAGGGAAATTAAACACTAACTACAGCCCTGCAAGTTGTTGTTTCCTAGCAATTAGAATTTTTTTGAATAGGTTACTAGGTTGGTGGACTAAAGATCACATGCTAGATATCATATACTTGGATTTTCAAAATGGTTTTGATAAGGTGCTGCGCGATAGGTTACTCCACAAGTCAGCGATTTATTATAAGCAATGTTCTATGGGGTGAGCTAGGGCACTGGTTTTTACAATCTTCATTAATGACCTGGATGCAGGTGTTGGAACAGGCCATAAGTTTGCAGAGGATATGAAGGTCTATTTGGAGAATGACATTTAACGAGGATTAGTGTAACATTGTGCACAGGGGCTAGGCCAATGCTGACCACTGTACCCTACATAGTACAAAATTAAAGTCTGGTGACAAAATGATTGCAATAATTCTCTTAAGCTTCACAGCCATTGCTGTGAAACAATATTAAATAGAAAATTACGTTGCATTGCGAGGAAGATTAAGTATAAACCAGAAAGCAGCATAGTGTCCTTCAATAACACTTTGGTTAAGCTCTGTTTAGTATATTGCATCCAGTTTTGATTGCCTCAGTTGAGGTTTTGGAAAATGAGGACCGTTGGAATAACCCTCAGTTTAAAACGCATCAGTTATCCTGATAAGCTCAAAGTGGTGTTTATTTAGTTTAGAGAAATGTAGAATCTGGGTTGGGGTAGATTTAATTGAGGGGTGTGGAACAATGAAGAGACTTTCCTGTGTTCACATAGGGGTAGATTATTTAAATTAGGTTAGAGAGAAAAGGGGACCATATGACTGTTAAACAAGGGTAGAACAAGATTGCCTTTTAGGAAGTTCTTTTCCCAGAGGACAGTAGATCCACAGAACAAGTTAGCAGTGCATAAGCTGAGCGGACTTCCTTCACACCTTCAAACTTTGAAAAACGAGTTGGAGCAGTTCCCAGCTGGGGCAGAAACCACAACATTAAAAAGGTAGGTGAAATACTCGGTAATGAAAATTATAGTCAGTGTGATCTCTTGGACTAGTCTTGATTTGTTTTTGAGAGTGGGAGAGGAATTTTACAGATGTGTTTTCTTTTCCTGAAATTGGCTTTGCAGTTTCTCATCTTTTGTTGCCACTCCCAGGAGCTTACATGGTGGTTGACTGATGGTTATTGAGCATCATGGCTGTGTTGTGCAGGCTCCCTATAAGCCAACTGGTCTGTTCCTGTTCATCATTTTAGTATCTTCTAACAAGTAAAGGTAACCAGGAAGATGATGGTAAGAATTGCACCACTGTGTTTCTTTTTATTCTAAATTAATTAAATGGGTTTAAACACTCTCCTAGAATTATCTACTTTAATTTCTACGTTATATTGGATTAAGAATAGGATTTTCATTGTCAGGAAATCCCCCGAATGCATATTTAATGGTGGCCTTGAATGCTTTTTGCTTAATCAGAATATGTGGTAATGGAATCATGGCTACTTACTTTGCCAGGACGCTGATTATTAGGAAAGGTACAGCAAATAATCTGAGGATACTTCAGCATCAACTGTGCAACTCTTGAACTAGCAGGCTTAGCAATTTTTCCACTGTAGTGCCTCCATGATATCATCAGATTTGCTGTTTTGAATGATATTGATTGGACAAAAGCAGATGTTAAAGTTCATGATAATTCTTTCAACATTTTGATTTTTAACTGAGTTTTTATGGTGAGCAGGCACTTTTAAATTCTTAGCGGTACCATTAAAAAAAAGAATCCAACATAATATGTGCATGACATGTAGATCCCAGTAGTGCTGAATGATATTGTAGGTGAAATGCCTAAATTAGCCTGCGCTATCAGCAGTAGATGACACGATAATACAGAAATATCTGTGTATGCATTTGGATGAGAGGTTTACCAGGGTTAAAAATGAATATCTTGTTTCCCTTTTTCGAAAATACCTGTCTTGATAGCACAGAGAGTGCAGCATTGAAACTGAGGATTAATAGAGGAGTCAGTGACCTGGTTACCAGGACTGCCAACTTGAGGAAGGACATCTGGGCTTAGAAGCTGATAAAGAGATGATAGGGATCATTAATAGAGAATAAATATAGCACTATACTAATGGAAAATGTTGGCAGGATAGTATATAGAATGAAATATAATGACCAAGTCTCTCTCTGTGCAATTATGGTAGCCAGTGTGATGACTATAGGAAATATCTTAGAAAATGATTCACTTTTTCCAAATTGTCTTTGTGTTTCTCAACGATGGTGTCAGTTTTTTTTAATGGGAACTTGGGGCAGTGGCAGAAAAGAACCTTGGAGAGAGAAACAAGTAAGAATTTTGAACCTAAGTTAAGGCACCACTTATAATCTCAAGTACCAACATTATTGTCGTTACTTTGATATGAATCCATCTCATGAGTGCACAGTAACCTTTCAAAAGCAAGTCGCTTCGGAATAGAAATTGTGCTATGAAAGGTTTGGCTTTGAAGTAAATCCAGTGTCAGCACTGTGTACACATAGAGTGGAAACATTCGTAAATGGAAATGCCATGATCTGATTCTTGAGAACTGATTTCAATGACTTGCTGCCAGATTCCTTAAACCATCATTTTTAATAAAATTTGTATTTTTTCTTCAGCTATTAAAAATGTGTTATAGGAGAGGAAGAGGATTTATTTGTGCACAGAAAACAATTAAAGGGAACTCAAAAGGTTTTAGGCTGTGAAGAAGCGAAGAATTTAGTACTGGAGCAGTTATGTGACTGAACTAGCAATCCTGAGCCCAGGAGTTAATCCCGAGCCATGGACGAGCAAACCAGAGATTGAGAGTCTAGGTCCCATTGTAGTAGTTTAAAAATTTGAATTCAATTTTTAAAAACCTGAAAATAAATTATTAGGAAAAGTAACCAAGAAGGTGTTGGCTTGTCATTAAAAAAAAAACAACTGGTGTAGTAATGTCCTTAAGGGAAGAAAATTTGGAGATTCACAAGTAAATGATTCCTGGGATGAAGAACTGCAGCTATGAGGATAGATTGGAGAGATTGGGATTGTTTTCCATGGAGAAAAGGCGGCTGAGAGGAGACGTTATAGAGATATTCAAGATCCTGAAGGATATGGACTGGGTAAATAGTAAGAAACTGTTCCCACTCAAAAGAGCATCATGAACTAGGTGGAACAGATTCAAAATAATTGGCAAAAGGAGTAAAAGTAATGAGGAAATTTTTTTCACCACCAGGGGTGGTTGGAGTCTGGAACAAACTTCCTGAGAGGGTGGTGAAGACAGGTTCGATTTGAGGTATTCAAAAGGGAATTGAATTGCTATCTGAAAAGGGAGAATGTGCAACATTATGGGGATAAGGCAGGGGAGTGCGACTAGGTAGAGTGCTTTTTCAGAGAGCCAGTGCAGACTCAATAGGCCAAATGGCTTCCTCATGCACTGTGCAGATTCTGTGATCCAACCTATCTGAGTGTGTAACAATATGGTTGTTTCTTCACTGCCCTCTGAAATGGCCTATCAAACTACTTGGTTCAGGATAACTTGGAATGAAAAACGAACAATTGGTGGGAGAGGGTAACTGCACATTAGACACTTTAAACAGCTGTTTTTCTTCCACTACTACTATGGAAAATTAAGAATCGCCCAAACTCTTGAAACCATGGCGGATAATTTCTGCTATAAGAATCACTGCAGAGAGTGTAAAAGGTGATTAATAGTTACTAATAGAAAATGAGCAAAATTATTTGACCTGATGATATACGTAAGTTTATTAAATGAGGATGCTATCAGATATCGTACCAGGGTTTGAGATGGGATAAATACCAATAGACAGATTAGAGATTATTTCCTTATCATATCAAGTTTTTGGGCATTAAAATACTTTCAGGTCTAAGGTTGAACCACAGTGCTTTGGAATTACTGTTTGATTCACTGTGAAGTGTAAGGAAATGTTTTGTGCTGGTTCCTTATTTGTGCCATGTTGCTTTTGGAAAACACCAGCATAAGCTTCTCCAGAGGACGTGGCTGTGTTGCTAGTTTCAGAACTAATAGTTTTCTGAAGTTTGGACACAAAATTGCCAGCCCTCTCTTATAATAAAGTGTATGCCCAAGGGAGTCCCAAGACAAGTAACAGGTAAGAGAAGAAAAAACCCTTTCAAAAATGTTCCCGGAACTTAGCCTATCCTATCATTAACCTGCCTTGTAGGAAGTGTACTAAAGTGATGCAGTACCTGCCTTGATTTTTGTTCTTGCTTAATATATTTCTTGACTTATACCGGGGAATCACAGAGGAGAACAGATTCTGTGCTGCTACATTCCACCAAGAATGCCTTAAGTTTTATACTAGCTTGTTGCAGTGCTCCTCCAGAACAATTGGAGTGCTCCTGGGCTAAGGTTTATAATACTTTTGTGAGAAATCATTACATTCATTGTAATATTTCTATGATTTTGTTGTCCAGCATGTTTCTTAACCAATCTAATTCTAAGTATACCTATATTAATATTAAAAATCTTGCTATGGGGCACACGTTTCTGACATTCTCAAAGCAACAGTTTTTTCTCCTATTGCTCTATTTTTATCCTGTCTGCCTGTCACATCTGTCTGCCATTCTCAGATGATTTCTGTTATACATAGCGTATTATATTTACCTCCCACTGATTCCTCGTAGCTTTATCTCCAGGATACTTGGCTTTGTGCTCTTCAGACACTCACTTGAGGCCTACTCAAATGTAGCCTCTCCCTAATTTGTCCATGCTCCTTGCTGTGTTTACCGTGACCTCTAACATCCTTGCTCACCTTCCAGCTTTGTTTTCTTTATATCTCTGTAAAAACTGTAGAACAACCTTTTTTGTTTACATTTTCATAGGATTATTGGAACAAGCATTCGTAGCTCTTAATAAATAAAATAGCAGTGATTTGTTGTCTCACTCCATGTTACTGATGATAATGCTTATAACATTTATGATAGCAGAACTAGAGAGATCCAGGTGGCTCTTGCCTCCTATGTTTCTGCCTGTCGGAACCTGCTCACTTTAAATTGGTTTCTGCGGCTCCTGTTGCATTTGAATACATCGTTTCCTGACTGCTTTCCTGTGCAATTTGCTGCTGATGCAGATAGTGGGATTCAGCTCCGGTTGTCAACTGAAATGTTACGTTTGTATAATAACTTTATAATTGTGCAGAAGGAAAGAAATTTGAACGAGCATACAATGACAAAAGTTTCCATTTATATAGTGTCTTTAACATAGTAAAACATCTCAAGGCGCTTCACAGTCATGTTATCAGACAAAAAAAATGATATTGAGCCGCAAAAAGGAGATGATAGAACTCGTGATCGAAAGCTTGGTTAAAGAGGCTGGGTTTTGAGGAGCAGCTTAAAGGAGGAAAGAAGATAGAGGCTGAGAGTTTTAGGGAGGGAATTCCAAAGCTTAATGTCTAGACAGCAGAAGGCACTGCCTCCAGTGGAGGAGGATGCACAAGTGGCTAGAGAAGAAAATGCAGAGTTCTCAGAGGCTTGTAGGATGGAAGGAGATTTTAGGGATGGGGAAAGGCAAAGACCATGGAGGAATTTGAATGTAATAATTAAGTAAAGGCATTGCTGCATTGAGAACCAATGTAGGCTGTTAAACACAGGTTTGATGGGTGAAAAGGACTTAGTGCAAGTCAAGATATGGATAGCAGAGTTTTTGCTGTTTACTGAGGGTGTAAGATGGGAGACCAGCCAGGAAAGCACCAGGAAAGTCATGTCTGGAGATAAAAGCAAAAGTATGGAAGACGATTTCAGCAGCAGATAAGCTGAGGTAGGTGTTGGTGTTACCCAGCTGACACCAGAACTAATGGTAAAACAAATTAAGCACCCTTTAAATTATGTTCACATGAAGGACAGAATTTAATCCAGCCTGACACAGTAGGAAACTTGCCTGTGATTAAGTTGGAAGCAAGAATGAGCCACTGTGGAGAAACTAGCCCACTCGAGGCAGGATGTCAATTAGGCTCATTATTGAGCCAATTGACATCAATTATCCCAGAGCTCACTGGAATTTAGTGATGGCATGGATTAAATGCAAGGACCACAGCTTTCCTGTCTCTCCCGAAGGCTGCCAGGCTAACCTTGGATTTGCCTCTGGCCTTCTTGGAGGATGGGCCCCTCTGTCAAAGGCACTTAGTGCCCGAATGAAGGACCCGCTATCAGAAAGGGGTGGGCCACTGAAAGCCACTCCCCGCCCTTGCCTCTGAACCCGCCCTCTCTCATGACCCCTTCCCTGTGATCCCCAACCTGCCCTCACTCACCTGAGATAAAAGCAAATTACTGGGGAAATCTGAACTAAAAACAGAAAATGCTGGAAAAACTCAGCAGGTCTGGCAGCATCCGTGGAGAGAGAAACAGAATTAATGTTTCAAAGCTGTATGACTCTTCTTCAGAGCTAAAGAGCAGTAGAAATGTGATGGATTCTATACTGTTTAAGAGCAGGTGGACCAAGATAGAAGGTCAGAGATAGGTGACAGCTAAGGAGAGATTGACAAAGATGTCATGGACACAAGACAAAGGGCGTGTTAATGGTAGTGGTAAAGAATAAAGAAGGTGCTGATAGTGGCGTAAAGGTAAGATAGCAGAAGGTGTTAATAGCAGATCAAGGGTCAGCACTCTGTGAAAGCAAAACATAAAACAAGTGACAGATGGCCCTGGGGGAGGGCAGGGTGGGGCTTGAAGGAAAAGAATTAAGAAATGAACAAAAGAATTAAATAAATTGGATTAAAAAGGGATCAATATGGAGAAAAGAGTTCGTGGTCTGAGGAATTGAACTCAATGTTAAGTCCGGAAGGCTGTAAAGTACCTAATCGGAAGATGAGATGCTGTTCCTCGAGTTTGCATTGGGCTTCAGCGGAACATTGCACAGGCCAAGGACAGATATCTGGGCGTGAGAGCAGGATGGTGTGTTGAAATGGAAAGCGACAGGAAGGTCTGGGTCATGCTTGCGGACTGAGTGAAGGTGTTCCGCAAAGCAGTCACCCAGTCTGTGTTTAGTCTCCCCAATGCAGAGGAGACTGCATTGGGAGCAGTGAACACAGTAGACCAAATGGAAGGAGGTGCAAGTGAAGCACTGCTTCACCTAAAAGGAGTATTTGGGGCCTTGAGCAGTGAGAAGGGAGGAGGCAAAGGGGCAGGTGTTGCACCTTATGCAATTGCATGGGAAGGTGCCGTTCGAAGAGTGTGAGGAGTTGGGGTGATAGAGGAGTGGACCAGGGTGTCACAGAGGAAAGAGTCCCTGTGGAATGCCGGAGGGGTGGGGGAGGGGAGGGAGATGAAGGGAAGATGTGTTTGGTGGTGGCGTCATGCTGGAGTTAGCAGATGTGGCTGAGGATGATCCTTTGCATGCAGAGACTGGTGGAGTGAAAAGTGAGGAAAAGGGGGACTCTATTATGGTTCTGGGAGGGGAAGGGGTGAGGGCAAAGGTGCGGGAGATGGGTCAGTTACGGTTGAGGGCCCTGTCAAGGGGAGTGGCATTGTCACCGGACTAGTAATCCAGAGATTCCTGGGACTGGGTTTAAATCCCACCACGGTATTTGAATTCAGTAAAAATCTGAAAAGTCTAATAATGACCATGAAACCATTCGTGGCTCCTCAGAGACCGAAGCAGTCCATGTCCAAATGCTGCAAGATCTGGACAATATCGAGTCTTGGGCTGACAAGTGGCAAGTAACATTCATGCCAGGCAATGACCATCTCCAACAAGAGAGAATCTAACCAATGCCCCTTGTCATTGAATGGCATTACCATCACTGAATCCCCCTATATCAACATCCTGGGTGTTACCATTGACCAGAAACTGAACTGGTTAGTCATATAAATACTGGGGCTACAAGACCAGGTCAGAGGCTAGGAATGCTGTGATGAGTAACTCACCTCCTGACTCCGCAAAGCCTGTTCTCCATGTACAAGACACAAGGAGTGTAATGGAATACTCTCCACTTGCCTGAATAGGAGGCATTTAGGGCCAGGAAACTGGAAATTGTTGATATGACGTAGGGCATCAGAGGAGCCGCGAATGTTGGTTGGAAGAGATTGAACAAGGGGAGAGGGAATGTAGTCAAGATAGGAAAAAATGAGTTCCATGGGACACGATCGGTCTACCGGGGCAGTCCTGTTTGTGGGGGAAGGAGGGAGCAGCCAGCTGTGTGGGGTTGGGAGACTGAGGTTGGAAGCTATGGAGGGAAGATCTCTAGAGGAGATGGGGTCAGTGACAGTCCTGAATCCTGGGATCCCACAACCATCACTGGCAATGTCCCTGGAACGTTACCAGCGGCAGCCGCCAGTCCCAGTGGTGGCCGGTAGCTGTTGACGGACAGGATTTCCGCCCCCAATGTCCTAAATCCTGGGGAGGTCCCAACTCTGGACAGTGGAGTGCTTGACAGACAGTTAATTCGGTTGGGCCACCCCCACGGAAGCAGGTTCTCCAACCTGTAGACAGGACATGCATGGGGAACATTAAATTCCACCCAAAGTTTGTAATTTGACATTTCCTAGCATTGCTTCTTCCAGTTTGCAGGCTGAACATGAAATTATGATTACCATTTTTATTTTTAAAAATGTTCTTTTTGTGCAATTCTGCTTTCCATAGTCAGATGGTCCTCCTGTTTTGAGTGAACTGAATGATCAAATTTGCCTCTTTTTATGTTGACACTTCAGCTGCAGAATGGAAGGAAAGCTTCTGCATCAAGACAATTTTTTCTCCTTCAAGTTATGTTAGCAGGTTTGCTTTGTAAGGTACCTGGAGCCATATCTGCGTCCCTGAAATTAGTCTACAGAACCTGTCAACAAATTATTTCAAAGCTGAGAGGTGGTTGTCAGCACTCAAGCTATTTTGCTACATGAGTCACCTCCTTTGGGAGAGAAGAGGGCAAGAAAAACAAGTCTGTGGGCTATATTTTATGCCCCCACCAGGTGTGTTTTCAGCAGGGGGACATGCAAAATAAGGCAGGTGCCCACCCCACCACCTTCCCTCCCACACCCGAGCTCGCCCCATAATGCGGGGGAAGGGGGCACCCGCCCACTGTTTTTAAATAGGTAAGCGTCAACTGGGCTTGTTACCAAGTCATTTGACCCAATAATATGCTGCCCACATCATAAAATAGTTGGCGTAGGCAGTCAGGTGGGAGTGGGCAGCCCGATTGTTTTTTTTTAAATTTCAAAGGGCAGGAAGGAAGGAGGAGTACTATCTTTAGGGGTTGCCCTTTGCGAATCGGGGGGGGCAGTCCCCCATAAGATAGACCCCCCCCCCCTCACTTTCTTCCTAACTGTGTGCTGCAGTAAACTCACCACCAACTCCCCACCCCCCCACCCGAAATAATCTGCCCGAGTCCAGACTTAATTCGTCCGGGATCCATTGAGCTACCGCCTTCCTCTTTGCAGTTCCGGCAGCGCCCACTAATGTGCTCTTTGCTCTAGCATGACTGATGGACCTACCAGCCAATTGGATTGACTGGCAGCTCCCAAGAGCAGGACTTCCTCCCCGGTGACAAGCCCACATTGCCCCTATTTAGTCCGCCTGCAGCACATTATGGCTGCGGGGTGGGCTGGCATGGAGCAGGTCGGCCCCCACGCCAACCTTGCTTCCAGGATGGGCAAACTGTCTGGCCACACCCTGCCCCCTCCCCGACCAATATTCTGTCCTATCTCTCTCAATACTGTGGAGGGAAAGTTTAATGCTTAAACACACAGGATGATTTTTACATCTACTTATAGGAAATGATGACACATTATTAGATATTTTGATTTTCAAAATTTTGAGTATTGGACTTTTAGTATTACTTATAATTTAAAACACAAATTTTAACAGGGGGCATAACCTCCGCCTACCCATGTGGATGAATTTAGTTTTCCTCCTTCATAACTTGCTGTAGCACCATATGTTCCTGCTCTTGACCTTTGGATATTAAAGGAAAAATCCCTTTCTGCAAGGACACAAAGTTCTGAACCCTTTTATATGTCCCTACTTCATGAATTGCTAAGAGTTTTCTGTGTATGCCTGTTACTGCACTGTTAGGTCGGCAATCTTTTCTTGTGGTATCTCTTTCAATTTTCAGGCTGAACATGAATAATATTTTGTTAGAAAAGAAAGAGTTGCATTCATGTGGTGCCAGGATGTAGTTTACCCCATAAAAATATTCAGCAAACCATTTTGGAGTGTACTTATAACAATAGCCATCAGTCACTTTTAACAGTAGCTGCTACAGCAGTCTGCTGGTGGGTCTTGATTACATTTCCTGCTCAGAGGAAGAGGCAAGCTCTTGCATCTGACAAGAAAACTGAAGCAAAAACGTAGCAGTGCATGAAAACGTGATAAGTAGGCTTCCAATGATAAACAAAAGGTGGCCTCGGTCTCGAGTATGAATGAAAAGGATTGAGAATTTCAGAAAGAAGTGGGAAGCTGCAACAAAATATTTGGCATCCACAGAATCACCTTTTTATAACTGTTAGACTGGAATCATTAGATGTTTATATTAAAAAAAAATGCAGCAATATGGGTGCATAGGGCAGGCTGGAGGTGCTTGATGGCCGTCTGCTGTTTCTTGTAAGGAAAATTAACTGATGCAAAATTTTGGAAATCCTGCTATGTGGGAGTTCCATTCTACAAAATATTTGATTTCCCAGTGATTTTGCTCAAAGACATAAATTAAAATTTTTCCTCAGCTGGAGTATCGTGTACAGTTCTGGGCGTCACATTTTAGGAAGGTTGAGAAGGCACTGGAGAGTGCAGAAGAGGCTTAAGAGAGTGGTTTCAGTGATGAAATACTTCAACTATGAAGTAAGACTGGAGAAGTTGGGGCCTGAGGAGATTTTATACAGGTATTCAAAATCATGAAGGGTCTGGGCAGAGTAGATCAGGAGAAGCTGGTCTTACTCATGAAAGCATCAAGGACAAGAGGGCACAGATTCAAAGTAATTGGCAAAAGAAGCAAAAGTGGTATAAAAAAAAACTTCCGCACAGCAAGTGGTTAAGCTCTGAAATGCTCTGCCTGAGAGTGTGGTGGAGACAAGTTCAATCAAAGCATTCAGGAGGGAATTAGATGATAATTTGAAAAGAAACAATCTGCAGCATTACTGGGAAAAGGCAGGAGAACGTCACTAAGTGAAAAGCTCATTCAGAGAACCAGTGTAGACACGATGGGCTGAATGGCCTCCTTCTGCGCTGTAACTGTTCTGTGATTCTGTGAAAAATATTTTTTGTAGCTCTCCTCGTCTGTTATGAATTCTACCACCACCCTTTCTGTCTGCCTTCTATTTTTCTTGTCTCTCTCTTTTGTCTCTGTATGGCACGACCTCTGTGTGTATCACATATTTTCCTGTCTTTCTGTCTCTCTGATTTGGTGACGTCCCACAGCCCTCATCCTCTGCTTGCCCAGTTATCAAGATTCATTGTTTCTGCTGTATTGCCTTTCAAGGATACTATTGTGTTTGTGAACTCGGCTGAATGATTAGGAATGAAACGATACATTTTCTGATGTGACACAAAGCCTCTTGTGATGAACAACTCATCAACTCCTTTCTTAATGGTGCTTTTGCTTTTCCAGTTGAAATTTTTCATGATTCACTTCACCTCCTCTCTTCTCCCATCCCGCAAATGGCAGCTTCTGCCAACAATCACAGAGGCAACTTTAAATGGATTCTTTATATGTTCCGGGTTCCTTCTTTAAGTTGAAGATATCAGCAGCCAAGAAGCCCAGACTGAGAGCTCAATGGAGAAGTGGGACACAGCCATGGAGGTGAAGGGTAGAGATAATTGGATACCTGTGTCAGCTATGGCCACCATGGAACTATTGTTAATAAATTGTTTGGGCACTGGAGTGGCCGTGGAGGGGGGCAATGTGGTTAGGACCACTCAGCGTACTGTGTGATATGCCAAAAGCTGAGCTTCAAAAAAATATTCATTGGATCTGGGATCTACCTTAATAAAATGGGTTGGAGGGCTATCAACCAATTATGAGAGACTAAATAGATTGCTAACATGAAGATGTGTTTTTAAATTGCTTTATAAATGATCTAAGGGTTATCTTTAAAGGGGAATTAAATTTGTACTAATGTGAAATATGCATTTCAATGCAAATGTTTCATAAAATGGTGGGAGACATTTCTCAAACATTATACAATCATGACAATTGTTTAAAAAAATACCAGGTTACAACATTAGCTTTGCAATTCAGATGAGTCATTTTAAACTCTGCCTACTTGATAAATATGTATCTTAAAAAAAAAACAAAATACCTGAATCAATTTTGGACATGAAATAGCTTGTACTTTGTGACTTCTGTCAGGGTGTTTGTTTTCTGCTGATGCCACTTCAATGAACACTATTGTCTGCTATTGTCAATTAAGTAGTCAATGGTTACCATTTTTTCACACATCTGACAGATCTTCAGCTAGTGAAGTCTTATGTTTTATTTAGAGAGAATAATTTTATAATGGATATGAATTTGTTTTTATCAGAAATGTGGTTGTTTTTTCATATCTGTAAAACTAAACATTTCCAGTGTTTTGCTTCCAATGCACAGGCACTGACTGTCATATCTTTTGAGTGGAATGCGCCTATTTCTACAAATTCAAATCATTTGAAATGTTAAAATTATTTTTAAAATTGCATATAGAACGATTAGGTACCTTCGTATAGTTTCATGCAGAATAAAATGTAGCTTAGTAGCACACAAGTAAGAACATTCAGAATGCCAACAGGCCTTCCAGCAAACTCATAGCTTTAATTTTAGTTTATGTACCCACTAACATTTTTACAGCCCATTCCTAAATCATTGTAAACATTTAAAAGGCAAACCAGCGTTAGATCTCCTGGCAGAGGATGTTTTATTTTGAGTTGGAGATCAATTTTTTTTGGATGATGACCTATTTGGTTTCCTCAGGCAATAGAAAATGCTTTATGAGTGGCAATTCTGCTCTTGCGAAATAGGACTGGATATGCCAGAGTGTGTATGAATGTCTTTTAACATGTGTTGCTTGAAGGTATCCTCAATCGTTTTTTGATCAGTATTTTGACATGTATCCTCAAATTGGAGAATTATGGGAATGACCGTCAGGGAGTTATCCATAGATAGCTTAAATATTAATAAATAACCAAGACATGAAGAATTATTCACAGTGGGATTGTGTGGCTAATAAACAGGTACTTGAAAGTAAGTGCATGGACAATTATGAATAGAGCGATTACATATTGCAGAAATTGTATGGAAATTATGTACATACTTGGGCTTTAATAGCAAGCAATAAACTAAACGAAGCTCTCCAGTGGTGTCATAAGTCATGGAAATGAAGCTGAATGGTTTATTACCATCCCTTAGAGTCCTGAGATTTTGATCATACCCTTGGGCCTATTATTTATGATATCCATAGTATTTAAATTTTGTACATTTTTTCCCCCTCATCAGTTTGTCTCCTGCAGCAACTGATCACCCGGATGTCAATTGCCAATTCGCCTGTGATGAAATTTATACAGGAGAATCGATAATTATGATTTAATTGCTGCAGGTTTACCAAGGAAAATAATCTGCAGCTGTTTACTGGGGAAGTCTGTACACAATATTGTGAAGAGATGTCAATAAGGATCAGCAAATATAGTGGTTATTGTAGTTGGCTGAAAGATGTACAAAATTCACTCAAGTTTGCAGCCCTAGTCCGTATGGGTCTTATCACACTAATAAAATAACTGCTGTATTCACACATCGTGGGTAAGTTTGCTTCAGTTTCTTCCGTCCAAAGTTGTACAGCATAAATAAAACCTTAGATTACGCAGACGTTTTAAAGTGGATGTGATAGAGTTACCTTTTTTAAGTAGTGAAAATCTTATTGATATTATTTAATCCAGTTACTCTTGATTCTTGCAGCACCAGAACAATTCAAATGATCATATTTTTTAAGTGAATTTATATGCTTATCTCTTCTGAATTTTTTTTTACGTGTAGCTTCTTTTAATATCAACAGTTTCAGAAGAACAAACTATTGAAGAGAAGATTCAGAAGAAATTTAATAGAGGTGCGCAAAATCACGAGGGATCTGGACAGAGTAGATAAAGAGAAAACAGTTCCTGTTGATGAAACCGGATGACACCAATTTAAGGTAATTGGTAAAAGAAGCAATGGTGACATCAGGAAGAACATTTTTACATAGCAAATGGAGAAGACATGGGATGCACTGCCTGAGAGTGAAGTGGAGGCAAATTCAATTGAGAATATCAAAATAGAGTTCGATAATTGTCTGAAGGGGAAAAAATTGCAGGGCTATATGGAAAAAGCAGGAAATGAGAATGGGTAAGTTGCTCTTGCAGAGAGCTGGTTCAGACGCAACAAGCCATGTGGCATCCTGTGTTGTATAACCATTCTATGATTCTATTATACAAATGTACGTGCAGAACAGTTATCAGTGGTAGGAACAAATTGAGGTGATTTAACAGGAATATCAAGTGTGTGTGCACAATGTTAAAGGATACGATCTGAAGCAGTGGTGTGATTAGTGGTGAGGGAGGAGGAGCAAGTGTTCAAACACCTCCTGAAATTTCTGCACTTTTAAAAAAAATTGATCTGCTATTTCTTTTGAAAGAATGTGCTTTGATGAAATGCAAACGACAGATGGTCTTCCGGAGCTAGTCGCTTCCACAATTTTAGCAGTGAAAACCAATTAGTTTTGGCTTGCCATTATAAATGTTTACCAGGATATTGCAGTGAATAGTAGCAAAATTGTCTATAGACTAGCAAAACATAACCACCACTGGGACTTTGTGCGGGAGAGTTTTTTGCCCAACCAGCGCTGTGTTTTCCTTTAGCATTTGCTTTGGTTGGATTGCAGGAGATAATGAAACTCCTACTTGAAAGGTGGACCTTTTGCTGCAGCAAAGTATTGTTTGGTCTGGTAAGCTGATATCCTAAAAGAACTCAAATATAATGTTGCCAATACCACTGCAAATTTTCCGACAGTATATTGGTACTAATAAGCTAAATAAGCCAGCGAGAACAGCACTGTTACTGCATGGATTGAAATACCACCTGCTGCATTCCCAATATTCTTCTGGCAACATATGAAATAAACTTGGCAGATGGTATTTAATTATTTTTTTACACTTGGGTAGGAACACAAACATTATTATACAAACATGATGTATGTAATTTGGGAAAGGGGAGGTTTTCGGATGACATAAATCCTGACAGCAAACCTGTGAAATGTTTCAAAGTTATCAATGGAATTGTTGGCTGTTCAGTTCATGTTTCACTCTTCATGTGTTGGTGGTTTAAAGCAGATTTCACATGACATTTTAAAGTGTATGACCCTGTCTTAAGTTTGTTTCCAGGTCCATTTGCAGTGTCACACTGAAATTACAGCAATTAAGGAAAGAGATGTGTTAACATGCAGAAGCCATCTTCATGGGTTGTTTTCTGCAAAATTGAAATAACAAACAGTGCTCAGTGTAAAAATTCATGGCATTTGAGAGAATGATGTGTCATGATAAATTATTTGCCCAAGTAAAAGAACATTGAAGGAAATTGTCTCATCATGATTTTGGAAGGTTTTTGTTTCTTCTTCAGGCAATAACTTTTCTGAATTCCCCTTTTAGTTTCTTCGTGCTAGGCACCATTTGGGAATGTGGAAAAGTGGCGTGTTCTCAGGTGTCCTTCCAGTGTTTATGACTTGGATGAAGGGACCTGATGTACGATAGTCAAATTTGCTAATGACATCAAGATAGCTCTTAAATTAAGTTGTCAACAGTAAGTAGAGAGTCTGCAAAGGAATATAGATAGATTAAATGAGTGGGCAAAAATTTGGCAGATGGCTTACAACATGGGTAAATGTGAATTTGTTTATCTTGGCAGGAAGAATAAAAAAAAAAGTGTACTATTTAAATGGAGAAAGATTGCAGAACTCGGTGATACAGAGGAATCTAGGGGTCCTGGGTTTTTTTATTCATCCATGGGATGTGGGCTTCGCTGGCTGGGCCAGTATTTATTGCCCATCCCTAGTTGCCCTTGGTACGTGAATCACATAAAGTTAGCATGCAGGTACAGCAAGTGATTAGGAAGGCAAATGGAATGTTTGCATTTATTGCAAGAGGAATGGAATATAAAAGTAGGCAAGGTTTACTGCAGCTGTACAAGGCCTTGGTGAGACCACACCTAGAGTACTGCGTGCAGTCCTGGTCTCCTTATTTTAAAAAAAGATATAATAGCTTTAGAAGCAGCTCAGTGAAGGTTCACTGGACTCAATCCTAGGATGAAGGGATTGTCTTATCATGTCCTCAACAAGGGATGTCCTCAACCCCAACCCTAAGCATGGTTACAATACATGGTATTATAGCAAAGATGTGATGTACCATGATGCCAATCTGATTAGATTTTAAAATACAGCTATTTTCTGCAGCACTGTTCATTGATAAAGAATGTCAGGCAAATAGGGAACAGTTACGCTGGGTAAGAAGCAACGAGGTTGGGGTTGAAGCCAAGAGGTGGAGCAGGTGGCAGAGGCCCTAGCCTGAGCGGTCTGAAGGTGTGCTGGGCATACTCAGTGGGCTTACGATCCTGAATTTGGGAGAACTATGAAGCAGCTGGTCTTTGGCAGTACCCGTAGCAAGGAGGAAGTGAAGCAAAGACAAACTTGAAAGGGAGATTTTATTGTATTTCAGTGACTAGAAGTGCACACTAACTGAGTGGCTGGGAACACCACAGAGTAAATGACTCCAGCAAGCCAGGAATGATCCTATGTGAGTCAGGTTGAAGCACAGGAAAGAAGTTAGACTTCATGGACTTCAGCATAGACATGGATAGAACCGAGCTGAAAGGTTTGGGCTTACCTTAATCGAGATGACTGTAACTGGGAGGAACCAATTCATTAGCAAAATATAAGATGCTAACCTAATTATTGAAGTTGCCAAATGAAGTGCAGTAGAAGTCTAAGGATTTGATTGACTATGACCTGCACCTTGCCAGTTCAGATTTGGTATTTAATTCATGTTGTGACTTAATGGATATATCCTCATGGTGGCGTAGTGGTAATGTCACTGGACTAATGATCTAGAGGCCCTGGCTAATGTTCTGAGGACATGAATTCAAATCCCACCATGGCAGCTGGTGGAACTTACATTCAATTAATAAAATCTAGAATTGAAAGCTAGTCTCACTAATGGTGGCCAACTATCATTGATTGTTGTAAAAACCCATCTGGTTTGCTAATGTCATCAATGGAAGAAAATCCGCCATCCTTATCATGTCTGACCTACATGTGACTCCAAACTTACAGCAGTGTGGTTGACTCTAAACTTCCCTCTGGAATCGCTTAGGAAGCCACTCAGTTCAAGGGCAATCAGGGATGGGCAATAAATGCTGGCCTTGCCAGTAATGCCCACATCCCATGAAAGAATAAGTTTTTTAAAATTACAACCAATCTCTAATTCTTGCCCCCTCAGATGTGATACCATTGATGCACCAAGCTTAAGTTTTAATTATTCAGACGGTGTATGTGGTGTTTCTACTTAAATGTTTGTGACAAATTTCTATATAAGCACCACTTCACCACTTACTGCATGTCTGATTTCAGTGATTTACTGATTTAGTTTGAAATGTCTTGATGTGATTCCATGATATTAACTGTTCTGATAAAATAAACAGATTGCCTTTTTATAATGTTAATGCGTGAGCAGCGCTGCCATGCCACTCTGGATATCTGCACTCTTCCTGTTCCCTGTTGCAGGGCTTCTGTCTTATTAGCTGCACTTTCTGGCTAGATCTCTGCCCCCTGGCTTTTTCTGTTGACACATCAATTTACAGCAAGGCAATTGGGAACAAGAAATTCTAACTATGATTTTTCACAATTAGAAATGCAGTTTCTGAGTGCATTCATGTATAAGCAGCTTTGAACCCTAAAGAAAATGTCCCTGAATTGAATCAGTAAATGGAGTCCTCCGTTTTCCAATGGCATTTCGAGTCACTCTTTCGTGACCAAAAAAAGATTGTAATCGTAAATATA
Organism: Carcharodon carcharias; assembly: GCF_017639515.1. Classification (NCBI taxonomy): domain Eukaryota; kingdom Metazoa; phylum Chordata; class Chondrichthyes; order Lamniformes; family Lamnidae; genus Carcharodon; species Carcharodon carcharias. The sequence continues at coordinate 22,259,551 of NC_054467.1, read as the reverse complement.
TATTAGTTCCTCACAGCTGAAGGGGCTGTCACCTTCATGTTATTGTCAGATGTATAAAATAATTACACATGCAGGCAACACTGCATTGAATTGGCACCTATGTATAAAATTCTAAAAATAAAAGTTTACTGTTGCAAACTAATGTTTTGCTAATGAGGGATTGTGACATCACATATCTTGTGGGCCTCATTGAGGTGAGGGATGTCACTGCTGGGGAAAGGAATTCTCTAATTTTTGGCAAACATTGTGATCTTTAATATTGCCATGACAGGTTGGGATGATATAGAAAATTTCCTCGACACTGCCCTTCATAATGTACTTTAATCCCAATATCAGCAAAGTGCTGCACCGGTGATTCTTTTCTACTTTCTGCAGCTGCTTTAATGGCCCCCGAGGAATACATTTATGTTGAAATCCAGGTTGTGTTAAGCTATTAACTCATAGGCATAAAGAACTGGATTAAGACTGTTTGAACCAATTTCATATGGGGCCATCCCAGGCAAGGCAGAGAAGAAGACTTCTTCACTTCATTCCTGAATAAATTCAAAGTCACCCAGCTATGGAAGGCAACAACAGCACCTGTCACTTCCTGTTCATGACTTGTGACATGTTAAATATTTTCCTGAAAATACAGTAGCATCCCATACAAACATATAAAACTGAAGTTTTGAAAAGACCATCCTGCCAGTCAACCACCTGCACCATTCAGTCTTGATGGCACTCTTTGGGACTGGCAAAGAAAAACAAAAAAACAAAACTTGCAACTAATTCAGGAAAACCTCCAGGTAATTCTTTTGTGGCTCCACAAGGCAATCCAGCAGACTGCGGTAGCCCATACACTTTCTAAACGCAAGTAACTAAAACTTTGTTCCCTTACAGTCTTGAAAGGATATGGTGGATAATTGGTTTAGCTATCCACCGTCAGCTTTGGCTGGACTGCACAAACCACTACCAGGTCCCGCTGTCGTCTGCTAAAACTGCTCACTATTCCAGGATAATCCTGGAATGCAAACATAACCCCCGGCTGCTTCACCTTTCTGCAAACCATCTTCTTAAGTCCTTCCTCCTCTGTCTCCTCCATCCTCACCTTCAACAATAAGTGCAAGGAGCTCATGAACTACTTTCTCATTAAAACTCAGATAATTCAGCTGCCTTTGCCACATCCTTCCTTCCACTAGCCTTCCACCAAATTTCCTCTAAAGTTAACAAAAACAGAATTACCTGGAAAAACTCAGCAGGTCTGGCAGCATCGGCAGAGAAGAAAAGAGTTGACGTTTCGAGTCCTTATGACATTTCGACAGAACTTGAGTTCGAGTCCAAGAAAGAGTTGAAATATAAGCTGGTTTAAGGTGTGTGTGTGGGGGGCGGAGAGAGAGAGAGGTGGAGTGGGGGTGTGGTTGTAGGGACAAACAAGCAGTGATAGAAGCAGATCATCAAAAGATGTCAACAACAATAATACAAAAGAACACATAGGTGTTAAAGTTAAAGTTGGTGATATTATCTAAACGAATGTGCTAATTAAGAATGGATGGTAGGGCACTCAAGGTATAGCTCTAGTGGGGGTGGGGAGAGCATAAAAGATGTAAAAAAATAAATAAATAAACATATATTTTTTTTCTTTTTCTCTTTTTATAATGGAAATAGGTGGGAAAAGGAAAATCTATATAATTTATTGGAAAAAAAAGAAAAGGAAGGGGGAAACAGAAAGGGGGTGGGGATGGGGGAGGGAGCTCACGACCTAAAGTTGTTGAATTCAATACTCAGTCCTGATGGCTGTAAAGTGCCTAGTCGGAAGATGAGGTGTTGTTCCACCAGTTTGCGTTGGTCTTCACTGGAACAATGCAGCAAGCCAAGGACAGACATGTGGGCAAGAGAGGAGGGTGGAGTGTTAAAATGGCAAGCGACAGGGAGGTTTGGGTCAATCTTGCGGACAGACCGCAGGTGTTCTGCAAAGCGGTCGCCCAGTTTACGTTTGGTCTCTCCAACGTAGAGGAGACCACATTGGGAGCAACGAATGCAGTAGACTAAGTTGGGGGAAATGCAAGTGAAATGCTGCTTCACTTGAAAGGAGTGTTTGGGTCCTTGGACGGTGAGGAGAGAGGAAGTGAAGGGGCAGGTATTGCATCTTTTGCGTGGGCATGGGGTGGTGCCATAGGAGGGGGTTGAGGAGTAGGGGGTGATGGAGGAGTGGACCAGGGTGTCCCGGAGGGAGCGATCTCTACAGAATGCCGATAGGGGGGGTGAAGGGAAGATGTGTTTGGTGGTGGCATCATGCTGGAGTTGGCGGAAATGGCGGAGGATGATCCTTTGAATGCGGAGGCTGGTGGGGTGATAAGTGAGGACAAGGGGGACCCTATCATGTTTCTGGGAGGGAGGAGAAGGCGTGAGGGCGGATGCGCGGGAGATGGGCCGGACACGGTTGAGGGCCCTGTCAACGACCGTGGGTGGAAAACCTCGGTTAAGGAAGAAGGAGGACATGTCAGAGGAACTGTTTTTGAAGGTAGCATCATCGGAACAGATGCGACGGAGGCGAAGGAACTGAGAGAATGGGATGGAGTCCTTACAGGAAGCGGGGTGTGAGGAGCTGTAGTCGAGATAGCTGTGGGAGTCGGTGGGTTTGTAATGGATATTGGTGGACAGTCTATCACCAGAGATTGAGACAGAGAGGTCAAGGAAGGGAAGGGAAGTGTCAGAGATGGACCACGTGAAAATGATGGAGGGGTGGAGATTGGAAGCAAAATTAATAAATTTTTCCAAGTCCCGACGAGAGCATGAAGCGGCACCGAAGTAATCATCGAGGTACCGGAGAAAGAGTTGTGGAAGGGGGCCGGAGTAGGACTGGAACAAGGAATGTTCCACTTACCCCATAAAGAGACAGGCATAGCTGGGGCCCATGCGGGTACCCATAGCCACACCTTTTATTTGGAGGAAGTGAGAGGAGTTGAAGGAGAAATTGTTCAGCGTGAGAACAAGTTCAGCCAGACGGAGGAGAGTAGTGGTGGATGGGGATTGTTCGGGCCTCTGTTCGAGGAAGAAGCTAAGGGCCCTCAGACCATCCTGGTGGGGGATGGAGGTGCAGAGGGATTGGACGCCCATGGTGAAGAGGAAGCGGTTGGGGCCAGGGAACTGGAAATTGTTGATGTGACGTAAGGTGTCAGAGGAATCACGGATGTAGGTGGGAAGGGACTGGACAAGGGGGGAGAGAAGGGAGTCAAGATAACGAGAAATGAGTTCTGTGGGGCAGGAGCAAGCTGAGATGATCTTTAGGTCGTGAGCTCCCTCCCCCATCCCCACCCCCTTTCTGTTTCCCCCTTCCTTTTCTTTTTTTTCCAATAAATTATATAGATTTTCCTTTTCCCACCTATTTCCATTATAAAAAGAGAAAAAGAAAAAAAAATATTTATTTATTTATTTATTTTACATCTTCTATGCTCTCCCCACCCCCACTAGAGCTATACCTTGAGTGCCCTACCATCCATTCTTAATTAGCACATTCGTTTAGATAATATCACCAACTTTAACTTTAACACCTATGTGTTCTTTCGTATTATTGTTGTTGACATCTTTTGATGATCTGCTTCTATCACTGCTTGTTTGTCCCTACAACCACACCCCCACTCCACCTCTCTCTCTCTCCGCCCCCCACACACACACCTTAAACCAGCTTATATTTCAACTCTTTCTTGGACTCGAACTCAAGTTCTGTCGAAGTGTCATGAGGACTCGAAACGTCAACTCTTTTCTTCTCCGCCGATGCTGCCAGACCTGCTGAGTTTTTCCAGGTAATTCTGTTTTTGTTTTGTTTTGGATTTCCAGCATCCGCAGTTTTTTTGTTTTTATCTCTGTGTTTAATTGACTGCCACTGCTCTTCAAGAAATGCCTACCTCCTTGAAGAAGTTCTGTTCCTCTCTGCGACAAGATTTCCGTATCTCTCTTTTGCCCTGCTCACCTTCCTTGCTTTCCATTTCCCTCCTGGTGTTTGACAAGGTGTTTACTAAAACCCGCTTTCACAGCCACATCTACTTTCTCAGTGACTGTCTCCATCTCCGACTTACCCCACGTGGATTTCAACTGAAATTCCACCCCTCATGTTTCGAACTCACCCAGGATTACAGCTATCTCCGGGACATAAAACGTTTCTCGGACTGCTGTTCCCGTCACATTCTGAAATCCACACTCAGTGCCATGCGCCGCCATATGAACACACTCGACCTCTCCCTCCAGCAGCACCGCCGTACCCTTTTTCAAAGCTGCGCGTGCCCCCAGTTTCATTTTATCCTTCGGCTCATCCGACGCCTCAACAAGAAACTTTTTCTCTTTCTCTCAAGTGCTAAGGAACGCAAGCTCCAACAACTCATCGACACCAACACCCATCTAGGACCCTCCACCCCGGCCTGTCCCTCCATCCCCACCCCATCTTCCAATCCCAACCCCAGCCGTATATTCACTATACCCCCTGACCTTCCCCTCTCCGATGCTGAACGTTCAGTGCTCAGCAAAGGACTCAGTTTCATACCCTTACGCCCTCACCTCAATGAATTTCGGGCTCGGCATGATGCTGAACTCTTCTTCCGCCGTCTTCATCTCCGGGCTCACTTCTTTGGGCAGGAGTCCTCTCCCAGTTCAACGGATCCTTTTACCCATCTCCAATATTCTCCCTCCACCTGGACCCCTCCCTCTGGATTCTTACCTTCTCTTGATCTTTTCATTGAGAACTGTCGGCGCGACATTAGTCGTCTCAATTTCTCTGCTCCTCTCACCCATTCTAACCTGTCTCTCTCTGAACTTACTGCACTCCATTCTCTCAGGTCCAACCCTGACATTGTCATCAAACCCGCTGACAAGGGTGGTGCTGTTGTTGTCTGGCGCACTGACCTCTACCTCACGGAGGCTGAGCGTCAACTTGCAGACACTTCCTCCTACCTCTCCCTGGACCATGACCCCACCACTGAACATCAAGCCATTGTTTCCAGGACTGTCACTGACCTCATCTCCTCTGGAGATCTCTGTCCCACAGCTTCCAACCTGATAGTCGCCCAACCTCGGACGGCCCGCTTCTATCTCCTACCCAAAATCCACAAACAGAACTGCCCCGGTAGACCGATCGTCTCAGCTTGCTCCTGCCCCACAGAACTCATTTCTCGTTATCTTGACTCCCTTCTCTCTCCCCTTGTCCAGTCCCTTCCCACCTACATCCGTGATTCCTCTGACACCTTACGTCACATCAACAATTTCCAGTTCCCTGGCCCCAACCGCTTCCTCTTCACCATGGACGTCCAATCCCTCTACACCTCCATCCCCCACCAGGATGGTCTGAGGGCCCTTAGCTTCTTCCTCGAACAGAGGCCCGAACAATCCCCATCCACCACTACTCTCCTCCGTCTGGCTGAACTTGTTCTCACGCTGAACAATTTCTCCTTCAACTCCTCTCACTTCCTCCAAATAAAAGGTGTGGCTGTGGGTACCCGCATGGGCCCCAGCTATGCCTGTCTCTTTATGGGGTATGTGGAACATTCCTTGTTCCAGTCCTACTCCGGCCCCCTTCCACAACTCTTTCTCCGGTACCTCGATGATTACTTCGGTGCCGCTTCATGCTCTCGTCGGGACTTGGAAAAATTTATTAATTTTGCTTCCAATCTCCACCCCTCCATCATTTTCACGTGGTCCATCTCTGACACTTCCCTTCCCTTCCTTGACCTCTCTGTCTCAATCTCTGGTGATAGACTGTCCACCAATATCCATTACAAACCCACCGACTCCCACAGCTATCTCGACTACAGCTCCTCACACCCCGCTTCCTGTAAGGACTCCATCCCATTCTCTCAGTTCCTTCGCCTCCGTCGCATCTGTTCCGATGACGCTACCTTCAAAAACAGTTCCTCTGACATGTCCTCCTTCTTCCTTAACCGAGGTTTTCCACCCACGGTCGTTGACAGGGCCCTCAACCGTGTCCGGCCCATCTCCCGCGCATCCGCCCTCACGCCTTCTCCTCCCTCCCAGAAACATGATAGGGTCCCCCTTGTCCTCACTTATCACCCCACCAGCCTCCGCATTCAAAGGATCATCCTCCGCCATTTCCGCCAACTCCAGCATGATGCCACCACCAAACACATCTTCCCTTCACCCCCCCCTATCGGCATTCTGTAGAGATAGCTCCCTCCGGGACACCCTGGTCCACTCCTCCATCACCCCCTACTCCTCAACCCCCTCCTATGGCACCACCCCATGCCAACGCAAAAGATGCAATACCTGCCCCTTCACTTCCTCTCTCCTCACCGTCCAAGGACCCAAACACTCCTTTCAAGTGAAGCAGCATTTCACTTGCATTTCCCCCAACTTAGTCTACTGCATTCGTTGCTCCCAATGTGGTCTCCTCTACATTGGAGAGACCAAACGTAAACTGGGCGACCGCTTTGCAGAACACCTGCGGTCTGTCCGCAAGAATGACCCAAACCTCCCTGTCGCTTGCCATTTTAACACTCCACCCTGCTCTCTTGCCCACATGTCTGTCCTTGGCTTGCTGCATTGTTCCAGTGAAGCCCAACACAAACTGGAGGAACAACACCTCATCTTCCGACTAGGCACTTTACAGCCATCCGGACTGAATATTGAATTCAACAACTTTAGGTCGTGAGCTCCCTCCCCCATCCCCACCCCCTTTCTGTTTCCCCCTTCCTTTTCTTTTTTTTCCAATAAATTATATAGATTTTCCTTTTCCCACCTATTTCCATTATAAAAAGAGAAAAAGAAAAAAATATATGTTTATTTATTTATTTTTTTACATCTTTTATGCTCTCCCCACCCCCACTAGAGCTATACCTTGAGTGCCCTACCATCCATTCTTAATTAGCACATTCGTTTAGATAATATCACCAACTTTAACTTTAACACCTATGTGTTCTTTTGTATTATTGTTGTTGACATCTTTTGATGATCTGCTTCTATCACTGCTTGTTTGTCCCTACAACCACACCCCCACTCCACCTCTCTCTCTCTCCGCCCCCCCACACACACACCTTAAACCAGCTTATATTTCAACTCTTTCTTGGACTCGAACTCAAGTTCTGTCGAAGTGTCATGAGGACTCGAAACGTCAACTCTTTTCTTCTCCGCCGATGCTGCCAGACCTGCTGAGTTTTTCCAGGTAATTCTGTTTTTGTTTTGTTTTGGATTTCAAGCATCCGCAGTTTTTTTGTTTTTATTCCTCTAAAGCTTCCTGTTGCCTTAGCCCTGAACTTGCAGCCTTCTCTAGTTTCTCTCCTATCTCCCTTTATGACCTCTCTGAGCTCACTTTGTCCATATGATTTCCCACCATTCCCTCAACTCTATTCCCACTTAACTGCTGACCACCCGTTCCCCTCCTGGTCTCCATGTTAGCCGATATTGTTAACAGTTCTCTCCCTTCAGGTGTAGTTTCATATCTCCATTTAAATCTTCCATCATCACCGCTCTTCTTAAAAACTAACCTTTGACCTGACAGTCCTTGATAGTACCATCCCAACTCCACCCTCCCTTTCTTCTCTAAAGTCCTTGAACCTGTCGCCTCCCTAATTTGTGCTCATCTTTCCATGAAATCCATGTTTAAATCCCTCCAATCAGGTCTCTGCCCCTGCCACAGTACAAAAGTGGCTCTTTTCAAAGTCACAAATGACATCCTATGTGACTATGATGAAGGCGTACTATTCCTCCTCATCCTTCTTGATCTGTCTGCAGCCTTTGGCACAATTGACCACACCATGCTTCATTGTCACCCAACTGGGTGGGACTGCTCTCACCTGGTTCCATTCTTACCAATCTAATCATAGCCAGAGCATCACATGCAATTGTTTCTGTTCCCCCTCCCACACAGTTACCTCTGATGACCCCCATGGATCTATCCTTGTCCTATCACCACTGACTTACATTGGTTCCCAGTCAAGCAGTGTCTTGATGTTAAAGTTCTCATCCTTGTTTTCAAATCGCTCCATGGCCTCCCCCACCCCGCCCTCCCTATCTCTGTGATTTCCTCCAGTCCCACAACTCAGAGATATCTGTGCTCATCTAATTCTGGCCTCTTGGGCAGCCCCGATTTTAACTGCTCCACCGATGGTGGTTATGCCTTAAGCTGCCAAGGCCCTAAGCTCTGGAATTCCCTCCATACACTTCTCCCCTTCTCTACCTTGCTTTTCTCCTTTAAGATGCTCCTTAAAACCTGCCTTTTTGATCAAGATTTTTGTCATCCTTATGTGGCTCAGTGTCATATTTTACATAGATCATAAGAAATGGGAGCGGGAGTAGGCCCTTTGGTCCCTCAAGCCTGCTTCGCCATTTAATAAGATCATTACTGATCTGATTATAGCCTTAACTCCACTTTCCTGCCTAGCCCCATAACCCTCAATTCCCTTGCAGATCAAAAATCTGTCCAATTCAGTCTTGAATACATTCAATGACCCAGCCTCCACTGATCTCTGGGGTAGAGAATTCTAAAGACCCTCTGAGAGAAAAGAAATCCTCCACACCTCTGTCTTTAACGGGAGACTCCTTATTTTGAAACACTGCCTCTTTGCTTTAGATTGCCTGACGTGGGGAAACATCCTTTCAGCATATGCCCTATCAAGCCCCCTCAGAGCTTAATATGTCTGTATAAGATCACCTCTCATTCTTCTAAACTCCAATAAGCATAGGCCCAAGTTGCTCAACCTTTCCTCATTAGACAACCCTTTCATCCCAGGAATCAACCTTGAATGCAAGCATTTCCCCCCTTAAATAAGGAGACCAAAACTGAACGCAGTACTCTAGGCGTGGTCTCACCAAATGCCCTGTACAGTTGTAACAACACTTCTCTGCTTTTATATTCCATCTGCTTTGCAATGAAAGCCAACATTCCATTTGCCTTCCTAATTACTTGCTGTGCCTGCATACTAGCTTTTTGTGAATCATGAATGAGGACACTCAGATTCCTCTCTGTTGCAGCGCTCTGCAGTGTGTCTCCATTTAAATATTGTTTTCTATTCTTCCCATCAAAATGGACCACATCACATTTTCCCATATTACATTCCATCTGCCAAATTTTTGCACACTCACTTAGCCTATCTAAATCCCTTTTCAGATTCTGTCCTCACAACTTGCTTTCACCCTGTTTGTGTCGCCAGTGAATTTGACTGCAAAAAAACTTTGTCCCTTCATCCAAGTTTTCAATATAGACTGCAAGTTGTGAGACCCCTGCACTGATCCCTGTAGCACTCCCGTAGATACAGTTTGTCAACCTGAAAATAAACGATTTATTCCGACTGTTCCTGCAAGTTAGCAAATCCATGCAAATATATCATCCACAACACATGATCTCTTGTGGCACTTCACCTTATTTTGTTTTATGATGTTCCTGTGGTGTCTAGGGATGTTTTATTATGGCAAAGATGCTATATAAATATAAGTTGTTGTTTAACATAAATATCCTTTTCTCTCAGGAACTTGTTCATTTCCAACGTAAATTACACCTTAATCATCACAATCCTCAATGGTTTATGCCAGAGGGCAAAGACTCTGAAAAGAAGTGCTTCTTAGTATTTAGTCTAACTCTTTGCTTGTGGACTTGTTTGGATAGGACCTCCTGCCCTACCATCCCTGACCTCTTCAGATAACCTGCTTACTCTCAATTACATAAGGGACTGATCAAAAGTGGTAACTTGGGTGGTTGAACAAGCAAGTATGTATCATTGGACTGATCCTCTTGGCGCACTACATTACTGTATTCAGGTTGACTCTGGCACACAAGTGAAAAGTGAGATTTGTATCTTTCTGAAATGGTGAGGTTTACACAGTGGGATAAAATTAACATAATTATTTGAAAATGAAATTTTAAAGCACTTGTCTTATTGGGCTGATTGAGCTGGAGGTATAGTTAACAGAATAACAGTGTACATTTCACTGTAACCGCTTCACTTGATGCAACATTGAAAGAATGGAACTATTGTAGAGATACTTTACATTAAGCGTATAGTTTAAAGAATAACAGCATCATTTGATTAATGGTACTGAACTAACAATACTGTGTTTCAGTAGATTATTAGTAAATAATCTATACAGTGCACACATTTTTATTTAGGATCTTCCTACCTTTGTGTGCTTTTCATACTGTTTTCATCCACGTGATCTGACAACCCTGTAGATTGGGTGAGGGCTGCATGGTGTGCATCAAGGCAACTGTAGATCCTAATGTATTCAGCTGCCAGTAGGAACCCACAGAACCCCCTACCTAACAGAATTATGGCAACTCAGACTGCGGCAGTTCAAGAATAAAAGGCCCACCATCACCTCCCCAGGGCAACTAGGGTTGTGCAATAAGTGGTGGCTTAGACAGAAATGCCCACATCATGAGGATGAAATTTAAGAAAGTAGCAGTGGCCTCAGGAAAACAACAGGAAAACCTTACCCTAATGGAACAAGCTATTGCAGATGGCTTGCTAAGCATCAGCCTTTTTATTGTTCAATCCAATTTGTTTAAGACCTACTCACAGACCTATGATTTGGCGAGACTCCCATGTTAAAGCACAATTGTTTTTAAAACTCCGTTTTAATGTATATGGTCTGAGACTATTCAATGTACTGTGCAGTGACTTTTTATTGCCACATTCACACAACTTGCTGGACCCCACATTTTAAAACATCATTATTTTAAAACGTAAGACTTCAGAATAAGTGTGATAGGTTTCGCATTTGGTTTTGGTTGTTTCTGGGGTTGGAGGGAGGGAAATAAAACGTGCTTTGTAATTTATTTCCCCCGCCCATATACCTATGACTGAAGGTTTTTTTTTAAAAAAAAGGGAAAGAGGTGTGTGCCGATGCTGTAGGTAATCTGTTGCCTCTTTAAGGAGTGCACAGCCTGACGCTGTGCGGATAGAGCCAGTCAGATGGCTGTCGGGCTGCGCCTGTATCTTCAGAGCTGCGCTGGGAGCTGTCCACACGCCGAGAGCTGCTTCCACAGAACACACTGGGACTGAGAGAGAGTGTTGAAGAAAAACAGACAAGAAAATGACCTTAATGTGACAGGACATTGCAACAGGATAAAGAAAGCAGCTACATGAATATATATGTATATATGTAAATACACAGTAGTTTCAATGATGAAGCTGCAGTTGGATTTTTCTCCCAGTCCGGAAGCTGCTCGAGACATGAGGTTATTCTTTGTAAATATTTAAGTATCTTCCAACGTGCAGTTTGAACCCACAAGACGTGAAGACAGTATGGCAAGTGAGTACAGAAATACCTGAGCATTTTCAATGCAGAAAAAAAAAAGGCAGCAATTCCTCAGCTTGGGCACGGTGCTTGTAGATCAGCAACATGTATTTTTCATTAAATCGCGTGGGTGTGTTCCACCGCTTTATTAATCTTTAGATCTCTGTATATTCCTAACGCAGCACTTACCTGGGTGCAATATGCATGTTGGATGAAAAATACTTTGGAGATTTGTCAGCACGGTTATGTTAACTGCCATTAAGTAATGTGAGAAACATTACACAGGGAAAGGCTAGTTAGCTTTCGGTTTCGTGTGTCGAGCTTGTTGGTTTCACGTATTCTAAATGGACCATTTGTGTGTGTGTATATATATATATATATATATATATATAAAAGACCTTATTCTCTGGGTGGATTTGATCCTTAAACCCCAGCAGCCAGCTCCGTGACGGTGTGGTTAGTGCTGCAGAGGGATCTGCCTCTTGCGGACTGGGATGATGGCAGGGTGGGGCCAGCAGTTTACAGCCATTCACATTTTTTTTTCAATATAAAGCTGAAAATGCTTTGACATCCTGTAACGTTACACCTGACCTCTTGGGATCTGCAGTATCTATTTTTACGGTCTCCCCCCACCCCCCCACCACCTCCACCCATCACCACCAGTCTGTGTTATCCAGGCCTCGCGGGGGGGCTGGGGGGAGGAAGTATGCCATCCCCTTGACCCAGTGCTAGTTTGGCATATCTTCTCTCAAAAGTTTTTTTTTAACTAATGAATGGTTTTGATCACTCGAGATTTGAATAATTGCTTCAAATTTATGACTGGGGGAAAAAAAAACAGGCCCTCGGTTACTTTGGTTGTCATCAATGTTGTTCATTGAAATTGAAATGTTGTTCATGAAACTCTAAAATGTAAGGCAGATCATGATTACCGTGATGCCATCACATTTTCAGATGTTGATTGTCACCAGATTCCAGTGCTAACTAAGAGGTAACCAGCTGGTGGTAAAATGACAGAACGTTAAAGCTTTTTGGATGGGAATTCTGACCGTATGTGGTTCTAAGTGTTGGCTTCAAAACCAGTTATGCAACAATGTTGCACTGAAATCAGAAAAGCGTTTCCTGTGGGTGAAACACACTTTCAGCAGAATGGGCTAACGTGCTAAGAACCTGATCGGGTAACTGTTCACTGATTGTGAATAACACTCTGGTCACAGTTTGACTGGATAGTTGGGTTAGTGGTATTTATAGAGACTGACTGACATAGCCCTATTGTTTAGTATTGCTCCAAAATGAAGTGGAATTTGAATTCAAATAATGGCTGCCTACTGATTTGGGGCCAATGTAATCATGCTCACTAAGCCTGTAGAGGTACTGTAGTTCCAATATGAATCGGAGCCACAATTGTTCCATGATCCAAATATATATATTTTTTATTTATTCATTCATGGGATGTGGGCTTCACTGGCTGGGCCAGCATTTATTGCTCATCCCTAGTTGCCCTTGAGAAGGTAGTGATGAGCTGCCTTCTTGAACTGCTACAGTCCATACAGTGTAGGTACAACCACAATGCTGTTAGGAAGGGGGTTCCCGGACTTTGACGCAGCGACAATGAAGGAACAACGATATATTTCCAAGTCAGGATGGTGAGTGACTTGGACGGGAACCTCCAGGTGGTGGTGATCCCATGTATCTGCTGCCCTTGTCCTTCCAAATGGTAGAGGCCGTGGGTTTTGAAGGTGCTGTCGAAGGAGCCTTGGTGAATTCCGCAGTGCATCTTGTAGATGGTACACACTGCTCCTACTGTGTATCTGTGGAGTGAATGTTTGTGAATGTGAAGCCAATAAGCGGGCTGCTTTGTCCTGGATGGTGTCAAGCTTCTTGAGTGTTGTGGGAGCTGCACTCATCCAGGCAAGTGGGGAGTATTCCATCACACCCCGACTTGTGCCTTGTAGATGGTGGACAGGCTTTGGGGAGTCAGGAGGTGGGTTACTCGCTGCACGATTCCTAGCCTCTGACCTGTTCTTGTTGCCATAGTATTTATATGCTAGTCTAGTTCAGTTTCTGGTCAATGGTAACCCCCAGGATGTTGAGAGTGGGGGATTCAGTGATAGTAATGTCATTGAACATCAAAGGGAGATGGTTGGATTCTCTCTTGGTGGAGATGGTCATTGCCTGGCATTTGTGTGGTGCTAATGTTACTTGCCATTTGTCAGCCCAAGCCTGGATATTGTCCAGGTCTTGCTGCATTTGGACATGGACTGCTTCAGTCTCTGAGGAGTTGCAAATGGTGCTGAACATCGTGCAATCATCAGCGAACATCCCACTTCTGACCTTATGATGGAAGGAAGGCCATTGATAAAGCAGCTGAAGAAGGTTGGGCCAAGGGCATTACCCTGAGGAACTCCTGCAGCGATGTCCTGGAGCTGAGATGACTGACCTCCAACAACCACAATCGTCTTCCTTTTATGCGAGGTATGACATCAACCAGTGGTGTGTTTTTCCCCTGATTCCCATTGACTCCAGTTTTGTTAGGACTCCTTGATGCCACACTCTGTCAAATGCGGCCTTGATGTCAAGGGCAGTCACTTTTACCTCACCTCCAGTGTTCAGCTCTTTTGTCCATGTTTGAACTAAGGCTGTAATGAGGTCAAGAGCTGAGTGGCCCTGGTGGAACTGAAACTGGGCATCAGTGAGCAGGCTTTTGCTAAGCAAGTGCGGCTTGATAGCACTGTTGATGACCCCTTTTATTACTTAACTGATGATCGAGATTAGATTGATGGGGTGGTAATTGGCCGTGTTGGATTTGTCCTGCTTTTTGTGTACAAGATATAGCTAGGAAATTTTCCACGTAGCTGGTAGATGCCAGTGTTGTACCTGCACTGGAACAGCTTGGCTAGGGGCATGACAAGTTCTGGAGCACAAGTCTTCAGTACTATTGTCAGAATATTGTCAGGGCCCATAGCCTTTGCACTATCCAGTGCCCTCATCCATTTTTGATATTGCGTGGAGTGAATTGAATTGGCTGAAGACTAGCATCTGTGATGCTGGGTACCTCCAGAGGAGGCCAAGATGGATCATCCTTTCGGCACTTCTGGCTGAAGATTGTAGCAAATGCTTCAGCCTTATCTTTTGCAATGATGGGCTGGACTCTCCCATTATCAAGGGTGGGGATATTTGTGGAGCCTCCTCTTCCAGTGAGTAGTTTAATTTTCCACCACCATTCATGACTGGATGTGGCAGGACTGCAGAGCTTAGATCTGATCCCTTGGTTGTGAGATAGCTTAGCCCTGTCTATCACTTGCTGCTTATGCTGTTTGTCACACAAGCTTCACCAGGTTGACATCTCATTTTTAGGTATGCCTGGTGCTGCTCCTGGCATGCCCTCCTGCACTCTTCATTGAACTAAGATTGATCCCCTGGGTTGATGACAATGCTAGAATCGGGGATATACCAGGCCATGAGGTTACAGATTGTGCTCGTGTACAATTCTGATGGCCCACAGTGCTTCATGGATGTCCAGTCTTGAGTTGCTAGATCTGTTCAAAATCTATCCCATTTGGCACAGTGGTAGTGCCTCACAACATGATGGAGGGACTTCATCTCCACAATGACTGTGTGGTGGTCACTCCTACCACTACTGTCATGGACAGATGCATCTGCAGCAGGCAGGTTGGTGAGGATGAGGTCAAGTGTGTTTTTCCCTCTTGTTGTTTCTCTCACCACGTGTTGCAGACCCAGCCTAGCAGCTATGTCATTTAGGACTTGGCCAACTCTGTCAGTAGTGGTGTTACTGAGCCATTCTTGGTGATGTACATTGAAGTCCCCCACCCAGAGTACATTCTGTGCCCTTGCCACCCTCAGTGATTCCTCCAAGTGGTATTCAACATGGAGGAGCACTGATTCATCAGCTGAGGGAGGCCGGTATGTGGTAATCAGCAGGATATTTCCTTGCCCATGTTTGACTTGATGCCATGAGACTTCATGGGGTCTGGAGTCAATGTGGAGGACTCCTAGGGCAACTCCCTCCTGACTGTATACCATTGTGCCACCACCACTGCTGGGTCTGTCCTGCTGATGGGACAGGACATATCCAGGGATGGTGATGGTGGAGTCTAGAACATTATGTGTAAGGTATGATTCCGTGAGGATGACTATGTCAGGCTATTGCTTGACTAGTCTGTGAGACAGCTCTCCCAATTTTGGCACAAGCCCCCAGATGTTATGAAGGAGGACTTTGCAGGGTCGACAGGCCTGAGATTGCCATTGTCATTTCCGGTGCCTAGGTTGATGCCGGGTGGTCCGTTTGGTTTCATTCCTTTTTTGAGACTTTGTGGCAGTTTGTTACAACTGAGTGGCTTGCTAGGTCATTTCAGAGGGCACGTAAGAGTCAACCACATTGCTGTGGGTGTGGAGTCACGTGTAGGCCAGACCAGGTAAGGACGACAGATTTCCTTCCCTGAAAGACATTAGGGGGATATGATAGAAATATTGACACCAGACAACAAATATTAGCATAAAATAGACTCTATTTTATAGCATATAGGGAGTGGATGCTCAGTACAATTAAAGTCACCAGTGAAATTAACGGAGGTTCAGTCTTATATAGCATTTCCTCTGCAAAAGCACAAATACTTAAGCAATTGAATTAGGTATCTGTAAAGTGTAACAACATAGCAGAAGATCATAAGTATTTCAGTTCAGTTAATTTTATTGCAGTACTTCAACCAAGAGAATGGTGTACACTTTGCTTCTCTTTTCTTTCAAGCCAATAGCTAATTGTGACTGGTGCTGGTTAGATCAAGGGTTCATACTGCTGACACATGCAAATTAGAAGTCGCAATGGATTTGATGACTGGAATGTATTCAAATAATGCATGTCCAGGAAACAGTTAAGAAAATTGTACTTACCTTAGAAATAATGAGGGAAAAATTTGCACTAATGAAATAAGTCAATTACATGATTGACTTAGTTTATTGATGAGTGCTGCGGTTTCAAATAGTATTAAACTTCCTCAAAGACAGATAAGATGTACAGACTTTAATACATATATCTATTACTGTATCATAAAGCTTTATTTCAAAAGGATATTTAATGTTATGGAATAAGGAGAATATTAATGCCAACAGTGAGTGGGTACATCCACTTGTAAAGATGACTAACTTTTTCACTTTATTCGTGAGTTATACAATCAGCTTTGCTTGTGGAAATACTTCACAAATCTCTTTGCCAACAATTACATTCTCTCTATGTGTACTGAGGATGTATAGTGATTGTAACAAGATTTATGGTACAAGTTATTGCAAATTTCATAACTCTTTGCACATAAACTTTGTACCATTAGTTTAAATTAAATTCTCACTCTGATAGCACATTCTCAGAATAATAAGATGGGGCATGAATATTCTAGTCATTAAAACGCAATACTGAAAGAAACTTATATCAGTATTGAATGTTCTACCAAAGGCTTTCATGGGCTAAAAGGTTCATGCAAAAAACATGGCTAAGGTTCTATTTACAGTGCAATCAGTTGAATTTGATAATGGGTAAGTACATACATGTCACAAAAAATGGACATTCTTAGAATTTTTGAAGAGTCTGTGTGGAATTGCTGTTGAATGTTTGCAATGTACGGGATCGGTTTGGCCTCAGTTGCTTATATTATGCAATGTACACTGGGAATTTGCACAAGAACATTAAAAATACATGTGGAAAGGGCTGTGTTAGCTCTATTTGCTTATGTAAGATGAACATTGTGCGTACTGTTTGCCCACAGACAGTCACTGAATAATCATAATCCAGCAGTGACTTTTGTATAATAAAAAAACTCATAAGTCAGATATTTTTGAAAAGAGATTTCTATTGGCAGTATGTTTTCTGCCTTTTTCCAAAGTGAACATTAAATTGACTTTGCCCAAGAATTTTTTTTTCTCCCATAGAGGGGTACAACATAAGATGAAGATTTATTTTCTCCTCGGTTGAGCGTCAGATCTGTTTTGTGCAGGAACCTTTTTTTTCCACGTTGATGTTTATAGTGCAGAAAGAGGTTGTTTAGCCCAACATGCTTGTGCCAGCTCTTAGCTCAAACCACCCAAAACAAATCCCCACTGCCCTGCTCTCTCCCCACAGCTTTGCACCTATCTCTACTTCATATGTTCATCCATTTTCTCATTAACAAAGCTAGTCTCTGCTTCAAGTAGGAATACATTCCATATTCTAACAGCCTGCTCTATATAAATAAATTGTTCTTACCTTTTCTCTCTATCATGACAATTTTTAATTGACCTCTGTCAGTGATTCATCATCTAGCAGAAATAGTCTTTTCCCTATTCAACAAATCAACACCTTTAAGTCTCTATTAAATTTCATCTTCGACTTTTCTGTTACCTCAAGTCTCTCCTCATAACTGCAATTTTTTACAACCCTTTGGCACCTTATTAGAGCAGTTTCAGTATTTTAATGTGAGTAAAGAGGACTTGTTGCTTGGCAGCAGGTATTCTGCTCAGTACTCTTCAATGCATGAAACATTTTGTTTTTTAAATTAAGTGTCAAGTACACTATTATATGCAGTAAACAAAAGTTTAAATAAAAAGTGGGCGGGGATATTGTAGATACATGGAAAAAATCAATATACACGAGGCTCAGAAATTGAACACTAATTGCACAGCGAACTCAATACATTCAATTTATGAGATAGTCACTAAAGGACAAGAGAGAAACCAGCAACTTGAAAGAGAATAGTCCCTTAGCATAAATCTCTCATCCCTTATTCTTCTTTTAGCTGCCTCTATTTTATGAGGACCCAATTCGTTAGCACCTCCCAAGGGCCCATTGCTGTAATCTAAACATTTGCACATGGAACAGTCTCCTTAATAAGGGCTTTTTATTTTTCGTTGTGAGGAAGGTCTGTCAATACTTAGTGTCTTAAGGTGGTATATTTTACAATGGTAATTAATGTACAGCACCATGTATGGATTCCTAGTATTGCTGGATTTGGAGAGTTGTATATTCATAGTGGCATTCTGCATTGGGAAGAATGGTTCCCTCTCAATCCCCTGGACTTTCATTCCAGAAAATCATTGATTGCAACTGTTCAATCTTGCAGGATATATAGAGAAATTGAGGCTTACTATGCCAATGTTTTGCGCAGATGTTTTTATGGCAAATTCAACTGAATTTGTTTGTTTCCAGCTTCTACCTCTACCATTGTGATTGACCTTCAGACTTCCCTAATTGCAGGTCGGAAATCATATCTGCAGCATTTTCTGATGAGATTGTGGGGAAATTTGCAAAAGGTCTCTCTTCAAATTGTATCACTTTTTCCTCAAATTGCAGGCTATACTTGGGCTTCTTGCCATTTTACGGGGGGATTGAAGAGGTTTGTGACTAATTCCTCGCTGTTGAAATATGCATGCTTAATTTGTAGATGTTTAAATAAATCTGTTAGAAATAGTATGTTTCAATTCTGCTTTATTAAAGCTGCAATAACGTAAGTCTGTGACACAAAGCCAGACACAGTTGGGAAGACTCTGGGGCCATTTAAAAATGACCACCGGGACCCAGATATGGAAGTCCCACATCCATTTCCAACAGATCCAGTTTTTTGCTGGTATGGGAAAGGGGGTTGGGGTTGATTCACACAGGAAGGAAATCTGAACTTTGTGCTTGACCCCATTTTGGTTGGTCCAAAGGCCTTAACCTGCAATGTGAGAGTCACAAATTGATGGAGTAGACTTGAATGCTCTTGAAGGGCAGATAAGGTTTGTGTAACTGTCATGATCTGAAGATTTTTTTTAAAAATGCTTTAAGCTTTGAAAAAAAATCAGGCTGCAGCTGTCAGTGAGAGTTAAGAAAACCCTTTGCTAGACTACTTTGATTGACAGGGGTAGGTTAGAAAAAAAAAGTCGCATCTGGCCATGTAGTTTTAACAAAGCTATTTGTTGACATTTCCCCAAAGTCTATCATTATATCATTATGAATGCTCACCATAGTTTCAAAAGCCACAACTATTTCAGCAGGAGTTCTGAATTCACAGTTTGATTGACAGCTTATAGAAGCTATTAAGGGATTAGCTGTTTTTGATGTGGGGCCTGAATAGAAGTTTGTTCTTATAAGAGATTAACCAACTGAGATTTAAAAACTTTGAATGGATTTTATGAGTGGAAATTTTTTTTCAAATTCAAGTGTGTAGGAGCGAGAGCTTGATTAGATTATTATCAGTTTATTTTTTCATCTCTACATGTCTCCTGAGGTTTTCCTGTGGTGTGATGTTGGGTGAGTGGCTTTGGAGGTGGCATGGAAGGTATGAACAGCCATGGGCTGGATGGGAGGCATGAGCTGGCTTTATGTTGGCATGAGGGCTTGAGGGACCATGGATCTGGCTGGGGAGGCGAGGGCCTAACAACTTCAAAAACAATTATGATGAAGTCCCAGAGAGCAGAGGCGGACCTTCTGACCGGCCCACCTCACACTTGCCTGCCCCTGTGGCTGCCTACATTCTGCTTCTGGGGTCAGCAAGTGGGTCTGGTGAGTCAGGAAATTTCCCAACTCAAGCTGCCAGCATCAGCAGCCAAAATCTGGCCCACGGTGTCTGAATACACTCAGACCTAGACTTGTGCTAGTAAATCTCTGTGTAGTTAATCTCAGTAATAGGATTGTACCATATAGGGACATGAGAGCTAAACATAGATCCCTCATTATGCTTCTCTAACTTTCAGTGGAAGAGCTGTGCAAATGTTAAGGTAAGATGCAGGTGATTTGTCAAGGGAAGGAGGGAAAAGGCAGGGTTGATAAGCATGCAGGCTTTATTCTCTATATGCCACTACTCTGGGGAATCTAGCCTGAACACACAAGCCTGACTGTGTTTTATAATTGCATCAATGCACATATTCCCATTGACTAATAGTGGGAGCAAAGCAGCAATAAAAAATATGCCTTGCCTTGGACAGGATGACTTTTTGCAAGTACATTTCGTTTTAGGAAAAAGAACTGATGGAAGCCAATTGCCTATCAAATTAGAATTCTAATAACTATACAAAGGTTATATTGTATAAACAGAAATGCTGTGTAGTTGTAGAATATTTTGAGGAGGGGAGTACTTCCTGGCTTCTCGTGTTATTGAATCACTTTCAGCTTAGAAATAGCTAAGAGCCTTGCTACTCTTAACTGACTAAATCAGTCAAAGAAAAATTAGGCAAATACATTATTACTGGTCTTCAGGGGCAGCATTAAGACCATGGGGCTCAGTGTAAAGCCACCTATGCAAGGTAATAGCTGATCCCTGATCATTTTTCAACTACTCTTATTTATCGCAAATATGCCTTTTCATGATGGTACATGTGCATATTTGGCACCAGATTCGGTAAATGGCATCTAGCATCCTTATCTAGTGAAATGTAGGAGCTCCATACGAACCCTTTGCATAAGGCCTCCTCTGGCAAACACTGCTGTCACCTACCTTTTGATGCTTATTGGGAGGTGCAAATCCACCCTCCCCCCATGTGAAACCAGAATAGCATT
Organism: Carcharodon carcharias; assembly: GCF_017639515.1. NCBI lineage: Eukaryota > Metazoa > Chordata > Chondrichthyes > Lamniformes > Lamnidae > Carcharodon > Carcharodon carcharias. The sequence goes on along the minus strand of NC_054467.1, from coordinate 22,238,820 downwards.
GAGAATAGGGAAAGTTTCGGCTCGTTGGAAATTAACCAACAAGAGGAGAAAATGAAGTATCCAATGAGAAACTTTTTAATTTATCTAAAATAAATTTTGTGGGAAAACAGAGAAAAACTGTGAATAATGTCTGTTCACTTAAGTTGCAAGATCGTTTTTGATGTTACATACTAAAAATTGAAGTTGACAGTTCTTGCATTGTTGAGAGCTGTTGTCATCTGTAGAAACATCAATTCACTAGTAATGTCAAAACTGCGGGAAGCATTGTCATAATGCAGTGATCTTCTTAGAGCTGTATGAAAGTTTATTGATGCTGTAAAGTGGAAAATAATTGAACTCTGCCTGTACATACCTAGGGATGTTAAACAGGGTAGTGCCTTCTTTCAGCTAGTTCCAGAAGAAGGAGGACAGTAGCAGAAGAGGCATGCAGTGCTGGCCAGCCTAGGTATCTCAAATAATTTTAACCTGATGTGCTTTACTCACTATTTGGTCCCAGTATAGGCTCTGGATAAATTTCTCATCTTTACTGTCAATGTCACAATTCAGCAACAAACTTAGAGTCATAGAGGTTGACAGCACAGAAAAAGGCCCTTTGGCTCATCAAGTCTGCACGGTCAAACAAGTACCTAACTATTCTAATCCCATTTTCGAGCACTGGTCCCATAGCCTTGTATGCCATGGCATCGCAAGTGCACATCCAAATACTTCTTAAATGTTATGAGGGTTTCTGCCTCTATCATCCTTTCAGGCAGTGAGTTCCAGATTCCCACCACCCGCTGGGTGAAAAAATTCTTCCTCTCATCCCCTATAACCCTCCTGCCCCTTACCTTAAATCTATGTCCCCTGGTTATTGATCCCTCCACCAAGAGGAAAAGTTCCTTCCTGTCTACCCTATCTATGCCCCTCCTAATTTTACACGCCTCAATCATGTCCCCCCTCAGTCTCATCTGCTCCAAGGAAAATAACCCCAGTCTATCCAATCTCTCCTCATAACTAAAACTCTCCAGCCCAGGCAACGTCCTGGTAAATCTCCTCTGTACTCTCTCTAGTGCATTCAATTCCTTCCCATAATGTAGCTTCCAGAACTGCACAGAATACTCTAGCTGTGGCCTAACTAGTGTTTTATACAATTCCAGCATAACCTCCCTTCTCTTATATTCTATGCCTTATCTAATAAAGGCAATAAAGGCTCCATGTGCCTTCTTAACCATCTTATCTACCTGTCCCGTTACCATAAAGGATCGGGGGACGTGCACACCAAGGTCCCTCTGATCCTCGGTACTTCCCAGGGTCCTACCATTCGTCATGTATTCCCGTGCCTTATTTGTCCTACCCAAGTGCATCACCTCACACTTATCCAGATTAAGTTCCATTTGTCACTAATCAGCCCATCTGACCAGCCCGTCTATATCCTCCTGTAATCTAAGGCTATCCTCCTCATTTTTTACCACCCCACCAATTTTCATGTCATCCGTGAACTTACTGATCAACCCTCCTACGTTCAAGTCTAAATCATTTATATGTACCATAAACAGCAAGGGACCCAACACTGATCCCTGTGGAACCCCACTGGACACAGGCAACCAGTCACAAAAACACCCCTCGACCATCACCCTCTGCTTCCTGCCACTCAGCTAATTCTGGATCCAATTTGCCAAATTGCCTTGGATCCCATGGGCTCTTACCTTCGTTATCAGTCTCCCATGCGGGATCTTATCAAAAGCCTTGCTGAAGTCCAAGTAGACTATGTCAAATGCATTGCTTTCATCTATACACCTGGTCAGCTCTTCGAAAAATTCAATCAAATTGGTCAGACATCACCTCCCCTTAACAAAAGCATGCTGACTGTCCTTGATTAATCCGCCCCTTACCAAGTATAGATTAATTTTGTCCCTCAGAATTGCTTCCAATAGTTTCCCCATCACTGAGGTTAGACTGACTGGCCTGTAGTTCCCTGGTTTATCCCTTCCTCCCTTCTTGAATAACAGTACCACATTGGCTGTCCTCCAGTCCCCTGGCACCTCTCCTGTGGCCAGAGAGGTATTGAAAATTATTGCCAGCATCCCTGCTATCTCCTCCCTTGCCTCACTCAACAGCCTGGGATACATTTCATCCAAGGCAGGAGATTTATCTGCTTTTAAGCCTGCCTGATCACTTAGAACTTCTCCCTTTCTATGCTAATTTCTTGAATTAAATCGCAGTCCTTCTGCCTGATTTCCATACCCATGTCATCCCTCTCACTTGTGAACACCGACACACAGTATTAATTTAGAACCCTAACTATGTCTTCTGGCTCCACACATAAATTATCGCTATGGTCCTTAATGGGCCCTACCCTAGTTATCCCCTTACTCTTAATTAACTTGTAAAATAACTTTGGATTTTCTTTTACTTTACCTGCCAATGTTTTTTCATGCTCCCTTTTTGCTCTCCTAATTTCCTTTTAAGTCCCCCGCTACACATCCTATACTTGTCTAAGGCTTCCGCTGTTTTGAGCCCTCTGTATCTGCCTTAAGCCTCCCTTTTTCTCTTTATCCAATCCTGTATATCCCTCGACATCCAGGGTTCCCTGCATTTGTTGGTCCCACCCTTTATCTTTACTGGAATATGTTGGCTCTGTGCTTTCCCTATTTCCTTCTTGAATGAGTCCCACTGCTGTGTCGCAGATTTACCTAAAAGTGGCTGCTCCCCGTCCACTCTGGCCAAATCATATTAGATCTTATTAAAATTGGCCTTCCCCCAATTTAGAACCCTGATTTCTGGCCCATCTTTGTCCTTTTCCATAACAACCTTGAATCTAACAGAGTTATGATCACTATCTGCAAAATGCTCCCCCGCTGATACCTCCACCACTTGCCTGGCTTCATTCCCTAAAATTAAGTCCAGGACCACCCCTTCTCTTGTAGGACCTTCTACATACTGGCTTAAAAAGCTCTCCTGAATGTATTTCAAGAATTCCGCTCCCTCTAAACCTATCACACTATGCCTAACCCAGTTAATGTTGGGGAAGTTGAAATCCCCCACTATTACTACCCTATTAACTTTTGAAATATTGGGACCAAATAGCGAGCATCATGTTGGAAATTGGACAATCAGATATGTTTTAAGTGAACAGAGGAGTGTGACGAGACCGTGTACTGTCCCCAGAATTATTCAGATGTACTTCCAGGGGTTAAAAATTGGAGGCCAGAACACAACAAACTTATGATATGTTGACAACACAACACCACTTGCAGAATCAGAAGAAGCCCTGCAAAGTATTGTAGTTCAAGTAAAAACTAGGGGCAGGATTTTTACCTCATTGCGGTGGGCGAGCCTGGGAGTGGCCACGAAACCAGCCGCCACCTGCGATCGGCCCCGAAGTGTTCAACGCTGCCTGGGTGGGGGGAGGGGCAAGCATGGAAGTCAGCGCATGCGCGCAGGTGCACTCAGTGAAAGCTCCCTGAAAGCACAGAGCTGCCTCAGAGAGCTGAAGATTTTCAACATTAAAAATATACAATTGAAAAATAAGGAAAACATGGTCCCTCATCTGTCACATGAGCAAGGGACATGTTAAAAATTAGTTTTAAAAGTTGTTTTTGTTTTTAATCACTGGTCAAAACCTCATCCCGCCCGTGGATGAGGTATCGCAAAAAATGCAAAGGCCGCTTGGCCTATTTGCCCACCCGCCAACTGTAAGGTTGGACAGGCAGGGACAAACTCAATTAAATTAATTAATTAATTCATTCATTAATGGGCTTAACAGTCGTCTTAATTGTCAGCGGGCGCACCGCCGACCGAAATATCGTACAAGTGCTTGACATCGGGGCTCTCGCCCGACATCATCACATACTAATTTTCTCCCATTCGGGCCGGACATGCGCCTGCCTGATGAGGGAAAAATTGTGCCCTAGAAGTTTTAAATATGTATTGAGTATGAACACCAAGGAGACAAAAACAATGGTAGTTAGAAGGGAGGCATTAGAATAAAATGGAGTGAAGATTGAAGACAATGGTGTCCCACTGGAACAAGTAGATAAGCTTTTCTATTTAGGACAAATAATAACACAAGATGGCAGATATGATGCAGAAGTGTAGAAGGATAGAGATAGCCAGAAGTAATTTTGTGAAGATGAAGGATGTGTTAACAATAAAAAAAAATTCAAGCTTTTAACAAGGAAAAAAAACTCATAAGATGCTGTCTTCTATCCATTTTCCTGTATGCTCCAGAAACCTGGACAATAATTAAAGATTTGTGGAAGTAAATAGAGGTTTTTGAAATGTGGATGCTAAGACCTAAGCTAAAAATTCTGTTTTCAGATCACAAGGTAAATTAAGAGATACTTGAAGTAGCAAGAGCGAAAAGAAATCTAAAAAGTGACATCCAGAAAGGAAAGTGTCTGTATTTCAGCCATTTGATCAAAGCTGAAAAGCTCCAGAGATCTTTTCCAGAGGACAAAACGGAGGGCAGCAAAAAGAGGGGTCGATCTAGGTGTAGCTGAATTATGGACATCACAGAATGTTTGCTGACGAGCTACAGTTTATGTGCGAGGGTGATGCAAGACACAAGAGCCTGATATACCATGATTGCAGGTCACCTGGCAGCTGATGCACAGCCCTCACCCTGCAAGAAGTCATTGTTATGGTGCAAGTGGGGAAGAGGAGAACCTGAGCCATAATATATACAACCAACTTGGCAGGAGTACTAATTGCATTTACCTGTGATATCCAATGTACAATAATCATTTACATGTGTAAATTGCCCAGCACCCTGGGGAATAAAGGGGCCAGCTTTATTTCATGAATAGCACAACATGTCTCCAAATATGGTCACCTTCTTTATTTCCAATTTAGCTCACACGTAATGGCACATCAGAGGTTATTATAACTTGATGTACCTGATGTGGTTCAGGATGTTTTCTCAGGTCCTTCATGACTGTCACAGCTTAGCACGTGTTACTTCCTAACTGTGTATCCTTCTCAGTTTTTCCCCTGTGGGGGGATGGAATACAGTGGATGTCTATTGGAAATGCATATCCATTAAAAAGAATGGGGAAGGTAGTGGGGAGTCAAGCAGCCCCTTATGCTCTGGTCTGTATGCAGCCCTGCAACTGCACACATCACGGGATTGGATGCAGTGACTTGCCTGGACCTGTGCGCTATCTGGCATAATTGCAGTCTTGATTGGGATCAAGTCTGCATCATCAATGCCAGATCCTTCTATTCTTCCATTACTGGTCACTCCTATAACATAGCTAAATATCTATTTGAGAGTTTGTAGTGAGGCTTTGGAGGCTTGCATTCTGGTTGTCTCAATTTAATTGCCCAACATGAAACCAGACAAGACATGACTAGACTATGAATTGGAGCCAAGGTCTCCACCTCTGCACTTGCCATCTTATGATTGGGGGAATTGCAAGCTAGATTTGCATAGAAAATTGTCAAATATCACTATTGCTCCCATGTGGTGATATTTATGTCTAATGTGTTCAAGGATTAGGAAGCACTGAAATGTTTGTTTAGTGCTTATTTCTTTATTTAATCAAGTCAGTGACATAATGAAGCACAACCCCTTACATGCAGTGCATATGAGATATAGGTACCAATATTCACATTACAGGGACCCCTTCAGGGTTGAAATTCTCCTAAGAACTCGTGTGTTGCATCTTTTATGGTTTAATTACATAGAACAAGTGTAGGTGCCATATGTCATCATGCTGTGTGCATATTGTTGACATGTAAGCTCATTTAGTGGTAAGGTTAGCTGCTTCCTTTTGTTGTGTATGTCTTTGATCTCTTGGGTTGTTTACACTTACATTTCACACGAGTGACTCATTAGTTCTCTTTAGCAGCATCTGACTTTGTTACAACCACAACAGAATCAATCTTTATTATATGGATATGTAGTTGATGTTAAAAAAACTTATTCTGGTCATCCTACCTGATACACATATAGTGAGCGCATAGGTGGAAAACCCTAGCCCACATGTCTAGGGCTGCAATGAGAACGTTTGTGATAGAAGTTATGACTAAGCTTAAGAGATCGGTCAAGGGATGTTCCAATATAGAGGTTCCTAGAGTAGAAATAAAAACGAAAAATTGCGGATGCTGGAAATCCAAAACAAAAACAGAATTACCTGGAAAAACTCAGCAGGTCTGGCAGCATCGGCGGAGAAGAAAAGAGTTGACGTTTCGAGTCCTCATGACCCTTCAACAGAATCAGTTCTGTTGAAGGGTCATGAGGACTTGAAACGTCAACTCTTTTCTTCTCCGCCGATGCTGCCAGACCTGCTGAGTTTTTCCAGGTAATTCGGTTCCTAGAGTAGTCCTGTTCTCAGTGGTGATCTGCATCTTGGACATGGGGTCAAGCAGCATTGCATGGGAGTGAGTTGTATACTGCTTCATGCCACCAAATTGTATAGGCAGACTTGCTATAAAATAACAAAGAATTAATTGGTGATGTTCACCTACCAACTGTGTTCCTAGGTGCTGCCCCCTTTGTAAGACCCAAGATCCTGGGTTTAGCAGCAGAAGGGTGTTCAAATTCAAGAATGGATAACATGGTGGTTATGTTACTGAACTAGTTATCTGGAGACCTGAACTAATGCTCCAAAAACCATGAGTTCCAACCCCACCAGAGCAGCTGGGGAATTTAAATTCAATTAATTAACTAAATCTGGAAGAAAAAGTTAGCATCAATGATGGTGGCCATGGAACTATCAGATTGTCATTAATTCACTAATTCCCTTTAGGAAAGGAAATCTGCTGTCCTTATTTACTCGGTCCTGCATGTGACTCCAGATCCACAGCAACCTGGGATCAGGGCACATATTACCTCTGGAGTCGCTCTGGTGTAGACTCTGACCAGAAGACAATGTGTTAGAATTCTAGCAAGGTAGATATCACTTTGGACACTGCTTGTATGATATGAGATTGAGTTATGCTGCTGTGAATCACTTTTATTAAGTGATTAGGGGGAGAATAAATATGCAAAGTAGAATACTAGACTTGGGGGGAATTGGGTGGGTGAGGGGCACTGACCTCCTCTTCCTTATATCTTCAGTTATCTTCAGCCCCAAAATCTGCAGGGCTCTCCTCTCCTACGAGAAAAAAGGCCTTCTCTTGAGGAGTCTTTTCCTGCCACCACCCCAAACGCTGGTGCCACTGCCGGTTTTGTAGATAAAAATGGACATGCATTGGAATAGGCTAGTGTGGTAGCCAAGCATGCAGCCCAGATCCAACATTATGTGAGCCTCTAAACATGTAATCTGACCAGATTGTACATTGGCAGCTTGCTGTTTGCACTTCGTCCATTTTCATAGATGACAGGGCAAACAGGTTGGCTTGGCAATAATAATAGTGTGCAGCAAAAGGATGGACTCCATGCACATGAGTATTAATTGAACAATTGTCAGCGTGCTGGACATTCTCTCTGTAAGCACATCATGTTAGATACCTTGGTAAAATTTGACAAAGCGTGATCAATGTGCAAGAAATTTATAGGTCTGTGGAAGATCGCCAGGGTGAGGACCATCATGCTGTGCCAAATCTGTGGTCACAAATCCAGGACGCCCTAAGTCATTTTACAGCCAGTAAAGTACTTTTGAAGTGCGTACACATTTGTAATGTAGGAAACGTATCAGCAAGTCAGCGTACAACAAAGTCTCACAAACAGCAATACAGTAATGACCAAATCATCTGACTTCTGTTCAGTTAGTTACACTAGTTGAGGGTATCTTGAGCACTCCTGACCTTAAATGCTCCATCTTTGATGGCTGTGCCTTTAGCTGCCAAGTCTCTAAACTCTGGAATCACCTCCCTAAAGCTCTCCATCTTTCTTTCCTCCTTTACAACGGTCCTTAAAACCTGCCTCTTTGTCCAAGCTTTTGTTCATTTGTTCTAATTTCTGCCATGTGACTTGGGGCAGAATTTTGCACTTGATGGGCGGGCGGGCCCGACCAACTCGGCGGTGGGCGGGCAGCCAATTGCCGCCGCCGAAAAGGGCCCCGCCGCCATTTTAAGTGGGCGGGCCAATTAAGGCCCACCCAGCATGTCGCCCAACGGGAAGCACTATGTGCTTCCTGTGCGGGTGGGGGGGGGAGGGATTCCCCAACTGCCAGAGTGCGTTCTTTTGCACATGCGTGGGAAAGAGCGCACTGCTCCCTGAGGCAAAGTGCTGCCTCAGGGAGATCGCTGAAAGGCAGTGAAACTTTAAAAATAGAAAAATAAAAAAAATCATTAACATGTCCCCCACATGTGAAAATGTCACACGAGATGGGACATGTTAATGCAATACACAAAAATTTATAAAAATTTTGTAATTCCAATATCAAACCTCATTCCGCCACTGTTTGAGGTTTGTAAAAAAAAAATCACTTACCCGCCTGCCTGTAGGGCCCGTGTGCCGACCCGAAGTTCGCATAGGCCCCTCAAAATCCTGGTTGATTAGAGAGTTAATGGCCTTAACACGGCCTTTAATTAATGGCGGGCGCAGGTCCTGCTGCAGAGCGTGCCCGCTGACTGAAATATCGCGATGCCGTGCGCTGACGTCGGGACATTTTAAGCGCTGGTGTGCGGACTCCGTCACCCGCACGCCAGCCTGAAGATTCTGCCCACGGTGTCAAGATTTGCTCAATAAAATGTCTAATGATGACCATGAAACCGTTGCCGATTGTCATAAAAACCCATTTGGTCCAATACCCTTTAGGGAAGGAAACCTGCCATCCTTACCTGGTCTGGCCTACATTGACTCCAGACCTGCAGCAATGTGGTTGACTCTTAAATGCCCTCTGAACAAGAGCAGTTAGGGATAGGCAATAAATGCCACCTAGCCAGCGACAGCCAAATCTTATGAACAAATATTTTAAAAAATTTTGCTTTAAAGGTGCTATATAAACATATTCCTGGGGATAATATTGGCTGGGACACTGGCAAGATCTTCTTGGCTTTCCTGAGGTACTTCATTGATTTATCTCACCAAATATGGAAAAACTTGGCATAAGCAGCTATCATTAAAGTCTACATTCAAATTTATTGACCTCTTGATTTGAAAGTCCATTGCTTCTTGTATTTCCGGAACTTACAACTCAATACATACAACTGTCCTTTGGTATGAACAGTCTCATAGGCAATTTTATATTTCACTCCAGGTTTTAAACAGCTGCTGTTTTTTGATTCACCTGTAATAACTTTAAAAAAAAATCTCATGATGCTCACAACCTATTTATTATTTATATTCCACGTATAATCCCGAGGAGCACAAGAATGTCTCATTCTGGCTTAATTTTGGAATGCCATCGTTAAAACAAAGGGCTTTTTTTTTCTAATCTGTAAAGCATAAAGATGATGTGCAGCAGAGTTGCCATGTTTAATATTTATACGATTTTTCTCTAAAGTTACATCCATTTTTGTAAATGCAACTTTACAAAGAAACTTCAAAATAAGCTGCAAGAACTGAACCTGCCTTTTATATATATATATATATATATATATAAAAAAAAGCTTTTGGCGGGGTTGGAAGGGGGAGTAAAACAATCACACTAATGCTTCGAAATTACTCTGAGGGAATATTAGTATCCAAATGCACGATCATATGCAATTTCCTTTAGCTACTTTTATGGAGCCACTAACCTAGTTAAAGTAAATGAATGGATCCAATAAAATAGAGGACAAAGGAATTGCACAGAAATGTGTTAAGTTGATATTATTTGTCTGGTGCATTTTCAAAGCAAGGGATACACTGATGAGATCAGACCTGTTATCTTCATAATTTTGAGCCAGGGCCAATGACAAGCATCCAATAAGTATGGAATCAAAAGCAAAATGCTGCAGATGTTGGAAATCTGCATTAAAAACAAAAGGCTTTATTTTTGCAATCAGCTGGTCAGGAAGCACTTATGGATGAATGCCTGAATATTGAAAAATATTGTAACATTTCATTGTTGCCTGCTGATGGGGTTCTCCTAATCCGCGTCCTGATGTTAATTAAGAAAAGCAATTTCAGATCAGGCGAGTGTATTTAATCAACTTCAGTGACTTCAGGAAACTAATATTTTCTAATGTACTTACCTTGAAATTATAATATTACCATGTTGTTAGCAATAAATCTATTTAGGGTTGAAATTTACATTTCCTTCAGGCACCCGAAGTCCAACACTCAGATTTGTGAATATGAAAATCTAATCACTGTACTGAACTCACAAGGGTCACTAGATGAGCAGCTCACCAACACGTCCACAGGAAATGGAGGCATACACAGGCAGTAGACAGTTACAATTGGATGCTGTCACCAATTTGATTAAAAGGTAGTTGAAAAATATTTAAAGCACCTTCCTTTATTTCTCCAACTCACATCAAAGATAATAACCAATCATTCCACTTTATTGTGGGAAATACATTCAAATGATGATGGAACATTTTTTGTCCGTAAGCTGCTTTTCAAAAATTGAGGCCAATTAAAGCCATTGATGATCTCAAAAAGGAAAAAAAATCTACATATTCCACAAATCATTTTACCCATTCTTGAATGGTTTGTGAAATTGAAAGTGATGTTGGCATTTTCCAACCATCTATTTGGCACCGTTATACAGCAGTGTCTTAACAGTTGTAAGTGCTGTTAATGGAAAACAGCATTAATATATAATAGCACTGGTCTGAAGTAAATCAGTCTTTCATATTTCAATGTGCTTCAACTTATACATTTGTTAGAAGAGAGATGCCATTTGGGTATATGCGATGTAGTGTTTGTTAAAATATCTTGAAAGAGATGCTGCTTGGTTTATTAACTTCACAAGTTAACTTCATACTGTACCACTGTGAAGTTAACGGCAATGTATGTGTCAATGCTTAATATAAACCCGTACTAAGAGAACCTCAAAACCATGACATATTTCTATGAAAAGTTTGGTGTTAATAGCAAGAAAAGTTACACATACAAATTATACTAATTAGAATAGAAATTCCTGCCTGTGAAGTTACTTTATGAGCACTTATTAACCCTTTGAAATAGAGCAATGCCCAGTTAAAATAGCAGAGGGAGAATTTTGACACAATGTTATGAGAGTTATCACTGTGCCATTCTTGAAATAATGGTGCCATCAATAAAATATTCAAACCAATAGAAAATGAAAAATCCACAGAATCAGTTAGTTCAATTTTCAGTTCACAACCATGTGTCATGAAACTAACTTTTTTTCATCATATTATTGTGGTTTATTGTGAAGTAGGTTTATAGTGGTAAGTATAGTTGAGTCTGTGTATGATTTAATTACACCTGTAGTCAAGCAGACAGCAAGTTTGAAATCATCAAAAAAAGCTAGGTGCTTGACATACTTATGAGTAAACATGGATGCTGGCTTAGACTGTAAGGTGTAAAGGGAATTTGCATTTTTAGATAAATTATGGGATATTTGGATTTCAGAGGGATCTTAGTCTATTTACAACTAGCCAGATAAGCAAGGCTAAGTGATTGTTTATTTTCCCCAAGGCTACTGACAATATACAGTGGCAACATGAAAGTTTTTATATTATGAGGAAGATAGCTTCAAAGACATATGGAACATATTAATTTACATATTAAAAATAGAAACATATATAAAGGAGAATGAAAGGCTATGTGTCAGAGGCCATGTAAGATCTAACAGGAGTGTGAGAAATAGCCTTAATAAAGCCTCCAGCATTTGTGCATGAGTCTGTTAATTAACAAAACTGAAATTGGGGAAAAGCCATTTGGAATTCCACTGTCCCGGGTATTGTGTTAACTTTCTGAGTTTGTTTTAAATCTAAAACCTATTTTGGACCATTGCCTTAAAGAGAGTGTAACTGAGGGTCAGGTTAATTAGGAATTTTAGGAGTTATTATAGCAGTAAGTAATTTGTAGTCTTATGTATGTGCTTGAAATCTTTTATATTTTGTTAATATATATTTTAATTTAATTTTTAAAATCTCTAAATGTCTTGGTAGACTTATTACTTCTGAATTCAATGCACACATCTCGTAATAAATACAAATTGCAAATCTGTGGCGATAGCGTGACCAAGTTTCCCTCATGGATTTGGTTCACCTGGCACACATCATTTGCCATGTTATAACACTTGTACTTCTTCCTCCATCTTTCCATGCAAGGTTGATGCATTCAAATGTTTTCAATTCTTTGGGCTGCATGTGGCACTTAATATAAGGTGGAATGATCAGACAACTTAGGCCCCATTTCTTTTGTCATAGGAGGAGTGGCAGGACCGCAGAGCTTAGATCTGATCAGTTGGTTGTGGGTTGCTTAGCTCTATCACTTGCTGCTTATGGTGTTTGGCATGCAGGTAGTCCTGTTTTGTAGCTTCACCAAGTTGACACCTCATTTTCCGTTATGCCTGGTGCTACTCCTGGCATGCCCTCCTGCACTCTTCATTGAACGAGGGTTGCTTCCCTGGCTTGATGGTAATGGTAGAATGGGGGATATGCTGAGCCATGAGGTTACAGATTGTGCTTGTGTTTGTGTACAGTTCTGCTGCTGATGGCCCACAGTGCCTCATGGATGCCCAGTCTTGAGTTGCTAGATTTGTTAAAAATCTTTCCCATTTAGCATGGTGGTAGTGCCACACAGCATGATGGAGGGTATTCTCAATGTGAAGGCAGGACTTTGTCTCCACAATGACTGTCACTGCTACCGATACTGACATGGACAGATGCATCTGTGGCAGGCAGGTTGGTGAGGATGAGGTCAAGTATGTTTTTCCCTCTTGTTATTCCCTCACCACCTGCCGCAGACCCAGTCTAGCAGCTATGTCTTTTAGGACTCGGCCAGCTTGGTCAGTAGTGGTGCTACTGAGCCACTCTTAGTGATGGACATTGAAGTCCCCCACCCAGAAAACATTCTGTGCCTTTGCCACCCTCAGTGATTCCTTCAAGTGATGTTCAACATGAAGGAGCACTGATTCATCAGCTGAGGGAGGGCGTTACGTGGTAATCAGCAAGAGGTTTCCTTGCCCATTTTTGACCTGATGCCATGAGACTTCATGGGGTTTGGAGTCGATGTTGAAGACTCCCAGGGCAACTCCCTCCTAACTGTATACCACTGTGCCGCCACCTCTGCTGGGTCTGTCTCACCGGTGGGACAGGATATACCCAGGGATGGTGATGGTGATGGTAGTGTCTAGAACATTATCTGTAAGGTATGATTCCATGAGGATGACTATGTCACGCTGTTGCTTGACTAGTCTTCGAGACAGCTTTCCCAATTTTGGCACTAGCCCCCAGATATCAGTAAGGAGGATGTTGCAGGGTCGACAGGGCTGAGATTGCCATTGTCATTTCCGGTGCCTAGGATGATGCCAGGTGGTCCGTCCGGTTTCATTCCTTTTTTGTGTCTTTGTAGCAGTTTGTTACAACTGAGTGGCTTGTTAGACTCTATGATTCTATTAGCTGAGGCATTGAATAAGAAGAGGGAGGTTAAGCTGGAACTATATAAAACATTAGTTAGGTCACTGCTTGAGTCCTGTGTGCAGTTCTGATCGTCTCATTACAGAAAGGATGTAATTGCACTAGGGAGGATACAGATGAGATTTACAGGGATGTTGCCAGGACTGGAAAATTCATAGAATCACAGTGCAGAAGAGACCCTTCAGCCCATCGAGTCTGCACCGACACGTGTGAAAATTGCAGTTATGAGGAAAGATTGGATAGGCTGGGGTTGTTCTTCTTGGAATAGAGGAGGCTGAGGGGATATTTGACTGAGATGTACAAAATTGAGAGGGGCTTGAACATAATGGATGGGATGAGCCTATTTACTTTGGCAAAGAGGCCAGTGGCTAGGGGGCATAGACTTAAAGTGATTGGCAAAAGGAATAGAGGGGAGATATGGAAAAAAAAAATTCTCTCATGGGGTTGTAGGGATCTGAAATTCACTGCCTGAAAGGGTAGTAGAGTTAGAAACCCTTGGTTCATTTAAAATGTCTGGGTTATGGCCATATGGCACTGGTCAGAGACCAGTGTCTTGTTTCCCAAGTGCCATAACCTTCAGGGCTATGGGCCAAATGCTGGCAAGTGGGATTAGGCTGGGTGGCTTGTTCTTCAGCCAGCACAGACACAATGGGCCAATGGCCTCTTTCTGTGCCATAAACTTTCTATGATTCTAAGGCTCATAAAGAACCTATATGAAATTGTGAAGCAAGGGGTTACATCTCATGCATAATTTAGTTTTCACTTTGGATTATTGTTACCATTTGATAAATCAACATATTTGATGATGGTCAGATGATATTACTAAGAATTCCTGGTTTAGAGAGAAGATAAAGTAGATATTGAAGACATAGAAACCTGAAAGAGCAGAATTTAATTTCTTTATAAAACATATCCGTACAATAGCTCAGAACCTATGTCACTTTACAAAACAGGTTGTCAGACATTGTTCATGTTGGAAGGCAAATCTTTCCACTTGTCAGAAGATATAATTTTGTGGAACTCAAGGGCGATTACCATAGCTACCAGACTGCCAACTGCAAAATGTTTGGAAATAGCTACCAGAAGACACTTGCTTTGATTTGGAAGAAATGAATATGGTTTGTCTGGAATGGAGAGCAATAAATCTCTTGAATAGTGAGAGAAAATAGAGTTGGCATAGTTTATATGCAGTATATGATCTCTCAATTTTGTCCCACTTAACTTTCTGGGATTGCCTTGGGGATTAGTGGAAATGGGGTAAATGTGTACAAAATTTTCCTGGGAAAGAGCACCAGCTTAGACCTCAGCCTCTAAACTCTTCCACAAATCATTGCAAAGGTGAATGTTTATCTGAGACCAACACACCCATCTGCAGAGTTTTAGGATGATTTTGAAGTTTGCAAAGTGGTCATTAGGAAGGAAAATAATAATCCTGCAATTTAACAATAAACGTTTGTAAAACATTTGATACATTTAGCACTGGCTCAGTGGTTGTCAGGTATCCATATAAAAATATCATAAGTTTCTAGTTGTCAAGGTGTTTTCCTCACAATATAATAGCTATTCGTCAAATAGTTGTTTAAATGCTTTTTTTAAAAACATTGAGTTTACAAGAATTGCAACTTGATATTTTATAGCTTCATTATGGAATTCATAAAGTACAATTGCATCACCACCTGCAAGCTCCCCTCCAAGTCACAAACTGACATGGAACTGTATCGCTGTATCTTCACTGTCACTGGGTTAAAATCCTGGAACTCCATTCCTAACAGCATTGTGGGTATACCAGATGAACTGCGGTGTTTCAAGAAGGTGGCTCACCATCACCTTCTCAAGGACAAATATGGATGGGCAACAAATGCTGGCCTTTCTGGTGAAGCTCACATCCCATGAAAGAGAAAAAAAAATCTGTATTACTATAAAACATAATATAGTTTGCAAAGCTTTAGGATGAAAGAAATATTTAGGTACATTGGTGCAAGACAACTTTAGATGGAATGTGTACTCCTTGTTGAGAAAAGGGAAAAAATATCATGCAAACTTTGTGAGAACTAAATTTGAGTCGCTGAATTACTGTTGGTATTGGCTGTAATTCATGTATTGTTTGGCACTCGGAGCAGAGATATGGGAATGTGGAATAGCACACGTTTCCCTGTTGATCATATGCTGCCAAATTGCTGTTCAAGGTAAATGGCTTCTGTGCAGCACATCACTGAAGACATGTTATGCTATTTTAGCTTCTCATTGCTGACATAATTGGTACTTAAGGGAAAAATGCACCACATTGGAAGCTTAACGTGCTACATCATGGGAGCAGAGAAGATTAAGAGGAGAATAGTAAGAGGATTTTGAAATCATAGAACCTTAGAGAAGAAGGATACCATTTGGCCCATTGTGCCTTTGAAGGAGCTATCTCACTAGTTCCACTTCCCTGCTCTCTTCATAGCCATGAACACCCTTTCTTTTCAAATATGCATGCATCCAATTCATTTTTGAAAGTTGCTATTGAATCTGTTTCCATCCCCATTTTAAGCATTGCATTCTACATCATAACTCACTGCATAAAAAACATCTCACTGATTCATTCACTAATTCTGAAATCTTTGTCCTTTGGTTAATGAGCCTCTTGCCAGTTGAAATGGTTTCTGCTCACTTATTCTATTAAAAGATGTCCTGACTTTGAACACCTTTATTGGATCTATATTTAACTTATTTTGCTCTCAGGAGGGCAACCCTAGCTTCTCTAGTGTCTCCTCAAACTCAAGTCCCTCTCCTTGGTATCATTCTGGTGAATCTCCAAGGCCTTGACATCTTTCCTAAATTGTGGCTCGTAGAATTAGGCTCAAAAGTTTAGCTGTGGTCTCACCAACAGTTCACAAAGGTACAGCATAACTCCCTTGCTTTTGTGTTATAGGGGCATAGAGTTTATTTCAAATGCTCTTTTTAACAATATTATCAATTTAACATGATTAAGGTCAGAAATGATAAATAAAAAGTAGTCTATAGTTACGTTTGAAAGATTTGAAATCGAATTTGCTTGAACAACTTTTTGATTACCAGAGCATAATTTAGATCAGAAAGATAATCAAGTTTTTCTCAAATGTCATACCCTGGAATATATTTGTTTTTAGTTGGTTTCTGTTGGGTTCACAGTTCACATTTCTATTTTTGCTCACTAGTTACACTATTAAATTTATGTTTTCCTCAGTCAATTTACAATTATCACATGCCATTTCTTGAGGAATAGTCAGTGACATTTTTAATCAGATGTGTTGAAGCTTGCCGGGGGGGCAGTATTAAGTTTTTATGATTCAGTAATTTACATTTAAAAACAAATATATTTTTATTTATTTTTAAATCACTCAAGAACACCTTTGAACCAGGCATATAGCATACTCATGAATCATTTTGCTTTGGAGTCATCATAAAAGTGTGTCAAAGAAACTTCAGTAGTACTGCACATGATATATAGGTTTCCATTTATGATTCAGCATCAAAAGAGACATTTCTTCTATCCACAATTTTATTGTATGCATTAACTGCTGAGGTACAAATAAATTGCAGGACTGAAATTTTCATAGTGTGCTAGTGGTAATGCAGTCTTTGGCAACAACCTTTAAGCTGACTGCTTTCTATTCATATCAGCACTGCTGTTAAGTCATTAGTGTTGCTGCTACGTATTAGTAGAGGGATGGCATTTGCCAGTTAATTCCTGGGAAGATTGCTCAGGTTTATGCTCATGCTGTGAACTTTGTTCAATATTATGTCGTTCACTTAGAATTTAGGTCCCAATTCAGTCCACCTTGCTGGGAATACATATCTCCTCTCTGCATTTTGTATTGTACCTACATTATATGAATTTTTGCCATTTAAATCCTCTTCCACAAACCACACCATGGAGCTGCTGACAATTCAACACAAATTGCCATTAAGATGAATCTGATTTTTGCCTTCACCAACAACCAACCAGTGCAAGTGACAGATAAAATAACTCGGTTAAACCAAGCAGGCTATATTAGCTTCTCTGAAACCAGGAGTGTAATTGTCCACGCATATTCATTGCATTGTGCAGTGTGTGTGTACATCAGCATGGATGGAGTTGGTACAACACTAGATTAGTAATCCAATGCTCTGGGTCAAATCCCACCATGGTAGCTGGTGGAATTTAAATTCAGTTAATAAATCTGAAATATAAAGCAAGTCTCAGTAATGGTGACTATGGGCAGAATTTTCCTGTTGGAATGCGGGAGCTGGCCCCACACGTCCATGCGTAAAATGATGCGCGATGACGTTGGGCGAGCATCCAGACATCGCTGCGCCATTGCGATAATTCACTGAGCGGGCGCGTGATGATGTCTGATGCACGCCTGCCATTAATTAATGGGCCATTTAAGGCCCTTGACTCACCAATCGATGCCGATTTTTCAGCGCCTGTGCAATCTTCAGGCAGGCGGGTAGGACACATTTGTATTAACCTCATCCACAGGTGGGATAAGAGGGCTCACTGGGTCAGAGTCTGCACTGTCACGTATTTATTTTTCAAACTTATTGAAACTTGCCTGTGTGATTTGCAGTACTTCAAAACGCATAGCAGCTGCCTTGTCTGGACTCTGTGTCTGCACTGAGTAATCTTTTCTGGGCCTGCAGGTTTCAGGAAGCCTTCCCTTAGCCTGAGAATGGGAGCTGAACTGTCCACTGGAGGCAGCTCCTCTAAGGAGGAAGGGAGGGCTAGAAGGAGGAGGAGGCCAGGAGTGCACATTCAGCCTCCAGGGGAGCCACCTTTGGGAGTACAGGTGCAGGGCCAAGAGGTGGACCAAGGCAGAAGGGGGCCACAGAAGACGCCACTATCCTGCTGCCAGGGTACACAAGCAGCGAAGCAGTGACCTCAATATGTCTGAGGTGCAGTGCCGAAGGAGGCTCCGTCTCTCAAAGGAGACAGTCAATTATATCTGACAGATGATTGGGCCTGAGATCTCCGCTAACTGTGTGGATCGACACCCCATGCCAGTAGCTCTGAAGGTCACAGCTGCTCTCAACTTCTATGCCTCTGGCTCCTTCCAGGGGTCGGTGGGTGACCTTAGCGGTGTTTGCCAATCAGCTTGTGTCAATCAGGTTACAGATGCTCTGTTCAGCCATGCATTGACCTTCATTCACTCCCATTGGGACCAGGCAAGCCAGACAGAGCGAGCCAGAGACTTCATGGCCATTGCTGGCTTTGCCCGTGTCCAGGGAGCTATAGACTGTACACATGTGGCCATCAAGGTGCCAGCAGGTGTGCCCAGTGCCTTCGTCAACAGGAAGGGCTTCCACTCCATGAAAGTGCAGATAGTGTGTGATCACAGGATGCTGATTCTGCAAGTCTGTGCAAGGTACCCAGGCAGCTCCCATGACGCCAACATCATCAGGTACTCCCAGGTGCCGGGAGGTGCTACAATAGGAGCCACGCCTCCACAGGGCTGTGGTGGAGAGAGCCATCGGTCTTCTCAAGATACATTTCCGATGTGTGGACCGCTCAGGGGGCGCACTCCAGTACCCCCCCAGATCGTGTCTCGGTGATAGTGGTTGCATGCTGCGCTCTCCACAATCTTGTGCTGGAAAGGGGGGCGCAGTGGACGAGGAAGACGTTGAACCAGTGGCTGCGGCTGCACACGATGAGTCCAGCAGTGAGTCCGAGGATGAGCACACACACACAAATACCGAGGGGGTGGACGCTGACCCCGGCATACTGACCCCGGGTGGCTTTAATCCAATGAACCTTCAGCTAGTACACCACATATAGACCTCCAGGACAAGCCTGGGCTGTAGGCTCCATAATCGATACCTAAGTGCAAAATCTGCCAGGTTAGGAACAGTCACTAAGGGCCTTGTTAATAAAGCTGAATGTCCAACAAAGCACACATTACATTTTTTGGAAACCATCCACATGCAGAAGGAAAGAGGCACCCTCAGCCATGGGGACATATCTGAATTTAACATGTCAAGCAAACAAACATATGCAAAAAAAAATACAATAGTGTTACAAATCAGAACAAACCATAAGGACCTCATCTCGGGACAACCGAAAAGCACCAGTGAAAAACCCGTGGTGTGCCTAAGGTGCCTTATGTTTGCGCTTCCGGGTGCTGTGTCTGGGTGCTGTGTCTTGGTGCTGCCCCATCACTCGAAGTGACATCTGAGACAGCCTGCTCACTCTGCTGTCTTGTTGGCCTCGGTGACCTTGGCAGTCGTTCTCTGGCATGTGGAGCCTGTGCTGGCCCCGCCTGGGAGGGATCTGCCAGTTCCACAGCTGGCACCTCCCCAGTCGTCACAGCCTCACCGGATGCTACTGGGAGAGGGGCGGAGGAGCTGCCGCCATCATCCAGAGCGCCCTGAGAGGTGCCCGCAGAGACGACAGGCAGCTGCTGCGCTGACTTGAGGTCGCTTCGGAACTCCCTGATCACCATGGATGGATGGGCACCGAGCTGGGAAACTTGATGCCGAGACCATCTCTCACATTGGCAATGACCAGCTGAGGTCAATACCGATGTGAGGGCTTGCTGGTCAGAGTGCATCCCTGGGAAGCCCTGATGGGTCTGCTGGTGTAGCCTCTCCATGTGAGTCGCCACTCTCGCCATGGAGGACGCATGGCGCTGGGACATGTGGCTCATTGCTTCGTTGATCATCTGCATCAACTACTCCACCATGGAGACTAAGCCAAGCATAGCCTCATGTATCTCCCCCAGATGCTCCCACACACCTGGCCACAGTTCCTGCCCCTGCTACATCGCGGATGACTCCAAAGGCACATCATCAGGCATTGACTGAGCATATGCCTGATCCCCTGAAATCCTCTGACTGCTGGCGCCATAGGCACTCTGTCTCCGCCAGCTCCTCCAGCGACTTGAAGTGCCTTCACCACTGTGCCCCATGACACTAGCATGTTTGAATTCCCACCGAAGTGCTAGTATCTGCACTGGTGCCTGTCTGGCGGAGATGGTGTGACACTGGTGAGACTTCAGGCCCCTCAGGTGTGAGAGGGGGCCTCTGCTGCTCCTCCTCCAGACCCTGCTCCAATGATGTTGAAAGGAAGAATAAGGACAGTGGATCAGTTAACGTGGAGACAATGACAAAGTGCATCCCTGTCCCCTGGATCATTATGTGCTCATCCTTCAATAAACAATGGTCAAGCCATGTTGCAAACTTCAATCACTGAACATTCAGCCCTGCCATGGCTGTTGGGAGAACAATGCTGACCTTTCTATTGGGCATAAATACCTGGCCGTGACACCCCAGCCTCACCGACACCAGTGGACCTGGGTGCATGGTGCCTCTCCAAATCTAGGGCCTCCTGCTCGAACCGGCTGAGAATGGCTAACTGTGCCTGGCCGCCACCAGACCTCACACGCTCTGCTGCTTTATGAGCATTCTTCTCCTGAAAATGAGAGACGAGCATTGATTAGTGCAAATTGCACAACGACTCCCTTCGTGTACAGCCCACCCCAACCAGAGTGGGACATATCAGGGTTCCAGTGCCTTCTCACCCTGCTGATCACTCACACAAAGATGCTAGGCCTCTTCCCCATCCCTCGACCCTGCCTTGGCCAAATGCTGCCTACATCACATTAGGCATCACCATCGTTCCAGAGAAAGGAGGCGCAAGCATATGGACCACTGAGCGCAGCAGATGGTTTGTTACCATGCCACCTTGAAGCTTCCCTCCCAGCATGTCACCTGATTTGGACATGTCCTGCAGTTCAAGCACAGCGCCCAGTTGCAGCTCCTTCAGGTTGCCCCCAAAACAGTCATCTGGGGCTCAGTGTAACATATACTGCGGGGGGCAAAACACATCTCTTCATCACCCTCCCAGGTTGACCTCAGCATGGGCAATATCTGCTGGCCCACCCAGCAAAGGACACATGCCGTCAATGATTCAATGCAGTCACTACACTTAGAATTGGTGGGGGCAGCATAGGGGTAAGCCAACCTGCTGGGTTAAATGCCCAATGCCAATATGGTACTCACCCTGCCAGAGTGCAACAAATCGTTGAAGCACTAGCGACACTGGATCCAGGTGCGTAGCACCACGTCCCGGGAGCTCACCACATTCGCCACCTCCTCCCAAACACGTTTCATCATGTGGGGGGTCCTTCTCCTCCCATCCTGGGGAACCAGCACCTCCTACCATGCTGCCATCTCCGAGGAGGGCGGCGAGGCAGTCATCGGAAAAACGAGGGGCACACTGGCCCCCCTCCCTACCCTCCAGCCTGGTCTGCCCCAATTGCCTACCCTCCGTCCTGGCCTGCCTTGAAGGGCTACCCTCCGTCCTGGTCTGCCCCAATGGCCTACCCTCCATCCTAGCCTGCCTCAAAGGGCTACCCTCCGGCCTGGCCTGCCCCGATTGCCTACTCTCCGGCCTGGCCTGCCCCAGTGGCCCATCCTCCGGCCTGGCCTGCCTCGAAGGGCTACCCTCCGGACTTGCATTAACTTCTTTGCCCCTCTGCAGAGCCCTTCGCCCAGCCATCACGAGCTGCCTCTCCAAGGCTGCCAGGGCCTTCATTTATGCAGGCCGCTGGGTCGCCATTGGACCTGGCGGCCTGAACGCGCCCGCTGCTGATTGCCCACTCCCGCTATGCATGGGAGTCGTAATTGGCCTGCCCGCGTAAAATGGCGGCCCGGACCCGATCGCGAATGGTGATTGGGTTCACTCCCACTTTGACCCCCCGCCAACCAGAAAATTCAGCCCCATGAAACTATCAATTGTTATAAAAACCCAAAGAAATCTGCCATCCTTACCCGCTCTGGCCTACATGTGACTCCAGATCCACAGTAATGTGTTTGACTCTTAACTGCTCCCTGAAATGGCTGAGCAAGCCGCCTAATTCAGGAGCAATTAGGGATGGGCAACAAATATTGGCCTTGCCAGTGATGCCCACGTCCCATGAAAGAATTAGAATAAAAAGAACACATCTCCATGCTCGCATTGATGTTTGAGAAAAGCAAAGCAGCCAGACTAATATTAGATCAAATTGGAGGGATGCATCAATCTGGAGTGCTTCTGTAGAGATCATCTGGATATACATGCAAGCTTTCCTGAGGACCATTAAGAAAATTGAATCATGGATCAAAAAAGTATTATTACCTGCTTCATCCCTTTTCAACTATTATTTCCCAGCACTGTAGATATCAACATTTGGCACAACTTGTGAAAGTTTTTTGATGTAGTGTAATTGTAAATTGAGCCTAGGTAACACAGTCACAATGTTCTCATTGAATAACACTGTTGTGATGGCCTCATTGAAGAACAAAGACATGATGGTCTTAGTGAATACTTTAAAGTGAGAACTATGCAGGACACAGCAGTCAGAAAGCTCTTCCTAGACCTGGACTTCTGTGCAACCCAACAGTGTCTCCTACCACCCCCACCCCCACTGAAGTGGCAGCAGGTAGATCACCTCCCAGTGTGGAAAAGAGCCTGGTCTGAAAATATAATGTATACAAAGAACAGCCTAGGCAGCATAGGAAAAGGACATGTACCAGTCAACCTTCCCATGGAGGTTCATGAAACTGTACTGATGCAGCTATAATGATTCAGAGGTCATCAGCAGCAGTGCATCTCTAAATTAATGAAGTGTATTTATTTATTTAATAAAAGTTTCAGGAAACCTCATCACGCTCATGAATGAGGTTTCCTGAAAAACATGAAGGCTGCTTGGGCTTTTCGCCTGCCTGCCAATCTTAAGGTTGAATAGTGTCCAATATCTAGACAAAAGCAAAAGCGATAAGTCTGAAATAAAATGCTACAAATACTCAGTAGGTCAGGCAACATCTGTGCAGAGAAGCAGAGTTAACATTTCAGATTGATGTCCTTTCACCAGAACAGTCCAAAATTGTTTACTGAAACCTGCTATCTGGGGTATTTGTAAGGCTTGCTCCTCATCAGTGCGTGTGATTGTACAGTGAACCATACTGTGTACTACACCATTGGTGAATAAAAGTATGGGCAGGATTTTTCCTATGGTGGGCAGGCTGGGCGGGAGCGGGTAGGGGTGGGCACGGAGCCAGTCACTGCCCACGATCGGCTGCGCGCTGCCTTTTTACATGGGTGGGCCCATTCAGGCCCGCCTAGTGTAATTTGCGGCCAGTAGCGCTACCTGTGGTGGTGGGGGGAGGAGGGAGATTCGGGGCCTGCGCTCTTTCACACGTGCATCTGAAAAAGTGCAGTGATCTCCCTGAGGCACGGAGCTGCCTCTAAATTAATGAAGTGTATTTATTTATTTATTTGTTTAATAAAAGTTTCAGGAAACCTCATCACGCTCATGAATGAGGTTTCCTGAAAAACACGAAGGCTGCTTGGGCTTTTCGCCTGCCTGCCAATCTTAAGATTGGACGGGCAGTGTCCACAACTGCTTCAATTGATTTCTTAATGATCTTAATAGGGTGTTTACATTTTGGTGGGTGCGCAGCTGACCCTGGTGCACGCCCACTGAACGAAATATCACGATGGCGCGCAATGATGTCGGGATGCATGCCCACGTCATTGTGCATCATTTTACATGTCGGCATGTTAGGCCTGCCTCTGCATGCTGACTGGAAAATTCTGCCTTATGAGTATTTATTTGACTGGAAAACAATACTCAAAAAGATGTGTGTTTAGCTACATTCTGTTTCTGGGAAAAGATTGGCTACTAGCATTGATATCCTCTCCTTTGACAGAGAAGAGCTTTCATGAACCTTTGGCCTTCTTGTAAGATTACAGCTGCACCTAACCTTTGACCGCTTCCCATCATCAGTCTGGCCTTCCCTGAACTTAACCACTTTAACTTCATTGCTTTGCTACTCAAACTGCTTAGCGCACTCACTTCCACCTTCAAATGATTGCTCTTGGCGCTCCCTTACAGTCTAAAATAAAAATCTTGCTTAATTTGAATTGTGGTAAGCTTTCAATAACTACACGTTTCATTTGTAGATCAGGCTTTATAAACTTTCTTGCATTCCCAGAAAGAAAAATATGAATGGTTCTGATTATCAGTCTTTGAAAGGGGCTAATTTTATTTTCTTCATTGTGTAAATCTTTCCATTCGTCTAAAACAGTTAATAAGAAATACAGGCCCAACAATAATAACTGTTGCTCTTAATGTTTAGTCTTTACAATATGTGCATGATGTTAACCCCTTCTTGAGTAAACCCTGCTCCAGCATTTATTTGGTATATTGCCTTTGGGCATTGCGTGATCAATAGATCCCTCTGCTCCCCATTTTCCTCTACACCCTAATCCAGTGTTGCTGCACTTAACTACAGTTCTCTGTTGCCATTGTCAAATCAGATTAGACAGCACAGATCAGGGATTGAACCAGACCACATGGCTTAGCTACTTACTGGCTTAGTTAACTGAGCCAATCAAGGGAACTCTTGTGCAATCACCAGTGGGCATCCTGCACCTATTCTATTGAGATGTCTGTCAGTCCAGGCAGAGATACCACAAATACATTTTTAAGAGTATGATATTTCCTCAGATACTTGGGTTGATGAAGTTAGTTCAATTGGTGATATTTTATATCATTGTATCCATGATTTCCATACTCACTGATGAATAAATAACAAATAATTGATCTTTGGCAATGGGGAATTGAATAAGGCTTCTGATGGCTCAATGCTTGTTTTTGTCATATTCCTCAAGGCTGCAAATTCAAGGAGCAGGAGTAGCAAGGAATAAGTACAAGATATTACAAAGTAGGGTTGGAGACAATTTGTAAATAAAGGACATGCATTTATAAAGCGCCGTTTCCTCCCTCAGGACTTTCCACAGCCCTTTCCAGTGAAGTATTATTGAAGTGTAGCCATTGTTGTAATGTAGGAATTTTGTGACCTAGCAATAATGTGGTTAGTTGCTGTTACAAATTTAGGATCTTTTCTTACATTTTCTCTTGGATATAGCTGTGCTGGCCATTCCATGAGTCATCCAAGTAGCTCATGATCACTGGTGTGTCCACACTATCCAATATTGAACTATACTGTGTAATCCAGCAAAATAAAATAGTACTCGCCTGTAATTAGAGCAGATATTCCTGTCCTTTACGCATGCCTCTATGTGCCTCCAAACTCTGCAAATATGCCCAAAAAACATCTGGTAAACAAGGCCATCCTTAAGCCTTTAAGGCAAATCCTTAAAATGCTTTATTTCATAATAAGCGCATGTACAGAGCAACAATTATGATCAGATTCACTTACTTCAATCAATATAACTCATCTACACACAATGCAAAACAACAGAGACACTGTTTCCCACATCCATTGGTTGTCTTACTTTACTTCAACAAAACAATTTTCTGCAAGCTAATTTCTAAACCTGGCCAAAGCACGCCCTTCCAGGTTTCTGCTTGAAGACCTGACTGGCTTCCAATGTCTCTACGTCTGATGTTATCACCCAAGGCCAGAAGCGAAGGCCTGACAAACCACTCTGCCTGGACTGACAGACATCTCAATAGAATAGGTGCAGGATGCCCACTGGTAACTGATATAGGCAAACAAACTGCTCATCATTTGCAGCTTTTGGAGAAGCAATGCTAAAGCTTAGCTTATTAGCATTCCAATCAACTTCTGCCAGTGATTTTTAAAAAAAAGTAATTTGTGAATACATTTTGTTTCAAAAACTCAAATTTCACTATAGAACTCTTTTCTCATTCAAGTTCTCTCTGTGGAAAAGTGGTCAATAAATCCCAAATTGTGACAATCACAAGACAACCATCCAGCACTTATGCCCATCCAAGAATACACTAGTCATTTCAGTAAGAACCTAAACATGCATTACGATTAACAACCAACCTATTTTCGACCAAATGTGGTGAGAAATAGCCATTTTGGATGAGAAGGATTTTAATTCTATTGAAAGCAAAGCATAGGCTATTTAACAAGCAACTTTTTTAACACCTCCAGAATTTAGCAGCCAATAACTGGACCTCAAATCATCTGCTCCATAGCAAATTTAATTTGATGCCTTAATAACACAAGTTTGTAAGTGAAACAAACAACTATCTATTTGCACTTAGAGCATCATGGAGGGAGAAGAGCAATTGGTTCATGTATCTACACATAACTGAAACCCACCCAGTTAAAGTGATTGCACAAGAGTTCCCTTGATTGGCTCAGTTAACTAAGCCAGTAAGTAGCTAAGCCATGTGGTCTGGTTCAATCCCTGATCTGAGGTGTCATAAAAATGCTTTGTAGAAAACAAAATGTACATTGTCTCAATGTCTTTGTGCACTTTAATTTTCTTACATGATCAGCTATAATGAATCTGAATAGCCAAAGTGAAGCCAGAATCCAGATCCAGGAACTGATTATACCGAGTGTTGCTACAAAAAAAAACTACAATAGAAAGAATAAGCTATCCATAATTATCCGTGAAAGTGACCAATATGATCGGAAGGTTATGAGAAAAATAATATTGTACAATGTTACATTTAATCTTATGTAGTAGCAACAACTGTTAATGACAACATTGGAAGTAATTTATATCGTACATATGCTAATTGCTGTATGCGTAATTTAGATTGTCTTTAGAAACATAATTGGAACTGTTAGTCGTTGTGATGAGTTTTAACACAGGCTATTACTAATTCACTGTCCTGATCTAGTAACAATGGTGATACTGAAGCAATGCGTATAATCCCATTTCAATGCATTATTGTTTACCAGCAGTTTGTTTATTGCAATTAATGCTAATGGCTGTCACTAAATATTTTTCAAGCCTTGCTAAGTGCTATGAATAATGTCACACCTTTTCCTTTAATACTGACATAACAAAAGTTCATTTATTAAGCTTTGTCAAGAAGATATACTAATGTTATTGGAAATTATTTTAAAATAGAGTTCTAGTGGGGTCTGTGTCTCTGTGTGTGTCTGTGTTTTAATTGGATTAAAGCCAGCTGGTCTGGGTGGTTTGATGTGTAGTAGATTTAAGATGTTAATTATGTAAATGTAAGGAGGGCAGAAGGTAAAGTGTAAATTTGCATTTGTTAAAAGAAACCATTCATGACTGAGTGAAATATTACACCTTCCTAGAAGATGCCAAGCAATGTGCTTTTTTTTTCAGCTTACTAATAAAATTGGTGGGATGAAAGGATGTTATTGTTAGAAGAGGTAAAGTTAAAAGCCTAGTAATACAATGGAAAATTTACTTTCAAAGGGAAAGATATGTATAAAGGAGAAAGGAGATTGTGAGTAAGGTAGAGGCAATTTAAGATCCAACACGTGTGAAAAGCCTCCAGCCTGTAAGCCTCAAGCTTGTCTGCAAAGACCAGAGCTGAAAGACTCATTTTGAATACAACTGTCCATGGTGTGCTTTGTCAGGTGTCTGTTTAAACCTATGATGTTTACTGTTGCCTTAACAACGGTTTAACTGAGAGTCAGATTAATTAGGGGATTTTTGTAGTTATTATAGTCATAATTTTGAGACATTTGTATATGCTTACAATCTTTCTTGTACTAATAAATGTTTAATTTAGTTTTATAAAAAAAAACCTTGAGACTCAGTGGTCTTCTTACTACTGAATTCAAAGTCTGCATCTCGAAGGATACAAATTGCAAAAATGGATTATGACGGTTGTTTCAAGCTTCCCTCTGGGATTTGAACAACTCAGCCTTTACCATTGGCTGTGTTATAATGGCTTATTTGAACTGCATGCTCCTTGTTAACACAGAGATTGTACAGTAATGAACTGTTAAGCAGTTGTTGTCCTGAAAAGTCAGTATTGCTGTAATGAAATTATATGATTTCTCTTGTTTCCTTTCAGTTCCATGAATAGGTCTATACAATTTTAGTTTATGTAGGAAATGATGTTGGGGGAAAAAAACTAATTATGTTTTCCCTAGAACTTTTTGCTGTCTAACCATTACGGCAAAATAACTTAAGCATAGATTACACTAAAGTAAGTGATAGTGACAATCAATAAATGTTAGTGTATGAATCACTTGCAATTCAGTAATAAAAATGAAAGCTGTTTTGGCTTATTGCTTTTTTAGATAATGCAATGAAATAACGTTCCTGGGCACAGTAATATGATAGCATTGTCGATAGCTGTTGCTGCTGTTAATCTGTATGTTAAAATTATTTAAATCTGATTATGAGTATTTTGTGTTCAGCTTGTTACAGTAGCACTTGTTACATTTTGGAAATTGTCTATCTTTGATTGTATTTGTTTCATTGTTATAGATGTGCTTGACTTTCAAATATTGCTGATAGTTGGAACCATTTGTGGCAGTTTGTATCAGAGAAATCCCAAGTCTGGTTGTGAAGATGACACAGAGACTGTGATATTTTGGGAGAGACTGTTTATTGCTCACTACAGAAATTACTTCTCCACTCCCCTGCCAGCCAAAGTGCTGGCTGACTCTTTCGTTAATTATATTCATGTATGTAATCAATACCCAACACATGTCCATCTTATTACCCTTAAACTACTGGGTATTTAACATCCAGCAACAGAATCTATTAGATACTAAGAAATTCCCTTCTAAACTAAATTGAAAAGCAAACAAAAACTATGCATAAGAAAAAATACAAAATGATAACACGTTATACAATCAAGCATACTCCATTCCCCCTGTCTTGAAAATGAAAAGAAATTAATAAGGTTATAATATGAAAATTTCCATGTTCTCATAATCCATTATAACACAAAGTGTCCCTCTTCGAGGATAACCAACAATTTCTTTGGACAAGCAGTTCTTCTTGTGAAACAACCCGACAACTGGTGACTTGCATCAACCCATTTTATTTTTGAAATCTCCTTCCTTTCACATCTTTTATACTCGAGGTCAATCCTCAACCTCTTTTCTGTGACACTGCTAAATGGACATTGTCCCAGAATGACCAGTTTTCTATAAAGCATTCTATAGGCACATTTTACCTCCATTGCCCCAGAGTTCCCTCAAGATACTCGATAAATACATAGCCATATCCATCGCTTCTACCAGCACAAGTGTCTCCGCTGCTAAGGTGTTTTTACCTACTCTATTTTCTTTAATTTCCATGCTCATGGACAACATTTATCATTTCTTCCCACTAAAAATATAATGAATCCTGCTGTACTCAAATAACCATCAGGAAAGTTTTTTATTTTTTTTATTCATTCAAGAGATGTGGGCTTCGCTGGCTGGATCAGCATATATCACCCATCCCTAATTGCCCTTGAGAAGGTGGTGGTGAGCTGCCTTCTTGAACCGCTGCAGTCCATGTGGGGTAGGTACACCCACTGTGCTGTTTTAGGAAGGGAGTTCCAGGATTTTGACCCAGCAACAATGAAGGAATGGCGATATATTTCCAAGTCAGGATGGTGAGTGACTTGGAGGGGAATTTCCAGGTGGTGGTGTTCCCATCTATCTGCTGCCCTTGCCCTTCTAGATGGTAGTGGTTGCGGGTTTGGAAGGTGCTGTTGAAGGAGCCATGGTGACTTCCTGCAGGGCATCTTGTCGATGGTACACACTGCTGCTACTGTGCATTGATGGTGGAAGGGGTGAATGTTTGTGGATGTGATGCCAACAAGTGGTCTGCTTTGTCCTGGATGGTGTCAAGCTTCTTGTGTTGTGGGAGCTGCACTCATCCAGGCAAGTGGAGAGTATTCCCTCACACTCCTGACTTGTTCCTTGTAGATAGTGGACAGGCTTTGGGGAGTCAGAGGGTGAGTTACTCATCATAGGATTCCTAGCCTCTGACCTGCTCTTGTAGCCACAGTATTTATATGGCTAGTCCAGGCAGTTTCTGGTCAATGGTAACCCCCAGGATGTTAATAGTGCGGGATTCAATGATGGTAAAGCCATTGAATGATAAGGGGCGATGGTTAGATTCTCTCTTGTTGGAAATGGTCATTGCCTGGCACATGTGTGGTGCAAATGTTACTTGCCAGTTGTCAGCCCAAGCCTGGATATTGTCCAGGTTTTGCTGCATTTGGACATGGACTGCTTCAGTACCTGAGGAGTTGCAAATGGTGCTGAACATTGTGCAATCATCAGTGAACATCCTCACTTCTGACCTTATGATGAAAGGAAGGCCATTGATGAAGCAGCTGAAGATGGTTAGGCCTGAGGAACTCCAGCAGTGATGCCCTGGAGCTGAGATGACTTACCTCCAATAACCATCTTCCTTTGTGCTACGTATGACTCCAATCAGTGGAGAATTAGTATTTGAGGTGTCACTCAAAAAAACAAAACTTCATCCCTTCTGGGTCACCCAGGTCTGGAAATCTGAGCGTATATTCTTCTATACTTAATTTCTTCAATATTTTATTTGCTTTTAGCACTTCCCCAACAATAGTACATTTCAGCAAGGTGCTCAATTCTAGTACATCATTGCACGCATCCGGCTTAGTTTGTGCATAACCAGTTTAAACGCCCGATTAAGCTTCTTTATTAATATCTGCTTCTTAATTGTTGTAAAGTCTTCCTTTTGTGAGTATTGCAATCCTATTGACATTGTCTAGATAAGACTGTTGATTCAGCGTTATTCTTAACTTATTCTGCCTAACCTCCAACCCTAAATACCTAAAAGTCCCAGAAGCCCGACTTACAATTTTGAATTCTTTTATAATTTTATCTGTGACAAAATTTCTCAAAATGGCACAGATCTCCCCCACAGGAGATCACCTACATGCATTAAGAAAAAGCCTGCTAGTCTTCTTTCATCGTACCAATAAACATTGCTGCATCTGCTTTTAGCTGAAGATAACCAGCTTTTAGCAGGATAGATCTAACTGAAAAATACCATACCCTGGATGCATTGTTTAGCCTATAAGCACAGTAACTTAGCCTTCATAATTTCCCCTATTTCTCTTTGAAGCTTTAAGAATATTTCTCTTTGAAACTGTTCCCTTGCAAAAAATTTGGCTTTGGCGTAAATGGATTTACATTACCATGAGTATGTTGCTAAAAGTGCTATGAAAATCCTCAAACTTACTTTTCCTGCTGTTGGAGTCTACATTAACTTCCTGGTTGCCCTGTTGTTCCTCAGTCCCAAACTTCAAGTCTGGCCTGAGCTTTATACATACCATCAGGAAGCACTTTCTCTGTACATATCCATCTATTGGACAACACTGGCTGGCCTTTGTCTGGCACCTCTGTGTTAACGTCAAACTCTCTCTGTCAAGTTCTTTCTGTTTTGCCTCCTTTACCACCTAACTTGTTAATAGCCACCAGAGCTTCTCTATCTTAGGGATGCCTACTCTTCTGTCGCTCCTCACCTGTTCTTTAGTCATTGCTCTTGTTAAACTACACCCCCTACTAGATCTCCTGTCCCTACCTGGGCGGCTACTACTTGACCTTTCTCTTCCCATGACTAGATTTCCTTTCAAGTTGTTGACTTTTTTCCTTGGGTATGATTTTTATTAGGCCCACTGTCAAAACTTACACTGAGTTTACTGGCTTTCTACATTTTTACTTCATTCTGCCAACTCATAGATCTGATATTCTGCCACTTATCTTGTACATTCAGCTAGTTTTTGTATTTCCCTCTGGCCTTTCCTGCCCTTCCTACTATGGTGGCTCCCCTTCATTCACTAGCCCCTTCTGGCACATATGCCACCAACCTTTGGTAGTTGATCTTTGTGACAAATGGCCCTATCCTGACTTTCACTATCATTTGGTCTACTCTCAGTTAGCCTGTTACCTGCCACAACCTGTTGTTTGTACAGGTCCAGAATATATGTGTGCGAAGTGTATGGTGCATCTTCAGTTTCCATCATCTGTTCTGATTCCATCAATATGTAATCAGTGCCAGTGAGCCGTGTGGAATGTACACTCAGTTTAGTTGCTATGTTGCAACATTATTGTTTTGCCATCAACACCTACAACTTTTCCTGGGCTTCTACAGTCTTTGTCCTTCTCTTTTATAATACGACATGTCTCCAGGCTTAAAATTCTTGACAGCCTGATTCGATACCTCAAAGCCCTCCCGAATTTTTCCTGAAACCTCCACCTTAATAACTGCTCTCCTCCCTGCAGGCATGACATTCAAATATTCTGCCAAACTAATTGATAGGTACTGTAACCCCCAGCCATCCGAAGCATGTTTTTTGCATGTACTGCCTATGCTGGAGCAGTTGTCAATTTACAGTTCAGTTGGTCAGCTAAAATATTTGCACATTTTGTTAATCATTGGTGTGAATTCTCACATATCCCATTGCTAAAAAGACTTTCTGCTGCTGTGTGAATTGCTACAATATTCAAACTTTCACACATACTCCTGAATTCAGCATTGGAAGTCCTCCTTGTCCATTAAGAATTTGGCTGGTGCTCCCAGCCCTGTTCCTATCCCCTTTCCATCATCTTATCGATAATTACATTTTTTTTCTTTACTATAAATTACTGTTGATGAATTAAATCTAGTCACAATGCCTACAAAATGTAGAAGAAAAATTTTGTTTTCCTTTATCCCATACTTTGAGGTCCATCGCTACCATTTCATTAAAGTCTCTTGCCAATGGAAGACTTATTACTGGTCGCAATGGCATTCTCTTGTACTTTTCACAAATATCACATTTTTCGCTCAAATCTAATTTATTCCCCATTCAGTACCCCTGCATCTTTTAACAGAATCCTCAAACTATGGGTGCGGGGTTGGGCGCAAATTTTTGCTGTAGTTTGTTAATAATTTGCTTCTCCTTTAAATCCCTATCCCCAGCTGCCATTAATACCTCTAACATTGTATTCCTTCAAGGCCTTTCATCTCTAGACAATGTCTCAACTGTATAAATTGCAAATTTACAGATCTCCCAAAGACAATCACTTTATCATGCTCCTTGTCCAACTTCATTTGGGCCTTTCATTGAAGGCTTACTTAACAGAGAAGGTAATTAACTCAATACATCATTACTGATAGCGATTTACCCTTGCTATTTTACATGGAATTACTATTTGTTTTAGTGATTTCTACGTGTTACCAAATCTGAAATAAGTAAAACGGTCATATTTCTTGACTTTACTTTAGTCTTCCTTGCTTAAAGGACCCAGTTTAGCCAGTCCACTCCACATACCGTGGACATACACCCACTATCTAGAACTGCGCAATTGAATGAATCTGCGACTAGGATACTCATTACCAAACTGAGCTTCTGGTGGCCAATACTATCCTTCCAATTGGTCAGTATTGTCCTCCTTACTTTCTATGTCATGTGCTGTCTCAAAAACCCTGTTTTATTTTTGGCGATTCAATACATGATACTTTGCACCTGAAGCACCTGTTTACCACCCCTTGGCTATTCTTGGGGTTCATTTTCCTTCCAGGATTGCCCAACATCCACCACCTGTTATAGCTCCCCAAAGGGTCTCTGTTCTCATACTTTTTATTTGTAATTCCTTCTTTCATGCAGGCATTCGGGTCCTATATTCAAACAGTCCCAAAATGCTGCTGTGCTGGCATTATATCCTCCATCTTTGGTGTCACTGCTGAAGAGCCCATTTGCACCATAAGTGTCCAGAAATGAATGCTTCCCCCCCTCCACCGCCCGCCCAAAATTAAGGCTTCAGACATGACTCAAAAGCATTTCTCTTTGAATTTGACTCCACTTAAAACAAGGAGCCTATACATTTTTGATATCCTAGCACAGTCCAATAATTTTTAGGTAAATACTGATTTAGGAATTTTCAAGCAGAATCACTGCAATCTCATATATAGTCAATTAAACTCCATGATACAATCTTCTATAGAAGAATCATCCATATTTCTAAATTTATCAAAGTCCAACCAAGCCTCATAGGCATTCAAAAAAATCTTTCATTTAAATTGTATTCGTGAAGTTTAATAAAAGTTCCAAACCTCCATCAGTATCCAACTGACAGGCATCCAGCTTACAAAATACTTTGCAGATGCAACAATGCCAAGACCATACCTTTTTTCCCAATTTGGTAGGGACATAACCAATGCTTACAAATCTAAAACAAAAACAGAATTACCTGGAAAAACTCAGCAGGTCTGGCAGCATCGGCGGAGAAGAAAAGAGTTGACGTTTCGAGTCCTCATGACCCTCTACTTCATTTTTACATTGATCATACGGTCCCATTTCACAAAACAGTGGTGGAAAATCAAATCCTGTCAGCTTATACCTGATTTCAATCACCTTTCTTCAAAGAGTCTCCAATTACAGCCTACTTTCAAAAACAACTACTCCAATTCTAACCTTGTCTGGAAAGAAAGTCTTAGTCTCTAATCTTCACTTTCAGGCAACCATCCTCTGCAACATCAGGGCAAAGTCCTGGTTGTGAAGTTAGAGGCTGGGAGGCTTTGGTAGCAACTATTTATTGCTCACTACCAAGCTTACTTCTCCCCTTTAAGTACAACCACCCCATGCTGGCTGACTCTTCTTTATATCCAACACCTATTCACCTTATTACCTTAAATAACTTGGTATTTAACATCCATTAACAGAACCTATTGCATACTAACAGTTTGATATGAATAATTAGGAAAAGCCAATGATTAACATGAAGTGCTTGTTTACCCATGAAGCACTTTGCAGCTTGGGTAAATTTCTGATAATGTAAGTGGTAAACCATCATAAGCAATCATCAGGTAACTTTCCTATTAAATCTAGAGTCAGGCAGGGCTGCCCTCTCTCCCCTGTCCTGTTTGTGTGTTGCAGTGAATCCTTTGCTGAGTCCATCAGGAAGGAACTGAGCATAAGAGGAGTGACAATCCCAGGCAGTAGAGGCACACTGGTCAAAGCCTCCCTGTATGTGGACGATGTCGCTGTCTTCTGCTCAGATCCGCTGTCGGTGCGCAGACTGATCCACATCTGCGACCAGTTTGAACTGGCCTCGGGTGCCAAGGTAAATCGTGGGAAGAGCAAGGCCATGTTCTTTGGGAACTGGACTGACCGATCATTTGTCCCCTTCACTGTCAGGGCAGATGGCCTGTAGGTGCTGGGGATATGGTTCGGAGGGACCAGGGCATGCGTTAGAAACTGGAAGGCGCGAGTGTCTATGGTGAAAAGAATACTGGGCGTGTGGGAGTGATGCTCCCTTTCCACTGCAGGTCAGAACCCGGTCATCAGGTGTGAGGCTGTACGTGGTGCAGGTCTGGCCCATTCCAGACTCCTGAGCGATGGCGATCACCCGAGCCATCTTTCACTCTATCTGGAGGTCAAAAGTGGATCGTGTCCACAGGGACGCGATGTACAAGCCTCTAAGTAAAGGGGGGAAAAACATGCCCAACATCGCCTTCATACTGATGGCCACCTTTGTGTGCAGCTGCATCAAGCTGTGCATAGATCCTCGGTACGCAAACACCAAGTGTCACTACGTGCTGATGTTCTACCTGTCCCCGGTGTTGTGAAGGATGGGTCTGGCCACGCTGCCGCGGAATGCTCCAAGTAGTTGGACCATGCCGTACCACCTGTCCCTCGTGGAAAAATTCATGCAGAGAAACACCTTTGACCACAAGTCCATCAGGCAGTGGTTGGTACGTAAAGTCTTTGAGGCCCTGCGGGAAAGGGAGAGGGTGGATCCTGTGGGATGGTTCCCCGAGCAGACTGTCAAAGTCATTTGGCAGAATACCTCATCGCCAGAATTTTCCAACAAACACCAGGACGTAGCTTGGCTGGTGGTGAGAAAGGATCTCCCTGTCAGATCCTTCCTACATGCCAGGAGTCTCACCCCCTCTGCACGTTGTCCTCGAGGTGGCTGTGGTGGGGATGAGACCATTGTTCACCTCCTTGTGGATTGTGCCTTTGCAAAGAAGGTCTGGAGAGAGATGTAGTGGTTTCCGTCGAGGTTCTTCCCGAGTAGTTCTGTGTCACAGGACTCTGTGCTCTACAGGCTGTTCCCAGGGACATACACCAAGACAATCATCAACTGCAGCTGGAGGATCATCAACTCGGTGAAAGACGCTCTTTGGTCTGCCCAAAACTTGTTGGTCTTCCAGCGCAAAGAGTTGTCCCCGACCGAGTGTTGCAGACTGGCACATTCCAAAGTCCAGGACTACGTGCTGAGGGACGCACTAAAGCTTGGGGCAGCCGCCGCAAAGGCGCAATGGGGAAAGGTGGCTGTCTAAGACCTTTCTGCCACAGTGCACCGAGGGACTGGGAAATGTTGAGAGCCCCTCGGGCTGTACAGCTCAAAATGAATGTATGCAGTGAATACTAAGTGTATTATAAATGTATTGAAGCACCTCAGAGTGCAACATGATGTATGTTGATAACTGCAATACCATTGTCTGATTGTCTGCATTGACCATATTGAAATGATTGTAATATTCATTGATTGTATTGATGCACCTTGTGATACATGTGTAAAAGTTGAAATTGATTGTACTTATGTGATGGTGATTTTGAAATGTTTTGGAATGTTCTTCCAGATATTTTATGAATAAAGTATATTTTCCAAAAAAAAAACCTGAGGGCTAATGCAACAACCCTTTGTTGGGCATGCTGTCCCTTACTCTCAGCAACTCGCTCATCTTAAGGAAGTAAGTCCCGATGCCCAGTATCAAGGCATCTTAAGCCTCAGCATTCCAGTGCTAACATGGTCTGATATTTTAGTACAAAGAAAATTATAAAAAAAAGATTGATACGCTCATTATCTATTGGTCCTGTCACTGCCATGGTCAAAAATCCCTCAGCTTTGGTTAAGGCTTTGCCATGGAAATTCATTCATTACGAGTTCACTTTACAGGCATAAAATGGATGACTACACATCCAAAATGCCAGGCAGTATGCACATGCATATTCTGTGCTGCAAGTATACTGTCTGCTATATGGATATATGCGAATGTACAGGTTACCAGGACCAAGGATTTGAAACAGGTGTTAGGCTCCTTGCACAGGCAAATAGGAGGCTTGATGCCTGTTTCAGGACCGCTTCCCAAATTTGGGCTTCCCTGAATGATGCAAGCACTGGATAACCAAGAATCAGGGTAATCAATTCTACAAGCAACCTTACCAGTGGCCAGTACTTCCTGTATATGGAGCCGAGAGAAGCACTCCTACTCCTCTCTATTCCATAGCAGCCCCAAAGAAGAGTGCTGGTCTCCTCCAGATTGCTTGTCCGCTGTGCCACTCCACCTTCCCAGAATCTACCCGAGTACCACAATGGCCCAAACTTTAAAACAAAAACAAAAATACCTGGAAAAACTCAGCAGGTCTTGCAGCATCTGCGGAGAGGAGCACAGTTAATGTCTCGAGTCCAAATGACCCTTCAACAGGCCCAAAATTTAAATCCGGTTCACTACTGAGCTGCTTGGCGATGCGCAGCAGGTTTTTGCAGTTCCCCAGACTAACTTAAATGAGTCCCCAGACCTATTCTGCCTTGGGGCCCACCCATCTGCACACTCAGTTCACGCTGACTTTATTCCAATTGCACCTCCCTTATTCCATGTTTTAATTCCTACTCTCAGTAAGCATCTGCACCAGGAATTCCCATAGACATTCCTTTAACCTCCCACTGCAATGCAGAAACACCTGAAGGAGTGAGTAAAACACCATTTCTCCTGGCCTTGCATCAGTCATCCACCTAAGCTACAGAAGATCTCTCCAGAAATTTTCCTACCTGTTGTTTACTTCAAATTTTAAAATTGCCACAGTTTGCTTACCAAACCCCAGCATTTCCAGTCATTTTTAGTCAGTGGGTGGACAACCTAGTCCTTTTAAATGATAAAAATAATGTGCATTGATAAATTATTTTTCATCTTTCTCAGTATGTTTTTTACGTTTTCCTGATTTTTTCTTTAAATGGCCAAGATACATTAAGCATTGATGTTGGAAAATAATTAAGTCACCTGGTTCCGTGGACATGTGTGCAGCTTGTACTGGAATTGACCCATAAAGACTAGGAAGCTTGCCAGTTGGATTCATATGCTGTGCTTAGTTGACTGACCACAATGAGATAGGTTTGGAGAAGGAAAACTTCTTCAACTGGACCAATTGTCTTGGAAAATGAGATAACTCTGCAGAAAGTGTGTGTGTATGGAATCAGGATTAGATGTCATTCTGAGTTCTTCATGGTCAATCATTCTGCCACCCCTCACTGTCTAGACCTACACTTGGAAAAAGGCAAGATGTATGAGGTAATGGAGGACTGCAGATATCCATGAAACTACGATACTCCATATCCCAATAGAAGGTTGGAAAGATCCATTTGATTTGGTGTTTTTTGTATAAGGAGTAATATAAGTTTCAGATATTAATGCTGACTTGTAATGTTGGAAAGATCTTACTCTGTATAAATACTAATGCTATCTTAATGTAATATTAAAGAGATCTCACCATGTGGAAATAAATCACAGGTGGGGTTTATTTGCTCCATATGTTTCCCTTTCCTCCCCTAATCTTGGTTGCTATGTTTTTCCAGAGCTGACACAAGGATTGATCAAAATGTTTAATGGGTTCTCTATTCTCTTTGGAGAGCATTGACTTCAACAGAACCACCAGTCAGCCAGCTGCAGTATTCAAATGCATTTTTATTGCATGTTATTAGCTCTTTGGCATATGTGTATGAGTATTTAAATAGGGCAGTGTGTATTTTAGAAGGCGTGCTATTAATTAAATGCGCTGTTAGTAACACTTCCCTCTGTGATATAAGTAATGGTTTCCTTGCAGAATACCGTTTGAACAGCATTTTATGTCACAAAGGAGCTTCATTCATCTTGCAGGTCCTCTTCTGTGTATGTCATTGGACAGTAAAAGTACCAACTGCGTTGAAAAAAGAACAGTAATTGTACCCACTTGTATTGAAGAGTGGTGAAGCTTTGTATGGATTGCATTTGTTTCTGGCTGCTTCCATTGGGCTGTCATTTAGTGCAAATGACTTAACCATTATTGTACAAAGATCCTTTGAGATTTGAAGTTATAACTTTACTAAAGTAAATACTCTAAGGAAAGGAAGTAAAGTAAACTTTTGTTTGGCAGAGAGGGGGTTTCTTGGTTTGGACGAGACAATTACAATAGATTTTCAACCAGCATTGAGAAGAAACTCATTAGCACCCTTTGTTAAACCTTCCAGCAAAATACCGCAAATGTTTGTGTGTGTGGATTTTTTTTCATGGTGGGGAAACAAGGCACCAAATTACAATTTAATTTGTTGAGTGCAAATTTCTTTTTATCCACTCATTTTTCCGAAGCAGTTGAATGGAACCCATAGATAAAAACAAAAATCTGCGGATGCTGGAAATCCAAAACAAAAACAGAATTACCTGGAAAAACTCAGCAGGTCTGGCAGCATCGGCGGAGAAGAAAAGAGTTGACGTTTCGAGTCCTCATGACACTTCAACAGAACTGATTGGATATTAGGAAAGGGGTGAAATATAAGCTGGTTTAAGGTGGGGGTGTGGCGGTGGGGGGGAGAGAAGTGTGGGGGGGGGGGTGTACAACCACCACCCTCCCACTTCTCTCCCCCCACTGCCCACCCCCCCCCCCCCCCCCCCCAACCTTAAACCAGCTTATATTTCACCCCTTTCCTAATATTCAGTCACTTCTGTTGAAGGGTCATGAGGACTCGAAACGTCAACTCTTTTCTTCTCCGCTGATGCTGCCAGACCTGCTGAGTTTTTCCAGGTAATTTTGTTTTTGTTTTGAATGGTACCCATGCCAGTTGTGTGGAGCAATCCAAAATCAGACACACTGAGTTCAAGTGTATTTGTAAAACGGTTCACACAATTACAATGACACTGTTACTATTGAATCATGATTGTGTAGTTGGAATATACACAGTCCAGGTTTTGCTAGAAAATGTAACAGCATGTGAACAATGCATGCTGTTATTAATGTGCAAGTTGGTTCACAACTTGCAGTGAGGAAGAGCCACCCTATGGGTTGAGAATTGCTGCAAGCTACTGGACAATTTGCACGTCTCAGCATGTTAGCTTAACAATAAATGCATCTCACCATTAACGTCCCTGTGAACTTTCACAGTAATTGCCCACTAAGCGCACCACAGAAAGTTAAGTCTAGTAATTATCAGCTTAACAACCCTTTTATCAACATGGTAAATGTTAACTGCCAATCAACTCCTCTTTTGCGGAAAGTGAGCAACTAAAGTTTGGAGTCTCATTCAATCAGGTTGTGAATTGTTGGCGATTTCAAAAATGTTAAATTTTAAATGAAAAAAAACGTGCTTTTGTTTCTTTTTTCTCCTGCAATCCAATCTTTCTTTCCCTCTCTCTTTTCTCTTTCTGTGCATGATTTGACATTGAATTCTCATGCTCTAATTCACCCTTCTTCTCACTCTTTCCTGTTTAATTCTGAGTCCTTTAATCTCAGTGGTACACCATTGTTTGCCCTGTTGTTCATCAAGATTCCAGGTGCCCTGTTTGCTTTCACCATGTTGTTATCAGTTCACAATTCCAGCAATTCTGTGGGTAAAAAATTTTAGAAACCTAAATATGCACAAACAAGTCAAGTAAAGGCACACAAGATCTGGGCTATTATTTCAGAAATCAAAAAATATGTTCACAGTTGTTAATACACCTACGGACTTTCAGAAGTGCATTAGTAACAACTTAACATAACATTTATGAAGTATTTGGATGTGCACTTGCGATCCATAGCATACAAGGCTAAGGGCCTAGTGCTGGAAAATGGGATTAAAATAGTTAGGTACTTGTTTGACCGGCGCAGACTCGATGGGCCGAAGAGCCTTATTCTGTATTGTAGATTCTATGACTCTATAACTTAGTACATATTCAAATAGCTACAATCTGACATGCCAGCAAATCAAAGTAAAAGCAGTTCTCACATTAGTACAACAAAAAATGGCTGCAATCTTCCATTTTGCAGCAAAAAGACTGGTGCCATCCTCTGACTATAGTTCTTCTGGTGAGTGCTGCAGTGCTTTATTAACCTATGCTCAGTTGCTTCAGAGCTTTGTATCATATTTCTACATCATATGAACCATCATAATCGTCCTTTGAATCATGCGCAAATGGCCCTAAGCCACAACCCATAGCTTCTGCATAAATTCAAAGCAGTCAGCTTTTTACCATTCAAAATTCCTACAGACTTTTGCTGTGGCTTAGATGTTCATTGTACCCAGTGTCAGGTAAGGAGAATTCTTGTTCTTGGTCCCAAAGGATGATTCTTCCATATTTGATGACCTTGGGGCAAAACAGCAGCCAATCATTATGACCTCACAAGAAAGGATGGTGTCTGCTGAACACAACCTGAGAAAGGCATCAAGGTTGCGACCAAGACCATTTGGAAACCATATTCTAGAACTCACCTTGATAACAGTGATATTCTCGTAGGTCAATGCAAAAAAGAAAGATGAATTATCCGGGGTTTAAAAATACAAGCTAGAAAATTAGCTTGCATCCATAATGCTCATTGTGCCTCTCATCAGTTCTGGTGAAAGATTATTAATCTGAAATGTTTCTCCCTCCACAGATGCTGCCAAAACCACTGAGTATTTTCAGCATTTTCTGTTTTTATTCCATGATGGGACCTGGTTCAAAATGAATGGCTACTTTCTGATAACTCAACCAAGTGGTCATTTTTTTTTTCATTGGCAGGTTTTTCAAATGAGGAAGCTCAGCTCATTGGGGAGGTGGTGGCATAGTGGTATTATCACTGGATGAGTGTTCCGGAGATCCAAAGTAATACTCTGGGGGTGGGGGTTCAAATCCCACCATGACAGATGGGATTCAAAGTCTGATGATGACCATTGTCATAAAAAACCCATCGGGTTCACTAATGCCCTTTAGGGAAGGAAATCTGCCATTCTTACCTGGTCTGGCTTACATGTGACTCCAGACCTGCAGCAATGTGGTTGACTCTTAAATGCCCTCTTAGCAAGGGCAATTAGGGATGGGCAATACATGCTGGTCTAGCCAGTGATGCCCACAGCCCATGAATGAATGTAAAAAAAAAAAAGCTCAGTGTAAATCTACTTCTTGGAATTTGCTGCCTGGAAGTGTGATGGTTCAACTGAGGCATTCAAGAGGGCATTATTTGATTATTTGAATAGAAACAATGTGCAGGGGTATGGGGAGAAGGCAGGGTACTAGGTCCTAATGCTCATTTGGAGAGCTGGTGCAGACATAAAAAATTGTTAAGATTCTGTGACACTTCCAGCAGAGATCACTGGACAATAACCTGGGGCCTGATATTAATGAAATTAACATTAATGATAAAGTTAAACTCTTGCCTCTGCATGGGTGGGAACCCTTTTAACCCAGGGTCATTGAAACTACTTATAGCACTGGCTGAGATCAGCCAACTTAAATATAGTCTGAGGACCAAACCTCAGACCTTCCCGGTCTGCATAGCTCAGCTGCTCACTGAATAAGCTTTGAGTCATTAGGAGGTGCATTTTCACTGATTTATATTTTAGGATGTTCACACTCTTTCAGTTTCATGTTGTGCCTCGATACTCTTTTGGTTAAGGTTAGAACTGATGTGGCCAACATTTAAACGGTCAAGAAATATTTTAGAGACCATGAGAATTTTTTGTACTTTGAGTAAAGGCTTTATTGATCCCTTCTCTGCCCACTGCTTCCCCTGCTTAGCTGAGACAATTAAAGCTTGTAGCTGAGCCTCAATCTATGGTACATCCCAAGGTGCTTCTCTAATTGTGCAACTCTTTCATGATTTGGACTTGCCTTTATGTTCATATTAGCCCAGCTTGTGGTTTTGATTGAACGATTTTGCAAAAACAAAAAATCAATTATTTGTTTGTTAACCTCAAATTTCCACAAACGCATTTTACAAGGGTATTTTTTTTCAATGTAATAATGCAATAAGGGATGTTGGGATCTCCTTTATGAAATGTTACAGCTTAGGAAAATGTGAAAGCATACATGGTTTATAATTATGCTTGGTTGTAAGTGATAAAGTTACACAAAAAATTTGGTGTTTTTTGGAATAATGATTTTTATTCTGTCTTGTGGATGGTGTTGTCTTCCAACTTATTCTAAATGCTTCTGAATTTGTCTGCTGGCTCTCTCTCTCTCTCTCTCTGCCCAAACGATCAGTTGATGGATTTTGACATTAATGTATATTTGACAGCTTGCTCTGCCACAAATGGTCTAATGAGGAGAAAGAAGGACTTACATTTATTTAGTACAATACACGACCTAAGGAGGTCCCAAAGGGCTTTACAGTCAATGAAGTACTTTTTGAAGTGGAATCACAATTGTAATGTAGGAAATGTGGCACCCAATCTGCACAAAGCTAGCTCCCAGAAACAGTAATGTGACAGTGAGCAGGCAATGGCCTGGATTTTGCGGCCTATATCAAAGACCCGGGCCATTTTCCATTTGTTGGGTGGGTGCGGCATGCGGGCCCGAGAGGGGCTGGGAAAAGGTCCGCCGCCCATGATCGGCCCCTGACCGCAAATTCACACTGGTTGGCCAATTAAGGGTCAGCCAGCTTGAAGCGTGCGCTGCAAAGCTCAGTGCTGCTGGGGTGGGGCAGGAGGAGGGTGCGCGCGCTGAAAGCTCCCTAAGGGCACAGAACTGCCTCAGGGAGCTGAAGAATTGGAGAAACAAAAATAAAGATTTGAAAGATGATATACTGGTAAAGTGAGGTATCCTGTCCCTTTAAGAGAATGCAAGTGTACTGCTCATGTGACAGCACTAACGAATCACTGTACAGTGTGGGCAACTAAGAACTGTAAGTCTAGTTCTGGAGGTTTCTGAGTGAGCATGTATGATCTGCCCTATGTCTCATTAAACCATCACTGTTTATTCTTACATTAGTCTCTCCCCATTATTGATTGCAAGCAGCAAATTAAGGAGAACATAGGAAGGCATGCAGTTAAAGTTCAGTTGACCAACGAACTTATTCACCCAAAGCATAAAAGATATAAACATGTCCCCACATGTGGCTCAGTCACATGAAGAGAGACATGTTTGAAATGAAGTTGAAAAATTTTTTCTGCTTTTTTTATTTGCCGTTGGAAACCTCATCCTGCCCATGGATGAGGCTTTGCAAAAAAATGCAAAGGCCGCCTGGCCTTTTCTCCTGCCCACCAACCGAACAGTTGAATGGGCAGCAAAAATGACCAATTAATTACTTGCTTAAGGGCCTTAATAGGCCTCAATTGTTGCCAGACGCACTGCTGACTCTTGCGTGTGCCTGCCGAATGAAAGATCGTGAGAGTGTGCTATGACTTTGGGACGCTCACCCGACATCATCGTGCGTGATTTTGGGTTGGGCGCGTGCCTGCTTGACGAAAGTAAAATCCTGCCCATGGTGTCCACTGTTCACAATGCTGGCAGCTACCCGCAGAGTTTTCACAGGCTTTTAAGTGGCGAGTTTGGCATCTGCTCCTGCATGGTACCCTCTACAGGGGATCTGTGTGAGCAGGTCAAGCAAGCAATCAACCTGATTGAAGAAGCCTCACAGAGTCACACCGAGTGGAAATGAGGGAGTATAAATTAAATTTAACTCATGCACAGGAAGTTAAATAAAGAGACGGAATGAAAGGTGGGAAAATAAGTATCCTGAGAAGGGTACTGGTTGCCATTTCTT
This sequence comes from Carcharodon carcharias, assembly GCF_017639515.1. NCBI lineage: Eukaryota > Metazoa > Chordata > Chondrichthyes > Lamniformes > Lamnidae > Carcharodon > Carcharodon carcharias. The sequence continues at coordinate 22,193,980 of NC_054467.1, read as the reverse complement.
CAGCTGTCTGGTCTGTAAGCTCTGGAGCCTCTTCACCTCTCTAGCTTTCCTCCTTCAAGAGATTCCTTAAAACCTACGACTTTGGCCAAGTTTTTTGGTCATCTGTCCTAATATCTCTTACGGTGTCAAATTTTGCTGATAATATTCCTGCAAAGCACCCTGGGACATAGCTGCTATATAAATGCAAATGTTGTTGCCCCAGGAACAAAAATACTGTAGTAGATCCCAGATAGGAAAAAGCGTATGAAAACTGAAGGATCCTTCACTGTATTGATCTATAGCTTGTATTGAGGTAATTATTCGAGATGCCTTGGAACACATTATCTAATAAGCTAATTGTTTCCCATGTGTTCACAGTATAGTCTATTTGCAATTAGAGTAACAGATATTTTTTGGAAGCCAGCTGGCTTTACTTTTGGTCATAACCTAGAGTCATAGAAACAAGGATTTCACAGTAAATGGGATTTCTCATCCTTCTGGTTTCATGATCTTCTGGTAAAGGTCCTTCTTTATTTAAGACACGCTTGCATTCCTTGAAAGGAACAAAGTATATTGCAAGCTCTGCAAAGATGATATAAAGATTTGCCAACTCACTGTTCTGAAACCCTCTTGGGTTTTATTGATGGTTTGAAAGAGCAGCCCTGCCTGGAGCATATTGACAAAGGCAGTCAGCTGAGGGAGCGATTTGCGCTGCCAACAAACTAAATCTTTTGTATGTGACTGGCCAAAGTAACCCTTTCCCTCACTGGTGTGCGGTCCACCCAGGGCCAGGGAGAGAAATCATGGGCCCTGGTGCCTCTTTTGTTTCTGGGCCCCTTATTACGTGGACCCCCCCCCCCCCCCCCACCCACCCCCACACCAACCTCCCTACCGCCCCATCCCACTTTGACACACCTCCTCAATCATTTCACAAAATTCACCAATTCGCCAAACAATCACATAAAGGTCTTTGTAAAATCATAACATCCATTGTTACCATTTGGAAACAAATGTCCAATATATATGCATCACAGATGATTAATATTAAGAGCAGCAACAATATAATGCAGTGGTTGTTTGTATGCACCCTATAGGTGATCCACTGTGACTATTAAACAAACGAAAGAGTACAAATTATATTTTAACAGGATTGTGCAATATTCATTATTTGGCAGGAAAATATCCTAATATTATTTATAACACTGTGCAGATGATAACACTGATTTTGATGAGTGCCTTAGCCCTCATTAACACGTTTTGCATGTTGCACCATATGTACACATATGACAGCAAATTCATGTTTGGGGGAAAGTTTAAATACTTGCAAATCCAATTGCAAGAAAACCTTTCAGGTTTCGTTTTATATACATTGCCTATTTGTTCTGTATAGGAAAGAAAGACTGCCTCATTGCTGCAGTTCACCTTGTTTCATTGTTGGAGAGTTGTAGAAGAGAAAGCGGGAGGGAGGGCAGTGAGGAAGGGAGGGGATGGTCTCATTCACTTGTTGCTACCCCCTCCCTCCAGATACACTGACACAGCACCCACTCACTTCACTCAAGTTAACTCTAGAAGCAAAGTTCCAGTCCTCTGGGAGTAGCTCATGTTGAGGATGCAGGCAACAGCCGTGCCTGGCTTGGAGCAATGCTGAATGGAGCTGCTCTGGCCTCATTACCGGCAGAGACTCCCTCCTGTTGTTTCATTTTCTTTCTTCTCCTTGGCCTCCCAGATGATGTTATCGCAAATTGTTCAGTGCAGCTGAGAAACTCCTACATGGTGGTATGTAGGAATGACCAGAATAAGTATTCCAGCTCCTTCAGTCACAGCTTCCCTCTCTCATACCCTCACTGCTCTTCCAATTGTAGATCCTGTCTGTGGAGGAGCGGCAAGAGCAGGGGCGAGGGAACCTGTGACTGGAGGAGCTGGAGCAATGACTAACTTGAGCACTGAATAAACAGCCTTGTTTTCTCTCATTGGTTTATTCAATAGATTACATTCAACAAGTCTTAGCAACTTCAAGGGAAGATAACATGGGAGCTTCAAAAGAAAGCTATCAGCAGTACAGTCGCGCCTACAGATCTGTCCATACATTATAACTTGTTCATTTCTTTTTCATGTATAAAATGAAGTGCATTGCTAGATGATCTTTACAGACCAATTAGCATGGGGGAGAAGAACAGACAGCACGATGCAGGGCCACCGGAAAACCAGTTTGGCAAGAAAACCACCAGAAATCAATGAATGAAAGGAAGCATTTGGATATATCCAGTGTAAGAGAGACAGAATCTGTGATTGGTGCTCTGCCTTTCCTGTGCCTGCTGCTGCTTCAGTCATTGCTTTGCTGTCAGTTCCTACTCTCAGCAATTAACAGTTGAACTGACAGTCAATGGTTTTTTCAAAATCCTTACAGTTCTGAGAGTGGGAAAGACCTTTGAGCAACTTCATGGTTGACTGCCTTTAAAAAGAAATCAGAACTCCCAGTTTCACTATTCTTCAAGGGTAGGTAATTGGCTGCAAAGTGCTTTGGGATGTCCTGCGGTCATGAAGGCTACTTAAACTGCACAAGATCTTTTCTGTTATGTAGAAGAAGTAGATGACTTTCTCCTGCCTGGGTGCATAATATTATTTAATATAATTACGTCACACAAGATGTGTAATTGGATTCTATTTTATTGACGATCTCACAGGGTAGAAAGATCATATGACTCCTGAGCAACAAAGTGGAATGATTGAACAACATAGGTCTTCACTGTCAGTGAGAAGCATTGGAGCCCTCAGGTACCCCTGTGCAATACAACTTTTAAGTGGCCAGAAGACAAAGACTGAATGATTCACAATTGTGTTTGTGTTTTCTTGATCAGCAAGGCTGAAGAATCTGCTGATCGCATCTTCTCACTACAGTATATTTTCAACATTAACTCTGCAACACAACTTTATCATGATATTTCAATACCTCAAAAAACTCAAAACCACCAAGGTAGTGTGGAATAATGGGGGAGTAGATAAATAGAATAAGGTTGAGGTCAATGGAAAAAAAACTCTTGAGAATCATGTGCAGTGTAAAACAAGTTATTAAGTTATTGTGGACCCTTTACGCACTCCTGGCAATTACAACCGCAAAGCCTGTTCATAGTAAACTTCCATTAGTGACAAAATAAACAGATCTCCAACTGTGATTCCACCCTCTGTTTGCAAAATATTTATGGATGACAAAGTCTATCTAGTCCAGCTGATCTCATCCATCCAGAATGACCTTCAGAAAGGCCCCACTCTCTCACAGCATTCAATTGGCTCTAAAATGATCCCAGGGATCTCACTCACTATTTTCGACCAGATTTTCAACCATGAGCATTCTCGTGACAGTTGCTGCGAATAGGAACTGCTGCTGCTTCCAGCATTCGGAGAGCTTTGTGGTTTTTCTGGCGGGCTTTTCAAATAAATCAGAACCATGAAGCTGCCTGAAGGCTGAAAGCAGCGGTACAGCAGCGACCTGAAAGACTGGCTTTAAAATAAATCCTGAGAGCTCAACATTTTTTTTGAAAGCGATCTTCCTGGTCTGAAGCTCTGGCTGCTCAGTCTGGACAATAGTGAGAACTCTGCTTATGACGTTAAGCTTGGGCCCCCATAGCTGTTGGGTGCATCGTGTGGAGCTCCTGCTTTCCTGGGTCCACCATGTATCAATACGCATGTGACATATGTAAAGATTCATGCATGTTCTATCATATTGTATCTCAATAAGCTAATGCAGCCTAAGCTATGAGAAAGAAGGCTTTTGTGGTTGTAATGTGATTTCTGTTGAGTCCCAAGTATTATTTTCCAAATCAGTAGTTGTTTAACAGGTCAACGAACAAAGCAGGATCAAATGAGACTTGGAAGCGTGGCAAGAATTCTACTCATTCATACTCAATGGTTGTAAAATCCAATTTGATATTTGTCTTCAGTTACAACTCCCCTCCAACCACTTGACAGCTGTTAAATAAAGGGCCTGATATTTATTTCATGCCATAATGGAGTCGGGGGCAGTTTAGTGGTTGGGGCACCCGGAAGAACTGGTTTCCCTTCGGTCCTTCTGCACTTAACAGCAGAACAGCACCTGATTATCATTTTTTGTCTCAGTTTCCTGAGCACCACCAGTCAGATTGGAAGATTGTGGGGCAGGTAGTCAGTGTGGAGCATGAGGGGGAGATCAGGGTTGGTAACATTGACTGGGGGCCAGGGTGGGGGCAGAGAATTTGGGATGTTTGAGAACGTCGGTGTGAGACCTGGAGAGATTGGGAGCAGAGGGAACATTGATTTTTGGAGGTGGGGGTGGAATGTGGGCAAGTGGAGAATTGGGAGGAGGGATATGGAGAGATTGGGAAGGAAGAGGGGGTGACGGAGAAAGTGGGCAGGAGCAGATATCGATGGGCGGGGGACAAGGTGGAGATCACATGGAGGGGCAGGGTACTTGGGTGGGGATCACTGTTGGGGTGAGGAGGCAATTGCAGAGAGAGCTGTAGAAGAGATCGGGTGGGCAGCAGGTGGTAGTGGGATAGGGGATTGGGGGTGTGTTTGGTCAGTGACAGTGTTAACCAAGAAGCTTGGAGGATTGGGGTCGCTGCGCCATTCAGTAATCCTAGCCTCCATTTCACCTGCCTAGTTTTCCAAAGCTTGAGAAACCAGTCCAACCAATGTAAAAGCTGGAAGGGGAAAAAAACATTCCTAGACATATTAAAATATTTAAATATGTGTGTTGGCGGCTTGCACGCCATGCTGCCTCTGTTAAAACAGGAAGTGGCGGGTTCCAAGCGGGTTGTGCTTGGGTTCCTTTTGTTTTAACTTCCCTTCTAACCCAAAATAACCCCCAAAGCCTTCCTTATAATTTTGATAGAAATGTTGACACACTCATTGTATTATGTTCACATTTCATGCTGCAACACATTATCCTTTGCTCGTGACAAGATGAACAATCTTGCTTGTTCAGGACTAAATGCCCCAATTTAGACAGGGACTCATTGACTTAATAAATCCCTACAGTCAGGGCACAGGGCAAGGCCTGAAAGCTGCATCTGAATTGAGATGTCAGTGTGGCTTTTGCTGCTCTGCGTTATTTTCTTTATCTATAGCTTGATCACCCATGATGTGCTCAATGCTGAAGTACAGTAGATGGCCAGACAGGGAACATTCTCCAAGGTAAATGGCTCTTCCTTTGAGGAGTCACAAAAGCAACACTACAGTGCAGTAAGAATGAGTCCCTGGCATCATTGCAACTGACTTTGTGGCTGAATTTAGCAATGTGTCAAAGTTAAAATTGTAGCAAATAAAGGATTTGGGACATGCGTCCTTTGAAAGCAGCTCAAACAACAACTTGCTTTTAAAATTCACATCCATGACTTCAAATCCTTCCATGCCCTCATCCCTCCCTGAGCAGAATTTACCTTGGCTACTGGCGTTGGGAACCATGTCAGGTATGAGCGGACAATATGACGGGAAGGCCGAAAATCGGCTTCACGACGCCATGAAACCAGTTTGCAATTGTCCGCTGCGCCCGCCAATGATGGGCCACGTTTCCCGCCTCTTCACATCAGGAACTTCATTTTAACACATCTGCATATCATTATAAGCCCTGCTTAACGGAATCATCCCCCCCATGCTGGATCATCCGGCCTCGCCAATATGTTTCACGACTGAACTTAAGCAACATGCACCTAACAAGCTGCGCTTCACTGGGGACTTTGAGGCTTGTTTGTCTACCTTGCTTCAGGCAGCACTCGTGGTCATCAGCGCCAGGCTTCGCAGACAGCACCACATCACTTTTGTGGGGCTCATGGGCAGGTCTCTTCTTACGAGATCAAATGTAAGGCGGGGTGACTCTTCAATGACTGCAGGGCGAGGGCTATACGGGGGAAAGGGGATAAGTGGCCTCAGGCAAGGGAAGAGGCAGCAGGGTGAGGGCTGTACTGGGGAAGGGGGGGGTATCTCAGGGTGCGTGGGAACACATATTGATCTGTGCAAGTGTCCTCAAGAGGGTGAAGGCTGAAGGGGCAGCCTCCAGAGGAGATGAGGCCAGATGGAGTTGTGAGGGGGTGTGAGAGAGAGTGTGTGGTGAGCTGGCAGTGAGCAAGATGCCAGTGAATGTGTGATGGCCTTGTGAGTGTGTGAGGTCAGAGTGATGAGATGGTTGCCTTACCCTGGCGGCACGGATGTGGATCATTCATCCTCTTTCTGCACTGGATGACCAATGTCTTCAGTGCAGCATTGGCACTGACCACCACTGCCATCGCCTACCAAGCTGGAGTGGTGACACGATGGACCTTCTGTAATCAGAGCGAGGGTAGAGGACATAGCAGCGAGCTTCAGCAGTGTCGAGAAGGCGTCCCAGAGATGCGTCACTGAATCGGGGGCTGCAGTCCTCTTGCTCTTGGGGCCATGTCTTCTGTGCAGCAATCCTGGGATGGAAGCACTGAGAGGTGCTTTAAATATGGCGCCTGGCGTGAGGAAGTGGTGAGGTGACGGCATGGCGGGCGAATCGGAGGCGTGTTTTCCGGAATACATGATTAATGAGGAGGGATCGGGACGATACAGCGTGAAAAGCCACCTCTGCAGCCGGCAGGTAAAACATTCTGTCTCTCGACCGCCACCGTGCTTAGTGCAAATCTGGGGCAAGTCTTCCCCCTATCTCTGTGATCTTCTTTAGTCCCACATCTTCTTGAGATATCTGTGCTCCTCTAATCCTGCCTCTTGAGCATCCCCAATTTTAATCACTCCACAATTCCAAGCTCTAGAATGGCCTCCCTACACCTCTCTGCCTCTCTATCTTGCTTTTGTCCTTTCAGACACTCTTTAAAACTAGCCTCTTTGATCAAGGTCATCTGACCCAATATCTCTTTATGTGGCTCGCTGTTACATTATGTTATACAATGCCTCTGGGAAGTGCCTTGGAATGTTTCATTGTATTAAAGGTGCTATATAAACATAAGGTGTTGTTTACAGTGTTCATATTCCTTAGCTGTATGTTTGTGCTTTGTCACCTCAGCTTTGATTATTGCTCAATAGTCTAAACACACTGCAAAAAATAATTTTCGCTGCATTCATGATCTAGATATGTCTTCTGTAGTTAAGTCTTTTATCTGGTGCATCTTGCTGTTTCATATGTCCTGTTGTCATTTTTCTGAAGTAAGTCACAGTGACAACAGCAAATCAGAACTGGAGAGTTTTAGGAGCCTATAGATGAAAAGAAAGGAAAATAATTAATGTAAAACAAAAATAAAAATACCTTGAAAAACGCAGCAGGTCTGACAGCATCTGCGGAGAGGAACACAGTTAATGTTTCGGGTCCATATGACTCTTCATCAGAACTAAGGAAAAATAGAAAAGAGGTGAAATATAAGCTGGTTTAAGGGGGTGGGGGGTGGGACAGGTAGAGCTGGATAGGGGCCAGTGATAGGTGGAGATAGCCAAAATATATCATAGACTAAAGGATAAAGAGGTGTTCACGGTGGTGATATTAACTAAGAGATGTGCTAATGGTGACATTAAGGGTAGAAAGCAGGACGAGCAAGGTACAGATAGCCCTAGTGGGGGTGGAGTGGGGGGAAAGGATTGAAATAGGCTAAAAGGTAGAGATAAAACAATGGATAGAAATACATTTGAAAATAATGGAAATAGGTGGGAAAAGAAAAATCTATATAAATTATTGAAAAAAGGGGGATTGGGAAGGGGGTGGGGATGGAGGAGAGAGTTCATGATCTAAAATTGTTGAACTCAATATTCAGTCCGGAAGACTGTAAAGTGCCTAGTCAGAAGATGAGGTGTTGTTCCTCCAGTTTGCCAGTTTATATAGATTTTTCTTTTCCCACCTATTTCCATCATACATACTCCAGGAAGTCATTCTCCAGAGCATTAGTGCTAATTATGTCTATACGTAATTTGAAGTTGCCCATTATTACTGTATTATCCATGTTCTACGCAGCTCTAATTTCCTGATTTAAACCATGCCCAACATTACCGCTACAGTTTGGTGACCTGTAAAATACTCCCACCAATGTTTGCTGCCCCTTGCTGTTTCTTAGCTCTATCCAAATTGATTCTACATCTTGATCTTTCAATCTATGATCGTCTCTCACTAATGCACTGATCTTGTCACTTATTAACAGTGTTATCCCATCTCCTTTTTCCCTCTGCCTATCCTTCCTAAATGACGAGTACCACTGAATATTCAGTTCCCAGTCCTGGTCGCCCTGTAACCACATCTTTCCAATGGCAATTAAATCATACCCATTCACCTCCATGTGCACCTTCAAATCATCTACCTTGTTGTGAATGCTGCATGCATTCAGATAGAATGCCCTTAACTTTGTTTTTTAACATTATTCCGCATTCTGATCCTATTTGAGGGCTTGCCTTGTTTCGTCTGTTTTCTAATTTCATTTACTATTTCTCTACTTCCTATTACCAGTTTTGCTACCCTCTAATCTGAGCTCCCTCTCAGGTTCCCACCCCTACCAATCTAGTTTAAACCCTCCCCGATCATAGTAGCAAATCTCCCTGTGAGGATGTTAGTCCCAGTCCTGCTAAGGTCCATCTTGTACAAGTCCCACCTGCCCCAGAACTGTCCCAGTGCCTCAGAAATCTGATGCTCTCCCTCCCACACTAATTCTACAGCCACGTGTTCAGTCACTCAATCCTCCTATTCCTCTGCTCACCTGCATGTGACACTGGGAGTAATCCTGAGATTACTGCTTTTGAGGTCCTGCTTTTTAATTTCCTTCCTAACTCCCTAAAATCAGCTTTCAGGACCTCATTCCTCTTCCTACCTATGTCGTTGGTATCAATGTGGACCTTGACCTCTGGCTGTTCACCCTCCACCAGAAGAATGTCCTGCAGCAGCTCTGTGACATCCTTGACCCTGGCACCGGGGAGGCAACACACCATCCTGGAGTCACGTCTACAGTCGCTGTTCCCCTAACTAACGAATCCTCTATCACTATTTCCTTTCCCCTACAACATGTGGGGACTGATATGTTTTGTGTGATGGAGGAACAGTCATGCTTGTCCCAGGACTGCTTACAGTACTCCTTATTATATATATTTTTTTATCATTCTTAGCTTTCCAAAAGCCTCCTTTAAATTCTATTCAACAAACTTTAGCTGCTATCTGATGCCACCATCACCACCATTTTATTTGTTGTGGCAAATTATAATGTTTTTAATTATCCATTGCTCAGAAATTCTATAGGCAAGGAAAATAATTCTGAAATAATTATGAAATAATAGAGATTATTTGCCTGTTACCTTTTAAAAATCAGCATTGAAACTATTGTTGCTGCTGTTGGTTTAAAATGATCGTTTTTCCTTTACCAGCACCAGTGTGTCCTTTTAGTCTGTTTTCAGTGGCCATATTCAATGTTTGTGTAAACTGTTAGGTACAGTGGTAACAACTGCACAATTCAGGCCTGTGATTTTTTTCACTTAATTGGTTGGAAGACTTTTGGTTACCGTAGATTTTAGTCTCTGAGTAAGGCCAAAGTTTATTGATCTGTTTCAAACTTCACTGATCAACCTGAGGCAAATAGACTAGGGACAGAATTTTTCACTGAGTGCAAAATAGCGCGTGATGACATTGGGCGAGCTTCCCGATGTCGTCGCGCATTTACGCAATATTTCGGTCGGCGGGCGCGCACTAAACTTGGAAGTGTGCCCACTGACAATTAAGAGGGCAATTAACGGAGATTCTTCGTTGCCTGCCCAACGTTACAATTGACGGGCGGGCGAATCAGCCATGTGTCCTTTGCATTTTTCAGGAAACCTCATCCATGGACAGGATGAGGTTTCTGTGATAAATTAAAATAAAATAATTTCCTGTGGACAGCATTTTCATGCCTACATTTTCAGGTGACTGATTATGGAGTCTGGACCCTTTTTTCTAGTTTCTGTGAGATTTGTCTTAGATGTTCTGCTTCAGGGAGTTGAAGACCTGCTCTCTGCCTTCAGCGCTCGCTCTCTTCCCGCCGCCCATCCCAGCAGTGCTGAGCCTTTCAGTGCACGTTTCATGCTGGTTGGCCATTAAATGTTTGTGGGCCGATCGCGGTTGACGGTTTGTTCAGTGGCCACTCCCGGGCCTGCTGATCGCGCGCGCCCGCTGAACCAAAACCCCGCCCTATTTCTTTCAAATCACCTGATCAAGTAGCGTCGTGGGATCCGGGGGAGAACCTAGTCAAGGAGGATCTAGGTAGATATGAATGGAAGGGAGAGTGTCTGTTTTGCCTTCACTGATAAGTCGGTATAATTTAATTGTAAAGAGCATAACAGCAAGCCTTGAGTCTGATTTGGTCTACGTTCACTGATTCATTGTCATATTTAATGTTCATACCCAAATATGGTTTTAATAATTAAAATAAATTGACTTGCTTTAGTGTTTTAATTTGATTTGCGTCAAGGCTTTAATAAATGTCGAGGTACCTCAGTATTCAGTTTTTGTCTTTCTTCAGAGCTTAGTTAGCTGCAATTTTCAACATTCTGTCAAGAGTCATTTGAATTAGTGAAAGAATATATTTCCCTTTAGTACTAGAAAAATGCTGCCATGAAATGCACCTCAGTGCCCGATTGCCAGTGTGATATTCACAAAAACAAATCAGACTCTTAAAGTCTTGATTTGTCCCTGAACATCGGTAACTAGGATGAATGAAGATACATTGTGGTTTTACCCTTCCATGAACAATAGCTGACCAGGGCACTGTATTACTAACTGGAACATGATATGAGGAATGCTGGTCCATACACAGCCTCCTGGATTTGCTTCAGCTGCAAGGCATTTTTTAGGACCATACGAAGTGAAGAACGGGAAAAGACTACTTGGCCCATTAAACCGATCTGGTCCACTTGAGTACTTTAGTGGCATCAGCTCATCCTGATGCTGGTCTTAAGCAGCTGGCCGTTCATCAAGCGGAACAGCATCATCATGGTGGAAAGCAGCCAGTTTGTTTCCAAAATAATTTTCTTCATCGGCAATCCTGCCGGTACATATCGTTGCAAGTCACTTGAGATTTGGCACCATATAGTTCTGCACTTTGAACACAGAAGTCCAACACATTGCTTGTTGCATTGTCGATACTTCCTCTTAGTAATAGATCTCTGGTGAGATACTAGTGGATCTTGTTAAAAATTGTCTATAGGAGGGAAGGTGCCATCAACTTCTCCAGTAATTCTGCATTCATTCAGGATATATAAACCATCTGTATTTCTAACTTGCGAAATCAATGTCTGGCAGTCGCAAAAAGCAAGTCACCCATTAGCCAAATAAGCCACTAGAGAACCTTAGAAGATATTACCTCAGCCACAAACCACAAAATGTTGCTGCGATCGACTATTTCTCAAACAGCATGAGCTTTGGTTAAAATTGTCCAGATACTGTTCTTTTTAGCTCTGAGATAATGTGAAAATCAAATAAGAACGGTAAAGAGGAGAAATTCATTTGCGTAGCGCCACTTCTAACAGTGCTAAGCCGATTTAACTCCCTGTGGGTAGGCAGTCAGAGCTGAGGGCGTATACTTGTCCAGCCCACACGGCATTCTTCACCGCTTTAAGTGCAGGAATTGAGGTACATCTGCAGCGGTGCTACATGAATAAATTTCTTACAGCAAGTTCAGCTCTCCACGACTAATTTTTCAGAGTCGCGAATTATAGCCTTTACAGTAGCAGCATTACTTTTATCTTATTCAGTATGTCAGCAGGAACCAGGCAGGAGGCAGATAATCTGGAGCTGAACCACTCCGTTCCCGCCCAGATCTAGCTGCCTGCAGTGTTGTGGCCAAATCTAGCTATGAGGGGGAAACAGGGAGGTCATGATGTATCAATCATGAGGGACCTGGGGATGCTTGTGCACAAATTTTGGTAGGTAGCAGGACGGGTTAATAAGACATACAGGATCCTAGACTTTATAAACAGAGGCATAAAATACAAAAGGAAGATATTGCTAAACCTATATCAAACATCCATTCAGCCCTAGTTCCCATTCCATGTACTGCACTTGAGGAAGGACTTGACGACTTTGAGGGTGCAGAAGAAATTTGCTAGAATGGTTCCAGGGATGAGGCTCTATCATTGAGAGAGTAATAATGCTGGAATGAGACAACTCCTTGGGGGACCATGTTTGAGGTTCATATATCTCAACTCAAACCTTCTGAATCTCAGTGTTTCTCTGGTCCAGGGGTGGCACACTGGAATAATTATAAGGAAATACTGAAACGAGCATGTTTTAAAATGCAAAGATGAAGGACAGAAGCTTGAGATTACTTTGTGAGTTGAAGGTTTGATAGCAGAATAAGTCAGATGAGGAAATTATTTAAGTCATTCTTGGAAGTAAAGAATCTGAGATGGAAGTTACTGAAGCACATTTAAAATAGCAAAATCCTACTTTTGAAGGAGATGCAAAATTGCCTGTTTTCTCTTAACTACCTGCCAAGAAAAGCAGGAGACTGAGCAGATCTCCTGCCAGCAGTTGAAATTTGGGGAGACCTTCCTTTAAGATTGGCACTTTATAATGGAGGGGGAATAATTACTTTGCCAACCAACCCATTTTTAGGGGGTAGTGTCTGGGGGAGTTCCCATGATGCCCTGGAAATTCCATTCAATGCATGCTGATAGGGCCTGACCAATAGTAATGCCAGCTGAAAGCAGTTAGGAGAAATGCTGCAACTACTTGAAAGGCACCAGGCCTTCCCGAGACTTTGGCTGATGATCTTGGCATTGTTGATTATTTTTCCAAGAAGCAGAACATATTTCTTTGAAGCCAGAGAATCCTCCTTTTTTTAACCCCCCTGGAAGAGTCTTGGGGTTCCTCAGACAGAGCATCTGTGGCTTCTCCACTTTCCAAGGTTGGGTTAGAATGAGTACACTCAAGTACCTTTGTAGGCATGTGTAGCCTTCCCCAAACATCCAAATAATCCTACTCCAATTTTCATGATGGTGCCCTCAATCTAGGCAGCTGGGGGTTCTGCTCCAGTCTGGTGGAGGAACAGTTAATTTGAGCCTGTAGGGATTTATCATAGCAATTTACAGCACAGAAGGAGACCCATTGTACCCTTTGCCTGATATTCAATCCAAAAGTCTCCAATAGAACTGAATATCAAGAGGGTTATCTAACAGATCTTCTGTATGACAGCAACTGTTTTACTGCTGACGAAGATGACTTTCTACTTTAATAAAAGCACGTATTAAAACAATACAGATTCTCTCATTCATTCATATCTGCTGTGCCTGGATGCAGGTCCTTTGCTTATTGTCTTGGCTGTTTTTTCTCAGTGGTAGCCTGCCATAATCTTCCACTCTCAGGGGGCAGGGTCAAAAGGCAAGTCTGCCTCAGCTGGATCAGGAATTGAACCCACAACGTTGGTGTTATTCTGAACCCCATGCTAGCCACCTGAGCTAACCAGCCCCACAGTGCTTCTCTAGTCAGTGTTTTTTTTAAATCTATAGGACCAGATGTTACCATCCTGACTTGGAAAACTATCACCATTCCTTCACTGTCACTGGGTCAAAATCCTGGCGCTCCATCCCTATCAACACTGTGGGTGTACCTACACCACAGGGACTACAGTGGTTCAAGAAGGCAGCTCACCACCACCTTCTCAAGGGCAATTAGGGATGGACAATAAATGCTGGCCTAGCTAGCGATGCCCACATCCCATAAAGGAATTTTTTAAAAGTATTTTTTTCTGAATAATGTTTGACCACTCTTTCCCATGTGCCACGCCCTGGGGTCTGTGATGTAAATACTGCAGTGAGGTGAAAGCTGGATCGTGAAGTCAACTGCCTTCTGTTGATATTTTAGAGCAGAAATGGGTCTGGTGTCCTGCAATTGATTTAATTCTTCTGTGCTGCAGCATCTGTTTTTGGGATCACGCACAAACTTTCCTGAACTATATAGCAAGTATTTGGAAGAGATTGTCACAGAGGGAGCAGTCCCTTTGGAATGCTGAAAGGCAGGGTAGAGGGAGATGACTTTTGGTGGTGGCTGTATGTTGGAGGAGGATCAGTTGAATACACAGGGGTTGGTGGGATTGGAAGTGGTGACAAGGGTCATGGTTCTGGGAGTGAGAGATAGGTCTGGGAGCAGAGATGTGGAACATGGGTGGACATGGTCAAACATGGAGGGAGAGAATCTCAGCTGAGGAGAAAGGAAGACATCTCTGGAACACTGGTGTGGAAGGTTGCATCATTAGAACAGATGCGACGGAGATACTGGGAGAATGGAATGGAGTCCTCAAAGGAACAGAGGTGTGTGTAAGTATAGTCAAGGAGCTTTGAGAGTTGGTAGGCTTGCAGCAAATATTGGTTGGTGGCTTAACTCTAGCAACAGAGACAGAGAAACCAAGGAAGGGAAGAGTTGAAGATGGACCATGTGAAAGGCGAGGGATTAATTTTTCCAGTTCGGGGCAAGAGCAGGAAAGGCATCAATAAAATAATCAATTTACCAGAATAAGAGGTGAGGGAGAGAACCTGATAGGACTGGATAAGGAATGTTCCATATGTCCTATATAAAGGCTGGTACAGCTAGGACCCATATGGGTTTCTATGGCCACACCTTTTTTGAGAAAGTGAGTTGAGTCAAAATGTAAGAAGCTGTTCAGCCTGATAAAGGAGGAATGTGGTGGATGCAGACCAATTGGACAACTGCTCAAGGAAGAAACAAAGGGCTGTTCGATTGTTCTGCTGGGGCTGGAGGTGTAGAGGGACTGGATGTTAATGGTGAAGAGGAGACACCGATCAAAGTTAAGAAACTAGAAATTGTTAAAGTGACAGAGGGCATCAGAATAATTTTACATTACGGCCCTTGGCAGTGAAGGTTACTATGGAATTAAGGTTTTATGTTCCGGTTCCTTCCAAATTGCTTCTGAAGACATCAGCAGCATCAATCAGCTTGCTGTGCAGACAGTGATCCAACAGGTCATCGACTCACTGTTTCCAAGGTGATAACAGTTCATTACCTTCCCCATAAAGGCGGACTAGCAGAAAGAGAATTGGGATTAATCTATGTTGCTGATTTCCTATAGTTACAGGGCACCTTACATGGCATGCAGGTAGTCCTCCAGACTAGGATCCAAGAGGGACTTCCATTTGTTCAATGTTCTACTTGTTCGTAACCACAGGAAGTGACTCACACAGACACAAGCCCTGTTTCCTGGCAGTAGTAACACTTTCATACTGTGCTTGTCCTCAAGACTCTCTCTGTTCCACCTAGACCCAGATTTCAGGCTGACTGCTAGGGGAGAAACCCTCACCAACTGGCTCATGACTCCTGCCAGGAACCTGGGCATTGACAAGGAGTTGTAGTATATGTTGAGCACCATTCAGGAACTAACAGAACACACGATCGGTTTCCTAAATCGAGGGTTCTGCTCCACAGACAGTTTAGAAGAGTCCTTGAGTACTGGCCAGAGTGAGTGTCAAGATTTGTTTTTGTTTTCTGCATGCCCCACAACTAAGAGCTGCCTCAGCAGGATCCAGTGGAGCAAGAACGTGAAAGCATAGATGGAGAGCTGAGTGATGCAGAGGATCAGGGCTCAGCATTAAACCAGCACTCCCTCCATCCATCTGACTCAGCCTGCCAGCCAGCATATCATGGCCCTCAAAGCAATATAATTTCAAGGGTGTTCCTGTTACCTCACTAACATTATGAAGCTAATAGTCTGATGACGATATACTCTAGATCCCTGGGTAAGTAAGGATTTATGAGGTGGGATGGGAGGAGATGGTTGTCAAATCAGCCACTCGGGAAGGCAACCTTTAAAGATGTGAAAAAGAGACAATTATTTACCTGTGACCAGGATCCTTGCTGTTGCCAGCTTTCGCTTGTGGGTTGTAGACAGTGTAGGTTTTAGCCGCACCTGCAATTAAAATTGTCTGTGTGTCTCAATGACTTCATTGGGATGTAACACCACCATGTCAGTTAACTCCCATTCCTGTGCTGCAGGTGACCTTCCTGCGGCTTTGAGGCTTGTGAAAATGGTGGGTGGGGAGGGACCACGACGGGAATGTGCACAAACCTCTCCCCGATCATCTTCATGACCCCACTGTGCCTTTCAGCAGGGATGGGAAGGGGAATTAAATTGTCCTTTAGATTTCAGGGCTGCATTGAGTGTGGATATGTGTTGAAGGATTGGAGAAATATAAATTTAATACCCATTTCTTTTTTTTATGAAGAAAGGAGACAGCTGATTTTGAAATTAAGAGGCCAATCAATCTAATACCTACTGTATGGAAAACTTAAGCCTTTGATAAAATACAACATGGGAGACTATACTCAAGAGAATTGAAGAATATGCATTTGGAGGGGTATGACAAGCTGGATTATACGTCGATTAGAAGGAAGAAAATAGAGAATAGGGGAATAGACCAGTTTTTTTTAGAACACCTGCAAGTCAGTAGTAAAATCCCCAGGTTTCAGTCCTAGGGTGACTGCTGTTCACTGTTCATATCTTGGATATAGGTCTAGAAGGAGTATGGTCAGAATTTGCTGATGATACCAGAATAGGAGATAGTTCATGTTTAGGAAGACCAAAGGAAGTTACAAAGGACATTGATAAGATGGGGGAATAGGGCAAAAATTGGCAACTCAAGTTCAATTTCATTAAGTATAAGGTGATAGTTTTTGGTTAAGCTATAACAGCAATAATTATGCCCTGATTGGAAGTCAGCAAAGTGCTGAGGAAGGGCAAAGGGACTGGAGGACATTAAAAGCAGCAGCTCAAGTTGATAAGACCATATAAAAAGCTAATAGAATTCTATTTTGTATCATAATGGGAACAGGATATAAAGACCAAGAGGTAAAGATGAACCTCTATAAAAGCTTTCTTAGAGTATTCTGCTCAGTTTTGGGTGCCACACTATAGAAAGAATATTAAGACCTTGGCGGGGGTTTCATGTTGTATCACTACCTGGTATGAGGAAATACAGTTACAAAAACAGCCTTGAAAATTGATGCTTGTTTCATTAGAACAATGGAGATTCTAGAGCAATATGGTATAAGTGTTTAAAATCATGAAAAGGCACGAGAAGGTAGATAGAAATAGATTGCATTTCTCAGTTGAAGGGTCAAGAATGAAGGGCCATAGATAGAAGATTAAATGTAAAATTTTTAGAACAGAGAGCACAAGAAGTTACACAGAGTTTCAGGTTTATGGCTTTAATTTCCATAGTTTCTGGCTCATCCACTAACCATGTTGTAGTAGCTATAGATTTGATAAACATTAGGACTGTAGCTTTAAGAATAATCCTGTGTTATAAGATCACATGATCTGTGTAAACCAATGAGTTAACAGCATGGGGAACCTCTAGGAGACAGTTCATCTTTAGTTATGGAGTTAGATGCACGATGTAGCTGCTGCTGCTGTCTTGTAAATAATGTTCAGTGTTTCCACCAAGAAAAGTTGTCTGGAAAATCAACTCCATAATAAACTGGTGACAAGGATAAATCAGAACCGGTAATGTCCCTCGCCCAGCGATTGTGAGTATCTAAGATAATTAAAAAGAAAGGAACATATACTCATTTGAGATGCCACAATTTGGCAGAATCGTTCCCTTTGAACTAGCCACAGATGACTGGTCTCAATATGTAGAATGTCTTGGGTTCTACTTTCAAGCCAGCAAAATTACAGGGGATGAAAAGAGGAGAGTGATTCTCCTGAATATTTGAGGGAGCAAAACCTACAGTTTAATTTGAAGCTTGATGGCCCCAGTACCCTTGATTTGAAGACCTTCAGTGAGGGACATTTTCAGCCCAAACCCTCGGTCACAATGCAGAGGTTCAGGTTCAACTCACGGAATAGAGCCGCGGGGGTGACCATTGCTATCTACGTGGTGAAATTAAAACAACTAATGGAATATTGTGATTTTGGTGAAACCCTGAAGGCATGCTCAGGGATTGTTTGGTCTGTGGCATGCAAGAGGGTGCTATTCAGCGAAGATTGCTGAATGAAGTGGATCTCGATTTTAAGGAAGTGTTAGAAATAGCGCTTGAAGTATATAGTGTGGAAGAGCCAAAAGCAGCCAATTCTGACATTTATTCATTATTCATCATGAAAGTTGGGAAGACAGAGCCAAATGCTGTCACATTGCATGGGAATGGAAAACCCTTAAAAATGGAAGTTGACATTGGTGCTTCTACCGCTATAATAGGAGAACACACTTTCAAATATTTAAATAAAGGTGCTCAACAATTAAATATGGAACAAACCTCTGCCAAGTTGAAAACGTACACAGGCAAAGAAATCTAGGTAAAAGATATAACCAGAGAATGTGCTTATCATAGACACCAAACAGCACAACTACCGGTGATGGTGGTAGAAGGTGAAGGACCAAGCATTGTGATTGGCTGAAAGAGATTAAATTAAACTTGTCTGAAGTTGCGAGCTGCAAAAACATGACACAGTCTTCAAGGATGAACTGGGAAAAATCCAAGGCCTACAGGCCAAGATTTACATGGACCCAGAAGCAACTCCTTGGTTTTTGAAAGCAGGACCATACGCCCTGAGAGAGAAGGTTGATGCTGAGCTGAACCGGCTAGAGAGGCTGAGTGTCATAAAAGCGGTTCAGTTCTCAGAGTGGGCAGCACCCATTGTCCCTGTCCTAAAATTGGATCAGACTACCTGGATCTATGGGGACTGTAAACTGTCAACAAAGCAGCCAAATTGTCCAAGTACCCTATTTCCAGATTGAAGACCTCTAAGCCAAACTAGCAGGAGGGACAATGTATACAAAGTTTGGCATGAGTCATGCATATCAGCAACTGGAACTGGATGATGTCTCCTGGGAATTTGTGACCATAAACACCCACAAAGGGTTATATCAATACACACACCTGCCCTTGTGTTTTTTCGGCCTGTGCCATTTTCCAGAGGATGACGGAAAGCTTGCTACAAGTTGTGGTCTACCTGGACAATGTACTAATAACTGGATTCATGGAAAAGGAACACTTGCCTAATCAAGAGGAAGTCCTGAAACTATCTTTAGAAGCAGGAGTGCACCTAAAGAAGGAAAAGTGCACTTTTCGGGCAAATGAAATAATTTATTTGGGCCACCGGGTAGATGCCCAAGGGTTACACCCCATTGAAGAGAAGGTTAAAGTAATCAGAGAAGCACCTACACCTAAGAACATCTCTGAACTTAAATCATTTTTAGGAATGGTAAATTATTATGGCTGATTTCTACCATCTCTATCAAGGGTTCTAGCCCCTCCACATTCACTGCTAAAGGGAAATGTAGGAGACGTTGTGGCATAGTGGTGTTTTCACTGGGCTGGTATTCCAAAGACCCAGGGTAATTCTCTGGGGACCTGGGTTCAAATCCCACCATGGCATGCTGAGGAATTTGAATTTAATGAAAAAAAAAGTCTGGAATTAAAAGTCTGATGATGACCGTGAAACCATTGCTGTTTGTTGTAAAACACCATCTGGTTCACCTTTAGGAAAGGAAATCTGCTGTCCTTATCTGGTCTGGCCTACATGTGACTCCAGACCCACAGCAATTGAATTTTAAATGCCCCCTGAACAAGGGCAATTAGGGAGGGCCAACAAATGCTGGCCCAGCCTGCGAGACCCACATCCCATGAACGAATAAAAAAAGAAAAACCAATGTTGGGTTTGGAAGTCACCCCAAGAAGAAGCCTTCATGAAAGTAAAGCAGCTCTTACATTCTTCAAAGTTGTTACTGAACTATGACCCGACAGAGGAATTGGTGCTAACCTGCGACGCGTCCCCCTATGGAGTGGGAGCGGTACTATCTCACAGGATGGACGACAGTACAGAGAGGCTTATAGGCTATGTATTCAGGACACTTATCACAGCTGAAAAAGTATATTCTCAGATTGAAAAGGATTATTTTTGGAATAAAAAAATTTCACCAATACGTGCATGGGTGACATTTCACAATAGTATCAGAGCACAAACCACTTTTGGGTCTGTTTAGTGAGGAAGGGGCTATCCCTCCCATAGCTTCTGCATGAATTCAAAGATAAGCCCTAATATTAGCAGCATATGATACACCTTCGTGCATAGACCAGGGATTCATATAGCCAATCCCAATGCCCTAAGTCACTTTCCTTTGCAAGAGAACAATGGCCATGTTCCAATTCCCCATGAGCTCGTATTAGTGATGAATTTCCTGGATTCCTCACCAGTCTCTGCCAGGCAGATAAGAAACTGGACAAATCGTGATCCAGTCCTGCCTCGAGTGAGAGACCAAGTGCTACATGGTTGGTCCCACGAACCCGTCTCTGATGAATTGAAGCCATTTTTCAACCGAAGACATGAAATGAGCAGCCAAGATAGTATTCTATTATGGGGTGCATGAATAGTAGCTCCTTCACAAGGAAGGGAACCACTCTTAGTAAAGTTACACAGTGCCCATCCGGGAATCTCATGAATGAAGACGATAGTGTGAAGTTACCTTTGGTAGCTGGGAATGGGCGATACGGAGAAGGTGGTAAAACATTGTGCAATGCCAGTAACTACAAAAGTTGCCAGTGGAAGCCCCATTTCGCCCATTATACTTTAAATGATCCTGGGTGAGATTGCACATAGATTATGTTGGTCCTCTTCTTGGAACCATATTTCTACTGTTTATAGATGTTCATTTCAAGTTGTTAGATGTTTATGAGGTTAAGCTGCCCATGTCAGATGCTACTATAGAAAATCTACTCCAAAGCCTTGCTATCCATGGATTGCCAGGAGTAATTGTCTCAGATAATGGTACTGCGCTTATTAGTGCTGGATTTCAAAGATTTGTCAGCCAAAATGATATCAATCACATGAAGCCTGCACCATTCCATCTGCCATCTAACGGACTAGTGGCAGGAGCAGTACAAACTTTTAAGGCGGGAATGAAAAAGTTAACAGGTGAATCGTTGGAAACTAAACTTGTTCATATCCTATTTCACTGCAGAACATCCCCCCCCCGCCACACACTACGACAGGTGCAACACCTGCAGAATTATTGATGAGGCGCTGTCTTCGAACAAGACTAAGCCTGATGCTTCCCAATTTTGGGGGGGAAGGTGGAAAAAAGCCAAGGGAACCAAAAAGTGACTCATGATTTGCATAGTCGTCAGCGAGAATTTCCTGTTGGAGAAGCAGTATATGTAAGGAATTTCGGTGGAGGACCGAAGTGGTTACCTGGTAAAGTAAGCTCTGTGACCCACCATTGTCATACTATGTGGAAGTGGGGGGCCCAATCACCCATAAACATGTGGATTATTTAAGAAAAAGGGAGGTACCCCAACAAAATGATGTTCCACCTGTAACCATTGTGGTTTCTGTTGAAGTTGCTCAACCAAGGATAGACATGTCAGATGTCTCTGTTGGGGTAGAAGACCCTGAACTGCCTTTGCCTAATAAGGTACCTGATTATAATGTGTCTTCTGGGAATGTGGTTCCTGTCAAAGAATCAGAAGTTGTGGAGCTACAACATTCCACATGGATCAGGAAACCACCTGAAAGACTGAGCTTGTAATTTCATGACCTGTGTAAATTTTGTAATGTCATGAGATAAATATCCTTGTAAATACAAAAGGTACAGAAAAGTTAAAGGGGGAGGAATGTAGTAATTATAGTTTTGATCAACATTAGGACTGCAGCTTTAAGAATAATCCAGATCACATGATCTGTGTAAACCAACGAGTTAGCAGTGTGGGGAACCTCTAGGACAGAGTTCTTCTTTAGTTATGGAGTTAGATGCACCCATGTAGCTGCTTCTGCTGGCTTGTAAATAAAGTTCAATGTTTCCACCAAGAAAAGTTGCCTGGAAAATCAACACTATAACACATGTTAACAATTAAGATTACTGTACATTGGTAAGTGGACAAAGTGGACGGCAATGGGAAGATGTTGAGCAAAAGTGATTAGGAATCTTTGTTTGGAGGAGGACAAATGCCAACACAGACTGTTTTGGCTAAATGGCTTGCTTCAGTATTGCAACTTTGTGCACTTTGTCCCCAAGCAGCTGGCAAGAGGCCATCATTAACAGAACGCTGCTGAAGCCTCCAATCTGTTTTTTCAGCCATGGTTAGCATGCTGTTGAAGGCAATTGCCAAAGCAATAAGGATTACACAAGGAAATAAAAATGACAAGAGCACTACTTTAGCACAGAAGCAGTTATAGAAAATACTAAATATCATCATTCAGGAATAATAAAACCAATAAAACAAGTCATTGGCCATTTTGCAAATGGTTGGGGCCATGTGAAAAATAAATGAAACTTAGGGCCTTGAAAAGGGATTATAATTCATTCATTAAAGGCTGTTGTACTGTCTATTGTAAAATATATCAAGGGAAATTAAACTAAAATGTCCAGCTGCATTTGCTTTATGCTAGATTCAAGAATAATATTGTTCTCTAAAGGACAATAAGGACAGATCAGCTACTGAGCTTTAGAAATGCCAGACTCACTAAACAAGCTCTTCAAATCATTACTGAGAGAGCAGTGGGATGCCTTCTGATGAGGAATACAATGGTCGAGGAATTAAAGCATGTACTGATGAAGGTGTCTGTAAAGCAGCATAGATAAAGTTGAGCAAATTGCAGTGATATTGATCTGAGGGATACATGAGAAAGTTCTTCACAAAATAAGGAAGGAAGGAAATAGGTGGACTTTTGCTGGAAATTATAGATAAAGAAATTAATAAAATAAAGAAAGGTTTTACTGTAATATTCAATGTTAAGAAAATGTCATGGATGTATGCATGTGTACCAATACGTGAATGTATAGATCTCAAATATTTTTGGCTTTCTGAGATCTGTTTTCAGCTGTGCCTTTGGTGAACTGGCTGAGGAGTTGTTGGTGCTTTTTATAACCCTGAAACATTGATGGCTGCATCACCCTAGACCTCGGGTTCACCCAGCAGCTATTTAAGAAATGATTCAGGCAGAATTTTGAAAGCAGGGAGCTGTCTACTTTCTTATTATGACTATTGTGTTTAGTGTGTGTGCTGGGGGGGAGGGGGGGGCGAGGAGCAGGTGGGAAAAAGA
This sequence comes from Carcharodon carcharias, assembly GCF_017639515.1. Lineage (NCBI taxonomy): Eukaryota > Metazoa > Chordata > Chondrichthyes > Lamniformes > Lamnidae > Carcharodon > Carcharodon carcharias. Next base: position 22,171,004 of record NC_054467.1, on the reverse strand, counting down.
TTTCAGCAACAAAATGGGGAATGGGCTTAAAAGCGATTTTTAAAAAGTGTGCGGAGAAGGGAAGAGACCTGAGAATTTTAGGCATGCAAAGTTCAGAAGCACAAAATCATGAGCAATATATTGATTGTAACAAAAGTTCTTTTGAGGTTGTAGGTTTCAGTGATGATGGGAACAGCTTTAAGGAATGAAGCACATTAAATTGATTTAATGGGAGAACTTACTGAATTGTTAATTATATTTAATTTGAAATTGAAAAATCATTTAGCAAGTTACTGCATAAACCTTTTTAATTAATTCTAAATGTGTGTTGTTAAAAAAAAATCTAATTAGCAGCATTTTATTATTGGATAATGCTAATAAACAAATGCAGTCATCACTATAAACTGTGGCCCAGGGAAAGTTTTACTTTGACGCTCTGCAATTTGAAATCGTCACTAATGACCTGTCTGGAAGAGTGATCACATGCAGCATCACCATTTTTTGCTCGGCTTACAGCACAACTAGAAATATGCATTAGAATTTGTTAAGATGTAGCACAGGCATCAGTGAGGCAAGCGACGTTAATATGGACGGATGTATGGTGTAGGAGCAACATTACATATAAGCTCATCAGCAAGACAGCATCTGAGTCTAGAAATTACCGTTGGTGGTTTTAGTGAACGTATACTTAGCATGTTCATTTGCTAATCCTCTGTCTGGCATTTACAGAGACATTAACTTGTTTATTTGAAATAGGCAAATGCCTATACTTATGGGTGGATAACATCTTATGAAAGCATTGGCTGCAATATTCATGGAGGGGGTGTGGGTGTTGGGGGAAAGCTGGAATTCTGGGAGTCTGTGGTCCTGTCGGATTTAATGGCAGGACTTCATCATGATTTTTTCGTTCATTTTGTGCCCTGCAACTTTATTTATGTGCAAATCAACAGGAGGTCACAGTTGACGACTGTTGGAGACAGCATCCTGCAATAGGGAGGGAGAGAAAAGGAAAGATTGTTTCTTGGAATCACGGCTTGTTTGTGTGGAGGTTGGGTGGGTGTTTTGGGTGGTTGGCAGTATTCGGAGCCTGCAATGGTGAGGGAGGGAAAGATCAGGGTTAGTGAGTTTGGGGAGGGTCACCATTCATGCCAGTGAGGAGCAGCCATGAGAGGAAGGCCAAAGGCTTCCTTGAGGGTGCCAGTTTAAACTGGGAATAAAAATAAAGTCAGGTTATGCAAAGCAAAACAAATATTGAAGGTGATATGGAGATTGTAGCATGGAGATTTTTTGAGTTAAAACATAGGGGTTGGGTTTTAACTTGGAGTGGTTTTCTGGCAGAAAGTAAATTAATTTTCTGCCCACCAGAGGCAGCAGGGGTAGGCTTTATGGACAACATCTTGTGCAAATATACAAACCACTTAGTGAGGCCTCAGCAGAGGTCTGGGAGCTAAGGTGGCAGAGAAAGTGAATTAGAGAAGGCAGTGTGAACCATGTGGATCGTTTGACCTGAGTATTTAATCGGACAACCAGGCAATGTGGAGTGAGTTGTTGATGGAATTTAATGTTTTGTTGGGGGGAGGGCTTGTGCTGAATTGGTGAGCGAGCGAACCAGAGGAGACTTTGACATCATCAAATAGGCAGGATGCTCTAGCTAAGCTAATGAGTCTTTTCTTATTTTCTTTGTCAGGTTAGTGATTTTGATGGCTAAACATAAGGCAACTTTCCTTACCATTCTGCCAATCATTGCCTAGCTTTTAGCTCCAAGCCTCAAAATGACAATTAAAAAAAAAACTGATTTTGTCCTGTTTTCCTTTATGTAGGTCACTCACTATTACTCAACTTTTAAAAAAAAATGTTAATAGGGTGTGGGCATCACTGGCAAGGCCAACATTTATTGCCCATCCCTAATTGCTCTTGAGAAGGTGGTGGTGAGTTGCGTTCTTGAACTGCTGCAGCCCCTATGGTGTGGGTACACCCACAGTGCTGTTAGGGAGGGTTTCCAGGATTTTGACCCAGCGACAGTGAAGGAATGCCATTATGGTGAGTGAGTTGGCAGGGAACTTCCAGGTGGTAGTGTTCCCATGTGTCTGCTGCCCTTGTCCTTTTAGATGGTAGCCGTCGTGGATTTGGAAGGTGCTGCCTAAGGAGCCTTAGTGAGTTTCTGCAGTGCATCTTATAGATGGTACACACTGCTGCTACTGTGTGTCGGCAGTGGAGGGAGTGAATGTTTGTGGAAGAGGTGCCAATCAAGCAGGCTGCTTTGTCCTGGAAAGTGTCAAGCTTCTTGAATGGTGTTGGAGCTGCATTTATTCAGGTAAATGGAAAGGATTCCATCACACTCCTGCCTTGTGCCTTGTAGATGGTGGACAGGCTTTGGGGAGACAGGAGGTGAGTTACTCGCTGCACAGCTTCTAGCCTTTGACCTGCTCTTGTAGCCACAGTATTTATATGGCTGGTCTAGTTCAGCTTTTAGTTAATGGTAACCCCCAACATGTTGATAGTGGGGGATTCAACAATGGTAATGTCACTGAATGTCAAGGGCTGACTGTTAGATTCCCTCTTGTTGGAGATGGTCATTGCCCAGCACTTGTGTGGCACAAATGTTACTTGCTACTTCTCATTCCAAGCCTGGATATTGTCCAGGTCTTGCTGCATTTGGACATGAACAGCTTCAGTATCTGAGGAGCTGCAAATGGTGCTGAACATTGCGCGATTATTAGCAAACGTCCCCACTTCTGACCTTATGATAGAAGGAAGGTCATTGATGAAGCAGCTGAAGATGTTTGGACCTAGAACACGACCCTGAGGAACTCCTGCAGTGATGTCCTGGAACTGAGATGATTGACCTCCAACAACCACAACCATCTTCCTTTATGTTAGGTGTGACTCCAATCAGTGGAGAATTTTCCCCCTGATTCCCATTGACTCCAGTTTTACTAGGGCTCCTTGATGCCACACTCAGTCAAAAGCTGCCTTGATATCAAATGGGCAGGATGCTCTCGAAAAGCTAGATAGGAACATGTTTAGCCTGGTCTGTAAACTTTTCAACAGATGTATCAGGGTATCAAGGAATAGGGTGCTTCAGTGAACCAAGTACTTTATTCCTACTAAATGAATAACATAGATAAGATAAGCTCCATTAAAATTTCCTAAATCAAATAATCCCACTTCTTTGTACCACTGCTGACCAGTGGCCTGGGTTAGGATTGACAAAACTCAAAACAAATTGATATGAGATAAGTTATATTAGGTGCTTTAATAGCAGTGTGCAAACAACTGAAGCAAGGACAGACAAACCATTAAGCTGGCAGTTAGGAGGAAGGATTATTTCATTTCTCTCAAGCTGCACTAACCCTATCACACCAGATTCCTACCAGTGGTAATGATTTATTGAATGAGGGTGTATTATCAGGAATCATTGTCTCAAACCTCTGGAGAAATCATTTCTGTATTTTGTTTTCTTGTAAATGAATACGCAATTTATTGCACACAGTGCTCTTATAGGGCAGAATTGTCCCAATCCCATGGATGTGGGTTTGAAGGCAGGACATACAAATGTACGAATGTGTGAATTCGGAGCAGAAGTAGGCCATTTGGACCCTCGAGCCTGCTCTGCCGTTCAGTAAATTCATGGCTGATCTAATTGTGCCCTCTATATTCTGCCTACCCTTATAACCTTTGACTTGTTTGTTAGTCAAGAATCTATCCACCTCTGCCTTAAATATATTCATTGACCCTGGCTCCAGGGGCAGAGACTTCCAAAGATTCATGACCCTCTAGGAGAAAAAATTTCTTCCCATCTCTGCCTTAAATGGGAGACCCCTTACTCTTAAACAGTGACCAGGAGCAGAGTGGGGGGTTAGGACGTTGGGTCAGTGTTCCTACCTCTGGGCACTCTTAAGAGGTGAGTGAACAGTGGCAGTGGCTACCCACCCAGCAGTGATGAGTAGCGATTTAGGTTGATTAAGTGCCTAGTGAAGGGTACAGTGAGGACTGGGGTGGGATCTTCCCTGCATTGGAGCAAGTCCCCATGGAGTATGGAGTAGGGCAGCTCCATGGAGGCAGTCTCCCAGCCACAGGCCTGGGGAGGGGGGGGCCATTGGAACCAGAGGTTCTATAGCCCAGTGATGTGGCCTGTACCCGTGGCTGAAATGAATCCTCCAGAGGGGCTTCCCCTTACTCCAATGGCACTGCCAATTTCAGGCCTCTTTATTTATGACATTTTATTCGTGCTTCTGAGGACGCCTCCAATTTGAGGTGCCCTCATGATCCCCTACCTGTGTTAGTGTAGATGCTGGCCATACACAGCTCTGCCCCTCTGGATCTGCAAAGCATACAGACAATTTTTATAAATAAATTCACATTGCTAACACATGTAAGAAATCTCATCTACGAATTAATTGAAAATGTGTTTAAGCCAGATACCTTCTTTTAATGGCAAGAGTTAACTACCATCTGTTCCACTAGCTTTTGCCAATTTGACTTTCAGAAGGCTTTTGTCAGTATGGACTTCTGCAAAGAGAGAATAACAGTCACCTTCCCTTTGTGATCGATAAAAAGTCTTTCAGTCTTTCTCATGTAACAAAGAGTATCAGGACAAATTTAATATCTTACCATAAAGGTATCTTGATCAATTTGTTGGAAATGCACTCCAGATCATTAAATTGAACACATTAATCTTGATATGTGGCATTAATCTGAGTGAGAATCAGCCCTTCCTGCCTCAACTGACTTTCTCAAGAATCTGTAGAGTGAATAAAGGCAAATGCATTTATCTAGTGTGTTTCACATCCTCCTGACACCTCTGAGCACTTCTGACCCCATGAATTAGGTTGATATGTAGCTGCTGTTGTTTTGTAGGTAAGTACAGATTTGGCCTTGCACAGCAAGGCTCCAGAAGATGAATGATCCATTAATCTGTTTTGGGAGAGCTACCTGTTCTCCTTCAAAGAGTGCTGTGGTCACTTTTGCAGCCACCTTCACAGGGCTTAATATTTGTCCCGAATAATAGCACTTCCAACAGTGCAGCACTCCTTAATTAATGTACTAACATGTCAGTCTAGATAATGTATTCCAGCCCTGGGATGGTGCCTGAACCCAAAACCTCCTGACTTAGAAATAGGAGAGCAGCTATTGTACCATACTGACCGTACTGGCATTTCTAGGAGACCACCATAATATCAACTGTTACGTAAAAATGGGAGACTATGAAATAAGTGAAATTCTTAGCATTTCAACAAGTTTTTACACATTAGAAAGATTGTAGAATCAGAGGACACCGAAATTAAGCAAGATTCAGCAGTTATAGTTTATTCATCAGTGAAGTGTTCACTTACGCAAGCACTACTGCACAAGGCAAGATTGCCTGTTTTCTGTTCTCTGGTCATAATGATTGATTTATTGATATTTTAGTGACAGTTACCCCACTAGTAGAAATGTCTTGTCAGAATAACTTACAGAAGAGTATTTGAATTCATGTATATTTAATGGAAAGGTTCTATTAAGGTGCCAAATAACGTGTCTTCTAGCACTTATTGAATTTGAACAAAAGCTTGGCAGTTAACTGTTCCCTAGTGCACTCTCCATGGCAATGCCTTTACCAATCAGAGTATACTTGCCAACCAATCGGCACTCTCTTCTCATACTGTATAAATTGTTGTTCCCTTTACTATTGATATTCTTGCGAACTGTCCTGATGAGTGCAAGATGGAAAGCTTTGACAGCATGTCTCTTTTTTCCAGCAATCCTCAAGTTCTGTACTACCAAACGACTATTTTGTTAAAAGGCACTTAGCCTATTAATTACTAGACCTAACTTTGTGATGATTTTAGTGATAATTAATGTGAAAATGCAACAACTTATGTGAAGGTTAAAGGCGAGATGCCATTATTGTGAAGCTGACAGCAAAGTGGCACAACTCATCCAGCAACTGAGTACAAGTTCACAATTCTTGGGGCAACTCTTCACCGTCACAATTTGTTGGTTAATTTGTGCATTCATGCTGTTGTTTTTCTGCAAATTCCAATCCAAAATGTTTATATTATGATATTGAAGGTTAATGGTTTTCCAATTAACTGTTCCTATTCCCTTTAACACCAACACCTGGCAATGCCAAGATATCAAATGAAGGCAGCACACTTTTGGTTCTGGCTGTTCTGATTGGATATGCAAATCTACACTATCTGATTAGATAATACTGTCAGGATAATGAGTTGCAAGCTTTATTGTACGTTTTGTGCAGTTAATCTTTGTAAGTGCTTATAGAATAGTTTTAAACATAATTGGTGTTATCTGTTGACAAAAGTAGCTTCTTCAGCAACTTGCTTCATGATGATGAAATTAAGTGCCATTTAAGATCAATTTTCTCCCAGTATCTGCTGGATAAAACTATTCTGTTCAAATATCAAAGGTTAACTCCTCATTTTCACAAATCTCCTAATCCATGGGTGGAATTACTTCTTAAAGAAATTTGAAGAGAACAGGATGTACTAAATGATCTCTCTCTTTGACAAATGACAATTTCCATTCAGCCAGCTCTATAGCTGTTTGTCTATTGGCACTCTGCCATCTTCTGCGCAGACCCACTAGCTGAGCTTTGGCCTTCTACACTGTCTTTTTCCAGCTGAGCCTTCCAAAGGATACCAGTATTGGCATATATACCCTGTCCATTACACTTATTTTATTATAACATGTTCTGTTCCTTCACAGAGGCTGTTGTTCCCCATAATTTCAATGTTTGTCACTCAGGCCTCTCAGGTGATGCCCAACAGCTTCCTTTCACAGTGCATTCCAGTAGCATCCAGTTTTGTCCTGTCTCTTATTCACATCTTTGGCTTGGACATTGCGAGTAATAATTTTATTAATATTAAGTAACATAATACAATCCTGAGTAGCATTCCTTGCTGTCATGGCTGCATGGCTAAATTTTGTCAGAAGTTATTATAAATATGCCAATAAATATGCCTTCCATAGAGCTTGCTAAAGTTAAGAGCTGACTTTGTGCTGTTTGCAATTATTCAATGCTAGTACCACTCTCAAAGATCATGTTTTTGGACCTTTACCTAGCACTTCAGCTTAAATGCTGAGTTACTCCATATCTCTAAATAGTATCTATCGTCACAGTTTTGTGGCACCAGCAACTTTTGAAATTCATTTATTTTGCTCACCAAGGTCATTTGTAAAAAAAAGAGAGACCGGTATTCATCTCCATGGGAACTCTGCTAGCCTCTGTTAAAATGGTCTGTGGTTAAAATAGTTCCTATTGTCTAATTAGTTGAGATTCCTGAAGTTCACACTTTACCACCAAACTCTTGTGAGGTAGTTCATCAAACATAGTTTGAAAATCAGAATCAGTATCAAGGCAATACAGGAATCCGCATGGGTAACTTTCATTTTTGGCGAGTGAGAATGCTGGGAGTGGATTAGCCAGTCACTTTATACCCTGCCTGAATTTCATGTCATTTGAAGACAGTGGAAAATGATGGGACATGAGTGTGATGGAACACTCCCCACTTGCCTGGATGAGTGCAGCTCCTACAACACTGAAGAAGCTGGACACCATCCAGGACAAAGCAGTCCGCTTGATTGGCACCTCTTCCACAAACATTCACTCCCTCCACCACCAACGCTCAGTAGCAGTTGTGTGTACTATCTACAAGATACACTGCAGGAACTCACTAAGGATCCTTAGACTGCACCTTCCAAACCCACAACCACTACCATCTAGAAGGAGAAGGGCAGCAGATAGATGGGAACACCACCACCTGGAAGTTCCCCTCCAAGTCACTCACCATCCTGACTTGGAAATATATCGCCGTTCCTTCACTGTCGCTGGATCAAAATCCTGGAACTCCCTTCCTGACAGCACTGTGGGTGTACCTACACCACATGGACTGCAGCGGTTCAAGAAGGCAGCTCACCACCACCTTCTCAAGGGCAACTAGGGATGGACAATAAAAGCTGGCCCAGCCAGTGAAGCCCTGTGAATGAATTTAAAAAAAAAAGACAGTAGAAAAGCATATTACATGGGATAAATAACGGGTGGCTAATATGATAGCATTATTTTATGTCCTCACCAAAGTTGAAGGCTGCTCTCATGCATGTCCCAGTTATCATCTAGGAAGAGCAGCATAGTGGTTATGTTACTAGACTACTAGTCCAGTAGCCTGAATCAATGATCTGGCAATGTGAGTGCATATCCTACCATTACAGCTGGGAATTTTAAGCCAGTTAATATATCAGTCTGGAATTAAAAGTCTAGCTATGGTGACCACAAAACCTCTGGTTTGTGGTAAAAATCCATCTGGTTCATTAAGATCCTTTGAAAAAGGACATTTGATGTCCTTACCTGGTGTGTCCTATATGTGACTCCAGACCCACAGCAATGTGGTTGACTCTTACCTGCCCTATGGTATGCCTTAGCAAGCCACTCAGTTAAGGGCAATGATAATAAATGCAGGCATTCTCAGTGATGCCCATATCCCCCAAATTAAGTAAAGGATCCTTGAGTATCATTTAAATTCTTTTACAAGCTCAATAGATTTTAATAAATTCATTCACGTGCGTCTTTACAATGATAAATTTTATTGCAAAGAAAAGATAATTTTGAGGAATTGGTCAATTTTGATACTTAAACATTATTATGACCAGATGAGGAGGGGTGCAGTGACTCCTCTCTTTTCCCAATCCTTGTTTGGTTGTAGCAGAGGTTTTGAATTTTGAAAGGACGCTGTATTGCCAATTCATCCTGTACTTGACTGTGTGCAGTTTGTAAGAATTAAGCTGGACAGGTATTCTTGAGTTAACCACTTAGGGGGTCAGTTTATTGTGCTAAAACCCACTCAGGTAAAAATATTAAAAATGCTAAAATATGTACGAATACATCCTAATTACCACTGATGTGTGAAAAAGGACAATCAAACCCATAGTATGCAGAAAGAAATACAACTTTGCACAGTAATGGGTGTTAACCTCAGCCAAGCTAAAGTGCAGATAAAAAAAGGAAAGTCATAAGAGTTCACTGATTGTATCCAGAGCCGTTGGTTCTTCAGCTGAGGCGATTGCTTTTCAGAGTTGTGGCTGGTCTGTCCCTTTTTGTCCTGGAAACACTGTTGTAGAAATCCAACGGCTTTTAGTAGAGAGTTTCAATTTGCTATAGGAATGTATACACACTTTTAACTCAGCAAAACAGGGTTTAAAACTTAGATGGAATATTGTAGAGAGAGAGAGTGAGGGTGGGAGACAACTGCTCACTCCAGCAGCTAGAATATCTCTGCCAAATTCAAAATTCAAGTATCCGCACAAAAGATTGTATCGCATTACTTCTCTCCTTGTCAGTTGTATATTCTAAAAGGAAGTTGATCAGTTCATGTCGGGTACAGCTCCTCTTAGCCATTATGAAAGCCAAATGATTAATTCGTTAATATTCCAGCAATCAGCTCCTGAATGGTTCATTCTTCCTTGAGTAGGAAGGAAGCTTTTCACACTTTCAGGGAAGACATTGGTTGGGATTTTCTGGCCCCATCATGGGCAAGACCTGTCGCGGGCGTGGCGGTGCCCCAACCTAAAGCCCATTGACCTGTGGCAGGACCGGAAGATCCCGGCGGCGGGCAGGTGCAGAAAATCCCTCCGATTGTCTCTGTCAGGACCTTCATTGACTCTACATCTCCATGAGATGGACTGTGGCTACACAGATGCAAACTGGTAGCCATTTTAAGCCAGTGTCTTTGTGCTTCAGTTTAACATGTGAAACCAACGATAAAATATCAAGTTAATTCCGTATAGCACATCTATGTGACAACATGCACGGTTTAACAATACAAAGCTGTATTGCAATTCAAGCAATCATTGGGCAGAATTTTGCCCTTGTTGGGCAGGCGGGCCCCACCGGCTCGGCGGCGGGCAGACAGCTGATCGCTGCCACCGAAACAGGCCCCGCCGCCATTTTAAGTGAGCGGGCCAATTAAGACCTGCCCAGCGGGCCGCCCAACGGGAAGCGCTATGTGCTTCCTGTGTGGGGGGAGGGATTCCCTAACCATCAAAGTGCGCTGTTTTGCGCATGCGTGTGAAGGAGCGCACAATCCCCTGAGACTAAGTGCTGTCTCAGGGGGATCGCTGAAAGTTTTATAAACTTAAAAAATAGAAAAATTTTAAAATTATTAACACGTCCCCCTCATGTGACAATGTCACACAAGATGGGACATGTTAATAAATGTCACACAAACTTTATTAAAGCTTTTTAAAGCCCGCCGGTGGATGAGGCTTCGTGTTTTTTCAGAAGCCCGCTGGGGCTCCTGGCCTGCCCGCCAGCCTTAAGGTTGGATGGGCAGGACCTTTAATTGGCTTAATTACCCTGTCAATGGCCTGAATCGCTCATTGACAGGTCGGCGGGCGGACAGCTGATTTTACTGCGCCCCCGCCTTCCTGAATATTTAAATGGGGCGCGGTGACATTGGGGGTTCCCTCCAAAGTCATCCCGTGTCATTTTTGCGTTGGCGAGCGGGCCCCGCCCCCACCTCGCCGATGGACAAATTCTGGCCATAATCTTCATAAAATGGCAAACTTTTTGGTTTGGCAGTGGGATGAACTAATATCATTTGCAAGTGATATGAAGATGGCTTTTTATTTGATTTGCATCACTGGGCTGAATTTTACAGGCGACCCGCAGCAGGAAACAGGTGGGTGGACCCACCAATTAAGGTGCCATGCCATTGGTGGAATGCCTGCCACCAGTCCACCCGCCCCCACCATGATTTTACAGGTGACGGGAAGGCGTCGGGTGAATCACCTACCCGTGGCCCAATTGAAGCTCATAAATGGGCAATTAATGCCCAATTAAGGGCCTCATCCTGCCAACGATTTGACTTAACAGGTGGCCGGAGAGGCCTGTGCCCAATGTGTAGCTCAACACAGGCTGCTGGTCAGTGAAATGTTGCCTCTTTCCCAGGACCCCTGTGTTAGTCAGACACCCCACCGACAATTTTGTCTCCTCACATACACCCTCCCCTGCCCTGTCCAGCGTGGCATCCACCCTACCTCACTGGGGCCTGTCAGTCTGGCCCCAGCGAGATCTCAGACATACCTGAATGTCTGGGTCCATTGCTGAATGCCACCTCCTTGGCCTATCTTCAGTACCAACAGTGGCTGCCAGTCCCGCTGGCCCTGCCGGTGTCCAACTGGCCAGCATCTCTATGAGGCAGGACTTCCCCCTGGAGACAGGCAGAAGTCCCACCACATTGATTAAAGGGCCGTGACTCGAATAGTTAAAGTGGGGTGAGCGTGCGAATCGGAGGCAGGCTTGCTTCTGAAATTTGCACTCGGGTGTGGCGGGGTGGGGGGGCGGGGGCGGGAGCCAGCTCTTAGTGTATAATCCAGCCCATCGTTTCAGGATAAATGAACAAAAGACAAAAAGATTTTTCAAGATTTTCTGAAATGCTTGCTTTGTTTGTTCTTGTTGATTAATTTCTACCCTTTGCTGATGTCATTAGAAATGATGTTAGAATTTAGTGTGGAGACAGTTTTCTTGATTGCACCTCTTCGAAAGTTCAGAAATCAGAGCTGATTGATCAGTCTGTTAGATGCCATGATTAGATACAGATAAACCAATAGGTGGGATTACTCAGAGTGAAGTGGCTCCATTCAATGCAATTATTATGTGTTTTGCTGTCACTGTGACTGGTGTCGATGCAGCAATGAATCTTAGCCTGTGGAGCAGACTGAAATGCTAAATTGGTGAGTCAGCTGTTGCCCATAAATATAAATTTTTATTATGTTATTAGTTCTTTGATGTCTTTGTGTGTTTTTAGATTATGGAAACATGACTTTCCAAAACAGTGATTATTAATAATGTGTCTTTTCAATGGGTTCTTTGCCGAATGCTGTTTGAATATTAGTGTCACAAAGGAGCATGATTTTACATCATTCATTTTATAGACCCTCTTCAGTATGTGTTTGTGGGGAAAAAGGCCCAGACTTGTTATAAATTAATGATAATCACAGCTACTTGCTGAAGATTGTACATATTCCTGACTGCACCCCATTGATAGAATAATAATGATTTAGACTTAGAATAAATTACTTGACCTTTTGTGAACTAAATCTCATTTGCAACAAATTGAATTATAAATATAAAATTCTATGAAATGTGGTGTAGCAAGGTGACTGAGAAGTGCCAATAGATTAAGCATCTCAGGATTACAGAAGCCTTTCTGCACAAGGAAATTAATAAGAATAAAGTTACTTGGGTTACTTTATAAGCACTATAAATCTCACTGGTTCAGTGTAATTCTCCAAGAGCTTACAATTATATGCTGTTCTAAATTTTTATACTCCCCGGTATTTGAGTGAACTAAAGGGTGTGAATAATACACCTGTAAAAGCAGCAAAAATTAAGCTGTGGGTGACAAGAAACTAGTATAACATAATGGGAGGCAAAAAGTTACCATTCTCTTCATTTTTAAGTGGTAAACTTGTTCTATTGACATTCTGGCAGGTTGGTTAGTTGTTTGCAAGCTCGTATTTCCATTTGAAGAAAATAAGTAATGACTCCAGGCAGATTTCAGTGACTGGGATCACATCTGAATCAGCAAATCCAGATGTTAATATACAGTAACTTAACTTTGCATGTACATAAACCGGAATCTTCCGGCCCCATGACAGCAGGAAACTTGGCGGGCTGGGGAATTAATTTGGCATGAGGCCTAAAATCAGCTTCCCGATGGCGAGAAGAACTTTAGAAATTATATTCTTGGTACTTTAAATGTGGATTGAGCTCTCTGACGAATTTGCACACATCTGCATGACATTGGTGCTCATGAAAAGGCTAACTCACCAGAATTAAGTGCCCTCTCCAAATTACGTTCCTCACCAGCGAGAAATTCAAATGTTCACATTTATCACTGTGTATAAGTGATGTGCACCTGGCAAGGTTGACTTCTTCCTGGGCTTTGGAGTGAGTAGCCACTGCTTTGTCCTTCTTGGGGACCATTCATAAATGACAGCCTCTTGATTGAGGGAGGGTGCTGGTAGACTAAGCTTGCACGGAGGCTGGACAATGGAGGCTGGGTCACCGGGGAAGGGTGAAGTGGAGACTGGGCAAGAGAGGCAGGATCAGCAGGGAAGAGTGGAGTGGAAGGTAGGCAAGAGAGGCAGGATCAACGGGGAAGGGTGGAGCAGAGGCTGGACAAGAGAGGCAGGATCAGCAGGGAAGGGTGGAGTGGAGGGTGGGCAAGGGAGGCAGGATCAGCAGGGAAAGGAGGAGTGGCAAGGGAGGCAGGGTCAGTGGGGAGGGGTGGAGAGAGGGTCTCCGGGGCTGTTTATGAGAGTGTCGGAGGAAAGAAGCCAGACTGCCCCGGCCTGTTTAGGAGGGTAAGCACATCATGCATGCCTTGGCCTTGTTGTAGGGAGGTGGATGGCCTCCCTGAGCAGTGAGCATTGTAGAGAGATGAATTTAAAGGGGAGGGTCAGTGATGTCAAGACTTTGGTCCTAAGGGTTTGAACGAGGGTACTGGGATGCCGAAAATGTTGTCACAGTCAGAGGGGGGAGTTGGATCAGGGAGAGTGGAAGTGCTAGGCTCATGGGCGGATAGTGGATGGTCTCAAGGGGGTTCACAGAAAGTCAGCGTACAGCTCGCCTTGTGAACCGGAAGGTTCGTGGTCATGAGAGGCATGGGCACATTGAAAGTTATGGGAACCAGGGGAGAGCTGGAATTCCACATAAACGATAATGGCGTCCACAGTAATGGAGGGAGGATAAAGGATTACAGGTGGGAGAGGAATGATAAGGTGGTGATTGTGTAGGAGAATGTGGGGAACTTGATGGGTAATAGGGGGAGGGTAGAAGGTGCTTGATACACTGGCAAACCTCACAAGCACCATGCTGAAGCTGTCAAGGTTGTTGCACAGTTTGTAAAACCTCTCAAGCATTCGATATGGGAGGGGCCTCTTTTTGGGTGGGAGATGTTAATGGTTCATTTTTTGGGCCGAGTTTAATTATTAGTTCACACCATCAAGAACCAGGCTCAACTGTGTTCTCCCCTCAAGGTTCCAAACCCAGTAAACCAGCATTGGACCAGGACTAATGGATCACACTCCAGTAGGAACCCATCAAGTTCTGGAGATGCTGTATGTTGTGTGCTGATTGGCATCTGCTGCCGTCAGAGGGAGGGAGGGAGTGAGGGCGCTAGGTGGATACTTCCAAGGGGCAAGGATGGTGGATGGCAGCAAAGTCTCAACTCCAAACCTCCATCCTCCCGGGTATTTGGTCATGGCTAACAAGGGTTTCTGTGGTAAGTCTCTTTATGATGCTAAGGCAGTGGTCTCTCTATAGAGTCTCGAGGGTAATGGAGGAAAGCTGAATAGTGTCTGAGGGCGGGTTCTCGCACATGACTGTCATTACCTGGATCAATGCGCAATGTCCCCATGCACAATGATGTATGAACTGAAGGAACACTCATTTGTGGTCCTCCAAGATGTCCTTCACCTGAAAGGGGTGGGGTGGGGTTGCCATGTCTAGACGGAAGCCAGGCACAGGTCTTGGTATTGGCTTAGAGGCTCAGAGATGGAGGCTAATCTACAAAGAATATGCTATCTGGATGGAGCGCTGAAATTTGTTCACAGGCGCAGATCATCCTAGGGCCAGGAGGAGCAAGAGGCAGTTGGGCCTCAAGAAGGACAGGATGGTGGCAACCAGGGGCCAGTGCAACAGCAAACGATGGCCCAAGCTCGACCAGAAGGAAAAAACAGTAAAAGCTGGGAAATAAGAGTACTGGTCCGAACTGGTCTTTTATAACTTAAAATGGAACACCAGTGAAAACTGGGAAATAAGAGTACTGGTCCGAACTGGTCTTTTATACCTTAAAATGGAGCACCAGTGAAAACTGGGAAATAAGAGTACTGATCCGAACTGTTGTTTTCCTTCTGGGCGGGTATATCTCAGGCTGTGTAGCTACTTGCAGATGAGCAAAAGGCAATGCCGGAGGTGTCTTTGGATGTCCCGGAATGTGCTTGCTCACATATGCCAGATTCTCCATGAAGACCTGGGTCCACAAGGATTTGGAGGCAATCCCATGCTGGCGGCATTAAAGGTCACTGCGGCCCTAAACTTCTTTGCCAGTGGCTCTTTCCAGGTTCCATTGGAGACCTGTGTGGCATCTCCCAGTCAGTGATGCACAAGTGCATCCGAGAGGTGACAGACGTCCTGTTCAGGAAAGTCCACACAACTTGTCCAATTACACTTAGATTCTGAGAGCCAGGCAGCCAGAACATTGGGTTTTGCAGCAATCGCAGAATTCCTACAAGTGCAAGGGGCTATTGACTGCGCACATGTGGCCTTGAGAGCTCCCTGGCATCAGCCTATCATATTCACCAACAGGAAAGGTTTCCACTGTTTGAACATGTAGCTGATATGTGATCACACCAGAAAAATCCTGCATGTTTGTGCTCAGTTCTCATGATGCCTACATTCTGAATCACCAGGTGCCACAGGCTTTTGAAGGACCTCAGTGATTGCAGGACTGGTTCCCTGGGGACAAAGGATACCCCCAGAAGAACTGTTTGATGACACCGGTTTGCTGTTCGCAGAGTGCCGCCAAGGAGTGCTACAGTGCCACACATGCCACCATAAGGTCCACCGTTGAGCAGGCTTCCTAAAGATGAGGTTCAGATGTTTGGACTGCTCAGGTGGGGCTCTCCAATACTTCCTGCAGAGAGTGTCTCTGATCATTGTTGTCTTCTCTGCCCTGCACGACCTCACACAACAAAGAGTGTATATCTTGGACCAAGATGTCTCCTTTGACAATGAGGATGGTGAAGGGGATGGCGATGACGAGGGCTGGGATGTTGCAGAGACATACGCAGTGATCCTTGCATGGCAGACAGGCCCGTGACGATTTACTAGCTAACAGATTTCAGGCAGAGTAGCTGCCAATATTTTTTCTTTATTATTTGGTTTTCAATCCTCTGCTAGTTGGCAGTCTCCTTATTTGTAATGCACATTATAGTTTTCTCTCATGGACCTTGATTAATGACAGCTTAATTAAATTGCGCACTGAATGTCAGCCCTGCTGGTGCAGTGATCCTTTGTATGCACCAAACTCTGACGTTTTACAGACTTCTTGTGCCCAAATGCATGCAACAGAACTTGCACAGCACTCTGTTCCCCCGTGACCTCGGGCACCTTTAAGTAGAAATGAAATTTTTCCCATGCCCTCACAGAGTCGGTATGCGTGGTACATTGAAAGCAACATGAATTCTTACCTTGGCAGGGATATGCTTATGTCATCCTCACACCTGCTCCCAATGGGGAGAAGACCTTGCAGAGAGCTCTTTCGGGCAGAACCAGAAACATGGGAGCACCGGGAAGGGCAGCATGAATAGACCATTTGGCCCTTAAAATCGCTCTTCCATGTACCTTGATCAGGGAAGTTCTAGTTACTGGTTCCCGATTGCCACTTGCCCATAGTAGCCTTAATGCCTTGACATCTTTATCATCCCGAAAAGTATCAAAGTAACTTTCAATGGCATTGCCTCAACTGTATTATGTGATGCTGACGCTCAGTCACTCAGGACTCTCCAATTACAGAGAGTCCTACAAATCTCAGTCCTATACTGTGAGACTGTGTTCCATCATTCTGAACACCTCAGCCAGGTTAAACATCCTTCCTGCATGCACCCTGCAGATCCCTGTAGGAGCTCTTGATGCTTCACATAGAAAACCTCTAAGTCCTCCATACAGTCCAGCCCATTCTACTCACTCTCACCTCACCGCATAATATCCAGTCCTTTAATGAGGACTGATGCACTTTGATTGCAATCCCTTTATGTGAGGTGTATTCCTACCCTTAATAAGGAGATAAGCAGGCCAAACAATTCTCCATGTGAAGTACATACAAACATATGAATTAGGTCTCACAAAGGCTGAAGCCAACTGCACACACACACCTTTTTAATCCTATATTCACTTCCTCTTGCAGTCAAGGTCAGCTTGCCTATCGCCTCCTTATTTGCAACCTTCACCTGTGTGTTAGCTCAATATGACAATTGAACAAGGACAGCCAGGAATGATTGGATATGCACACCCCATCGTTCTCCTAACAAATAGCGAAACCTCTGGTTTTCTATTGTTCAGACCACAGTGGCAAGCTTCACTCTTTTAACCCTCAAACTGCATTTACAGTTTTCCTTGTCACTCACATCACCTGTTTAATTCCCCTTGGAAACCCTTTGCATCCACCTCGCATCTCACATCAGGGCAACAGTGGCAGAAGGTGCAATGACTTTGTTGCACACGCTGCAAAGACATAATTCTCAGAGCTCAGAACATGGTGAGCTGCAAGTAATGGATTGCAGGGTGCATGCCCAGGCTGCACACCCACAAATGATGGCCAGTGCTTAAGCATCCTCATGTCGAAATATTCAGTAATCACAATGTTGATAATGCGAGAGAAGTGACTCTCGGAGGACACTATTGGACTCTAATGGGGACCAGGTTCTACATCCTTAAATGCCTGCAACCATTGAAGCAAGCGGTAGCAATGAGAATCCAGGAAACTTCCAAAGGGTGCAAGTGAACATATATTTACGAGTGACAAAGCAATATAAAATTGTTGTACATCTATGCCACCTATGTGCCTCTAAAACTTCATCTTTCTTTTTCTGCCACCAAACCTAGGTGCAGCCCTAACAACCACTGCAAAGGTGGAAGCAGCCTGCTGACTGTTAACCCTGTTGACTGTGATGACTGTGGCATGTGTCCTCTGGTGGCTAAGGTCTGGAGGGCACCGGCCTGCTGAGGGCCTCCTGCGCTGGTGTAGGTGCACCCTCTTCGGTCTGACCTGCTAGAGGCGATGGGGTCACTGGCAGAGGGGAGGTTGAATACATGGGCACCCTTGGTGTGTCCTGGGATGAAGCCCCGGGGTGCCTTATTGGTGCTCCCCCTCTCTGTCAGTGCATGATGGCACCTTCCTGACCCCTTGAGGAGAAAGAACAACTTGAGGGAGGTCGAGCTGCCTCACCCCCTCTTGCCTAGCCACTGCTGCACAGCACAGAGTGCAGGCCCAAGGGCATATCCGGCAATCACTGTGTGTTCTGTTGGACCTTGGCCTCCAAGACAGCCATCATCCTTTCAAGCCCTCCCATGCTGGAGACAGTACGTGGATGGACTCCTCCAGCCTTTGGTCCAGTCTGCGCATGGCCTCTGGCAACTCTGCTTGATGCTCCCCTGCCTCTCTCTGCATTTCCAACATGTCTCTTATGGCAAGTCCAGAGGCTCATCATCTGCATGGGCTCAACAGGGGCCTGGTCTCCGGCAGTTCTCTAAGTGTCAGAGACCTCAACTGTCACTTCCGCTGTCAGCTGTGGACCGTGTTTATTAGGTGCTCACCAGATTGTGACCCCGAGCCTACTCTAGAACCTGCACCCACTGAGGCCAATGACTCTGTGCTGGCAGAGGGTGCAGATGAACACCATGATGGTGCATCCTCTGAGGATTCTGAGACATCATCCTCAGAGGTGGGGTTGGAGGTGGAGCTCTGGGTGGGGCTGCCCTCTTTTCCTCCCTTTTTCTTGTTGATACCTGGAATGGAGAAGGGAAAGATTTAGTGGATGCCTAAGTAGGGTCCCTTATCTAAACAATGTCTCACTCTGTTGGCGCATCTGACAACTACAACTGCAGGCATCCTCACTGGCTTCCTGGGGTACTCCTGTATTGCCTTCGGTACAGGCATGGTCCTGCTTCTCCCATGATAGTTTGGCATCCTCCTCCTCAAAGGTGCTAAACACTTTGATATCCTGAATACCACTGCTGGTCTTGGCCTGCTCCCTCTGGTTGTGTATGTTTTTGTCCTGCAGACAAACAGAAGGATTGAGTGCCATCCCAATGGGTGCATGCCTGTGCCAGCTCCTGAGCCCTCTAATAAGTGATTGACAAGCATGATGTCCTGCAACTGATGGAACACTGAGCGCATGAAGTGGCTGCCACATATTCAGTGCATATGTCTCTTATGTTATAATATGCCTTTAAGGGATAGCAGCATGCCATCACTTTAAGGGAATCATGCCATGTGATCTAGCCTCAGTTTCACTTCAACCTGGAGCAGAGCAAACACAGACAGCTCTGGAGCTCTGATGTCTTGAAGCTTTATATTCATATGGGTTCACATGTGCCTAGAATTAAATAAATAAACCCACAATGTGTTTGCACAATCCCTTATGAATGATTGGTGCTTTTATATCATTGTAACACACATGATATGGTAGCAGCGTTGGGATCACTTTAAGGCCATTACAATGTTGCTGAGTCCTGCAACCCAAACTCATGTCTGAAATCCCTCTGCACTCGCACACTTACACTGCCTGATGCCCTTACGAGTGTCACTTTGCAGTGAGTAGACAGTGCACTTACCCTGGCAGAGTGCATCAGATTGTTCATCCTTTTCCTGCACTGCTGGGAGGTTCTTTTGTGGGCCCCACAGCCTCTAACCTCCACCGTGACCTCCACCCAGACCACCCATCTTTCCTGGACGACATGGAGGAGAATCTGCAGGGAGGCATCGCTGAACCGTGGGGCCACATATTGCTTGCTCTGGGACATTCTGGACAAATAATCTAGAACTCCTGGCTTGCAGTGAGTGAATGGTTGTCCGGTTGCTCTTTAAATATGGCGCCAGGACCTTTGACCCGCTGAGATAAGGGTGGCATTGCCGACTTTCTGCCTGCCCTTGCCACAACCTTTGCTGAGCTCCTCACGCATGTCCACGTAATGAGCTGAAAATTGTGAGGTTGCACGTGGCCACCCGTCCTGCCCCCAAACTGAAGTCACTCTCGTTTCCACTGCAACCGCCCAACTTGTACTCCAGGCATAAGATACCACCTTTCAAATGTGAAGTGATCACCGTAGGTGATTATTGCCAACAGCTCAATTTTCTTCAAACAGAATGTTGTTTTCATAGTCATTGCGGTCTACAACACAGAAAAAGGCCCTTCGGCCCATCGAGTCTGCACCGGTCAAACGAGTACCTAACTATTCTAATCCCATATTCCAGCACTAAGCCCGTAGCCTTGTATGCCATGGCATCACAAGTGCACATCCAAATACTTCTTAAATGTTATGAGGGTTTCTGCCTCTACCACCCTTTCAGGTAGTGAATTCCAGATTCCTACCACCCTCTGGATGAAAAATTTCTTCCTCACATCCCCTCTAAGCCTCCTGCCCCTTACCTTAAATCTATGCACCCTGGATATTAATCTCTCCACTAAGGGGAAAAGTTCCTTCCTGTCTACCCTATCTATGCCCCTCATAATTTTATACACCTCAATCATGTGCATGTACACTTTCCACTTTGAAGGTAATCCACGACTTTTTCATAAATGAGCACTTGTACATTCGCCTGCATTAGGAGGCCTTATGGCCCAGTGAGTATAGCGCCCCTGCCTCAGAGCCAGAAGCCCTGTTATCGAGTCCCATCCCAGAACTTGATGGCCTGGGAAGGTGTGTTTGTTATGTGGCCAAACAAATTGAGAATCAACATACGAAACCTTCTAACACATGCCAGTGGCAGCTGGTAAGAGTGGGAGAGATTCCTGGTCAGCCATGTGATGGAAAGAATGTTGGAGCCTCCACTATCCTTAGATCCAGACTACAATATGCATGTAAACGTGTATGTTGCCATAGCAACTTGGACTCCCTGCGTGAACTATAACCCTGCAGCAGAATCTTCTTGTGCCTGCTCAGAATGTAGACTGTGGAGTAGATATTTGTTTGATCCCTTTTTCACACCAAGCTCTCGCAGTGGAGAGCAGTGTTCCCTCTAATTTCCCTTCACCGTTTGTTGCATTTCGAGATTTCTGTGCATAAATCTTAAAGGGGCTGCTCCTTGTGCATGGTGTGTTTTTTATTCTTCCATGGGATGTGAGTGTCGCTGGTGAGGCCAGCATTTGTTGCCCATCCCTAATTGCCCTTGAATGGAGTGGTTTGTTAGGCCATTTCTGAGGGCAGTAAAGAGTCAATCACATTGCTGTGAGCCTGGAGTCACATTTTGCCCAGACCAGGTAAGGATGGCAGATTTCCTTCTCTAAAGAACATTAGTGAACCAGATAGGTTATTACAACAATCAGTGATAGATCCATGGTCACCATTACCGAGACGAGCTTTCAGTCATTGGTACTAATACCTCCTCGAGATATTCAGTGGCAGCCTTCAGTGCCTGTGGCACCCCTGCAGGGTGCTCACCCAATAGGAGCATTCAATTTTAGGTCGCTTGCCTCACTGGCAGCAGACCTTGGGTATGTCCTGGAAATGAGAGATGGAGCAGGGTACTGGAGGGTGGGGGTGGGGGTCAGGGTGGCATTGGTTGATCATGACAACTGTGGTGTTGGGGGCTTCGCAGGAAGTTGTTTTAAACCAGAATGATCTGGGGTCCAGATTTTCCATCTCCTTTACAAAGGCTCCTGCCCACCATATTTTCGCTCCATGGATTTGGAGGGGGGGGATGGAGTCAGGCCTGCTGCCTCCGGAGGCAGGTTTGAGGCGGCAACAGAGGTCGGTGGATGGCAAGGCTGGCAGGCTGGAGCATCCGGTCCTGTTACTGGGACATTGGCCCAGTTGTAATGATGAATGTCAGACCCTCAAACCCTCACCCTCTCCTCACCCACCCATCATGTCCCCTCATGCTCCCTCCATGCCCTCTCATACTCCCCCATGCCCCCTTCCATGCCCTTCATGTCTCCTAGGTCCCTCTCCATGCCCCTCATATCCCCTATGCCAATTCTATGCCTCCCCTGCATCCTCTATATCCACTCTCCCAATATCCACTATGCACAGAGCCAATGAGCCATTGGCAAGTCTGCCATGTCTTTGAAATGATCCTGAAACTAACACAATAAGCAGAGGCTTTTAAACGATCCTTTGAAAAAAAAAAATTTATAATCTCTTTGAAGTGTCAATCGGCCACAGCCATATATAATATCAATATCAGAAGTTTTCTCCATTCAGACCTCTTAACCTTGTGTAAATAAACACACATGCCTTGGAAAAAGCTCTCAAAAGAAACAGCAAGTTATTACCAGGTAATAGAGGTGTCAGTCAAAGCTTTCTCTCCCCCTCTGCAGCTGTATAAACATAGCTTTCTGCGATCTAAGCTGATTAGCTGTTCCAGCCAGGCATTCACAATGAGGAATCGAGTCCCCACCCGCCATTTCTAAAGGGCTCCCGCCTCAATGAAAATCCAGGCCCTGGAGTCCATGGGGTTCAGTGAAGAATTCGGAAGAAGGGAGGCCTGATGCCTGTTTCACAGATTTCAGCAAAGGCAAATTAATATGGCATTAGGTCCCTATCTCCCCCAACCATTTACATATGCAGTGGGCTTTATGCCTAACAATTGGGCTCTGACAAATTTAGCAGTGGATCAAGCACATATACAGATTGGGTGCAGGCCGTCCCATCACTAAGAGTCGGTGTATGTTGCATTCGTCTTAACCCAGAAGCACTGGTGCAATACAATTTCCAACCCAAAGACGTTTGACTTTGCTGTAAATTTCTGTGAAAGGAAATGCCTAGTTTTTAGGGCTTATCGCCTTACTAAAAACGTGTTCTCAGACTTTAATGTAAAACTAAAGCCAACAGTTTTCCTTTATTCGTTCACAGGATGTGGGCATCTCTGGCTAGGCTAGCATTTCTTGCCCATCCTTAATTGCCCTTGAGAAGCTGGTAGTGAGCCACCTTCTTGAACTGCAGCTGTCCATCTGGTGTAGGTACGCCCATAGTGCTGTTGGGGAGGGAGATCTAGGATTTTGACCCAGCGATATTGAAGGAACAGCAATATATTTCCAAATCAGGATGGTGTGTGGCTTGGAGGGCAACATGCAGGTGGTGGTGTTCCCAAGCATCTACTGGTCTTGTCCTTTTAGGTGGTAGAGGTTGTGGATCTGGAAGGTGCTGTCAAAGGAGCCTTAGTGATTTGCTGTAGTGTATCTTATAGATGGTGCATACTGCTGCTAATGTACATTGGTCGTGGAGGGATTGAATGGGGTGGTGGTGAATGGGGTGCTTTGTGCTGGATGGTGTCAAGCTTCTTGAGTGTTGTTGGAGCTGCACTTAGCCAACAAATGGACAGTATTCCATCACACTCCTGATTTGTTTCTTGTAGCTTGTGGACAGGTTTTGGGGAGTCAGGATGTGAGTACTCTGCAGAATTCCTAGCCTCTGACTGGCTCTTGTAGCCACAGTATTTATATGGCTGGTCCATTCCACTGAATGTTAAAGGGAGATGGTTAGATTCTCCCTTGTTGGCGATGGTCATTGCCTGGCACATGCGTGGCATGAATGTTACTTGCTACTTGCTACAAAAGCAGCTCAGAGGCAGGGGATTCTGCAGCAAATAATTCACCCCCTGAAGTCTCACTATGAGCTGCGGGTGGGCTCCTTTGAGGTAAGCTGTCTGCTGGCCACCTTCCGGAGAATGAGCAGTTGGCCCCACTGTAAAATCCAGCCCGTGGTGTACACTGCTGCCATGGTGTACTGGTGGTGGAAAGAGTGAATGTTTAAGGTGATGGATGGGGTGCCATTCAAGTGGGCTGCTTTGTCTTTTGAATGAGATAGCAAAAGGTGCCTTTCACACATGCACCCATAGCCCAATTTAAGGCATGAGGAGAAAACTTGGTGGCAAAAATTCACATCTCCTTAATGACTAGTTTTCATATTGCGTACCTATTCCCAAGACAAGCAGTGACAATGGCTATATTGTGGAAATCTGCAGTTATCCATGAATCCTGTAAAAAAAAAATGAACTTACTTGCTGTTTCCATTGCTCTGTTGGGAAAATTCAACCTTTGTTTTTAATTATGCTCTTAAAGTATGATCTCCTTGTGCTGAAAATTTAGTGAGTGCCTGTTTTGTTCTCTAATTAACGATCTGCCCACAATATCACATTCTCAGAAATTATGCTGCCATTCCTGTAATTTTATTACCAAAATTAAGACTAACAAGCTTGCTTTTACTTCTGCTTTCGTGGTAGGAGCACAATAAATTCAGAAGGCTATTGAGTTATTTGCCTTTTCTCATTTTTTGTAACGTTCGTTTAAAAAAAAACTCTCAGTTCTGCAGACATTAAAGACGAATCTCTCTTGGTCAAAAGCTGAAGGTAATCTATGATTTTAATTAGCTCGTTATTATCCTTTGAAGAATTAAGACCTGGGGTTTCATTAAGTTTTAAAGTAAAAGGGGATTTGGCAAAAGTAACGTGAGTGGTAGCAGGAAACCATATGTCAGTTACATAATTTACAAGATACACATTAAATGCTGATGATGAAGGCTATTAGACTTTTCCTAGCTCATCCATCTGGAAAAATAACTAGGGTTCTCCCACATCAGCATTCAAACATTACTTAAACAACTCCAGCTTTTTTGTCCCCATACCTTATCCAAAAGTCCATTCCATGCATTGGCCACTTTCTGCATCAACCGGGACTTCCGGACATCAATCCTACACTTGCCTTTTGTCAGTTTGATTTAACGCCTCGCCTTCCCCACCTTGTCCTACTGTCACGTTTACATTGAAGCAATGCTCTACATTTGACCTCTCTACATCATTTAGCTCTGTAACCCTGTGAGGCCTCCTCACCATTGACTTCCTTTCAAGCATGAAGAACCCAGGATTTTCTGGGTCTTGGCTCAGAGCTCAGGGCTTTAGATGCATCTTGTGGTATTTTCTCATGTTTGGAGACTGAACGCAGTGCTCAATACGGCAGTCAGTACAGTTTTAGCAAGGCATCCTGTGACTTGTACTCTATCTGTTTGGTTAGCAACATGATATGATATTGTGCTTGCTTTTCTGGTAGCTGCACCAAAATACCTTGAGATGATAAGCATTGATCTTCTAGATCTATTCCATATAGATCTTTTTCTAGTTTGACATTATATAGAATATGTTCTTTATTTATTCTTCTGATGTCCTGAGGTTGTGAAAATGGCTATATAAATCCAGATCATTTTCCTTTAATAACTTAGGCTTATCTGAATTGAATTTCATCAGTCACTGTTCTGTTCACTTAAGTTTTATCTAGTACACTGTGTAATTCTGTGGTTGGCCCATCAGTTGTGATGCCTCCCCACCAATCAGCTTTCTTTTCACCAACTAATGTTGAGAAGAAATGTGACTATAAACTCAGAAGCTCTGAAACAATCCCAGCAATTGTGGCAAATACACAGTTGTTCAGTCAGCATCTGTAAATGGAAAAGAGAGGTTAACATTTTAGACATAGACTCTTCGACATGGAATTTCCTGGTCCCGCCCCGTCTGAAGTCAATGGACCAAAATTTCCTGTCTTGCCCGTGACAGTTCCCGTCACAGGCAGGACCAGAAAATAGCAGCCTTCATTTCAACCCTTACTTTGTTATTGCAGAATTCCTAGGCTGGAATTTAATGCCCTCTCACAAGGTGAGTTCGGAGGCAAAGGCGGTGGGGGGGTGGGGCGGGGGGGGGGGGGGGGTGCATTTAATCAGGCGGCAGGTGGGGAACCCTGCTGCCTTCCGCCTCTGTCTTGATTAAATCTAGGACATGAAGGCTCCATGGTTGCCCTTCCTGCCCCGATGCCAACTGAGGCCCTTAGGTGGGCTATTAATGCCCATTTAAGGGCTTCATCCCTCTGCCACTGGTATTAAAGGTTCAAAAAATTATATTATAGGTTTCAGCAGAAGCTAATTATATTTTTAAGGGTTCAGTTTAAAAAGACCTGATCATAATGATTTGACAACATGAAGTGTAAGTAGTAGTTTAGGCTGAATATCTAGAGTAAGGAGTGATGAAGTAGAAGGTGAGCTCACCAGAATCAGCAACTGAACCTCAAGGTGATACAAGTTCAAGACAGGAATGGTGGGTCTGAAATTACCGATGTGGCATAATAAAAAGCCACATCTATCAAGCTGAAGCAGGCCGTTTTTTATTGCTAGTTATGTAATGACTTGCAGAGAAAATAAGGAAAACAAATGATGGTATTAACTGTTCTTGAAGGTAGGTTCAAGCATGAGACATGAATGTATTTCCCTCAAGACTTAATACTTTGGTGGCTATGTACTTAAAGATATATAGAATTGGTACTTTGCTTTGTAAAAAGCCTTGGGTAAAATAGGGAGGCAGCAAATAACAAGACAATGTATTGCAAAATAAGGAAACTAGCCAGGAAATCTGGTTAGTTTTTGAAAGTAGAATTAGGTGGAATTTTATATCACAGAATCGTTACAGCATAAAAGCTGGCCATTCAGCCCATCATGTCTGCACCAGCTCTCCGACTGAGCAATTCACTCACTGCCATTCCCCCACCTTCTTCCTGTAGGCATTCTTGTAACCATTCTTGTAAATATTCATTTTCCTGACTCGCCATTTGTTGGGACTGTTGAAGTAGCATTTATTGTTGAAATTTGGGTAACCACTGTTGATTATGTTACTAGCGAATGTTTAGAAAAACTGTTCTGATGATTTGAGAAAGACAACTAATCATTATGGCAGTGGAGGAACAGTTTAATTCCTTGGTCTCACAGCAAAGGCTAATTTACCAGTCACCCAATTGGTGCATGTTTGCTGCATGAAAGTGCATACCTCCTGTATAAATGACACGTGTCTCCATGTAATGATGCTTATGTGTTAGCCTGTGGTACCTCTTACAATAAAATACAACTTTTTAGTTAGGAAATTATGAAGTACTAGAGCAATACCTGCAAGCAGCTTACAGGAAGTGGTGTGGGAATGTAAAAGCTCCTTTATTGGGTGCTTAGGCGAATATTATATGTTATGTGCATGTTCAAGTTCTCTGGTGTTTGTTATAGGGCAATGTGAGAGAAAAGGGAAAGAAAGGCACATACAAAGAATAATTTATTGAGTTGGTCCAATTTAGGCTTCTAAGTGTTGGTCTGACTGTTTCTGGATCACTGCATAAATTTTATCCAAAACCAGTGCAAATGTCTACTTGTCCCCTGGTCAGGGAGCCATGGATGCACAGACAGCCAAATTTGGGAACATATTATCTGGGCATTTAAAATATGTGTTTTTTTTTAGGTATTGCACTGGAAATCAAGTAATAAATAAGGGTAAAAATGAAGACATGCATTTATATCACGCTTTTCACAACCACCAGATGTCCCAATGCACTTTACAGCCAATGAAGTGCTTTCAAAGTGTCATCACTGTTATAATGTAGGAAAGAAGAAAATGGAAAACAGGCTCGGGTTAATGACAGGAAGACAAGAAAAAAATCCATCAAGAAGAGAGATGGGAAAGAAAGCTATGAACAACAAAGTGCTCATTACAATATGTTTAAAACAATTTAACTAGTAGCTAGCAAGGGGCTTTACATTATGTAGTACACTGAAATGAAAATTGGGCCCAGTAGTTCATCACATTTAATAACAAAACCAGTGGAATTCTATAATCGATCAATGGAGTGGAAGTAAGAGGAAGACCTACTCAAATGGTATAGCCATGACCACTCATTAAGTACTGTGTCCAGTTCTGGCTACTGAGATACAGTGAAGCACTGGAAGCGTTGCAGACAGTATATGTCTAATCCCTAGTGTTAGAGGTCTAAGTTATGAGAGCAGAATCAAGAAACGTGGGTTTTTTTGGCTGCAAGGCATTTGAGATGATGTTATAAAAGGTAGTAACCAGTGTGGAACAAGTTAATCCAGAAAATTAATTGAAACAAAATTGTGAGTGTCGGACAAAGAGGACAAAGGCTGTATTTAGTAAAAGAGAACCTTAGTACTGATGCCAGGAATTTTCTTCATAGCAAGAGAGATCAAGGAATGGACATCTGAATAGTGTAGTGGAGCTGAAAATCTTGGAGTAATTTCAGAATCAATTAAATGCTGCAAAGAGGGGACTCCTGAGGTCTTTCTAGATTGGTAAACTAAAATGGAGTCAATGGCCTTCTTCAGTCAAGAATTTAGAAGTGAGTTTTGACCAATTCTCTAAATCTGTCATTGAAGAGTAGAGCTGTAGAATCAGAATATCAGCACTGTAATCAACTTGAGAAGCATCTTGGTTACACTTCACTGAGGCTTTTACTAAGTACAGGTTGATGTTTTCTTAAAAATGCGATTAAAGCCTTTCCCTGCACACACAACTCAGCGAAACCATCTGGTCTTCCCCTGCTAGTTCAGAAATAACTACCTTCTGATCCATGACATGTTGTAAGCAAGCCCTTCCCTCAATATCTACTGTGGGAGTTGTTAAACAGTTCAAATATTCTTAAAGGATAGGGAGAGCAAGCTATTTGGAAATGGTATGAATGAATCGGACTTGAGATACCTCAGGGTTAAATTTTTCTCCTTGCACTATTATTAGCACACTGGATGTTTCCCAGTTAAGTTCCTGTTTGTGCTATTTTAACCTGAGCCATTATCCTGAGCTAACAACTGAGTTAAAATAGTTCAGACAGGAATTCGACGCAAATGCATTAGCCACTGGGCGAGAAGTCGGGCACTGTGGAAACAAAATCCTTACTGTTCAGTGCTGAGATTGATATGAAACGTCTGGATTTTGACCTTCTGCTTCTGAATGTGCGCCTATAGGAGGGCATTTGATTGATCAGCTGTTCTTGCAGAACATCTGCAAGCATAAATAAAATTTTCCAAATAGGTTAGATGCCGTAATGCTGATACTGCATCTCCAGCTTCTGAAAACTTCTTCCTATGGACCATCCTCAAGGACCTTATTAACGGCACAATTGTCAATGACTTTTTTGTGGCTGGTCCAACCTTACGGTTGGCGGATGGGAGAATCAGCCAGGTGGCCTTTACGCTTTTTATCAAACCTCATCCAAGGGCGGGATGAAATTTCCATTAGGAGATAAAATAAAAATAAATATCTGCGGACAGCGTTTTTATGAGGTGTGCTTTCAGGTGCCTGAGTGTGAGGCACGGACATTTTTATTGCAGCTTCGTACAGCTTCATTTCATGATTTGCAGGTCTGCAGCTTCCTGAGGCAGCTGTCTGCCTTCAGGGAGCTCTCTCGAAGCGCTCGCCTGTGCCCGTGGTGACGTCATCGCCCGCCCCCTTCCCACCCCCACGCCCACCCTGGCAGTGCTGAGCTTTTCACGCGCGCTTCATGCTGGCTGGCTGTTAATTGGCCAGTCAGTGCGATATCGCGGTGGGGTGTTGGGGGTGTTGGGGGGTGGGGTGGGGGGGTGTTGGTGGTGGTGGTTAGGGGGGGTGCTGATCGCGGTATGGGGTCCGTTTTCTGGCCGTTCCCAGGCTCACTGTTCGTGTGCCTGGTGGCTGAAAAATTCAGGCCTATGTCTCACTGTGGTTCTATTAATGTTATTGAAGGTGATGTTTGACACACTGGTTTGAGAGCAGTGCAAGTAGACAGCATCGAATGATACTATTGGTTTGCACCATTATCTAGTTTGGGAAAAGCGAAACAGCTTTATGTACTTATGAGCACAGGGGCGGAACTTTGCTTGTTAGGTTTTGACTGCTAACAGATTTTCAGATGTTATAAAAGAGTTAAATGGACAGTCAGCTGTTTTCTACAAATTAGAAATGTTATAAGTGCTTCATGGGCTAGCTGACATCCTTTTCTTTTACTTTTTTTATATGTTCAATGTTTGGCTTTAGAGTCACTGCAGAACTTGCCCCCTCCATATAGGGCAGAATTTTCGGGCCTTGCCGATGCCGGGAATGGAGGTGGAAATACTGGGACCAAACGGTGTGCTGGTTTCCTGACCCCATTCTTGGCATTGGCCATTTTGGTTGAAGATGTTCAGGGGCAACCAATTAAGAGCCTTGTTGTATAGGTTTAGTGGGATTTTAAGTCGATCTCCAGTTTTCTGATGGAATGGGGGGTGGGCAGCGGAGGTGGCACAGACCGACTGCCTGGAGGCAACACCCAACGTCACCCAACGGGGTTGCCAGTGTAGCAGGCAGGTCTGCAGGCCCTCCCTACCTGCCTGGGTGGGTGTGCAGCCAAAGGCTGCCCTGTGGAGGAATCCTCCCCGCACTCTGGAAAATGGTGGTCTGGCTGCTTTCTCTGTTTTTAAATTACATCTTTAAAAAGGTGGCTGACAGGGCACCTTCTTGATGAAGGTCCATTTCAGTTACTTACCTTTTCCTATAGCTGGGTGATCTTCTGAAGCGAGAAGGTCTCTGATTGGCTATCCAGCTTCGAGAGTCCACGTGCCGCCCTTAATTGGACAGGTAACCTGTCTTGATCTATGCCAATAAAGGAGGAGCCATGGCCAATGTTCCAAAGAGTGGCTGTTTCCCCACCGGGATTCAGAAACAGTCCTGGCTCTTTCCGACACCCCCCAACCCGGCCCTAAGCAGAAATTCAACCCATGGCCTCAAGTTGATGTAAAATGCAGAACGAGCACTTCATAATATTAGAGAAGTAGCATTTTACAATGTATTTATTAACCGGACAAAATAAACATTATCTCCACCCATATTTGAAATTAGGAGGAAAAACTGATTTATTGTTCATTTATGTGCACGTTGTGGCAATCTTGGGTCAGATCAGCACGGGTCTTGACAATGATCCAACTCTAAATTTGCAGTGCCCTTCTTTCAGGAGTGAGCGATTCCTTCAGGTTCCATCAGAACAGAAATCATGTCAAAAAACCGTCTCCATTACTTGTTATTATTCTGCAAAATCTGATGTTACCTCATTATAACTGTTTGCTTTAACTTCCCATTGCATGGTGTCATTCAATGAATAAATATTGGTTTATTTTTGCTTAAATTGCAGTTTGAAAGAACTTCCATTTACTGCTGCTGGCAAGCTGCCACTTGATTAAAATGGAGAATATGTATGGATTTATAGCTGCTGCACACTAAATTGATGTTGCTTAAGCATGAAATGAAAAAGACTAAATTATTATTTTGGGGTGGTGGGGTGGGATTTTAGCTCTGTCCTGTATATTTGTGACTTAAAGTGGCCACATCTTTTTCACACACCATTTGATAAATCATTAAATAATTAGACTGAAACAGCGCAGAGTCAGGCTGGCTAAAACATTTCGAAGATGTTATGGTAGATATATCCCCCCCGTATCTCCCCCTCACCCCATGCAGGTTCTAGATGTCAAGCCGAAGGAGGCCCAGCCCATTTTGAGTGCTGGGCTTCACTAGCAGCTGGCTGCAGGTTGTAAAGTGAGGACCTTGGGGCTGACTGCCAGATCAGGGCGATCACAATCAGCCAGCGGAGCTGTCCTCCAGTTATGTCCATTTGGGTGGAGGCCGGGGGAGGGGGACACAGTGGTCTTCTTTCATGTGTTGGAGACAGTGCAGGAGTTCACATCCCGCACCTCCAGCGCCAAGTAGGGGGCTGTTTTAAAGAGCCAACGCAGACACAATGAGCTGAGTAGCCTCCTGTGCATCCAGAAGAAAGTAGCAGCCCAGAAAATTTCTTTGACAACAAGGCATCAGCGGAGGTTCTGAGGGTGATGATTGTTTCCAGAACCCTAACTACTTGTGGATCACCTTGCACGGCACCCTGAAGGACATTCCCTCAGGGCTCTTGTGACTTAGTTAGTTCTTATCAGTCTCTTGTTAGGCAAACCATTAATTTAACTGAACCTGTGCCAATACCAATAAGCTGCAAGGACTTTTTTATTCACTCAAGGGATGTGGGCTTCGCTGGCTAGGCCAACATTCATTGCGCATCCCCCGTTGCCCTTGAGAAGTTGGTGGTGAGCTGCCTTCTTGAATCGCTGCAGTCCATCTGGTGTAGGTACATCCACAGTGCTGAGAGGAAGGGAGTTCCAGGATTTTGACCCAGCGACAGTGAAGGAACGGCGATATATTTCCAAGTCAGAATGGTGAGTGGCTTGGAGATGAACTTCCAGGTGGTGTTCCCATTTATCTGCTGCCCTTGTCCTTCTAGATGATAGCAGTTGTGGATTTGGAAGGTGCTGTCTAAGGAGCCTTGGTGAATTCCTGCAGTGCATCTTGTAGATGGTACGTACTGTTGCTACTGTGCATCGGTGGTGGAGGGAGTGAATGTTTGTGGATGTGGTGCCAATCAAGTGGCCAGTTTTGTCCTGGATTGTGTCAAGCTTTTTGAGTGTTGTGGGAACTGCACTCATCCAAGAAAGTGGAGAGTATTCCATCACACTTCTGACTTGTGCCTTGTAGATTGTGGACAGACTTTGGGGAGTCAGGATGTGAGTTATTCGCCATAGGATTCCTAGCCCCTGACCTGCTCTTGTAGCCACAGTAGTTGCAGATGTCATGGTTGTTCATGCTACTGCCAATGCAGCTGAGTAGCCTGATTCAGATAGACTTTGAAGGCATAAGTGACATGGTACTGGAAGAAAGTACTTCAGGGAGATTAGCATCACTGAGATGAGTGCCACCTAAGTCTTTGATTACTCCAGCTAACCTCCAGCCTCCCTACCTCCTGACGCTGGGTTAGCCTGACCAAGATTAAGGGGCTAGATTCACATGTGAGAAGAGCGTGGGCATGATGATAAGAACTGGTAATCAGTGGAAATGAATCGACAGTCAGTAAATGTGGAAATCTTCAGCAGTTTGCTGCCTTTTGAATGATTTTTATGGGGCTCAGGCTTTCTCTTTATTTGGTGATAAAGTGCCCATTCCCTGAAGTGATATGAAATATTTTGTACTTTTGAATAATGGTTAGGTGTGAACAGTACAATAGGCTCACCATCAACATTACAGATTCAGGAGATGCAATACCCTCTTTTTACTAGAAACAGTTGTTGATGATTTGCTGCTGAATCTCATGTGCTGCAGGCAATGTTTTGTCATGTTCCACCTCATCTCCTTTGCTCATCAGGATCAGTGAATTGATGACCTCCATTTTCTTGCTCTTCTGCAGATTTCTTGCCAACTGTTAAATTATACACATGCAGCAGGCCACTGTAGTCCTTGATACCTTGTACTAGGCGGTTCATCTTGACCTATCCAGGTAATGGACGTCAGAATCCGTGGTCTGTTCAGTCATGATGTATGAAGCACAAAAGGCTTCATTGAGCTTGCTATTGGGTCTCTGTCCAGAGATGATGGAGTGTTGTCAGCCATGGTTGAAGTGGATGTCTCTCATCTCCAAGCATCCGTCCTGACACATTGCTTTGACACTGAACAATACAAGTGTCTTGGTTTGTCATAGAACAGAAGAATCTTGTCAGCTTTGAAGGTAGCAAAAAGAGTGATGTGGCTGGCATCACCCAACAAGCTGCGTATTCATAGAATGAAAAGCCTTCCTGTTGCTGAAATTCAGTGTATTTTAATGCTCAAAGACAACCTGGACTTGTAATTGTGACACAATAAAATTCCACTGCTTGCAGTTTCTGCATTAGTGGGTCCATGAGGAGGAATATGAACTCTGAGTCCTATCTGAGCTCACCATCCATCACCTGCATAATGCAGTGGTGCACGCCTGAGTGATTTATGTGCCTCAAATCACACAAAGTTGCTAAGAAACAACAGTCAGCATAAAATTTCAGAGCTACTGTTGCTTTTGCACAGGTAAGACCATGCCCCTGCTAAGAAAGGGGCTGATGGTTGGATGCCAACAGCTGATATAATGGATTGTTTCTGGAGGAAACTGAAGCCTTTGTACATACTACCAATGGATGGAACCCAAATAATATCCCCTTGTTCTGTAGACCCTGCTGTATGGGTTTGTATAGGTTGGGTGGTGCTGGGTACATTATGCTGCTTTCTTCCAACCTCCTATCCTTCACATCCTCATCCTCCTCTTCCTCAAAGCACAGGAATAATAGATTTCCCAGATGAAAATCGATCACTTCTCTAAAGTTAACCAATGTTAACTTGGACAATCTATCAGTCGCAACAAAGGTACAATTAAGGCCGTACTTTTCTTAAGCCCAGATATTAGCCATCATTTTGAGGCTTTACAGCTGAAAGGATTGTTGGCAATTCAGCAATGGCCTCCACAATGCTTCCCTGCCTTGGGTACATTGTACTACTCCCAAAACTGTCCCCTTTATAATGATGGGTTTTCCTGTGGGTGGAGAGCAGATGGGAAATAAAGGAAATCCAGGGAACGGCTGTGCCCCCACCTTGAGAAGTGGTTCAGTGGTCGAACTCTTATCTCTGAGTCATAAGATTGTGGGCTCAAGTCCCACTCCAGAGACTTGAGTACAGAATCTCGGCTGAGTATTGAGGGAGTGCTACACTGCCAGAGGTACCATCTTTCAGATGAGGTGTTAAACCAAGGTCCAGTCTACCCTCTCAGGTCAACGCAAAAGATGCCATAACATTATTTTGAATAAGAGCAAGGGAGGTCTCACTGTCCTGGCAATATTTAAGCCTCCATCTACATCAGCAAAACAGATAATGCAGTTATTATCTTATTGCTGTTTGTTGGAGCATGCTGTGTGCAAATTGGATACCATGTTTTCTATAACAGAACACTGATTACACTTTGCAAATACTTCATTGATGGTAAAGTGCTTTGGGATTTCCTGAGGTTGTGAAAGGCAACATATAAATTCGAGCTGTATTTTAATTTTTCATCCACACACGGTTGCAGTTCCGGTCAGGGAGATGAGGAAAATTCCGATAGCTATTTGTTGGAGCAGGACTTCAGCAAACCCACCTCCGACTCAGTTTCCTTTTTTATTTTACCTCAGCACCACCATCGTCATGTTAACATGTGCTGTTGCGGCTTTTGTTAAAAAGAATTGACATCTATAAAAATGAGCAGCATTGTTCCTTTAAGCTGAAATAACTGATTTGTACCATTACGAAGATCTATATGTTCAATGAAAGATGAGCAAAGTGTTAAAATTCCCATAAGATTGCCTGCACATTCACCATAGTATCAGTGACCAATTGATACTGTTAAATGTAAGAAATCTTGTTAAGTTTGTCAGGGAGCTTTTCTAACCGTTAACAAAAGTGTAAGCTTTTGGCCCTTAAGATGGTAAAATCATCACTTCTGTCAGTGAAAACAACAAGTAATTTGAAATAAAAACAAAAAAACTGCAGATGCTGGAAATCCAAAACAAAAACAGAATTACCTGGAAAAACTCAGCAGGTCTGGCAGCATATGGGGTAAGGTCGCAGACACTCAACCTGTGCCACTGACCACAGTCCTGTGACCTCACTCTTCTGAAAAAGTAATAAGGTTTCTACTGGCTGTGAGTATCCTATGTGAAATGCTCTAGTAAGAGTTGGTTCCTCTAATATGAATTGGTACTAAGACATTGATCCTCATCAAACCAGTTTTCAAATTACTTAACAAAAACAGAATTACCCGGAAAAACTCAGCAGGTCTGGCAGCATCGGCGGAGAAGAAAAGAGTTGACGTTTCGAGTCCTCATGAAGGCTAGTTCTGTCGAAGGGTCATGAGGACTCGAAACGTCAACTCTTTTCTTCTCCGCCGATGCTGCCAGACCTGCTGAGTTTTTCCAGGTAATTCTGTTTTTGTTAAGTAATTTGAAAACTGGTTTGATGAGGATCAATGTCTTAGTACCAATTCACATTAGAGGAACCAACTCTTACTAGAGCATTTCACATAGGATACTCACAGCCAGTAGAAACCTTCTTACTTTTTCAGAAGAGAGAGGTCACAGGACTGTGGTCAGTGGCACAGGTTGAGTGTCTGCGACCTTACCCCATAGGATTTGGGCACTGTGGCCAATTGAAGATAGTTCCTATCAGTAGGTACCTACCTCATTCAAGAGATTTGCATGCGGGTGAGATAGGCTAACTTTGCAGTGCTGTAATCTTAACATTTTCATTGAATTAGCAAAGGGTTTGAATGATCATCATTATTTCATGTACTCAACCCGTTGTAGACTTGATTATTTGATTTATGTTCAAAAGTTGTTATTTTAATATTTGATGATTTTGGTCTGTCATGTTCATTAATAAAAATACTGGATGCTCATTCTGTGTGGTAACATGGAGAATTTCAAAGAAAATGTGTTAACATTGCAAGAGTAAACCCCAGTTAAAAAATTATTGGAGGGCTCGCAATTATTTGCGCCTACGGAAATGGAGGGCTGGCCGGAATTTGCTCAGAGCTGCTGTGATACTGCTGCTGTAACCTTGCCGGAACTATGATGGAAACCCTATTTCCATGGAAGCAACTCTGGGAGAAATTCCAGACTCATAGACCTCCAAATGGACCATTCATGGGGAGATGGTGTTTTTAAAAAAACCCACTGAAGTGTAACAATCAGAATTGGAATGGGAATCTTAAACAAACGTTTAGCACAAGTAATTTGAAAACTGGTTTGATGAGGATCAATGTCTTAGTATCAATTCACATTAGAGGAACCAACTCTTACTAGAGCATTTCACATAGGATACTCACAGCCAGTAGAAACCTTATTACTTTTTCAGAAGAGTGAGGTCACAGGACTGTGATCGGTGGCACAGATTGAGGTTTCACCACTCAAACACTTTTTCCCAAAGGGGATTAGTTGGCAGCTGTCCATAATATCAGACACCAAGTACTACACAAGGTGTGAATGCTTTTAAATGTCAAGCAATGACTATCAACACTTTGTATTGCCCTTCCTCTGATTTTTATGATGAGCGTTATAACTCAACTGCCTATCTGTGATCAAGAACTGAGCTTTTTTTGGGGCGGGGGTCAAAAGGGATTACATGTTTATCCTGTTGTGAGCTAGTACATTTTCCAGTAAGATAGTGGATAGAAATACAAGGGAGAATTTTCTCCCTGTTGGACGGGTGGTTCGGGGCAGGCGCAGAGCCAATCGCCGCCCGCGATCGGCTGCACGCCGCCATTTTACGTGGGTGGGCCAATTAAGGCCCGCCCAGCGTGACGCGCACCCGGAAGCGCTCAACGCTACCTGTGTGGGCATGGGGAGGAGGGAGAGTCGGGGCCTGCGCTCTTTTGCGCATGCACGGGAAAGAGCGCAGAAATCTCCCTGAGGTACGGAGCTGCCTCAGGGAAATTAATTTAATAATAAAACATTACGAAAAAGAAAAAATAAAATTACTCAGACATGTCCCTTCATATGTCACATGAGCTGGGACCTGTTTATGAATTTTCAGAAGACATTTTATTTAATTAATAAACGCTTCATTGAACCTCATCCCGCCCGTGGATGAGGTTTCATGAAGAATGCGAAGGCCGCCTGGGCTCTTCGCTTGCCCCCCCGCCAACCTTAAGGTTGGACAGGCAGCTCTGACATTCAGTTTAATTAGTTGATTAATGGCCTTCGTAGGCCTTTGACAGTTCGGCCGGTGCGCAGCCGACTCCGGTGCGTATCTGCCGAACTGAAGATTGGAATGACGCACGGTGATGTTGGGATGCACGCCCGACATCACCATGCATCATTTTACGCATCGGCGTGTGGGGCCCGCCCCTGCACACAGAACGTAAGATTCTGGCCACAGTCTTAATTGAGAAGCACTGAGTGCATAGTGAATGGATAGGTTGATGAATAAAGGATTTATAGGTCATAGTATATGGTCTTAACCAAAAGCCTTGTACATAGGTGCAAAGGCTGATCAAAAACATGAAGGAGATAGATATAGGTTTCATCACAGGAGCTAAAGAATATAAAAATACAGATGTAGTACTGTGGTTGGACAAATCATTGGAATCTTATTGTAGAGTATTGGCCCCATAAATCCTCAGGGCCGTGATCCCAGCATTTGCACTGGAATCATGCCCAAAATATAAAAAGCTACTATAGCTGATGAAATGGCGGAGCAGGTTGGTGGGTCAAATGGTCTCTTCTTAATCCCACGTTCCTGCCTTGATAGGTTTGTTCAGGCAATTTCCATATGATTTTTCAAAGTTGCAGATACAGAATACACAAAATGTCTTCTTTGTAGGTGTTTTCTTTAACTCACTTTGGGCAGAGTTGTTCTAATGTGAGAAAGTACTGGGATATACGGATTTACTTTGAGCAGCAGAATCCTGCCAAATCCTATCTTAAGGTTCTGGGACTGGTGGTGGTGCTGTTAGCAACCTAATGCTGTATCCAGGAGGTCCCTTCAAATTAACTCCTTAACAAGCCAGCTTCTCAGATTCTCTCTCACGTCGAGCAGCATCGGTCATCTTGTTTATCCAGCAGCCTCCCGTGATTTTTATTTTTTCGTGTATTTGTAACTCCTCCGCACCCTTGACGCAGTGCGGCTTGGACATAGTGACACTCTGCCTACTGTATATCTGTAACATGGAGTAATGTGAGTACACCCCTTTCGGGCAGTAAATATGCAACCCCACAGTGGAGAAAGGCTAAACACTGGAAAATGCACATCAGTGCCGACTGGACAAAGTAACACTGATCTCCCAAGGCTTGATTAGCATTACAAACTCAAAAACTACCCTGAGTGGGTCCATTTCACCATCCTATGCATGATAGTCCTTCCCTCTGATGTTGGAAAATAAACATTTTTATACTGGATGAGAACCGTCTGCTTGTCAAAATGCCCACTTAAAAGAGCGACATTGCAAAGCTGTAAAGTGCTATAGAACTAAGAAGGTTCAGAGGTGTGTCCTGGGGCAATATGGGCAATATGGGGAAGATAGTGGACTAATCTATCGTGAAAAATACTAGGGAAGACCTAGCGGTATACTACTGCATTTGATGAAAAATTGGCTGTACAGTTGTAGCTGATGGGAAAAGCACTGAGTGTAATTGGTACAATGTCAAAGTAATGAGATGGTTCAGGATACAAAGTGAAACTGTTGTTTTCTAAATTTAAGATGATGTTACAGGTTCAGTTCCATCTGTAAAAATCTCAAGTGGACTCATTTTTCCTCCTCACCTAATAAATTCTATTCCAAATGTGGGGTGACAGACATTTTAAATGGGAATTATTTTCTCTTTAGTACAGCAGTAAGGTGCTTTATGAAAGGTGTGAATTGTTTTTAAGTTCGCGGTTAACCACTTGGATACCGCAAGTAGTTGAACATGTTCAAATGAAAACAGCAGTCTCAGAGAACATTGCTGTGTTGGATTTTAGCCTTTAGTTACAATTGGGTGCATGAATTGGTTTGTCTTATATTTTGCAAGGGATGTTCTAGGTAGTGGTGAGTTATTTGATGGAGCTAATCGCCAGGGGCGTGCTGACCGGTCTGCCTTGGATTTAAGGAATCAGATTAATTTTAAATGTAAAATTGTGTGCTTTGGTCAACTGCTTGTCATTAATGAGTGGTTAAATTGTTAAGGATGTCCTGTGCAGATGAGGCTACCTGTGGAGACAGTGAATGATTAACAGGGAAGAAAACAAGGCTTTCTATCGGAGATGCTACTTGATGTGAAGCTGAGGAGATGGAGCAGATCACCTGCAACAAATTAAAGTGACGTTATCTTTGTGCGGATTCAGTCCTTTCAGCAGTTCCAAAATATGCGCAACATGCAAGGAACTAATATACTTAACCTCAGTTTGAATACAATTTGGACAAAGAATTACATCTGTCAGGTACAGGTTATTTACCAATCTTCAGTCACCAGAAGATTCAATCCCAATTATTCATTCTGTCCTTGGTTAGTTAGCACAGTTAGCCACCTAGATTGGGAAAATGGCACCAACCATTTGCTATTATAGGGATCATTTACAAAGGCATCAGTTGTAACGCATTAAGCGTGCCAGCTATCTTGGGCATACTTTGTTATAGAATCCTTTTAACAGACTTTTCTACCTCAATAACTTCAGCTTTTCGACCTTCATCCATTTCTCGTCCTCCGGCAGCTTTTTGAGGGTTCCGTTTTCTTCTTCTCTTGCCTCCCTTTCCCTTTTGGATGGAAAAAAGGTCAGTACCACAGTTTCACAAAGCCACAGGGCTACCTCCTGCCTTGTGGCGACTTGTTTTACCGCATGGTGTATCACAGTAACACCAATGTGCCTGTTGTAGCAATGGGGCTCGTACCAGAATCTAATGATGACTTTAAAAGAAATCCCCATGGTTATCAATCAAAGGAGCAGTGGCTCCTTTTCAACGTAGACATAATTGCCTGAAGTTTCTGTGGGTTTCTCCTGCATAGTGCCGTGGTTTTGGTGGAGGATTGGCCGAAACACTTGTTTATGCCATTGCTCCAGAGTTTCTGCCAATTTTGCATGGAAATGGTGGGCTGAATTTTACATGCCCCCAGTGGGTGTGCTTCCTTTGGTGTGGGGCACATAAACTGGGGTGGGTGCCCGTCTCACCACTTTGTCACCCACCCCGGAGCTCATCCTCATAAAAAGGAAGTGGATGGGTGCCGAAAGTGGCAGACTGCCCGCCATATTGAAATGAGCAATTACGGGTCAATTAGGCTTGTTATCAAGTCGATTGACCCTAATAATATGCTGCCCACACCATAATATGGTTGGCGTGGGCAGCAGGGCAGGAGCAGGGAGCTTGATTTTTAACCTGAAATGCGTAAAGGATGGGAAGGAAGGAAGAGTCGCTCTTCAGGGGCTACCCTTCGCCATTAGGTGGGTGGCCCTCTTGGGTCATAAACCCCCACTTCCTCCCTACCTGCTCCCTCTTTTAAACTCACCCTCCCCACCACTGTCCCTCTCCTTAATGATTCCAAAAGCCCCCCCCGACCCCGTCCCAGTCCCAAGACGCTGGAATTTAACTACTCCAAGGATCTTAGTCCTAGGGCTCTGCTCCAAACCTGCAGTCCTGGCAGCTGCCACTGATGCCGTTGAGGCGCTGCCGGGACTGATGGAGCTGCCGGCCAATCGGATTTTGTCCCACTGAGGGGGCAGAAGCTCCGCTCGGCTCTCGTGAACAAGCCCCGCAGCGCTTTATCGTTGCAGGACTGGTCAGCGTGGAGCACGTTGGTGGCTCCGCGCCTAAGTGGTTTCCGGAGGGGCACATGACCATCTGCCCCATCCTCCCCAACTCCCCCCCGCAACCATAAAATTCAGCCCGACGGCAGGAGGTCAGTAGATGGTCAGGGAATTTCTTCCCCCAGCATAAATCCGTGTGAAGTTTGTCTCCCATCGATGTGGTTCTTGAAAGTCAGCAACTTCATCGATTCTTCTGTCTTGCATCATTGTGATAAAATTTGCTGGTGCCATATCTTTCAAATACATTGGCAGAAATGTTGAGTGGTCTTTTGTTGTAATGGATTTAATTTTTTTCCAGTTTCCCTGTTTGGTTTT